>NC_135237.1:182023527-182623527 GCF_051348905.1 Ranitomeya variabilis
GAAGAAATCTTCAAGGTAAGACTGATTCCCAGTATGGATGGTGCTTCCTGCATCTGCGGAGCCCAGTACTGCCCCTGCTCCTGCAAGTCGGATATGGGGTGGGTCCCAGGCTTGGGGCTTTGGTAGTTTAGGTGTCCTCTCGCTCTAGGGAGACAAGTCTGCCCATAATACCCCTGCCAAAAAGCCTCCAAAATGTGCTATCTGCAATAAGAATCTTCCCTCGCTATGGGAGAAGAAGCTCTGTCAAGCATGCACAAAGTGGTCAGGGCAGAACAGCCCTCTCTCAATGAGGAGATTCATACACTGGTCAAGCAGGAGCTTCAATCCTCCTTAGGCTACGTTCACATTTGCGGTGTGCGCCGCAGCGTCGCCGCCGCAACGCACAGCGCAAATGTGAACACATGCACAACGCAGCTTTTTGCGCCGCATGCGTCCTTTTTTTCATTGATTTTGGACGCAGCAAAAATGCAACTTGCTGCGTCCTCCGCGACCCGACGCGGGCGCCGCAGGGACGCATGCGGCGCAAAAAGCAAGTGCACCGCATGTCCATGCGCCCCCATGTTAAATATAGGGGCGCATGATGCATGCGGCGCCGCTGCGGCGCCCGCCGCTGCGGCGGGCGCCGCTAATGTGAACGTAGCCTTAGCCTCCTTTACCCCTCCTTTGCCACAGCCTTTTCTTCCAGGGCCATCTGCCTCTAAAAACAAAAAACAAACAGAAGATTGAAACAGTGGACTCTGAGTCTGAACACTCTTATCCTTTATCCTCTGAAAAATGGGAAGAATCTTCATCCCCCAGAGTTTCGAGGCTAGGAAAAACCTTTCCTCATCAGAGCCTATAGAAAAGTTGGTGAGCACTGTGCATTCTACTATGGGGTTGGAGGAGTCAGTCACACAGTCCATTCATGATGAAATGTTTGGGGGCTTGAAAACAGGGAAATGTATGGGCTTTCCAGTTCATAAAAACATTCTGGATCTGTAAGGCTAGGTTCAGATTGCGTTAGCGCAATCCGCTAGCGCTTAGCGCTAAACGGATTGCCCTAACGCAATGTCTTTTTTAGGGGTCGCATTAAACGTCCCCGCTAGCGCAGATCCCCGGTCTGCCAGAGCGGGGAACGGACCTCGGGCGCGCCGCGGACGCTGCAAGCAGCGTCCGAGGCGCGCCACAAAAGAACTGCACATCACTAGCACGTGCTGAAAATGGCACGCGCTAGCAATGCGCTTTAACATTGCTGGCAATGGGAGCGCTAACGGACGCGTTGCACGGTGTTAATTTCGCCGTGCAACGCTGTCCGTTAGCGCTTACACTAAAACGAAATGTGAACCTAGCCATAGCTCAGGAATGGGAGCTTCCGGAAAAACGCCTTTCCACCCCATCAGAGTTGAAATATAGGTTTCCCCTGGATGATAATTCCCTGCTTGGGAGATTCCTAAAGTGTGTAACGAATGGAAACGGAGGCACAGATGTTGAAATTCACATTCGTTTTTATTATGATTTAACGTGGAACCTTGGGACCACGGTCCGGGGGGCTCCGAAGGGGGTGTGACTATGTAAGCCCCAGACACCCATGGTAAGTCCCCTCGAACAGGGTCTGAATGGATTGCCTGGGGGACACAGGTGCTACCTCCAGTTAGACCCAGGACTTGTGGCAGCTGTCCCAGCGGGACAAACTGACAACAGGGTTAGCAGGAGATGTGGAGCTAAACAGATGATACCGGGTGTACGGGTAGGAGCTGGTACTGGCGTCCAGAGATGAGGATGGCAGATTGGCGGGACGAGACGGAACTGGCATAGACAGCGGACATTGTCCAGGATAACTGGGTAACAGGTAGCTGATGATCTGTGGAGACAGTATAAGCGGAGCACTGGCAGAGGACTTCAGAAACAGAAGCACATGCTAGCAGGAACTGGAAGAAGCAACAGTGGATACTTGTTGCTCTGGCGCCCTCCCTATGGTGGAGGAGCTTGAAATAGTAATCAACACGCCATTGGCCAGAAGCACCTTTTGAAAAATGCACGCTGTCTCTTTAAGAGACCGGGAGCACGCGAGTGTGCGAATCCTAAGCACTCTGCCCGAGAACCTGCTTGCCGCGTGCCAGGAAGCAGAGGAGGAAGGGGAGGCAAAGGCTGTATCCTAACGGCGTGGAGCCGACACAGAGCGGGAGTCCCAACGGGGACCCCGCGAAGGTACAGGGACCGGACCGGGTGTAACAAAGTGGACATTCAGGTGGATAGAGTGGCTAAAAAAAGCTCCCCTTTGAGGATTCTTCACAATTCAAAGATCCAATGGATAGGAAAATAGAGAGTCTGCTGAAGAAATCCTGGGAAACGTCCACCTCTGCGTTAAAATATAATATAGCCGCCACCTGTGTAGCCAGAGCTCTCTGCCGATGGCTTGACAAGTTGGATCATCATATATACCAGGGTACCTCAAGGGGTGAGCTACTGGATTCCCTTCCTAGTTTTCAAAAAGCTACAGGCTTCCTGGCAGATGCATCTCTGGAATCAATCAAAATTGCCTCCAGGTCTCTAGTTCAATCTAACTCAGCCAAAAGAGCTCTCTGGCTCAAGATGTGGAGCTGGGATGTCGCCTCAAAAGTTAAATTGTGCTCAATCCTTTTTAAGGGCGAATACGTTTTTGGCCCTGCTCTTGATGAAATTTTAGAGAAGGCCACTGACAGGAAAAAAGCCCTTCCTGGGCAAAAACCTCCCAAGAAATGTTTTTTTTCTTGCCTCCCAATCCCAGATCCCCCAGACAGAAGGGAAAGGATAAAACTGGAAGATGGAGTTATGCGAAGTGCAAGGGTAAAAACATCCTTGTTCCCCAGCAGCAGCCCCAGCAGGACAAACAAGGACTCCGACCCGGTGGGGGGAGGCTCGCAAAATTCCCGTTTGGCGGGCCATTTCCAACTCAGTGGGTCCTCAATCTCATCAAGGAGGGCCTGTTGATAGAGTTCGAGTCCTCTCCTCCTCGGGGTATCAGCACATCTTATATCGCAGATTCAAGATGGAATTGGTGAAGACGGCCATTCCCCTGATATGCCCACATTTCTTCATGGCAACCATAGATCTCAAGGATACCTACTTCCATGTTGCAGTCCATCCACAACACAGGAAGTACCTAAGGTTTGTGGTATAGCAAAATCAACAGGTGGAGCACTTCAAGTTCAACATGCTCCCCTTTGGCATCTTTTCGGCGCTGAGTTTTTTCCAAAATAATGGCAGAGGCATTTTCCTATATCCAGAAACAAGGAGTCTGCAAAGTTCCTTATCTGGACGATTTGCTAGTTGTAGGTTCCTCTGCTCAGATTCTCAGGACCCACGTGTCAAAAACTCTCGATCCTGTAATCGCTGGGGTGGTTGCCCAATCTGAAAAAGTCCCAGCTCCAGCACTCCAAGATAAGAAAGTTTCTGGGGGTTCTGTTAGATTCTGGAAAGCAGATGTCGTTTTCCAGAAGACTATCGCCTTGCTATAATGACAAAAGTCACAAGTTTCAGAAAATAAAGATCCTCTACTCTTCGCAAAGCCATGTCAGTACTAGGCTCCATAATGGCCTGCATTCAGTCCGTGTCCTGGGAGCAGGCCCACTCCAGAGTTCGCCAAGCCCACATCATCAAAGCGCGGAATGGGAGACTCCGTTCCCTGAACAAGACAGTACACTCCAGGATATGTAAGAGCCTCTCTAGCATGGTGGTTGAGCCCCAGAAACCTTTGCAGGGGTGTGAATTGGTCTCAACCCCCCTAGTTACAGTGACATCCGATGCCAGCAAACGAGGCTGGGGTGCCATAGTGTCTCGCACTCCTTTTCTCCTTTTCAGGGTCTCTGGGATCAGAGAACAAGCATCAAATCCTCCAACTTCAGGGAACTGAAAGCAGTGGAGGAGGCTCTCATGGCCGCAAGCGATCTAGTGCCTGGATGTCATGTCAGAATTTATTTGGACAACATGACTACAGTAGCCCACCTCAAGCATCAAGGGAGCTTAAGGGGCATTTCAGGTCGAATATTTTGCTGGGCCGAAAAACACCTTCTGTCCCTGACAGCAGTTCATCTAAAGGGATCCTCCAATTGTCAAGCGGATTTCCTGAGTCGACAAGACATACAACCAGGGAAATGGAGTCTGAACAAAAGGGTCTTCAGGATATTGGTAAACAGATGGGGCCTACCCGAAATCAACTTACTTGCTTCAGGTCAAAACACACAGGTCGAGGCCTCTTTTTTTTAATGCCTGAATCCCAGGGACAATGCCAGGGCAGTGGATGCCTTTGCCCAGAAACCGGGCAAAGGCATCCACTGGATGGTCCCATCCATCCTGGTGGCCCCAGTGTGGTTGAAGAGAAGTTGGTTCAACCTCATTGTTGAGTTGCATATAGACTGCCCAGTTTACCTACCTGTGAAAGCCAACCTTCTCGTTCAAGGACCCCTTCTTCATCCAGAACCTCAGATATTGAATCTAGCCACCTGGTTACTGAATCCCAGGTACTGAGAGCTAGAGGGCTTTCAGACTCGGTAATTTCTACCCTACAGAGATCTAGAAAGCCAGTTACAATGCTATATACAATAAGGTTTGGAAGAAGTTTTCATCCTTCTGTCTCCCGAATCTACCTGATCCATTCCATCCAAATACTCCACAAGTGTTGGACTTCTTACAGAAAGGGCTAGATCTTGGCCTTAAACCTACTACTCTGAAAGTTCAGGTTTCCGCCCTAAGCTCTATGTTCTATCAGGATTTGGCCAACCACCATTGGATTAAGAGATTCATATCTTCAGCTCTCAGATCACATCCCAGAAGGCAGACTGTTGTCCCTCCTTGGGTCTTAACCCCTTCACGACATGCGCCGTACTAGTACGGCGCATGTTGTGTCTCCCCCTTTGATGTGGGCTCCGACGCTGAGCCCACATCAAAGTCGCGACATGTCAGCTGTTTTGTACAGCTGACATGTGCGCGCAATAGCGGCAGGTGGAATCGCGATCCACCTGCCGCTATTAACTAGTTAAATGCAGCTGTCAAACGCTGACAGTGGCATTTAACTACCGCTTCTGGCCGCGTGGCCGGAAATGCTCGAATCGCCGACCCCCGTCACAAGATCGGGGGTCGGTGATGCGTCGACATGACGACCTGAGGTCTCCTTGAGATCTCTATGGTTGTTGATGTCGGCTTGCTGTGAGCGCCACCCTGTGCTATGTAGCAGAGTCGATCAGGCTATGCCAGCTTCTATCCTCCCATGGAGGTTATTGAAGCATGGCAAAAGTTAAAAAAAAAGTTTTAAAAAAATATGAAAAAAATATAAAAGTTTAAATCACCCCCCTTTCGCCCCATTCAAAATAAAACTAAAAAAATCACACCTACACATATTTGGTATCGCCGCGTTCAGAATCGCCCAATCTATCAATAAAAAAGGATTAACCTGATCGCTAAACGGCTTAGCGAGAAAAAAATTCAAAACACCAGAATTACGTTTTGTTTTTTTTTGGTCACCGCGACATTGCATTTAAATGCAATAACGGGCGATTAAAAGAACGTATCTCCACAAAAGTGGTATCATTAAAAACGTCAGCTTGGCACGCAAAAAAATAAGCCCTCACCTGACCTGAGATCCCGAAAAATGGAAACGCTACAGGCTTCAGAATATGGCGCAATTTTTTTTTATTTTTTTTAATTTTTTTTTTAGCAAAGTTTGGAATTTTTTTTCACCACTTACGGTAGATAAAAAATAACCTAGACATGTTTAGTGTCTACGAACTCGAAATGACCTGGAGAATCAAAATGGCAGGTCAGATTTAGCATTTAGTGAACCTAGAAAAAAGCCAAACAAAAAACAAGTGTGGGATTGCACTATTTTTGCAATTTCACCACACTTGGAATTTTTTTTCCCGTTTTCTAGTACAAGACATGGTAAAACCAATGGTGTCGTTCAAAATTACAACTCGTCCCGCAAAAAATAAGCCCTCATATGGCCATATTATTAGGAAAATAAAAAAGTTATGGCTCTGGGAAGGAGGGGAGCGAAAAACGAAAACGCTAAAACGAATAAAGGGATGTGTCTTGAAGAGGTTAAATATAGCCCTCAAAGGGCTCCCCCGGCTTCCGTTTGAACCTATGTCTTCCTGCACTCCTCAATTTCTGACATTAAAGCCGCCTTTCTTGTCGCCATCACCTCAGCAAGGCGTCTAGGAGAATTACAGGCGCTTTCAGTAAGAGAGCCTTATTTAATAACCTTAACTCCGAAGGTTGTGTCCGATTTTTTCACCGGTCTCAAGATATCGTACTTCCTTCCTTCTGCCAGTATCCATGCAATCCAAAAGAGGAGGAATTCCATACCCTCGATGTTCGGCGTACCATCTTATTCTACCTAGAACAAACCAGTCCTTGAAGAATTAACCAGACCTTATTTATTCATCCAATGATGAATTTCATAGAGAAAAGTAGAACGGCACTAGGTTACACCTGCAGTTTTCTGTGGCGGCAGCAGCAAAAGTTCCCTGTACAATATCAGGTGGTGTTTTGCACTGGCTTTGTGGTGCTCAACATTGATTAGCAGTCCAAGAGCAACATATACAAAGAAAGAAGAAAATGTGGCACTCACCAGCTTGTGCTGCGATAAAAAAAAGTCCTTTATTGCGCCATAGCGTGGACTGAGGACATCATAATAACATCTGCAGGTATATGCGAGGGTGCAAGGTGACCGAGGACGACGGCCGTTTCGCGCGGACTGCACTTCAACAGGTCCAGGTGCGACCATCCATCAGGTCGAAATAAGGGGAAGAAGGTGTCAAAAAGCACCATCTCAAGTGGGATCAAAAAAGTCATATCCAAAACGTATCTGGCCCAGGGCATGACTCCCCTGACCGGGGTCAAGGCCCACACTACAAGATCCGCATCAGTCTCCGGGGAAGAAAGAGCAGGCGCTTCCACAGAGCAGATCTACAGAGCTACAATATAGTCTTCACTGCATACCTTCACAAAACACTATAGATTGGACTTATTGTCCAATAGGGATCTAGTCTTTGGCCAAAAGTAGTTCAGGCCGTGGTCCCCTCCCCCCCCAGTACCGTATTAGTTGGTATTCCTCCTATGCTGTCGTGGAAGGTGACTAGAGAAAATAGAATTAGACTTACCAGTAATTCGGTTTCTAGGAACCTTCCACGACAGCACTAATTCCCTCCTTATGTCCATGGAGTATTCCGGGGACCTTAAAGGTAACCAGTGCTATGGTGTTCGTTGTAAGTCACTGGCGAATTGGAGGTGGGAGGGGCTCTTAACCTCTTGTGCTTTCTGTCCCCCTCCTATGCTGTCGTGGAAGGTTCCTAGAAACCGAATTACCAGTAAGACTAATTCTATATCTATCTATAGATAGATAGATAGATAGATATAGAATTAGTCTTACTGGTATACACCTATACGCCTTTAAATTCTTCACTCTGTTTCATTGCAGCCATTTGGTAAATTCAAAAAAAGTTCATTTTTTTTCTCATTAATGTACCCCAACTTGACTGAAAAAAAACAAAGAAATGTAGACATTTTTGTAAATTTATTAAAGAAAAACTGATATCACATGGTCATAAGTAGTCAGACCCTTTGCTCAGTATTGAGTAGAAACACCCTTTTGAGCTAGTACAGCCATGAGTGGTCTTGAGAATGATGCAACACATTTTTCACACCTGGATTTGGGAATCCTCTGCCATTCTTCGTTGCAGATCTTCTCCAGTTCCATCAGGTTGGATGGTAAACATAGTTCGACAGGCATTTTCAAGTCTCTCCTGAGATGCTCAATTGGGTTTCGGACAGGGCTCTGGCTGGGTCAATCAAAAATGGTCACAGAGTTGTTCTGAAGCCACTCCTTTGTTATTTTAGCTGTGTGCTTAGGGTCATTGTCTTGTTGACAGGTGAACCTTCAGCCAAGTCTGAGGTCCAGAGCACTCTGGAAAAGGTTTTCATTCAGGATATCTACATCGCCACATTCATGTTTACTTCAATGGCAACCAGTCGTCCTGTCCCTGCAGCTGAAAAACACCCCCATAGCATCATGCTGCCACCACCATGTTTCACTGTTGGGATTGTATTGGGCAGGTGATGAGCAGTGCCTGTTTTTTCGAACGCCCATGACGGCACCAAGGAGAGAGGGGATCCGCCCACCAAGGACAGGAAACCTACAGATAATAAGGCGGTACCTCTCTCCCGCATCAGTTGGTTTCCTGTCCTTGATGGGAGACCTACAGCTTACCGACAAGAAGACGTCGTTGGATTCCGGGGTCAATCAATCCGACCCAGGCAGCGGGGGTCCCCCTGCCTTGGCTGGTGTGGTGACCCGAAGCGCCACCGCTGGGGCTAGAGGGCCTCTAGGGTGTGCGGGGAAGGTGGCATGGAGTTTGCGGCCACCTCCTCAGATAAGATGCTGCAGCAGCAATAAACATCCAGGGGGGTCCATCTGTGGTTGTGGGGAGAGTGGCGCTCTCCCTCCTGAAGCATCAGCCTGCAAGCTGCAAAAAGCCGGGGCCTCCGGTGTGCAGCATCCCGCGCGGCGCCATCTTGGATCTGACTGCGCGGGATTTGGCTGGGATTATCGCAATACGGGCCATTGTGCATGCGCCGGCAAGCAGAGCGCTACTGCGCAGGCCTGAATTGGTGGCGGGAATTACCGCCACATAAAAGGAAAAGGTTGCCCTGCTTAGGTGCTTCTGTGGGCGTAACAGCGGCAGCAGCAGAGGCACCATGAGCGACCTGGGGGCATCACCCTTACCAGAATCGCCACCAGCATCGCCGCAGCAAAAGTGGCTACAGCAAAAAGGACACCCAAGATACTACCGGTAAAGAACGCCAAAGGTCCCAGCATAGCAAGGAGTCCAGTACGGTGTCCGGCAAAAAGACATGCAGAGCATCCCCAACCGGTATTTATGGGTCCGTGAGGTGGTAAGTGATCTTCGTGAAAGTCAGTGACAGTAAGGGCATATTTGTCTCTCTTACTTTAGGGGAAGAAAAGCTTAGGCAAATCTAAGCACAGGATTTGTGCCCTTTGTAGAGAAGACCTTCCAACTACCTGGGAGAAAAGACTTTGTAACATGTATACAGCAGACAGTATCCGAAGGGCTTCCCGGGTTTGCAGCCGACCTCAAATCCCTGATAAAAAATCAGGTGGAAGACACCTTTAGATCCCTTAAAAGCGGTAAAAAGCGGAGGAAGACTAGGCACAGGTCTCCGTCTCCTGGGTCTAATATTACGGACAGTGATGATGTGGACTCAGATACATCTAACTCCAATTCTTCCTCTTGGGGTCACAGTTGTTTCCCTTTGGAGGACACAGATGGCCTCATTAAGGCAGTTAGAAGCTCTGTGGGGTTGGTGGACCCTCACCCAAAAAGATCGGTACAGGACATCATGTTCGGGGGTCTTGAACAAAAAAAGAGGAGGGCATTTCCCCTTAATGACACAATATCCGTACTAATCAAAAAAGTGTGGAAAAAACCCATAAGGAAGGCGTTACTGACGCCTGAAAGGAAATACCCTTTTGAGGATGAATCTTGCTCCTTTTGGGAAAAAGCCCCTAAACTAGATGTCGCCATAGCTAAGGCTTCAAAGAAATTTCCCCTACCATTTGAAGACATGGGGGTCTTGAAAGATCCCATGGACAAAAAGGCGGACGCCTTTCTAAAAAGTTCCTGGGAAGCAGCCGGGGGAGGTCTAAAGCCGGCAGTCGCCGCCGCATGTACTTCCCGTTCATTAATGATATGGTTAGAACAGCTGGTAGGCCAACTAAAAGCGAAATCATCCCGGGACTCCATACTAAACACCTTGCCGGTGATGAGGGGGGCGGCCGCTTTTTTGGCAGACGCCTCTGCCGATTCAAACAGGTTAGCTGCTAGGTCAGCAGTTTTTTCTAACGCCGCTAGGCGGGCCCTCTGGCTTAAATGTTGGCCAGGAGACCTACAGACAAAATCTAAACTGTGTACCATCCCCTGCAAGGGCGAATTCCTATTTGGCCCCACCTTAGATGACATCTTGGAAAAGGCCAGGGATAAAAAGAAATCCTTTCCCTCCCTGAGTTTCCCTTCCTACAGAAGGCCCTTTCGGAGCAAGAGGTTTTCCCGAAGGAAGCCGGGGAAAAACCAGGAAAAATGGGAGGATAAGAGGAACAAGAATAAAGGGTTCTTGTTCAATAAGAGCTCCGGTGACAATAAAAAACCTTCCCAGTGAATGTTTGCCCCAGGTGGTGGGAAGACTGTCCCTCTTTTCTCTCGGCCTGGGAGAAAATTACTTGCAGCCCATGGATCTTGAACATAATAAAATCGGGACTAAAACTGACATTTCTCAGACTCCCTCGTCCTTCCTTTATGATAACTTCGGCAAGATCTTCAGGGGAAGAGCAACTAGCATTGGAAAACGAGATCATTGGTCTAGTGAACAAGGGGGTTCTCCTAGAAGTTCTCCCCCCCCAAGAAAAAGGGCAAGGGTATTATTCCCCTCTATTCCTGACGAAAAAGCTGGATGGGTCATACAGGACTATCATAAATTTGAGAAACCTAAACAAATACCTAGAGGTCAAAGCGTTCAAGATGGAAACAATAAGGACATCTATCAAAATGCTGTTTCCTTGGTGTTTCATGGTAGTCCTGGACCTGAAGGATGCTTACTATCACGTCCCTATACACAGAGATCACCAGAAGTTTCTCAGGATAGCAGTTCACACATCAGGGGGGTGTTACACCACTTTCAATTTTCAGCCCTCCCCTTCGGGCTAGCCATAGCTCCAAGAGTATTTACCAAGCTAGTTGCACAGGTAATGGCTCACCTGAGGGAACCGGACACACTGATAGTGCCATACCTAGACGACCTTTTGGTAATCTGCTCCTCTCCCCAGCACTGCAACAAACAAATAGAGGCAATAATGTACTCTTTAGAAAATCTGGGCTGGCTGATAAATTTAAAAAAAATCCAGATTACTACCATCCCAAATCCAAGAATATCTGGGTCTCACTCTAGACTCCGTAAAACAGGAGTGCCGCCTTCCTGTGGAAAAAATACAAAAAATATCAGGGCTCGTATCCAAAATGCAAAATCTCCCCTCCATAACCCTCCGCCAAGCTATGTCCCTCTTGGGATCTATGACATCGTGCATCCCTGCAGTCCAATGGGCTCAGCTCCATTCGAGAGACCTTCAATGGCAAATCCTGTCAGAGGAGGTCTCTCTAAAAGGGAATTTAGAAGGTCGGTTCAGTTTATCTCCGCGCACAATTCAGTCACTAAACTGGTGGACATCGCAAAGCAATCTTTCTCAAAGGGTCCCGTGGGTAACTCCAGTTTCAAAAATAGTAACCACGGACGCAAGCCCCAGTGGGTGGGGGGCTCATCTGAACGACTTGCTAGCCCAAGGTACTTGGCCACAGACTCTAGCAAAAGAATCCTCCAACATGAAAGAACTACTGGCGGTCAAGTTTGCACTACTGGAGTTCTTGGGGCCCCTTCACTCCCACCATGTCAGAATGATGTCAGACAACAGGGTAGTGATAGCGTACCTGAATCACCAAGTAGCCAAATCAATATTCCACGTAGCCGAAAGCAACCTCCTATCCCTGTCAGGTCTTCACATAAAAGGGGTGGACAATTACAGAGCGGACTTTTTGAGTCGTTCCCATCTAAAGCAAGGGGAATGGGAGCTAAATCAAACTGTGTTCACCCAAATTACAGAAAAATGGGGGGTACCGAACATAGACCTCTTTGCAAACAACCTCAACTAAAAAGTAAACACTTTTTGCTCCATAACACCATTGGGGAACCCAGTATCGTTGGATGCGTTCCTGATCCCGTGGCTCCATCATCTAGCATATGCATTTCCCCACTTGCTCTGATTCCAGCAGTGCTGAGGAAGATTCGGTAGGACGGGGCTCATGAGATCTTGATAGCCCCGTTCTGGCCGGAGAGGCCTTGGTTCTCTTGGATGATGAGAATGTCAGTATCCAACCCGTGGGTACTTCCAGACCTTCCAAACCTCCTTTCCCAGGGCCCAGTTCATCATCAGCAAGTTGCGAGCTTACACTTGACAGCCTGGCATTTGAGAGGCAGCTACTAGAAAGCTGAAGATTCTCACCAGGGCTGGTAGCTACTCTACTACAAAGTAGAAAACCAATTACGACCAAACAATATGGGAAAGTATGGAAAAAGTTCCTTTCATCTTCAGGCTCTAAAATAAATGAAGGAGTCCCTCTTAAGGCCATTCTAGAGTTCCTACAAAACGGGTTGGAAATCGGTCTGGCCACGAGTACCCTAAAAGTCCACGTGGCAGCATTGGGAGCCCTATATAACTATGATTTGGCAGGGAATCGGTGGGTTTCCAGGTTCATCAGGGCAGCAGGTAGATCAAGACCTCTTCCAATAAGGGTTACCCCTAAATGGGATTTAAATCTGGTCCTTAAGGCCCTGACTAAACCTCCCTTCGAGTCCTTAGAGGATATCCCATTGAAAATCCTATCTCTCAAAATATCCCTGCTGGTTGCCCTCACCTCTGCACGGAGAGTTAGAGACATACAAGCTCTATCTGCTAACCCTCCTTACACCCAGTTTTTGGAGGATAGGGTTGTTCTCAAAATAGACCCCGCATACCTCCCGAAGATAGCATCCCAATTCCATAGAACTCAGGAGATATCTCTTCCTTCCTTTTGCCCCAATCCTAAAAACAAGGAGGAAGAATCCTTACATACGCTAGATGTCAGGAGATGCCTTATGCATTACATAGAAGCCACCAGAGAGAGTAGGGAGGACGCCTCTCCTTTTGTGTGTTTTCAGGGTCCCCGGAAGGGGAAAAAAGCCTCCAAAGCCACTTTGGCAAGATGGATCACAGACACCATCAGCCTGTCTTACTCATCGAGTGGGATGGCCGTCCCAGGAGATGTCAAGGCTCACTCAACGAGAGCAGTAGCGACTAGAGTTGAGCGACTTTTACTTTTTTAGGATCGAGTCGGGTTTCGTAAAACCCGACTTTCTCAAAAGTCGGATCATGTGAAATCGGCCGATTATTGCGAAAAGTCGGGGATCTGACTGAAACATGAAAACCAATGCAAGTCAATGGGGATCTCTCTCTCTCTCTCTCTCTCTCTCTCTCTCCGTATATCGCTACATCCAAAACGGTAAGATGGCGGTTATACCCCCACCTCCTGTGACGCCGCAGAAAGCAAGACGAGAGCTATGTCATCACACTGCCCACACTCCTTTATTGGCTGAAAAATGGCGGTTAAAGCGTCATATGAAACGCGACTTTGGCGCGAAGATCGCCGACCGCATGGCCGATCCCACACTGGGGTCGGCTCGGGTTTCACGAAACCCGACTTTGCCGAAAGTCGGCGACTTATGAAATTGACTATCCGTTTCGCTCAACCCTAGTAGCGACCTCTTGGGCGGAGAAGGCCGGAGCTTCAATTGACCAGATATGTAGAGCTGCTACCTGGTCCTCCCCATCTACATTCTATAGGCACTATAGATTGGACCTTATCTCCTCTTCAGACCTCACCTTTGGTAAAAGGGTTCTGGAAGTGGTGGTCCCTCCCTGATTGTTCAAATCTCTGCAAATCTCTCCGTGGTGCCGTCATGGACTTCAGAGAAAAAGAGAGTTCTTACCGATAACGGGGTTTGGGTTCCTGCAGAACTGGGCCGACTTCTCAGTGGGCTACAGGCTCTACGCTAGGGACGGGCTGCACCTCTATGGGGAAGGTGCAGCTGTGCTGGGGGAGAAAATGGCTAGAAGGTTGGAGGAGTGTTTAAACTAGGGATTGGGGGGGAGGGTATTCAATTTATAGGAGGGGAAGATAGGGCAGATAGAGACCTGGGCACAAATAAGGAAGTTGGGGGTGGCGGTGGCATGGGGGGTGGGGTTAGAACAGTTAATAATTTAAGAAAGAATAGAGGTACAGAGAGGAACATCAAGTGCATGTATACTAATGCCAGAAGCTTCGCCAACAAAATGGACGAATTAGAATTAATGTTGTTGGAGCATAATTATGACATGGTGGGGATATCTGAAACATGGCTGGATGAGAGCCATGACTGGGCTGTTAACTTGCAGGGCTATAGCCTTTTCAGAAATGACCGTACAGATAAGCGAGGGGGAGGGGTGTGTCTGTATGTAAAATCGTCCTTAAAACCCATCCGGCGTGATAATATAGGTGAATTTAATGTAGAGTCCCTGTGGGTGGAGATAAGGGGAGGGGGAAAAATAATAAATTACTGATAGGGGTTTGTTATAAATCTCCAAAATGAATGGAAGCAATGGAGAATATCCTCGTAAAGCAAATAGATGAAGCTGCGACTCAAGGAGAAGTCATTATTATGGGGGACTTCAACTACCCTGAAATAGATTGGTGAACAGAAACCTGCAGTTCCAGCAAAGGTAATCGGTTTTTGACAACTATGAGAGACAATTACCTTTCACAACTGGTTCAGGACCCAACAAGAAGGGGGGCACTGCTAGATGTAATATTAACAAACAGGCCAGACCGCATATCAAATATAAGGGTTGGGGGTCACTTGGGGAATAGTGATCACAAAATATTAAGTTTTCAGGTATCCTTTAATAAAATGTGTAGCAGAGGGGTGACAAGGACACTAAACTTCAGGAGTGCAAATTTCCAACGGATGAGAGATGATCTTGGTGCAATTAACTGGGACGATATCCTGAGACATAAAAATACACAAAGAAAATGGGAGACGTTTATTAGCATCCTGGATAGGACCTGTGCACAGTATATACTGTATGGGAATAAACATACTAGAAATAGGAGGAAACCAATATGGCTAAATAGAGCTGTAAGGGGCGCAATAAGTGACAAAAAGAAAGCATTTAGAGAATTAAAGGAAGTAGGTAGTGATGAGGCATTAAATAAATACAGAAAATTAAATAAATTCTGTGAAAAGCAAATCAAGGCAGCAAAAATTGAGACAGAGAGACTCATTGCCAGAGAGAGTAAAAATAATCCCAAAATATTCTTTAACTACATAAATAGTAAGAAACTAAAAATTGAAAGTGTTGGCCCCCTTAAAAATAGTCTGGGGGAAATGGTGGATGAGGATTAGGAAAAAGCCAATATGCTAAATGACTTTTTTCATCAGTATTTACACAAGAAAATCCCATGGCAGACAATATGATCAGTGATAACAAAAATTCCCCATTGTGTCACCTGCTTAACCCAGCAGGAAGTACGGCGGCGTCTAAAAATCACTAAAATTGACAAATCTCCGGGCCCGGATGGGATACACCCCCGAGTACTGCAGGAATTAAGTACAGTCATTGATAGACCATTATTTTTAATCTTTAAAGAGTCCATAATAACAGGGTCTGTACCACAGGACTGGCGTATAGCAAATGTGGTGCCAATATTCAAAAAGGGGACAAAAACTGAACTCGGAAATTATAGGCCAGTAAGCTTAACCTCTACTATGGGTAAAATCCTGGAGGGTATTCTAAGGGATGCTATACTGGAGTATCTGAAGAGGAATAACCTCATGACCCAGTATCAGCACGGGTTTACTAGAGACCGTTCATGTCAGACTAATTTGATCTGCTTCTATGAAGAAGTAAGTTCCGGACTGGACCAAGGGAACCCAGTAGATGTAGTGTATATGGACTTTTCAAAAGCTTTTGATACGGTGCCACACAAAAGGTTGATACATAAAATGAGAATAATGGGGATAGGGGAAAATATGTGTAAGTGAGTTGAGAGCTGGCTCTGGCTCAGGGATAGGAAACAAAGGGTGGTAATTAATGGAGCACACTCGGACTGGGTCGCGGTTAGCAGTGGGGTACCACAGGGGTCAGTATTGGGCCCTCTTCTTTAACATATTTATTAATGACCTTGTAGGGGGCATTCAGAGTAGAATTTCAATATTTGCAGATGACACTAAACTCTGCAGGGTAATCAATACAGGGGAGGACAATTTTATATTACAGGATGATTTATGTAAACTAGAAGCTTGGGCTGATAAATGGCAAATGAGCTTTAATGGGGATAAATGTAAGGTCATGCACTTGGGTAGAAGTAATAATATTGTATAACTATGTGCTTAATTCTAAAACTCTGGCCAAAACCGTCAATGAAAAAGACCTGGGTGTATGGGTGGATGACAAACTCATATTCAGTGGCCAGTGTCAGGCAGCTGCTACAAAGGCAAATAAAATAATGGGATGCATTAAAAGAGGTATAGATGCTCATGAGGAGAACATAATTTTACCTCTATACAAGTCACTAGTTCGACCACACTTAGAATACTGTGCACAGTTCTGGTCTCCGGTGTATAAGAAAGACATAGCTGAACTAGAGCGGGTGCAGAGAAGAGCGACCAAGGCTATTAGAGGACTGGGGGGTCTGCAATACCAAGATAGGTTATTACACTTGGGGCTGTTTAGTTTGGAAAAACGAAGACTAAGGGGTGATCTTATTTTAATGTATAAATATATGAGGGGACAGTACAAAGACCTTTCTGATGATCTTTTTAATCATAGACCTGAGACAGGGACAAGGGGGCATCCTCTACGTCTGGAGGAAAGAAGGTTTAAGCATAATAACAGACGCGGATTCTTTACTGTAAGAGCAGTGAGACTATGGAACTCTCTGCCGTATGATGTTGTAATGAGTGATTCATTACTTAAATTTAAGAGGGGACTGGATGCCTTTCTTGAAAAGTATAATGTTACAGGGTATATACACTAGATTCCTTGATAGGGCGTTGATCCAGGGAACTAGTCTGACTGCCGTATGTGGCGTCGGGAAGGAATTTTTTTCCCCAATGTGGAGCTTACTCTTTGCCACATGTTTTTTTTTTGCCTTCCTCTGGATCAACTTGTTAGGGCATGTTAGGTTAAGCTATGGGTTGAACTAGATGGACTTAGTCTTCCTTCAACCTTAATAACTATGACGGCACCCGTACATTCCCTCCCTTCACTTATGGGTGTGCACACTGATTTAGTGCCAGATGATAAGTACTTGAATAGTCACACGGTATCTCAATTAAGTTTAAGTAAATGTTAAAAGTATGGCTCTATTCTTTAGTCTCCCATCGTTCTCTAGTAAACAACTGATGCGGGAGAGAGGTACCGCCTTTTTATCTGTAGGTTTCCTGTCCTTCGTGGGTGGATCCCCTCTCTCCGTGGTGTCGTCATGGGTTCAGAGAAATGTGTTATCAGTAAGAACTATATTTTTTTTCCCACACATACCACTTACAATTATCACCAAAAAGGTCTACCTTCGTCTCATCAGACCAGAGAATCTTATTTCTCATAATCTGGGAGTCCTTCATGTGTTTTTTAGCTAACTCTGTGCTTGCTTTCATATGTCTTGCACTGACGAGAGGCTTCCGTCAGGCCACTCTGCCATAAAGGCCCGACTGGTTGAGGGCTGCAGTGATAGTTGACTTTGTGGAACATTCTCCCATCTCCCTACTGCATCTCTGGAGCTCAGCCTCGGTGATCTTGGGGTTCTTCTTTACCTCTTTCACCAAGGCTCTTCTCCTATGGTTGCTCAGTATGGCTGAACGACCAGGTCTAGGAAAACTTCTGGTGGTCCCAAACTTCTTTCATTTAAGGATTATGGAGGCCACTGTGCTCTTGGGAAGCTTAAGTACTGAAGAAATTATTTTGTAACCTTGGCCAGATCTGTGCCTTGCCACAATTCTGTCTCTGAGCTCCTTGGCCAGTTCCTTTGACCTCATGATTCTTATTTGGTCTGACATGCACTGTGTGCTGTGAGGTTCTATATAGACAGGTGTGTGCCTTTCCAAATCAAGTTCTGTCAGTTTAAACACAGCTGGACTCCAATGAAAGAGTACAACCATCTCAAGGAGGATCACAAGGAAATGGACAGTACGTGACTTAAATATGAGTGTCTGAGCAAAGGGTCTGAATACTTATGACCATATGATGTTTCAGTATTTCTTTTTTATAACATTTGAAAAAGTCAACATTTGGGGGGGGGGGGGTTTCAGGCAAGATGGGGTGCAGAGTGTACATTAATGTGGAAAAAATGAACTTTTTTGAATTTACCAAATGGCTGCAATGAAACAGAGTGAATAATTTAACCCCTTTCTGCCATTAGGCGTACTATCCCGTCGAGGTGACCTGGGACTCAATTACCAGGGACGGGATAGTACGTCATAGGCGATCGGTCGCATGTCAGCTGCTTATTACAGCTGATATCAGCACATTAAGCCCCGGAACACTGCGATCAAACATGATCTCAGCATTCCGGCGGCATAGGGAAGCATCGCACAGGGAGGGGGCTCACTGCGTGCTTCCCTGAGACCCTCAGAACAACGCGATGTGATCGCGTTGTTCCAAACGTCTCCTCCGTTGTCCTCCCTGCAGGCCCTGGATCCAAGATGGCTGCGGGGGGCCTTCCGGGTCCTGCAGGGAGGTGGCTTGCAAGCGCCTGCTGAGAGCAGGTGCCATCAAGCCTGCAGCACTGCCTGTCAGATCGCTGATCTGACACAGTGCTGTGCAAAGTGTCAGATCAGCGATCTGATAATATATAGTGATGTCCCACCCTGGGACAAAGTAAAAAAAAAAAAAAAAACACTAAATAAAATAAAAAAATATTGTTCCAATAAATACATTTCTTTATGTAAATAAAAAATAATAAAAGTACACATATTTAGTATCGCCGCTTCGGTAACTACCCGACCTATAAAACTGTCCCACTAGTTAACACTGCAGTGGACACCGTAAAAAAATAAAATAAACTAGGCAAAAAATAATGCTTTATTATCATACCACTGAACAAAAAGTGGAATAACACACAATGAAAAGGACTGATCTAAATAAGCAAGGTACCGCCGAAAACGTAATCTTGTCTGTTATGATGACCTGGTGGTTAGGAGCACTAGGAATGACCTGATGAGCAAACTAGTAATACAGGACAAGCTCTGGGAAGTGGGAGCTCTGCTGACCGCAACCCCTAATCCTATCACAAACAACTAGAAATAGCCGTGGAGCGTACCTGACTCTGCCTAGACGCCTCTTCACAGCCTAAGAACTAACTACCCCTAAAGATAGAAAATAAAGCCTAACTTGCCTCAGAGAAATTCCCCAAAGAAATAAGCAGCCCCCCCCACAAATATTGACTGTGAGTTAAGATGGAAGTCACAAACACAGGAATGAAATAGGTTTCAGCAAAGGAGGCCAGACTTAACTAGACAGACTGAGGATAGAAAAGGTATCTTTGCGGTCAGCATAAAAAACTAACAAAAAACCACGCAGAGTGTGCAAAAGAGACCCCCGCACCGACTCACGGCGTGGAGGTGCCACTCTGCATCCCAGAGCTTCCAGCTAGCCGGGCCAAATCATGATAGCAAGCTGGACAAGAAAAACAGTGGTAAACAAATACGCTAGCAGGGACTTAGCTTTTGCTGGAGTAGACAGGTCACCTGAAAGATCCAAGAGAGAACTGAACCAGTACTAGAACATTGACAGCTGGCATCAAGTAATGATCTAAGTGGAATTAAATAGAGCAGCAGCCTAGAACTAAACGAGGTCAGCTGAGGAAAGAACCTCAGAGCCAGCAGCTCCACTCACAGCCACCAGAGGGAGTCCATGGAAAGAACTCACCGAAGTACCATTCATAACCACCGGAGGGAGTTCGAGAACAGAATTCACAACAGTACCCCCCCTTGAGGAGGGGTCACCGAACCCTCACTAGAGCCCCCAGGCCGCTCAGGACGAGCCAAACAAACAAGATCGGCAGCATGAACATCAGAGGCAACCACCCAGGAATTATCCTCCTGACCATAACCTTTCCACTTGACTAGGTACTGAAGTTTCCGTCTCGAAATACGAGAATCCAAAATCTTCTCCACCACATACTCCAACTCCCCCTCAACCAACACCGGGGCAGGAGGGTCGACGGAGGGAACCACAGGAGCCACATATCTCCGCAACAACGACCTATGGAATACATTATGGATGGCGAAAGAAGCTGGAAGGTCCAAACGAAATGACACAGGATTAAGAATTTCCAAAATCTTATAAGGACCAATGAAACGAGGCTTAAACTTAGGAGACGAAACCTTCATAGGAACATAACGAGACGATAACCAAACCAAATCCCCAACACGAAGTTGGGGACCAACACAGCGACGGCGGTTAGCGAAACGCTGAGCCTTCTCCTGGGACAATGTCAAATTGTCCACCACATGAGTCCAAATCTGCTGCAACCTGTCCACCACAGAATCCACACCAGGACAGTCCGAAGGCTCTACTTGTCCTGAAGAAAAACGAGGGTGGAAACCAAAATTACAGATAAAAGGCGAAACCAAAGTGGCCGAGCTGGCCCGATTATTAAGGGCGAACTCAGCCAAAGGCAAGAAGGACACCCAATCATCCTGATCAGCAGAAACAAAGCATCTCAGATATGTCTCCAAAGTCTGATTGGTTCGTTCGGTTTGGCCATTTGTCTGAGGATGGAAAGCTGAAGAAAAAGACAAATCAATGCCCATCTTAGCACAAAAGGACCGCCAAAACCTCGAAATAAACTGGGAACCTCTGTCAGACACGATGTTCTCCGGAATGCCTTGTAAACGAACCACGTGCTGGAAAAATAATGGAACCAAATCAGAGGAGGAAGGTAATTTAGGCAAAGGTACCAAATGGACCATCTTAGAGAAGCGATCACAAACCACCCAGATAACCGACATCCTTTGAGAGACAGGGAGATCTAAAATAAAATCCATGGAAATATGCGTCCAGGGCCTTTTCGTGACCGGCAAGGGCAAAAGCAACCCACTGGCACGAGAACAGCAGGGCTTAGCCCGAGCACAAGTCCCACAGGACTGCACAAAAGAACGCACATCCCGTGACAAGGAAGGCCACCAAAAGGATCTAGCCACCAAATCCCTGGTACCAAAGATTCCAGGATGACCAGCCAACACAGAACAATGAACCTCAGAGATAACTCTACTAGTCCATCTATCAGGTACAAACAGTTTCTCCGCTGGGCAACGGTCAGGTCTATCAGCCTGAAACTCCTGCAGCACCCGCCGCAAATCAGGGGAGATGGCAGACAAAATTACCCCCTCTTTAAGAATACCAGCCGACTCAGGAACTCCCGGAGAATCAGGCACAAAACTCCTTGAAAGGGCATCAGCCTTCACATTCTTAGAGCCCGGAAGGTACGAAACCACAAAATCGAAGCCGGAGAAAAACAGCGACCATTGAGCCTGTCTAGGATTCAACCGCTTGGCAGACTCGAGATAAGTCAGATTCTTGTGATCCGTCAAGACCACCACGCGATGCTTGGCTCCTTCAAGCCAATGTCGCCACTCCTCGAACGCCCACTTCATGGCCAACAACTCTCGATTGCCCACATCATAATTGCGCTCAGCAGGCGAAAACTTTCTAGAAAAGAAAGCACATGGTTTCATCACCGAGCCATCAGAACTTCTTTGAGACAAGACAGCCCCTGCTCCAATCTCAGAAGCATCCACCTCGACCTGAAACGGGAGTGAAACATCTGGCTGACACAACACAGGGGCAGAAGAAAAATGACGCTTCAACTCCTGAAAAGCCTCAACGGCCGCAGAGGACCAATTGACCACATCTGCACCTTTCTTGGTCAAATCAGTCAATGGTTTAACAACACTAGAAAAATTAGCGATGAAGCGACGGTAAAAATTAGCAAAGCCCAGGAATTTCTGAAGGCTCTTCACAGAAGTAGGCTGAGTCCAATCATAAATGGCCTGAACTTTAACAGGGTCCATCTCGATAGTAGAAGGGGAAAAAATGAAGCCCAAAAATGAAACCTTCTGAACTCCAAAGAGACATTTAGACCCCTTCACAAACAAAGAATTAGCACGAAGGACCTGGAACACCATTCTGACCTGCTTCACATGAGACTCCCAATCGTCCGAAAAAAACAAAATATCATCCAAATATACAATCATGAATCTATCCAGGTACTTTCGGAAGATGTCATGCATAAAGGACTGAAACACAGATGGAGCATTAGAAAGCCCGAATGGCATCACCAGGTACTCAAAATGGCCCTCGGGCGTATTAAATGCTGTCTTCCATTCGTCGCCCCGTTTAATACGCACAAGATTATACGCCCCTCGAAGATCTATCTTGGTGAACCAGCTAGCCCCCTTAATCCGAGCAAACAAATCAGACAGTAACGGCAAAGGGTACTGAAATTTGACGGTGATTTTATTGAGAAGGCGGTAATCTATACAAGGTCTCAGAGAACCATCCTTCTTGACCACAAAAAAGAACCCTGCTCCCAACGGTGACGACGACGGGCGAATATGCCCTTTCTCCAAGGACTCCTTTATATAACTCCGCATTGCAGCGTGTTCTGGCACAGATAAATTGAACCACAGTCGGCCCTTCGGAAACTTACTACCAGGAATCAAATTTATAGCACAATCGCAATCCCTATGAGGAGGTAGGGCACTGGATTTGGGCTCATCAAATACATCCCGGTAATCTGACAAGAACTCAGGGACTTCAGAAGGATGGGAAGACGAAATTGACAACAATGGGACATCCCCATGTACCCCTTGACAACCCCAACTGGATACAGACATTGATTTCCAATCCAATACTGAATTATGGACCTGTAGCCATGGCAAACCCAAAACGACCACATCATGCAGATTATGCAACACCAAAAAGCGAATATCCTCCTGATGTGCAGGAGCCATGCACATGGTCAATTGAGTCCAGTACTGAGGCTTATTCTTGGCAAAAGGCGTAGCATCAATTCCTCTCAATGGAATAGGATACTGTAAAGGCTCCAAGAAAAAACCACAGCGCCTGGCAAACTCCAAGTCCATCAAATTCAGGGCAGCGCCTATATCCACAAATGCCATAACAGAATAGGACGACAAAGAGCAGATCAGAGTTACGGACAAAAGAAATTTTGGCTGTACCGTACCAATGGTGGCAGACCTAGCGAACCGCTTAGTGCCTTTAGGACAATCAGAGATAGCATGAGTGGAGTCACCACAGTAAAAACACAGCCCATTCTGACGTCTGTATTCTTGCCGTTCAGCTCTGGTCAAGGTCCTATTACATTGCATAGGCTCAGGCCTCTGCTCAGAAGATACCGCCAAATGGTGCACAGTTTTGCGCTCACGTAAGCGTTGATCGATCTGAATGGCCAAGGACATAGACTCATTCAGACCAGCAGGCGTGGGGAATCCCACCATAACATCCTTAAGGGCTTCAGAAAGACCCTTTCTGAAAACTGCCGCCAGGGCACACTCATTCCACTGAGTAAGCACAGACCACTTTCTAAACTTCTGACAATATACCTCCGCTTCATCCTGACCCTGACACAAAGCCAGCAAGATTTTCCCTGCCTGATCCACTGAATCTGGTTCATCATAAAAGCAACCCAAGCGCCAGAAAAAACGCATCTACATTACGCAATGCAGGATCTCCTGGCGCAAGGGAAAATGCCCAGTCTTGAGGGTCGCCACGTAGCAAAGAAATAATGATTTTTACTTGCTGAATGGGGTCACCAGAGGAGCGGGGTTTCAAAGCAAAAAACAGTCTACAATTATTTTTGAAATTCAGGAACTTAGATCTATCCCCAGAAAACAAATCAGGAATTAGAACCCAGAATTCTAACATCGGGTTCTGAACTACATAATCTTGAATGCCTTGTACCCTTGCAGTGAGTTGATCCACACAAGAGGACAGACCTTGAATGTCCATATCTACACCTGTGTCCTGAACCACCCAGAGATTTAGGGGAAAAGAAAAACAAAACACGCTGCAGAGGAAAAAAAAAAAAAAATGGTCTCAGAACTTCTCTTATCCCTCTATTGAGATGCATTAACACTTTACGGGCCAGCTGTACTGTTATGATGACCTGGTGGTTAGGAGCACTAGGAATGACCTGATGAGCAAACTAGTAATACAGGACAAGCTCTGGGAAGTGGGAGCTCTGCTGACCGCAACCCCTAATCCTATCACAAACAACTAGAAATAGCCATGGAGCATACCTGACTCTGCCTAGACGCCTCTTCACAGCCTAAGAACTAACTACCCCTAAAGATAGAAAATAAAGCCTAACTTGCCTCAGAGAAATTCCCCAAAGAAATAAGCAGCCCCCCCACAAATATTGACTGTGAGTTAAGATGGAAGTCACAAACACAGGAATGAAATAGGTTTCAGCAAAGGAGGCCAGACTTAACTAGACAGACTGAGGATAGAAAAGGTATCTTTGCGGTCAGCATAAAAAACTAACAAAAAACCACGCAGAGTGTGCAAAAGAGACCCCCGCACCGACTCACGGCGTGGAGGTGCCACTCTGCATCCCAGAGCTTCCAGCTAGCCGGGCCAAATCATGATAGCAAGCTGGACAAGAAAAACAGTGGTAAACAAATACGCTAGCAGGGACTTAGCTTTTGCTGGAGTAGACAGGTCATCTGAAAGATCCAAGAGAGAACTGAACCAGTACTAGAACATTGACAGCTGGCATCAAGTAATGATCTAAGTGGAATTAAATAGAGCAGCAGCCCAGAACTAAACGAGGAAAGAACCTCAGAGCCAGCAGCTCCACTCACAGCCACCAGAGGGAGTCCATGGACAGAACTCACCGAAGTACCATTCATAACCACCGGAGGGAGTTCGAGAACAGAATTCACAACACTTGTCCCACAAAAAACGAGCCGCCATACAGCGTCATCTGCAAAAAAATAAAAAATTATAGCCCTCAGAATAAAGCGATGCAAAAATAATTGTTCTATAAAATAGTTTTTATTGTATAAAAGCACCAAAATGTAAAAAAAAATAAATGAGGTATCGCTGTAATTGTACTGACCCAGAGAATAAAACTGCTTTATAAATTTTACCAAACGCGTAATGGTATAAACACCCCCCCCAAAAAGAAATTCATGAATTGATGGTTTTTATTCATTCTCCCTAACAAAAATCGGAATAAAAAGTCATGAGCCCGAAAATGGTACCAATAAAAACGTCAACTCGTCCCACAAAAAACAAGACCTCACATGACTGTGGACCAAAATATTGAAAAATTTTAGCTCTCAGAATGTGATAATGCAAAAAATATTTGTTTGTGACAGCTGCCAAACATAAAAATCCTGTAAAAACCCCCGCTATAAATAGTAAATCAACCCCCCCTTTATCACCACCTTAGTTAGGGTTAAAATAATAAAATAAAAGTATTTATTTCCATTTTCCCATTAGGAATAGGGTTGGGGCTAGAGTTGGGGTTTGGATTACGTTTACGGTTGGGCTAGGGGTGTGTCAGAGTTAGGGGTGTGGTTAGGGTTGGGATTAGGGTTAGGGGTGTGTTGGGGATGGGATTAGGGTTAGGGGTGTATTGGGGTTAGGGTTGGAGTTAGAAGTGGGAGATTTCCACTATTTAGGCACACCAGGGGCTCTGCATACGCAACATGACGTCCGATCTCAATTCCATCCAATTCTGCGTTGAAAAAGTAAAACGGTGCTCCTTCCCTTCCGAGCTCTGCCGTGCGCCCAAACAGTGGTTTACCCCCACATATGGAGTATCCGCGTACTCGGGACAAATTGGACAACTTCTTTTGGCGTCCAATTTCTCCTGTTACTGTTGAGAAAATACAAAACTGGGGGCTAAAAAAATCATTTTTGTGGAAAAAAAGATTTTTGTTTTTCACGGCTCTGCGTTATAAACTGTAGTGAAACACTTGGGGGTTCAATGTTCTCACAACACATCTAGATAAGTTCCTTGGGGAGTCTAGTTTCCAATATGGGGTCACTTGTTGGGGGTTTCTACTGTTTAGGTACATCAGGGGCTCTGCAAACGCAACGTGACGCCCGCAGACCATTCCATCAAAATCTGCATTCCAAAACGCCACTTCTTCCCTTCCGAGCTCTGCCATGCTCCCGAACAGTAGTTTTCTCCCACATATGGGTTATCAGCGTACTCGAGACGAATTGTACAACAACTTTTAGGGTCCAATGTCTTCTATTATCCTTGGTAAAATAAAACAAATTGGATCTGAAGTAAATTTTTTGTGAAAAAGGTAAATGTTCATTTTTTTAAACATTCTAAAAATTCCTGTGAAACACCTGAAGGGTTAATAAACTACTTGAATGTAGTTTTGAGCACCTTGAGGGGTGCAGTTTTTAGAATGGTGTCACACTTGGGTATTTTCCATCATATAGACTTCAAATGTGATGTGGTCACTAAAAAAAATGGTGTTGTAAAAATGAGAAATTGCTGGTCAACTTTTAACCCTTATAACTCCCTAACAAAAAAAAATTGGGTTCCAAAATTGTGCTAATGTAAAGTAAACATGTGGGAAATGTTACTTATTATTCACCGGGAACCATGCAAGCGTTCCAGTGTTATAACCTCAAAGGGACAGTGGTCAGAATTGTAAATATTGGCCCGGTCATTAACATGCAAACCACCCTTGGGGGTTAAAGTAGTCTGAATACTTTTTCTACCCACTGTATGCCTAAAGGGTAATATTGAATCCATGTGTATAAACACTTCCATTTTTGGAAAACCAATAACAGGTAACTACACTTCCGGCTAGGAGTGGTCACCCATGATTTGCAATACAGAATTTGCCAATTGTTGAATGTACCAGGGCTAAATGTATTTGTAGCAAGGACGACACCTATCAGCATGAATATTCCATCATTGATCATAGACTGCAACGTGGCTACAACACAGAAGACAAACAGACACGCATCATTGGTAATTTTGATAGTTGCTCAAGGGAAGTCCGTGACATTATCTCCAAATATTGGGGAATTTTAAAAGCGGACAGTGAGATCAGTGATTTCCTGGCCGATACTCAGGCCATCACCTACAGGAGGGGGAGGTCGATTGGTGACCAGCTGGTCCACAGTATGTACACCCCACCACCAAAGACGGGCACCTGGCTAGACAGAAGGGAGACCGGCACATTCAAATGCAGGCATTGCTCATTCTGTAGATACATCAAGGTTGGCAAAAGTTTCTCTAATGCCACGACTGGGAGGGTATACTGGAACAGACACTTTGCCAACTGTAAAACTAGTGGAGTGGTGTACCTATTCCAGTGCTCTTGTCCGATGAGCTATGTGGGGAAAACCAAGAGAGAATTGAGGAGGCGTATTGGTGACCACATAGGAGACATCCGCCATGCCAGGGACACGCCAGTCTCTAGACACATTAGGGAGATACATTGTGGTGACCTTGAATCTGTGTCTTTTTTGGGTGATCGAAGTGATAACACCATCAGTGCGTCGTGGTGACTGGAACAAAAAAATCGTACAAAAGGAATTGAGGTGGATATATAGACTGGACACCACCTCCCCCAGGGGGCTTAACGAGCAAATGCAATTCGGCTGTTTTTTTGTAATATCTCCATCCCTAAAGGTCTTTTTGTCCATATGTCTATAATGGTGTCTCTTTGTATCTTCAGCCCAAGCCTTATATTGGCCGGAAAGGGCCTAAAATAGTTTTTTATCCACTCTTATTATAGAGTCTGTGCATATATGTTTGCTTTTCTCCTTTTATGAGAGTGAGGTTAAATTTAAGATTAGATGGAGCCTTCAGTATCATCTTATTTGTGCACCGCCGCTAGGCATATAAATCCTATATTGAAAGAGACTTCTATATACTATATAGGACTAGAATGCATGATTTGTTGCTGAGTTTCTACATCGCCGGAATAGCCTCACAATGGTCATCCTTGCATGCGAGACAAACGTATATGCGGTTATATTGCAATAATTTATCATTTAATCCATGAATATCCATGTCCTGGTGTTACCTTATTATGAGCCATGTGCCCTTTTTGTATGTATGTTTTATTTACATGTTAGCCTCTAGTGTATACATTTGTTGCCAGGGGATGACTATCTGCGTCATCGATGGGCGTGGTCAGGGCAACACAGCGAGAACTAAACTGCATAAATACTGAAAATCCTTTATACACAGTGGTGACACATACTCCGGTTCATGCCGTTATCGCTAAGGAGTGGCGATTTTTTAAACCGCAAGCGCTACGGTAATTAACAGAGAGGTGTATACCCACACCGATGGTAGGCGTGGACGAGACGCCATAGCGAGGGTTGAATCGCATACATACTAGCAACCCTCTAGAAACATGGTGGTGATACGCACGCCATAACATGCTGCCTTTTCAAAGGGGCGGTCTCATCAGAAACCGGAAGTACCGCGGCAAGTTACGGGATGACACACATGAGGCTGTTAACAGTGCAGGTATTTAAGAGGCGGGGGTGGGCGAAGGAGCTCCATGGCATCACATCGTAATGGGGGATTGTCCCTACCACTTTATCGCATCCATTCATCTCGGGCTGGTATATGCAGCAATGAGATAAGTACCTTGGTTTATATCTTTCTCCTGATGAACCTCGGCAGAGGGGAAACGCGTCGAGTAAGGCTACTTTCACACTAGCGTTAACTGCAATACGTCGCAATGCGTCGTTTTGCCGAAAAAACGCATCCTGCAAAAGTGCTGGCAGGATGCGTTTTTTCTGCATTGACCAACATTAGCGACGCATTTGCGACGCATTGACACACGTCGCAACCGTCGTGCGACGGTTGCGCCGTGTTGTGGCGGACCGTCGGGAGCAAAAAACTTTACATGTAACGATTTTTGCTCACGACGGTCTGCTTTTTCCGACCGCGCATGCGCGGCTGGAACTCCACCCCCACCTCCCCGCACTTCCCCGCACCTCACAATGGGGCAGCGGATGCCCTGGAAAAATGCATCCGCTGCCCCCGTTCTGCGGCGGAGACAACGCTAGCGTTGGTGACCTCGGCCCGATGCACTGCGACGGACCGAGCCCAACGCTAGTGTGAAAGTAGCCTAAGAGTAATTGATCTCAACCTGGTACAGGAACTAATGAGCTATGTGTTCTGGGAGTCAGTATCTGACTCGATTAAATTAATCTAATACATGGCCAATTGGCTATGTGTATTATGAGTCGCTATTTGATTCATGATATATCTGACTGCTTTTAAGGTGGTGGTTTTTGGTTTTTTTGGTTGGTTGTTTATAATTTTCTGGACGATGTTTGTGCAATTGTCCTCTTGTGGCCTCAATTGTTTGTTTGTTTATATCGCAGCCATTTATGTATGTACAATTCAGGATAGGAAGCATGTGGCATTATATTTTGCATAGGCCCACATATACATACTATACATATTAATGGAAGCCACAACCCTATAGCTTCTCTACATAGAGGAATAGTTATATGTGCAGTGTATTCTCTCTGTTGCACTATCTAGGCCTAGATCTGTGAGGGCGTAGAGAAAAAATATCTTTAAAAGCATTGAAAAACGTTATTTATCATATTTAGTCTAAATCACAGACATATCTAATCTGTAGAGGTATACTAGCAATATCCACACAATTGAGGACAATTTGAATCATAATCTCTGTTGGCAGTACTAGAACATTTGCCTAGCTAACGGAGCCAAGAAGAACTGTTTCAGTACTCATATAATATTGCACACATACACCTTTCTTTCTCACCTGCCAATTCATCATCTTCCTCACCCCTTGCCACTACAGGGCCCAATAGGGTGAGCAGGGCGAGCCATCGAGGAGCGGGGGCGTCACTGCGCAGGTCTAGGGTGCCAACCTCCGCAAGTAGGCAGGTTGAGATAGGCCAGTTTAGGGGTAGGCACCCCCTGGTTGTTTTTCTTTCTGTGGTGTTGGTGTTATGTCAATTTATTTATATATTAAGGTTTTTTATTGAGATTAAATAAAGATAAGTATTTTTTAATAATAGGGATGGATTTCTGTGAGACAAATACTAATAATCCCTCTGATTCAATTACGTGTAAGCTACATTTAAGTGGCTACAACACACAAACTTTACAACTTGTTATGAATAAAGTAAATACTTAAAGTAGATCTCGGGCAGCGCGTTTGCACTGGCACAGGCAGCCTGACAACAAATGATGTCAGAAGACGGGCAGCGCTAAATGCGCATGGCCAAGGGATAACATAACAGCGCAGGCTACGGGACAGATTCAAACAACGCTGAGGAGGCGGACCACGGCGCCAAGGGGGTAGGGATGACGGCTGTGCTGCGTCCCATTACGAAGGAAAGTCCCAACTCTGTGATGGTAACATGGTGTGATGGGACACATTTCATAAGTGTTAGGTTCAGCATCTGCAAGGAGCACAAAGAAAAGAGGCACCTTTTCCTTGTGCAGTATTACTGCTGCACAAGGTGGCTCTTTCAGTAACAACCGTCTGGGGGGGACAGGTTCACTTACATTTCTGTAGTTGTGTCAGCGTGGCGGTCGCAGGGCACATTGCCTCAACACAGCAGGGGAGCAGCAGGCTTTACTGAACCCCAGCAACACGGCAGCAAGTGTTGACTGTGCAGACAGCACTTCCGGGCAGCAACTGGCGGTGTTGGAGCCCAGGGACAGCAGGAGGAGCAGGCTGGAGGTATTGCCGCAACATAGCAGGGGAGCAGCTGGCGTTACTGAACCCCAATAACAGAGGAGCGACTGTTGACTGTGCAGACATCACTTCCGGGCAGCAACTGGTGGTGTTAAAGCCCAGGGAAAGCAGGAGGAGCAGCATGTAGGCTGAGGCCTAATTGGAGCAAGTTAAAAGGTAACCTTTAACCCCCCCCAGGCGTTTGTAGCTGAAAGAGCCACCTTGTGCCGCACCAATGATGCAAAAGGAAAAGGTGGCTCTTTTAATTATGCTCCTTGCAAACGCAGAACTAAACACTTACAAAATGTGTCCCCTGATACTGTGAAGCCATCACAGAGGTGGGACTTTCCTTCGTAATGTGACGCAGCACAGCCGTCATCCCTACCCCCTTGGCGCCATGCGCCGCCTCCTTAGCGTTGTTTGAATCTGTCCCTTAGCCTGTGCTGTTATGTTCAACCTTGGCCATGCGCAGTTAGCGATGCCCGTCTTCTGACATCATTTGTTGTCAGGCTGGCTGTGCCTGTGCGGCCGCCCTGCCCGAGATCTCGCCTTGCAGTGTCGTCTAATGTAATCACACTGCGGGCCTGGGATCCATGGGCATGCGCAGTGCATATCTTCGCTTCACCTACTTTCGGCTTCTTCACAGGGTGCGACATCACGACCGTGGCATGCTATTAGGGATCAGCTGATGGCGCACCATCTTAAGAAGGCGGAGGGAGATGAGTGAGAGACTGAGGTGAAGATATGCACTGCACATGCCCATGGATCCCAGGCCAGCAGTATGGTTAAATCAGAAGAGACTGCGAGGCGGGATCTTGGGCAGCACGGCTGCACTGGCCCAGTCAGCCTGACACCAAATGATGTCAGAAAACGGGCAGCGCAAACAGCGCATGGCCAAGGTTGAACATAACAGCGCAGGCTAAGGGACAGATTCAAACAACGCTAAGGAGGCAATGCACGGCGCCAAGGGGGTAGAGATGACGGCTGTGCTGCGTCACATTACGAAGGAAAGTCCCACTTCCGGGACGGTTTCACGGTATGAGGGGACACGTTTTATAAGTGTTAAGTTCTGCGTGTGCAAGGGGCTAAACTAAAAGAGCTACCTTTTCCTTGCGCAGCATTACTGCTGCACAAGGTGTCTCTTTCAGTAACAAACACCTGGGGGGGACAGGTTCCCTTCAATTTCAGTAGTTGTGTCAGCGTGGCGGTCGCAGGACACATTGCCGGCTACACAGCTGGGGATCAGCTGACGTTACTGAAACCCAATAACACTGGGTCATGTGTTTTGACTGTGCAGCCTGCACTTCTGAGCATCAACTGGCGGTGTTGGAGCCCAGGGATTACAGTTCAGGTGGTAGAAACATGAACGCAACAGGAGACCTGGATACTGTAGCCAACCAATTATTTAATCTGGAAGAGGAGTGGCAAATTCCTGCAAGATCCAGGCCTTGTTCATTTTCAGAAAAGTAAGCCAGTCAACGTTATCGGAGGATAGTCGCATACGACGGTCTGTTAGTACACCACCTGCGGCACTAAAGACGCGTTCCGATAATATACTAGCAGCAGGGCAAGCCAGCACCTCCAATGCATACTAGCTTAGCTCTTGCCATGTATCCAGCTTAGAGACCCAAAATTTGAAGGGGGAAGAGCCGTCTGGGAGTACAGTAAGAGGGCAAGACATGTAGTCTGTCACCATCTGACGGAAACGTTGCCTCCTGCTGACTGGAGCCGTCTGTGATGGTGTAGACATGTGTGGCGGGCACACAAAACTATGCCATAGTTGGGCCATACTGGTCTTGCCTTGTGCTGAGGCACTGCTTCTCCCTCTGTGTGCAGAGCTTCCTCCACTGCCTCGATGCACTGAGCTGCTTTGTAAAGCACTAGCAGCACTGCTCTCACTTGGACTGGAGAAGATGATGGAATTCATCAGTGTGTCTTGGTACTCCCGCATCCCGCTCCCGGTTCAATGGTGTTATGAGGCTTTGTAAGTTGTCCCGGTAGCGAGGATCTAGGAGGGTGTACACCCAATAATCAGCTGTGTTGACAATGTGGGCGATGCGGCGGTCGTTTCTCAGGCACTGCAGCATGTAATCAGCCATGTGCTGCAGACTGCCAACTGGCCAAGAAACGTCCCCTGCTTGAGTCGTGATCTCTGCCCGCTCTGCATCACCCCACCCTCGCTCTACACACTGACTACTGGAGAATTGTGTAACTCCCTCCTCTGGACCGATGTCTTCCTCCTCCATTGAGGACTCCTCATCCTCCTCACAAAGTGTCCCCTGCCTAGGCCTTTGTGAGGAACCACGTAGCGCTGACTGTCCAGAAGCTGATGGAATTGGTGACTCCTCATCCTCCACCTCTTCCACAACATCATCCCTTAGCGCTTGCAGTGTTTGTTGAAGCAGGCAGATAAGGGGGACAGTCATGCTGACTAGTGCATCATCTGCACTCGCCATCCACATGGAATCATCGAAGGCACGCAAAACCTGGCAGACGTCCTTCATAGTGGCCCACTCAGTGGTTGTGAAGTCTGAACGGCGCGGAGTGCGACTTCTTTGCGCCTGATGCAGCTGGTACTCCATTACTGCTGGCTGCTGCTCACACAACCGCTCCAACATATGTAACATGGAATTCCACCTGGTGGGTAAATCACATATGATGCGATGTTCCGGAAGGCGGAATCGGCGCTGCAGAGCTGCAATGCGCGATCTTGCCATGCTGGAACGCCGCAAGTGAGCACACTCTAGGCGGACCTTGTGCAGCAGCGCATCAAGATCTGGATAGTCCCTCAAAAAACTCTGCACGACCAAGTTGAGCACATGTGCCAGACATGGGATGTGAGTGAGGTTGCCTAGGGTCAGAGCTGCCACCAGATTTCGGCCATTGTCACACACTACCATGCCTGGCTGAAGATTCGCTGGCACAAACCATGCTTCGCTCTCCTGCTTGATGGCATTCCAGAGCTCCTGTGCTGTCTGGCTTCGATTCCCCAAAGAAATTAATTTCAAGACAGCCTGTTGACGTTTCGCCACGGCTGTGCTCATGTCGGTCGTAACAGGTAAACGTTCACGGGTCCTTGTGGAGGTGGACTGTGATGGCTCCTGCAGCGATGATTCTGAGGAACTTGTGTATGAGGAGGAGTCAATGCGTACAGACTGGATTCCTGCAATCCTTGGAGTGGGCAGGACACGTCCTGCACCACTCGCACGATCTGTACCCGGCTCGACAATATTAACCCAATGGGCAGTGAGGGAAAGGTATCGCCCTTGTCCATGGTGACTGGACCACGCATCGGTGGTGAGGTGGACCTTGCTACTGACGGCGTTCAGTAGCACGTGTTTTATGTCTCCCTCCACATGCTTGTGCAGGGCAGGGACGGCTTGCCTGCTGAAATAAAAGCGGCTGGGCACATTGTACTGTGGGACTGCCAATGCCATCAAGTTACGGAAGCTGTCAGTCTCCACCAGCCTGAATGACAGCATTTCAAGGGACAGTAGTTTTGCAATGCCAGCATTCAGAGCCTGTGCTCGGGGGTGGTTTGCCGAGAATGGCTGCCTTTTCTCCCATGCCTGTGCTACCGATGGCTGTAGACTGGGCTGGGAGTGTGAGGATGACTGAGAACGTGGTGCTGCGGGTGGAATTACTGTGGGTCTCTGGACAACAGTGCCAGAGGTTCTTCCATGGCGATCCTGGGAGGAAGCCGAACCAGCTGTGTGTGAGCTGGAGGAAGAGGCAACACGAGCTGAAGAGGTGGTAGCTGCCGCTGTTGGTTGGCCTAGGTCTTCAGTATGTTTTTGTAACTCCACTGCGTGCCTGGACCGCACGTTTCCACATATTTGAGGTATTGAGGTTGCTGACATTTCACCCTCTTTTGACTGATGACACACCTTGCATTTGACAAAGCAAATGTCATCTGCAACTGTGTCAAAAAGGACCAGGCACTGCAAGTCTTGGGAGCGCCCGTTTTGGCTTTTGGAAGAGGCATGCTCCTAACGGGTGCCGAAGTGGAGGCTACAGGCTCCGCAGTCTTCCCCCTCCCTCTCCCTCTTTGGCCCGTTCGGGGAATCTCTTCCTCAGAGCTGCTCCCACCACCTTCCTGTACCTCACGCCACGACAGGTCAAGGACCTCATCATCTATACTACCCTCTGCCACCAACTGCTCCTCCTGGGTAGTCTCGGCAGCACAGCACGCACCAGAAAGTGGCACCTGAGTGTCATCATCAGATGCGTACTGCGGTGTGGTGACTGGAGGCACTGGCCCACCCACCTCTTCAGAGTCAGAGAGACAAAGCTGTTGGGCATCACTGCACACTGCCTCTTCTTCCATTTCTCCAATGCTGCTTGGCTGTCCCCCTGTTTCCAAGCCAAGAGATTCAGAGTACAGAAGTAGAGATGGCTCCTGTCCTGGGCTCTCTGACTGCCTGGGCAATTTGGCAGGAGGTGAAGAGACAGATGGGTGCTCTCCAGTGCTCTGTGCCTGAGAGGATGTGGCACTAATTGAAGTCAATGCGTTAGCTGCCATCCATCCGACAACGGCTTCAATTTGTTCTTCACGCAGCAGCGGTGTACGGCGATCTCCTACAAAGCTGCGCATGAAGGACTGTTCCCTGCTGAAACTGGGTGATGATGAGTCACCGGTGCCTGCAGCAGGCACAGAATCCCCACGTCCTCTCCCTGCTCTGCACCCATGCCTACGTGCCTTACTCCCTGCCTTCTTCATCTTGGTTGACTGATAAAGATAAGCAGAAAAGTACTAACGGCTTAGTGTGCTTATTCCTGAACAGCTCCTAACAGGTGGACTAGACTTTAATATGAGCTAATGTGGCCTACACAACTGTAAAGTGGTGTGTTTGGTGAACTTTATTAATTTTTTTTTTTGGCAGAACTGACTACAGAGTGAGCTGCACTCACACAGAGACCGTGCAGACAGCCATAAACGGCGCTGCAAGGCCAAAAAAAGCTCTTCTATCTAATCCTATGTAGTGTTTTTCCACAATTTAGCTGGATACGGGTGGAAAGCCACTAATAGGAAATATTTGAAAAAAAGTGCAGCACGCTGCACTAATAGCAAAAAAGGACAATGGATAGAACGGTATGAGGCAGTGACGCACCCTGAGCTGAATACAACCGGCTGTGGCTGCACACAGACTACAGAGTGATGTGCACTCACACGGAGACCGTGCAGACAGCCGCAAACAGCGCTGCAAGGCCAGAAAAAGCTCCTCTATGTAATCCTATGTAGTGTTTTTCCACAATTTAGCTGGATACGGGTGGAAAGCCACTAATAGGAAATATTTGAAAAAATGTGCAGCACGCTGCACTAATAGCAAAAAAGGACAATGGATAGAACGGTATGAGGCAGTGACGCACCCTGAGCTGAATACAACCGGCTGTGGCTGCACACAGACTACAGAGCGATGTGCACTCACACACACACACAGAGACCTTGCAGACAGCTGTGAACAGCGCTGCAAGGCAAAAGCAAGGTTCTCACACAGCGGTTGCTAAATTAGCCTGGGTAAAGCACAATGAAGCAAATCGCTATCTCTAAACTGGCCCTCAGTCAGAACACAGCGTCCTGTCCCTAACTGAATTCACAGCAGAGTGAGCCCTAAATGGCGGCAGCGACTTTTATAGTGCATCGTGACATCATTTCAGCAGCCAATCACAGCCATGCCAGTAGTTACATGCCTACCATGCAGAACAGGATGTGCCTACACTTCTAAATATTCCTCATTGGCTGAGTTCTGGCTCTGAATTATGGGAACTTCCGATTCTGGTATCCAATATACTGAAAATATCGGAACTCAGTATCGGAATTCTGATACCGCAAATATCGGCCGATACCCGATACTTGCGGTATCGGAATGCTCAACACTAGTAACAATGTTTAGAACTTTTGAATTTCAGGCTCAATATCCCACCATCCACTACTGCTTCTAACGTGAGCCTACCATAATTTTATAGACTATCATCTTGGCTATCTCATACATAAATTTGACTTGTAACTATCTAGCATATGATTAGTTATGCAGATTCTTGTCATGTTAATGCTTCTGGTGGTGGAAAAATCTAAAAAGGTACATTCCTAAGTGAATGGCCATTTACACAACATAACAGATAAAAAGTGGGCATGAATGTCTGACATTTCTGCAGCTCTCCAAGACTTTGAGGACTCCACCAAGATGGTGAGCAGTGATGATGCCATCATCAGCGCAACAGGGTAGCTAGAAGGAATTTAGAGCACAAATAGGGTCTTATCCGAGAAAAAAGGAAATATTCGTGAGAGATAGTATGAATTCACTCACCTATTATGATTGTGTAAGACACAACCACTGCACTTAGCATTGGCAGCTGCTGCAAGCCCCGGTGTGATGATCCTTTGCTAGGTGAAGAGAATGGGGCATCAGACTGCGCTGCTCACCTGTCAGGATAACGTACCAGAGAAGTCCAAGTAGATGTAATAGAAAATAGACTTTATTTCGAAATAAAGTCTATTTTCTATTACATCTACTTGGACTTCTCTGGTACGTTATCCTGACAGGCGAGCAGCGCAGTCTGATGCCCCATTCTCTTCACCTAGCAAAGGATCATCAGCGCAATGACTCCACTTCTGTGCCTACTTAAATAGTCACTGCTGACAATTAAACTTGAAGTTCTGCATGCTGACCAGGTGGAGATGGAGGAACACATGAGATAGGGAGATGTTACCCACCCCATCCTCATCTCATCTCTTCAGCGCCGATTGAGTAACAATGAAGCCGTGAAGGCTAAGGAGGAGGAACAGAAGCTGACTGATAGCACAACAGAGGCCATCACCACACAAGCTTTGTCCCGTCTCTCCCACATGGATGGGCTGAGGAGGAGAATGAGGAGGAAGAGATGAAGGAGGAGGACATAGAAAGTAGTTATCATGGTGGAGACAGGGAAGTGTTGGCTGTAGGGACCTTGACACATATAGTAACATAGTTATTTTTTTTATTAAGGTTGAAAGAAGACTTTAAGTCCATCTAGTTCAACCCATAGCCTAACCTAACATGCCCTAACATGTTGATCCAGAGGAAGGAAAAAAAAAACATGTGGCAAAGAGTAAGCTCCACATTGGGGGAAAAAATTCCTTCCCGACTCCACATACGGCAATCAGTTCCCTAGATCAACACCCTATCAAGGAATCTAGTATATATAACCTGTAACATTATACTTTTCAAGAAAGGCATCTAGTCCCCTCTTAAATTTAAGTAATGAATCACTCATTACAACATCATACGGCAGAGAGTTCCATAGTCTCACTGCTCTTACAGTAAAGAATCCACGTCTGTTATTATGCTTAAACCTTCTTTCCTCCAGACATAGAGGATGCCCCCTTGTCCCTGTCTCAGGTCTATGATTAAAAAGAACATCAGAAAGGTCTTTGTACTGTCCCCTCATATATTTATACATTCAAATAAGATCACCCCTTAGCCTTCGTTTTTCCAAACTAAATAGCCCCAAGTGTAATAATCTATCTTGGTATTGCAGACCCCCCAGTTCTCTAATAACCTTGGTCACTCTTCTCTGCACCCGCTCAAGTTCAGCTATGTCTTTCTTATACACCAGAGACCAGAACTGTACACAGTATTCTAAGTGTGGTCGAACTAGTGACTTGTATAGAGGTAAAATTATGTTCTCCTCATGAGCATCTATGCCTCTTTTAATGCATCCCATTATTTTATTTGCTTTGTAGCAGCTGCCTGACACTAGCCTACTAAATGTGAGTTTGTCATCCACCCATACTCCCAGGTCTTTTTCATTGACTTTCCCATGACCCTCGGGTTACATTTATCTTGGCCAAAAAAGAGTAATGGTCATTCACCCTGCTAGACCCGAGCTACAAGGAGAACTTTGCATCTCTCCTTCCTGAATCAGAGAGGTCTACTAATGGTGCTATAGCAGAAGGCCATTGTGGAAAATATGTTGCAAAAAATTCCCGTGAGACAACACTAGTGCCAGGGAGAAAGCTTCCATGCCCAACCAAGAAGAGGTGTGGGAGTTACACAGCAGGGGTACACTGTCAAAGACCTGAGCTAATTTCAAGACACCATCCCTGCATCCAGGCCCTGATGACCGGGTATTTTTGTGATAAGGAGAAACATTTTTTAAAGATGGTCAAGCAATGCTTGGCTCACTAAACCAGTGTACTCCCTAATTCTTATCTGAGCTCCGGCTATTGGGTCTCAAAGCTGGACACCTGACATGAGATGTCCCACTATGCCTTGGAGGTGTTGTGCTACTCTAATGTTAGCATCTTGTCTGAGTTTTTAGTGCTGCTGGGGGGTTAAAACATACAGGTGCATTCGCTTATCAACAAAAAGGAGACAAGTTCACTTTGATAAAAATGAACAAAGCTTGGATTATCCCTAATTTTTCCACACCACCAGATCACAGTAGCACATAAATTCCTTTAAATATTCAATATTTGAATGAGGCCTTTAAGGGTCTATGCATTACCTTACTTATCATTTTTTTCCTGGCTTTGCACTTTGTGCAAAGTCTTTGAGTGTAGGAGTACATCAACTACTCTTTCAAAATATTTTAATGAGGCCCTCCAGATGTTGCCGTTAAAGGTCTATGGATGACTCTGCTTATAATTTTTTCCTGGCTTTGCACTATGTGCAGAGCGTTTGAGTGTAGGAGTACCACACCTAAATTTTGTTCACAGTATGTGAATGGGCTGCTACAGTTGGTGCCTTCAAGGTAGTATGGATGACCTTGCTTGTAATTTTTGGCAGGCTTTGCACTGATCAGAACTTTTATGAATGGAGTACCACAACTATACTTTGTTCACATTATTTTAATGAGTGTGAGGCAGTGACCCCTGTTATAGCTAGGGAGCGCTCTTTGCTCTTCCCTGGATGCACACAGATGCGCGGTGAGGCCATGAGGGGGTGTTGTAGTTGCAAGTGTAGCTGTGATTACAATTGTTAAAAGCCCTATAGCACAGAGAGGTTCTAGAATTGAGTCTGAGGAGTCTCAGGTGTTTCAGGGCCAGAGTGAGGCCTGGCAACCCACAGCATACACAGTGGTGCTGCTGTCCATGATGATTGGTCACGGATGTGGACAGGTCTTGTGTGCCCGGAGGAGAACCAGAGATAGACTGTCCTGTGCCCAAAGGAAGGACTGGCGTGTGTCACAGCTGCAGACAGGAGGATGTCAAGGTCTGTGTACAGCTGTAAGTAGAGACTGTGATACAGCGGTGCAGGACACCCACGAAACTAGTCAGAGGAGGACTAGCGTGTGTAGTGACTGCAATCTAAAGAATGCTGTTATGAATTGGTGTGAATTGACCACTGAAGTTATATGCATTGAAGTTATATGTTTGGAACCTTTTTCTGTGTGAAGATAACGCATTAAAGAGACTTTTATGTTTGAACTTTGCGGGTCACTGTCTCTTCACTGCTACCGGTGCCTTACGTAAAGTACAACAGTTGATGCCTTTAGGGATGTATGGATGACCCTGCTTGAAATTTTTGGCAGGCTTTGCGCTTAGTGCATAGCCTTTGTGTCTAGGAGTACCACTACATGACAATTTGAACAAAATGTGTATGAGGCCGTCCTTTATATCTAATACACGGTGTATCTGAGTCCCTCCTCCATCACATTTTTGGCAGTTCTTGCTTCCTTCATAAATTACACAGACCTTTAAAATTTTTAATAAAAATTTCAATTTTGGTTTACTTAAATTATTTTTTAATCCTTTTTTAATTCTGACTTTATATACAAGTTATTAAACATGAAAGAATGTTTCTTAGCGTTTTTTTCCTGTAAACTGAAATTTCTCATTGATTTTGAATGTTTTCTTGTCAGTCTTTAAAGTGGCCCCCAGACTGCCCCCAGACCTCTTTGTAGGGTCTGCTGGAAAAATGATCGGATTTCCAATTGACTCCCATTATACTCGTTACTCGAAATGAGCATCCGAGCATTAGGAAATGCTTGGTTTGAGTAACGAGCATCTGAGCATTTTGGTGTTGTTTGCTCATCTCTAATTGTTACCCTTTTGCTCATCAGTGTATATCTTTATTCATGAATCTGTCTAAAGTCATACCAAGTTATTTATCTGACTTATTTAAAAATGTTGTTGCTTTTGCATTTTCTGTGTCGTAATCTGAAAAATTATCCCCACACAGGGATTATGGTTGTCCTAATAACCCGGTACCCATCTTAAATCTCCCAGGGGTAAAATATATAATCTTTTTGGTCCAGAATGTCAGGCCACGATAAATTATACAGCAGACAGTCTGCAAAAAAGTTCAACAGATCATCCACTTCACCAGTAGGCACCAGTTTCTTTCTTGTGGGTAAAAAAAGATGGTGATCTCAAACCATGTATTGACTATCGGGAATTGAACAAAATTACTTTGAAGAATCAGTATCCACTCATCCCTGATCTCTATAACCAGCTGTTTTGAGCCCGTTGGTTTACCAAACTTGATCTCAGGAGTGAGTATAACCTGATCTGTATAAGAGAAGGTGATATGTGGAAGACTGCATTCAACACACCTGGTAGTGGCAGCCCCAAAGGGTCACTTTGAGTATCGTGTGATGCAAGCAATGTGCCAGCTATTTTTCTAAATTTTATTAATGACCTATTCAGAGATATAACTGGTCAATATGTGGTGGTCTACCTGGATTAAATTTCAGTGTATTCAACAAATATTAAACACACACTCTACATGTACGCACTGTCCTCCAAAGTCTCAGACTATTTTTTATACTTTGAAAGAAGGAATATAATCCAGCTCACCCGTGATGAAAGAACCAAACCTCGGGAGCACGGACCCGCTGTGTCCAGGCGTATAAAGTCCAAAAAAGAAAATAATGTCCAGCTTCACCGAGTCCGTAAAAAAGAGTTTTCTTTATTCACAAACTTTTAAACATGGAGGATACAGACTTCAGCACGAACCACATGGGTAAGAAATCTCAACACGTTTCTGGAGACTAAGCTCCCTTAGTCATGATTAAGGGAGCTTAGTCTCCAGAAACGCGTTGAGATTTCTTACCCATGTGGTTCGTGCTGAAGTCTGTATCCTCCATGTTTAAAAGTTTGTGAATAAAGAAAACTCTTTTTTACGGACTCGGTGAAGCTGGACATTATTTTCTTTTTTGGACTTTATTTTTTATACTGCTTTAAGAATTACTGTACATTTTTGGGGTATATATTTTCCACTAAAGGTTTCCGGATGGACCTCTCTATAGTCCAAGCTGTTAAGGAGTCGGTACAACCCAAGTCCCTGAAGGCCTTACAGAGTTTCTTTGGGTTTGTCAACTGCCACCATAAATTCATTAAAGAAATTTCCAAGGTTGCCAAACCACTTACTGACTTGACCAAGAGGGGGCATCTGTACAGTGGTTAGTAAAAGTATTCACTGCCCTTGGCTTTTTTCCTGTTTTGCTACCTCACAATCTGGAATTTCACTGTTGTTTTTAAAGGATTTGCATCATTTTATGTAAAGAACAAAGCTCCCGTAGTTTCAGAGCATTTTCCCTGTCTCTGCTTTCGAAAAGCATCCCCACAGCATGATGCTGCTACCACCATGTTTCACTGTAGGGATGTTGTTCTTGGGGTGATGAGCAGTGTTGGTTTGGTGCCAGACATAACGTTTATCTAGGTGGCCAAAAAATTCAATTTTGGTCTCACCGACCGTAGCACCTTCCTCCATACCTTAGGGGAGTCTCCCACATGTCTTTTGGCAAACTCAAAATGAGACTTACAATTTTTATGTGTAAGTAAAGGCTTTTTTCAAGGCCACCTGTATGGAGTATACGGCTTATTGTGGTCATAAGTACAGATACTCCTTCAGGGTTATCTTTGGTTTCTGTGCTGCCTCTCTGATTAAGGACCTCCTTACCGGTGCTTAGAGTTTTGGTTGGCAGCCCTCGCTTGACAGGTTGTGATACAATTTTCTTTCCATTTGATGATAATGGACTTGACGGTGCTTCGGGGGATCATCAGAGGTTGGGTTATTTTTTTTTTTTAACCTAACCCTGACTTGTAATTCTCAATAACTTTGTCTCTGATTTGGTTGGAGGTCTCCTTGGTGTTCATGGTGTTGTTTGGTTAGTGGTGCCTCTTGCTTAAAGGTGTTGCAGCACCTCTGTGGCCTTTCAGAAAAGTCCATGTGACACTTAAACTGCACAGAGGTGAACTTCATTTCACTAAGCATGTAACTTATGAAGGAGATTGCTTGCACCAGAATTTTTTAGGGGCTTCATAGCAAAAGGGGTGAATACATTTGAACATGCCAAATTTTATTTATTTTATCCCATAAATGTATTTCTTGCCTATATTTTCTCACTTCACTTCACCAACTTAGACTATTTAGTGCTGAAGCATCACACACAAATCGGATGACATAAATATTTAAACACAGGTTGTAATGTAAAAAAAAAAGGTAAAAAGATAAGGGGGTGAATACTTTCTCAAGCCACTGTAGCTAATTGGAAGTCAGAGGCCATGCTCAGCTTTACCAAGCTAAATAGCATTTCTCATCTGACCCTGTGTTGCTCCAGTCTGACCTATAGCCTTCTTTTGTAATGGAGGTTGATGCCTCAGAGTTTGGAGTGAGAGCGGTGTTGTCACATTTTCTTCTGCCGAAAGGATCTATGATATTGGCAATTGTGAATGGCGCAACTTCCTTGAAGGTGCCAAACATAAAATCACTGTTATCACAGATCACAAAAATCTGACACGTCAGCCAGACTAAATCTTTTGAAGCTACAGGGGCTTGTTCTTTTCTGGGTTTGATTTTGCAGTGACTTTTATTCCTGATGGAAAAACTATGAAAGCCAATGCTCTATTCTGAACTTTCTGCCCATCCCAAACTGAGGACTCAAAATAAGTCCCTATTTTGACTGATGGTATATTGGTGTCCCTGTTTTTTCTAGATATTGTTGATCATATACGTAAAAATCAAGAGTTAGCCCTGACACTTCTCTCTCCCAAAAATTATTTGAGCTTCCCCAGTTTCAAGTACTCCAGGAGTCTCATGATTCTGTTCTTGCAGGTCACCCTAGGATTAGCAATACAATCTAACTAGTAACCAGGAATTTTGGTGGCCAACCATTGTTCAAGACTGTACAAAATATATTACTGCTTGCAAAATTTGTGGCCGAACATTTGCCACAGGACTTTTTCGGTCCTTACCTACTCAAAAAAGTCATTGGACCCACCACTCTATCAATTTCAGTACTGGCATAATTATAAAGCATAAATTCAATACTTTTACAAATATTTTTTCCTCTTTGATATAGGGATCCCTACTAAGACTTTTGAGAAGTATTTAATATTATTATACTGCTTATATGCCCATACTGATAAATTGGATCTGTGTACTATCTCTAAAAAAAATAAATAAATAAATACTCAGTGGTAGTGGGATGCACTTTTGAAATAGAAAGTCAGGGTAAATGGATAGGTGTCCAGTGTAGAGATGAGCCACCTCCCTAGTGTTCGGGTCCGGTTCGGTTCGTCGAACAGGGACGTGTTCGACGAACTGTTCGTCAAACGTTCGACGAACACCGTCGAACCCCATTGAAACCAATGGCAGGCAAACACAAACACATACAAACACATGGAAAACACATAGAAAACACCTTAAAAGGTGTCCAAAAGCTGACAAACTGCTCAGAAGACACAACAAACACATGGAAAAGTCATAACTACATATAGTCATGCGAAAAGAAAAGAGGTGGAGGAGTAAAAGGAGGAGGAGACACAGATATAGGCATGTGTAGCATCCACACGGTGTAAGGAATTTAAGAGAGAGTAAGCTTTAACTGTATTTTATTCTTCTCCTCTTTTCCTCCAGCACACAGCATAACATCTTCCCCTCAGGCTATATCAGAAACTGAAACTAAACTCAACTCCCATCCTCATTTTCTTAAAGAGACAGATCTAATTCTTATACATTACATCATCCCCCCCCCCCTTTTTTTTAATATATATATATTAACAACCTAAAACAAATATTGACAATGCAACTACACGAAAATGTCCAAGAAAAACCATATGTCTGTATTGTCTAATTCCCCCCTTTTTCTAAATTATATCTCTTCAATAAGTCTCGATGGAGCCCTTCTTTCCTGTGTAGGGTAATGTCTGGGTTCATTGGGGGTGTCCAGTGCTGATGGATCAGCCACCTCTTGTTGGTCCTCTCCACCGTCGGGTATCAAATCTTCCACTGATGGGAGTTCATTACCATTGTTCTGCGGTATGATTTTTAAAATGTGAGGAATTTCGAGTGATGGAGTGTCCGTCTCGTTCAGCTGTGACCATATTGCCTTTTATCTCAGTAACATTATATTTTGCAGGACTATATACAGCTGAGGTTTTGTTGGTTGATTTTTGACGCACAACAACCATATCACCTCTTTTGATGGCACATGGCTGTGCCCCTCGCCTTCTGTCTGCCTAATGTTTCATGGCTTGCTTGCTAAAGAAATCTGTTGATCGCACTGAAGAGTCATTTGGTAAGGGATGACTGATCACATCAGGGATCCGTGTACGAAGAGTTCTGCTGAACATTAGATGAGATAGAGCAGCATTAGTGGTGGAATGTGGCGTATTGCGGTAATTGCGCATGAATTTGTATAGTGACTGTTTCAGTGGGATGTGCTCCAGACTAGCTGCCTTGATTCGTTTCCCCATGGTGCGCATGAAACGTTCTACAATTCCATTAGCTTGCGGCCAGCAAGGTGTGATCTTTCTGTGATACTTTCCCCAAGTATTCAGAAAACTGTGTAAACACATGTCCATTAAATGGAGGTCCATTATCTGTTTTGACCACTCTTGGAATGCCATATGCAGAGAATATGTCGTCCAGTTCTGGTATGACACTATTAGCAGACGTTGAAGAGATGAATGAAATGACAGGGTATCTAGAATATTCATCAATTGTTACTAGCGTGTATGGGCCATTTGGTAATGGTCCATATATGTCGACTGCCACTTCCTCCCATACAGCAGTGGGTAACGGAGACATTTGTAATGGCTCTAGAGTTGACGATGGAGTAATTAATTGACAAGTGGAGCAATGTCTAATCTTCTCTTCCACCAATTTATCCATATTTGGGAACCACACTTTTTCTCTGAGTAACTTTTTTGTGCCAACAATTCCTAGATGACCTTCGTGTGCTATCTGTATGACTAGGTTGCGCAAGGCCTTAGGTACAACCAGTTTGGTACCACGAAGGATGAGTTGGTCTTCAGTGACTGATAATTCCTCATGTACATTTGAAAATAGTTTTAACTCCTTCAGATCCATCCCATCTTCAGGAAATTTTTTCTTTTGAATTTCATGCCACCTTCTGTTTTGGATAATTTGTATTAAAGCACAGAGTGTCTTGTCACTTGTTGTATTCACAAACTGATCAACAGAAAGTTCTTTTGGCATGGTGTGAGCTGCAACAAAGTGGATGTATTCTTCAATGGAGGAATGCACAGGTAAATCATCATTCGTAGGATGTCTTGAGAGATAATCAGCCGGATTGCTGTATTTTCCAGGTTTGTGAACAATTTTGTAATTATAGTCCTGTAGACGTAGACCCCATCGTTCAATCCATGCCGGCATTTTAGCTCTGGGATTTCCAAAAACTGTAAGGAGAGCTTGATGATCTGTGACAATAGTGAAGGGAGCTCCATAGAGAAATAAGTGAAAGTGTTCACATCCCCAGATGACTTCCAAGCTTTCTTTTTCAGGTTGAGAATACTTTCTTTCAGTGCTTGTTAAGCTTTTACTTGCATAAGAAATGATGTGGAGACTTTGATTGTCATCCTTGTATTGTGCTAAAATTGCACCCAGTCCCATGGGACTGGCGTCCACAATCAGTTCGGTTCGAAGAGCTGGATTAAAATAGGCCATGGTGGTTGTTGAGCAGAGGTCATTTTTAATTATTTCAAAAGAGGCCTGACAGTCTTGGGACCATTGAAAAATGCAATTTTGTTTCATAGGTTCCCTTAATGGAGTGCTGATTGTCGAAAAATTTGGAATATATTTAGCACAGTAGCTTGCCATTCCAAGAAAAGAGTGCACTTCACTGGCATTCTGTGGAATTGAAGCTGCTCTGATGGATTCCACTTTCTTGGGATCAGGTCGTACTCCTTCCGCCGAGAAAATGTGACCATAGAACTCCAATGAATTTTTATCAAATTCGCATTTTTCTTTGTTTAAAGTGTGTCCAGCAGAGAGCAGACATTCAAAGATAGCATATAGAGCACGATTATGTTCAGCTTGAGTTTTCCCAAAAACCAGTATGTCATCACTGTAATTAAAGGCATTTGGAATATGTTGAATGACGCTCCTTATCATATCTTGAAAAATTTCCGCTGCTGAGCAGACCCCAAACGTCAATCTTTTGTATCTTCTGAGACCCACATGGGTGGAAAATGTTGTTAAGTATCTGGATTCTGGACTCAATTCTAGTTGATGATAGCCCTTATTGAGGTCGAGTTTGAAAAAACGGTTGCTCCATTTAATAAATTAATAATGTCATCAATTGTGGGTGAGATGTGTCTTTCCCTTTGAATAGCAGTGTTGGGCAGGCGCATGTCAACACAGTCTCACCTGTTCTGGAGTCTTTGGTTTTGGAACTACCACAAGTGGAGAGACCCACGGAGTGGGACCAGAAACAGTTTCAGTGACGTCATCATCCATGAGTAATTGGAGTTCCTTTTCTACCTTCTTTCTCAGGTGAAATGGAATACGCCTTTGAGCCTGGGCTACTGGACGAACACTGTCATCCACATGAAGATGCACTTGAGAGTCCTTTAATTTTCCTAATCCACTAAATAGGGAGGGAAAACTGTTCACCATGGCTTGTACATCCAGGTCCGCAGGGCCAGTTATGGTATGAACAATCTGAATGAGTCCTAGCTTCAAGGCAGTGTGATAGCTGAGAAGACAGCATCCTGATCCTTGTAATGTGTGAAAAGTGGTTTTCTGCCTATTTTTTTTAAGCTAAGTTCGGCATCAAATTGTCCCATTGAAACTAGAGGTGTTTTAGATCCATATGGAAAGATTTTAGTATGCATTTGCTGTAAGACTGGCTTTGTTTTCAACTGTTCATAAGTAGTGTTGAGCATTCCGATACCGCAAGTATCGGGTATCGGCCGATATTTGCTGTATCGGAATTCCGATACCGAGATCCGATACTTTTGTGGTATCGGGAATCGGAATCGGAAGTTCCCAGTGTATGGTTCCCAGGGTCTGAAGGAGAGGAAACTCTCCTTCAGGCCCTGGGATCCATATCCATGTAGAAAATAAAGAATTAAAATAAAAAATAGGGATATACTCACCCTCTGACGCGCCCTGGTAGTAACCGGCAGCCTTCTTTGCTTAAAATGCGCGCGTTTACTGCCTTCCGTGACGTCACGGCTTCTGATTGGTCGCGTGCCGCCCATGTGACCGCGACGCGACCAATCACAACAAGCCGTGACGTAATTTTCAGGTCCTGAATGCCGAATTCTAGGCATTCAGGACCTGAAAATTACGTCACGGCTTCTGATTGGTCGCGTGCCGCCCATGTGACCGCGACGTGACCAATTACAACAAGCCGTGACGTAATTTTCAGGTCCTGAATGCCTAATTCTAGAATTAGGCATTCCGGACCTGAAAATTACGTCACGGCTTGTTGTGATTGGTCGCGTCGCGGTCACATGGGCGGCACGCGACCAATCAGAAGCCGTGACGTCACGGAAGGCAGTAAACGCGCGCATTTTAAGCAAAGAAGGCTGCCGGTTCCCTCGATAAGGTGCAGGCTGCGTCGGAGAGGTGAGTATATCAATATTTTTTATTTTAATTCTTTATTTTACACATTAATATGGATCCCAGGGCCTGAAGGAGAGTTTCCTCTCCTTCAGACCCTGGGAACCATCAGGGATACCGTCCGATACTTGAGTCCCATTGACTTGTAATGGTATCGGGTATCGGTATCGGATTAGATCCGATACTTTGCCGGTATCGGCCGATACTTTCCGATACCGATACTTTCAAGTATCGGACGGTATCGCTCAACACTATTCATAAGCATTGGTGTCTATGATATCCACCGAAGCTCCTGTATCTATTGTAAAGGTGATATCCGTGTTGCAGATGGTGAGTGTAATACATGGAGACTGCACTGAGCCAGTGACAGAAGTTGTGAACATATAGTTCTCAGCCACAGACATTTCTTCTATATCCTGATTTACTATTTTTATATTTGCAGGCTTTGTCATTGGCAGAGGAGACTTGTTGGGTGCTGATTTGCAGACAACTGCTAAATGGTTCCCTTTTCCACATTTACTGCAAGTTTGTCCTATAGCTGGACATTTATTCATGTGGTGAGGGAAATCTTGTCCACATCTATAACATTTCTTCTGTTGCGGTGCTTGCTTGCCTTGTGCACTGTTATGTTTGAGATTATGCACATGTACATTATCCCCATTCTCCATTGCAGTTGCCTGATGATCTGCTATCTCTATAGCACGGGCCATCTTGAGTAAATCATGCAGAGAGAGATCCTGCTGCAGAGCTTTACGCCTTGTGTTATTAGACGAACAGGTGACAATTACTTGAGTTTGGATTTCATCATCTACATCAGTAAATGCACACCCATGTGCAAGTTCTTTTAGCCGGGTGACATAGGTGTCTATGGATTCTTCTGGAAGCTGCTTAGCAATCCTGAACTTATATCTTTCATATCTGATGTTTTGTTTAGGGTTGAAGTAGTCAGTGAGAGCTTTGGAGCAGTTGCTGTACATGTCTGTCTCTGCTGCCGGGAATGAACTGTATATGTCATAGACTCCTGTGCCTGCGCAATGCAGGAACATGGCTCTCTTTCTTTTCTCATCCTTTATATCTATTGCTTCCAGGAAATTCTCAAACCGATTTAACCATTTTCTCCAGTTATGAGAGAGATTAGTAACATCAGTCATATCAAACTGTGGGAACGTGTGCAAGTATTCAGCCATGATGGAGTCTCTCAGTGGCACTGGCGTTTGAAGCAAGTAAAGCAGGGGTCAGTACTCACAGTAGCAGGTGATTGTATCCCATCCTCGTCGCCAGTTGTAGCATCCACACGGTGTAAGGAATTTAAGAGAGAATAAGCTTTAACTGTAGTTTATTCTTCTCCTCTTTTCCTCCAGCACACAGCATAACATCTTCCCCTCAGGCTATATCAGAAACTGAAACTAAACTCAACTCCCGCCCTCACTTTCTTAAAGAGACATATCTAATTCTTATACATTACAGCATGTCATGCCCTTCTAAAATCAAGAAAGGCTGGGGTAAAAATCTAAACTCACTCTACCAACACCCAGACGTTTTGACTAGTGTTGAGCATTCCGATACCGCAAGTATCGGGTATCGGCCGATACTTGCGGGTATCGGAATTCCGATACCGAGATCCGATACTTTTGTGGTATCGGGTATCGGTATCGAAACAACATTAATGTGTAAAATACAACATTAATGTGTAAAATAAAGAATTAAAATAAAAAATATTGCTATACTCACCTCTCCGACGCAGCCTGGACCTCACCGAGGGAACCGGGAGCCTTCTTTGCTTAAAATGCGCGCTTTTCCTTCCTTCCGTGACGTCACGGCTTCTGATTGGTCGCGTGCCGCCCATGTGGCCGCGACGCGACCAATCACAGCAAGCCGTGACGTAATTTTCAGGTCCTTCTAGGCATTCAGTATTTTAAAATTACGTTCCGGCTTTGTGATTGGTCGCGTCGCGGTCACATGGGCGACGCGACCAATCACAAGCCGTGACATCACGGGAGGCAGGAGACGCACGCATTTTAAAATGCGCGCGTGTCCAGCCTCCCGTGACGTCACGGCTTGTGATTGGTCGCGTCGCCCATGTGACCGCGACGCGACCAATCACAAAGCCGGAACGTAATTTTAAAATACTGAATGCCTAGAAGGACCTGAAAATTACGTCACGGCTTGCTGTGATTGGTCGCGTCGCGGCCACATGGGCGACGCGACCAATCACAAGCCGTGACGTCACGGGAGGCTGGACACGCGCGCATTTTAAAATGCGCGTGTCTCCTGCCTCCCGTGACATCACGGCTTGTGATTGGTCGCGTCGCCCATGTGACCGCGACGCGACCAATCACAAAGCCGGAACGTAATTTTAAAATACTGAATGCCTAGAAGGACCTGAAAATTACGTCACGGCTTGCTGTGATTGGTTGCGTCGCGGCCACATGGGCGACGCGACCAATCACAAGCCGTGACGTCACGGGAGGCTGGACACGCGCGCATTTTAAAATGCGCGTGTCTCCTGCCTCCCGTGACGTCACGGCTTGTGATTGGTCGCGTCGCCCATGTGACCGCGACGTGACCAATCACAAAGCCGGAACGTAATTTTAAAATACTGAATGCCTAGAAGGACCTGAAAATTACGTCACGGCTTGCTGTGATTGGTCGCGTCGCGGCCACATGGGCGGCACGTGACCAATCAGAAGCCGTGACGTCACGGAAGGAAGGAAAAGCGCGCATTTTAAGCAAACAACGCTGCCGGTTCCCTCGGTAAGGTGCAGGCTGCGTCGGAGAGGTGAGTATAGCAATATTTTTTATTTTAATTCTTTATTTTACACATTAATATGGTTCCCAGGGCCTGAAGGAGAGTTTCCTCTCCTTCAGACCCTGGGAACCATCAGGGATACCGTCCGATACTTGAGTCCCATTGACTTGTATTGGTATCGGGTATCGGTATCGGATTGGATCCGATACTTTGCCGGTATCGGCCGATACTTTCCGATACCGATATTTTCAAGTATCGGACGGTATCGCTCAACACTAGTTTTGACAAAAAAAATAAAAAAATAAATATCTTTAGGTAGAATGGCGGCGGGTCGATTCAGAACACTTTCCTTAGAAGACGTAGTGGTACCCCCGTTGGGAGTTGTGCCAAAAAATGAACCCAATACATTCAGACTAATCCACCATTTGTCATATCCAAGGGGCAGGTCAGTAAACGACAACATCGACGCGGAACCAAGTACAGTACTATGTACTGTACCTCCTTTGACGAGGCAATCAGGCGGGTCAAGAAGTTGGTAAGGGGCACCCTAATGGCCAAAACAGACATCGAGGGGGCGTTCCGGTTACTACCTGTGCCTCCGAATAGTGTCCTCCCATTGGGCTGCTTCTGTGAAGGAGCATACTACATAGATTGCTGTTTGCCCATGGGGTGCTCCATATCCTGATCACTATCTGAGGCGTTTAGTTGCTTCCTCGAGTGTGTCGTCATGGACGTTTGTAAGGTGGCACATATTATCCATTACCTTGACGACTTCTTATGCCTGGGCCCAAAAGATTCGCCACAGTGTGAAAACATGCGGTAGTCTACCTGTGAGAAGGAGAGAGCTGGAGGGAGAGTGGACACCCCAGAGCCGAGGGGTTAGATTTAGAAAGAAAGAAGGCGGTGCAGCTTGCTTCATGAGTGGGGTACTCTGCTGAGTAGCAGAAATTGCTACTAGGCCCAAAAGGATTTCCTGGGCCAGATGCTGTTACAAAATAGTAGTTAGGTAAACAGGTGGTGTAGCTTGCTTTATGGGTGGGGTACGCTGCTGAGTAGCACCAAATTCTACAAGGCCCAAAAGGATTTCCTGGGCCAGATGCCATTAAAAATAGTACTTAGGTAAACAGGCGGTGAAGCTTGCTTCATGGGTGGTGTACGCTGCTGAGTAGCACTAAATTCTACTAGGCCCAAAAGGATTTCCCGGGCTAGATGACGTTACAAAATAGTAGTTAGGTAAACAGGTGGTGTAGCTTGCTTCATGGGTGTGGTACGCTGCTGAATAGCACCAAATTTTACTAGGCCCAAAAGGATTTTCTGGGCCAAATGCCGTTAAAAATAGTACTTAGGTAAACAGGCGGTGTAGCTTGCTTCATGGGTGGGGTACGCTGCTGAGTAGCACTAAATTCTACTAGGCCCAAAAGGATTTCCTGGGCTAGATGCCGTTACAAAATAGTAGTTAGGTAAACAGGCGGTGTAGCTTGCTTCGTGTGTGGGGTACGCTGCTGAGTAGCACTAAATTCTACTAGGCCCAAAAGGATTTCCTGGGCTAGATGCCGTTAAAAATAGTACTTAGCTAAACAGGCGGTGTAGCTTGCTTCATGGGTGGGGTACGCTGCTGAGTAGCACTAAATTCTACTAGGCCCAAAAGGATTTCCCGGGCTAGATGACGTTACAAAATAGTAGTTAGGTAAACAGGTGGTGTAGCTTGCTTCATGGGTGAAGTACGCTGCTGAGTAGCACCAAATTCTACTATGCTTAAAAGGATTTCCTGGGCCAGATGCCATTAAAAATAGTAGTTAGGTAAACAGGCGGTGTAGCTTGTTTCATGGGTGGGGTACGCTGCTGAGTAGCACTAAATTCTACTAGGCCCAAAAGGATTTCTCGGGCTAGATGTCGTTACAAAATAGTAGATAGGTAAACAGGCGGTGTAGCTTGTTTCATGGGTGAAGTACGCTGCTGAGTAGCACCAAATTCTACTAGGCCCAAAAGGATTTCCTGGGCCAGATGCTGTTAAAAAATAGTACTTAGGTAAACAGACGGTGTAGCTTGCTTAATGGGTGGGGTACTGTGCTGAGTAGCACAAAATGCTATTAGGTACAAAACAATTTCCTGGGCTAGATGCAGTTAAAAATTAGTAATTAGATCAACAGGCGGTGCAGCTTGCTTCATGGGTGGGGTACGCTGCTGAGTAGCACTAAATTCTACTAGGCCCAAAAGGATTTCCTGAGCTAGATGCCATTACAAAATAGTAGTTAGGTAAACAGGCGGTGTAGCTTGCTTCATGGGTGGGGAACGCTGCTGAGTAGCACTAAATTCTACTAGGCACAAAAGGATTTCCCAGGCTAGATGCCGTTACAAAATAGTACTTAGGTGAACAGGTGGTGTAGCTTGCTTCATGGGTGGGGTACTGTGCTGAGTAGCACAAAATGCTATTAGGCACAAAACAATTTCCTGGGCTAGATGCAGTTAAAAATTAGTAATTAGGCTGGTTTCACACTTGCGTTTTGATCTGCAGCGTTTTAGCGCTAAAAAACGCATGCGTTTTTTTTCTATACTTAACATTAAAAAACGCATGCGTTTTTAGCGTGCGTTTTGACGCGTTTTCGGCAACGCATGCGTTTTTTGACGCGTGCGTTCATTTGCAGAAATGCAACCTGTAGTAATTTCTAGCGGCGTTTTTTTGCCGCAAAAATACGCATGCGTTTATTCGCGGCAAAAAAATGCATTGCTGTCTATGTAAACGCATGCGTTTTTAAGCACATGCGTTTGCTTGCGTTAAAAACGCATGTGTTTTTATAGAAAAACACAAGAAAAAACAAGAAAAAACAAGAAAACCCTAACCCTAACCCAACCCTAAACACAAGAAAAAACAAGAAAACCCTAACCCTAATCCTAACCCTAAACACAAGAAAAAACAAGAAAACCTTAACCCTAACCCTAACCCCAGGGTTACTAGGGATCCTAACCCTAACCCTAACCCTTAGGTTAGGATCCCTAGTAACCCTAAGGATCCTAACCCTAACCCTAACCCTAACCCTAGGGATTCAAACCCTAACCCTTAGGGTTAGGGTTACGATCCTAACCCTTAGGGTTAGGGTTAGGATCCCTAGGGTTAGGGTTAGGGGTTAGGATCCCTAGGGTTAGGGTTAGGGTTAGGGTTAGGATCCCTAGGGTTAGGGTTAGGGTTAGGGGTAGGGTTAGTGTTAGGGTTAGGATCCCTAGAGTTACTAGGGATCCTAACCCTAACCCTAGCTATTTCTGTTTTTAGTGGGTTTTCTAGTTGATTTTGATGATTGGCAGCTGTCACACACTTCTCAGCATGCGTTTAAAAAACGCAAACGCAGGAAAAACGCATGTAAACGCCGCAAAACGCCGCATTTTTTTTTCTGCATGCAAAAACACATGCGTCTAAAAAACGCGGCGTTTTGCCACGTTTACATGCGTTTTTTCACCACATGCATTTTTTTTAAAAATGCTGCAGATCAAAACGCAAGTGTGAAACTAGCCTTAGATCAACAGGCGGTGTAGCTTGCTTCATGGGTGGGGTACGCTGCTGAGTAGCACTAAATTCTACTAGGCCCAAAAGGATTTCCTGGGCTAGATGACGTTACAAAATAGCAGTTAGGTAAACAGGCGGTGTAGCTTGATTCATGGGTGGGGTATGCTGCGGAGTAGCACCAAATTCTTCTAGGCCCAAAAGGATTTCCTGGGCCAGATGCCGTTAAAAATAGTACTTAGGTAAACAGGCGGTGGGTGGCTGGGCTACTCTGCTGACTAGCAGACACTGAAGCTTTGGAGCAGACCTCTGAATCCCAGGCCATAGCATGAGTAAACAACTCTGCAGATGACCCCACCCACCTGGAATTGACGATGGCAATGTCATGTAAAACTCAGCAAGGGGACTAAATAAGGCTGGTTTCACATTTGCGGTTGTGGCCGCAGTGTTTGTACCGCATATAACCGCATGCGTTGTGTATTCCTATATTTAACATTATCGATGCATGCGTTTTTGTTTGTTCGCGATTTGCCGCGTTTGACGACGCGTGCGTCGTCTCGTTGTTTGCGGCTTGGCGCGGAAATGCAACATGTAGTAATTTTTAGAGCCATCTATTTGCCGCCTGGAAACGCATGCGGTCGATTGCGCAAGGTTTGCGACAAAAAAACGCATTGCTGTCTATATGAACGCATGCGTTTACAAGCACATGAGTTTGGTTGCGTTCTTGAACTCATGCGTTTCAATTGAGAAAAACATGTCTAGACACTGATAAGCCACCCCCCCATCAAGGTGATAAAGGGAGGGTGTGGACAGTTGCAGGTCACTTTTCAGCAGACAGCCAAGCAGAGCAGATGGACCACAGTGGACAGCCAAGCAGAGCAGACGGCCCACAGGGACAGCCAAGCAGAGCAGACGGACCACAGCACCTTGGAGCAAACAAGCCTCAGAACAATGTGAGTATATCCTAGCCAATGCCTTTATTTTCTATTTTCTGTCTCTACATGTCCTAATTTCTTGCATTTCTTTCTTTCTACATGCATCAGAATGTCTTCTTCGGATTCTTCTTCTGGTGAGGAGTTTCGTCCACGACAGTAGAAAGTGGAGCATGTCAGTGAGGTGAGTACTTGCCTCGTCAGATTGGTAAGTATTCACTGTCACATCGACACATGTGACAATTTGATTTTTTCTTTTTTGTAGAGCTCTTCTACTGCGGCTGAGACAGGGCAGGAGCAGCGGAGTCAAGGTCCGGTGGAAAGACGGCAGCGGGTACGTATACAAAGCTGACTGTCCTCAGTGTAATATTCTTGAATCTTCCTTTCTTTCCACTTTACTTTTTTCTTCTGGAATCCTTTTGTATGTTGACTTTACTATTCATGCCATTTCTCAGCATCTTTTTTCTTTCTTTTCCTTATGTTAATTGAGCAAACTGTAATGACTTTCTTTAATTTTTAGGTTTCACAACGGGAGGATGATCTTATCGAGAATGACCTCCTCATCTCCATGGTCCAGGAGCGAGTCCCGTTGTGGGACACCCGGGATCCACTGCACTCAAACAACTTCACGATCCAGCGCTTATGGAATGAGGTGGCCCAAGCGATGTGGGATGGCTGGGACAACGCCCCGACACAGGTCCGAAATGTATTTGGTAAGTATTGCACTACAGTGTGAAGCAGCAGAGACCTTGGCCGTGCTCACTCGACTGTGTGTGATGAAAGAAACTCTCAGGAGTTTCTGTCATCACACATAGTTGTGTGAGCACGGCCAAAAGTCCTTTTTCTGACCACAATTTTTTTTTAACAGTGTCCAAAGTCAAAACACGTTGGCGTTCGATGAAGGACCGCTTCAACAAGGACCTGCGTCAAGAGAGCCGTGTTCCCAGTGGTTCAGGAGCAAGAATCCGAAAATACAAATCGCGTTCTGGCATTTTTAAGACCGGTCCTTGCCCAGAGAACGTAAGTATTTTCCCCTTGCATTTGGTTGTATTGTATTGCCATAATCTGTATTTTTATATTCCACAGGATTTTGCGTCTGGTTAATTTTTGGTATTAATTGTCTTTTTCCTTTTTTCACAGAACATACAGCACTACTGTTGGCCCAGGTTCTGGAGCAGTCCTTCATCCGACAGCCATGGATCCGTCCCAGCCTTCCAGCAGCACTGCAGCAAGTGGGCCTGCCACACTAACTGGAGACCAGGGAGCTGGTCCATCAGGTCTTCCCCTTTCGCTGTTCTCTTCCACTGCCCCTTTTTTTTTGGGCTCCTCCCGGCAGCAGCAGAGGGCTTCGGACAGGTCTTTCATACCCGAGTTTTTGCACTTGAGCTCGGTTTTACACGAAGCAATCAAGGCTTTGGGTGACCGAATGGATGTTTCACATAACCTCTTTAATGCACGTATCCAGGAGGTCAGCAAAAGCCTTGATCAAGTGAAAGCCGACCTCCAGAGGCCAGCACATCATTTTTTTAACCAAATTGAGCAAGGCATGTCGGAACACCTTACTCCTGATCTCCAGCTGAGTGTCATGCAGGCCTGCAATGCTGCTTACGTGCAGGCTATGCAGCAGAGTCGGTATTTCCAGCAGACAGTGGCGGCATATCCACCTGTGCCGTCACTGTCACGATTGACCTCAATGCCGACCTCTGCTGCATCCCACTGCACGGCCACCTCAATTCCTTCCACAGCAGGACACCACTACAGCACCACCACCATGCCGAGTGCAGTTGGACATCCCACCGCCACCACCATGACATCCGCTGCTCCTGCTTGGACCTCCTCCACTGACACCACGATGCAGCAGGACCCTGGCATGGCCTTCCGTACAGCCACCACCACGATGCAGCAGGACCCTGGCATGGCCTTCAGTACTGCCACCACCACGATGCAGCAGGACCCTGGCATGGCCTTCCGTACCGCCACCACCACGATGCAGCAGGACCCTGGCTTGGCCTTCCGTACCCCCACCACCACGATGCAACAGGACCCTGGCATGGCCTTCCGCTCTACAAGAGCTATGGACTCTGGCATGGCCTTCCGCTCTATGAGCACTATGGACTCTGGCATGGCTGCACGCTCTATGAGCACTATGGACTCTGGCATGGCTGCACGCTCTACGAGAACTATGGACTCTGGCATGGCTGCACGCTCTACGAGCACTATGGACTCTGGCACAGTGCAGCCGGACCCTGACAGGTCACCCGCCACCACGCCACGCCATATGAGCCCACCAAGACCTCCCACAACCAGGCAAACAAAGAAAAAAACGCACACAAAAAAAAACCAGAGGACTCTTAGCATTCCTCCACCGTCACCTCCCAATGTGTCTGTAATGTCAGGTTTGTCTCACCCCTCCAGTGCGTCTCAAGCCTCTCATGTGTCAAGCCCCATCCCCGAACTTCCAGACCCTGCTAGTTTCATTGCCCCTTCTCCTGCCACCTCTGCGTTGTCCACGGTTAGCCAGGCCTCAGTGCTTCACACCCCCCGTTTACATCACTCTACCCCAAGCCGGCGCATTAAATACATTTTTGGGTTGTTACAAAATAAAAAAAGTTTGATTTGCCACAATTATGTTTGGTTTATTGTGTCTTCCACACACAGTGCGTCAAGAAACTTCGCCACACACTTACTTTTTGGGTCACATCATATCTCCAGTAGTTAAAAAAAAGAAAATGCAGCTTTGTGTGTCTTTAGTATACAGATATGAGGTGGGCCAAAAAATATTACATGTATCTCCATAATCTCTTTTTGTCTGTGCCTAGTGTGGCAGTCTGAAGAGAAAATGGTGGAAATACAATGCAGACCTCTACTGAACAGGTCAGGTGTCAAAAAACTCATTAGTTATGACACCTGACCTGTTGAGTAGAGAACTGCCTTGTATAACCACCATTTTCTCTTCTTTATACATAATCTATTACACACAAATTGAGGGGACAATGGTGGTCACACACTGCATATCTATGCTCACTTGCACAGGTATCAGAAATAGTGAATTCATGAGGCTGTAATATGTGCATCATGAATTCATTATTTCTGACACCTGACTTGATGAGTATAGATAGTGTGACAGTCATTGTCTCTTCAGTTTGTGTCCAATGGATACAGCAGAACAGAATCAGGACGCAATGACGTCAACAAACTTACCAATAAAGCAACATGGCTGCCATAACACTAGCAGTATGTTGCCAGTGTTTTATATCAGTATTTGTATGCCAAAACAAGGAGTGGAACAATTAGAGTTAAATTATGATATTAACATAATAACTAGCACCTCTGCCTTTGTCACCCACTCCTGGTTTTGGATTACAAAAACTGATATTACATACAGATCAAATACTGCCAGTTTTAGGACAGCCTTGGTTTGGAGAGGAAAAAGATAGGAGACACGGTCAACACAACCAAAAGTAAACTTTATTAATGAGAAATATTATTATCATTGTAGAAAATTACTGGTACAGATCGAATTACAACAGGACATTTACACAACACTGTCCTGCCATGACACAGGTCCAATATCTGAATAAAAAAAGGCAGCAAATTGGTACCGCATGAGACCAACTGCTGCAGTTGACCGCAGCGGGTGATGCTGGAAATCGGGCAGTGGGTGTGCAACTGGTTCATTCAGTTCAATGCTGGGTTGCTCCTTAACCATTATATAATTATGCAGAACCACACAGGCTTTGACCACCTCGTCGACTGTTTCCACTTTTAGATTTATGGCTGATGCAAGAATGTGCCATTTAGCAACCAGAATGCCAAAGGTACACTCTACTGTTCTTCGGGCCCTGGTCAGTCTGTAGTTAAAGATCCTTCTAGTGTGGTTCAAGTCCCGACTGGAATAGGGCTTCAGTAGGTTTTCACACATCTGAAAGGCCTCATCCCCAACCATAACAAATGGCATCGGTGGACCTTGAGTGTTGGGGAGAGGTTGTGGCGGGGGAAAATTGAAATTGTTGCCATACACACGGCGGCCCATATCCGAGTTCTTGAAAGTCTGGGAATCGTTGCCACGGCCAAAAGCTCCAATGTCCACGGCGATGAAGCAACAGTTCGCATCAGCTATTGCCATGAGCACAACAGAAAAATATTTTTTGTAATTGAAGTACTCCGATCCTGTTCTGGCTGGTTTGATAATGCGAATGTGTTTTCCATGCACCGCTCCTAAACAGTTGGGGAAATCACACACACTCCAGAATTTTTCCGCACTTTCAAGCCACATGTCGACGGTGGGTAGGGGTATAAACTCATCCCGGAGTACATTCCACAAAGCCCGGCAGGTGTCCGCAACTATTCCGGACAGGGTGGATATTCCAAGCCGGTATTGGAAGTGGAGGGATGATAAACTCTCTCCGGTTGCCAGAAATCTGTAAGAAAAACAAACACAAAAAACATTACAATCTATTCTTTCTATGGTGTGGCTACGCTAAAGAAAGAAAGGAAAATACCCCAAAAATACATGTCAGAAAACACAAAATTTGGACTGTCATTGGTTTATATTTGGAACGTACCTTAATGTAACCAGCAGATGTTCCTCCGGTGGAATCGCTCTACAGAGCTGGGTGTCCTGTCTCCGTATGGCTCCTTGGACACGAGAAAGCAAATCCCGGAATGAGTCTTGCGACATCCTTGTGTATCCCTGGAATTTCTCCGGGTTGGCATTAAGCTCGGCATAGAGCGTGTGATAGGCTCCACGGCTCTCACATAGTTCGATAATGGGGTGTCTCCAAAAACGCCTACGTTGTCTCCTTCTCCATCTTTCGCGATTTCTGTCTTGCTCCCAAGCAAAAGCACAGGCAAGAAACAGCTTGATGCTTAAATCCAGGTTGAAATAAAAGCTCTCCATGCGAAGATCCATCATGACACAGGATACAGTAGCAAACGGTTAAGATTTCTGTATCCCATAATACACGCCCTCTGTAGTCCCATTGGCGGTGTCTGGTTATCTTGATTTTTCTCTTGTGAAATTTCTCATCATGCGCACCAAAAATGCAAACACAGGAAAAAAACGCATATAAACGTGTACAAACGCGACTTTTTTTAACCGCATGCGACACCACATGCATCTAAAAACCGACGCGTTTGTATGCGTTTATATGCATTTTTTCCACCACTTGCGGATGCGTTTTAAACGCTGCGGATTTAAGCGCTAATGTGAAACTAGTCTAAAAGAGTCTCCATTTTTTCAAAACATTCGGCCACAGACACCACTTAAGTGGCATCAATTTCGCCAGAGATTTTTAAAACGGTTGGTGAGGTGATTTTCAAAAATCATCAAGCTTTTAGTCTCCCCAAGATGATACAGGGTTAAAAAAGTCCTTGCGGATCCAGGATTTGTTCATCTTGATGAATGTTAGTCTGTCTATATTGTCACTGGACAGCCGCGTGCGCTTATCTGTCAGCACACCACCAGCAGCGCTGAACACACGTTCAGAGAGAACGCTGGCTGTGGGGCACGACAAGATCTCCAAGGCATGAGTGGCGAGCTCAGGCTATTTTTCAAAATTGGAAGCCCAAAATGAGCAAGGGTCCAGTTCCACAGTCATGGCATCGAAGTTAACTTGGAGATACTCTTGTACCATCCTCTTTAGGCGTTGGCTATGCGTCAGACTTCTTGTCTCCTGTGGCCTTGCAAAGGATGGTCTAAAAAAAATCTTGAAACGATTGGAAAAAATTGCTGTTACCACCAGATATGATGTTACTGTTATGGTTAGAGTGATGACTCGATAGTCCCACGGTTGGCAAGTTAGAACTCAGAGATTGACTACGTGCACCACTGGTGTTTTGTGGAAAAGCAGATGTTAGATTCTGTAGCAGTCTCTGCTGATACTCCTGCATGCGTGAATCCCTTTCTATGGCAGGAATTATTTTGCCAAATTTGCTTTTATACCGGGGATCTAAGAGTGTGGCAACCCAGTAGTAGGCATTACTTCGGATTCTGACAATCCGAGGGTCATGTTGCAGGTAGTGCAGCAAGAAGGCACTCATGTGTCTTGCGCATCCAGGAGGACCAAGTCCTTGTTGTCTTGGTGGTGGCGAGTTGAGATTCATGCTTCCTTCATCTCCCCTCTCCCCCCAACTTCGCACAACAGAAATTTGATCAAGGTCTCCCTCATCTGATGAGTCTTCCATGCCCAGCGCCAGTTCGTCCTCCACTTCTTCCTCGCCTCCTGCACCTTCCTCAACAGTTTGGCTGCTACCATGCGCCCTCGGTAATCCCTCTCCCCCAGCCTCCAATGCCAGCCGCCTTGGTGCTGCCAACCTTCTTGACCTTGGAGATATGATCCCTTCCGCATACGACTCCTCCTGTTCCTCCTCCTCCTCCTCTTGTTCCACCACCTGACTCCGGACACTGTGTAAGGTGTGCTCCAGCATGTAAATCACAGGAATGGTCATGCTGATAATGACATTGTCAGCAATAAACATCTTCGTTGCTATTTCAAAACTGTGCAGAAAGGTGCATAGGTCCCTGATCTGAGACCACTCCTGCAGCGTGATTTGCCCCACCTCTTGATCTCGTTGGCCCAGGCTATACGTCATAACGTATTGCACCAGGGCTCGTCGGTGCTGCCACAGTCACTGCAACATGTGCAGAGTTGAATTCCACCGTGTGGGCACATCGCATTTCAGCCGGTGAACTGGCAGGCCCAACGACTTCTGGAGAGATGCAAGTCGTGAGCTGCGGGATGCGAACGGTGGAAGTGAGCACACAGTGACCGTGCCCTCTGCAGAAGCCCATCTAGTCCAGGATAGTGGGATAAAAATTGCTGGACAACCAGGTTCAAAACGTGAGCCATACAAGGCACGTGTGTGACATTGCCCCGGCGAAGGGCCGCACCCAGGTTTGCAGCATTTTCGCACACAGCCTTCCCTGGCTGTGGGTTGAGTGGAGACAACTAGGGTTGAGCGAAACGGATCAGTCATTTTCATAAGTCGCCGACTTTTAGCAAAGTCGGCGTCTCATGAAACCCGACCCGATCCCTGTGTGGGGTCAGCCATGCGGTACGCGACTTTCGCGCCAAAGTCGCGTTTCAATGACGCTAAAAGCGCCATTTCTCAGCCAATGAAGGTGGACGCAGAGTGTGGGCAGCGTGATGACATAGATCTCAGTCCCCACCATCTTAGAGAAGGGCATTGCAGTGATTGGCTTGCTTTCTGCGGCGTCACAGGGGCTATAAAGGGGCGTTCCCGCCGACCGCCATCTTACTGCTGCTGATCTGAGCGTAGGGAGAGGTTGCTGCCGCTTCGTCAGAAGCAGGGATAGTGTTAGGCAGGGTACATTCACCCCCAAGCCGCTTGTGCTGTAGCGATTTCCACTGTCCAACACCACCTTTTGTTTGCAGGGACAGTGGAAGCTACATTTTTTTTCCTCAGCGCTGTAGCTCATTGGGCTGCCCTAGAAGGCTCCCTGATAGCTGCGTTGCTGTGTGTGTACGCCGCTGTGCAAACCAACTGCTTTTTTCAAAGCACAAATCCTGTTGTTCCTTCCTTTCTGCACAGGTATCTTGTTTGTTTGTCCACACTTTTGTGTGCAGCAGTCCTTTTTATAGCTGCCTGCCATACTTTTCTGAGATTACTGCAGGGAGATAAAGATTGGCAAGTCTGCCTCTGTGCCAGTGCTGTGTGTGGCATCTGTCTCTCATTGTGTGCCACAGAAAACCTAGTGTGTAATACTGGGCCATTTTTTTTTTTTTAATTCTCCCTGAAAAAAAAAAAATAGTGGGAGATAAAGATTGGCAAGTCTGCCTCTGTGCCAGTGCTGTGTGTGGCATCTGTCTCTCATTGTGTACCACAGAAAACCTAGTGTGTAATACTGGGCCATTTTTTTTTTTATTCTTCCTGAAAAAATAAATAAATAGTGGGAGATAAAGATTGGCAAGTCTGCCTCTGTGCCAGTGCTGTGTGTGGCATCTGTCTCTCATTGTGTGCCACAGAAAACCTAGTGTGTAATACTGGGACATTTTTTTTTTTTTATTCTCCCTGAAAAAAAAAAATAAATAGTGGGAGATAAAGATTGGCAAGTCTGCATCTGTGCCAGTGCTGTGTGTGGCATCTGTCTCTCATTGTGTGCCACAGAAAACCTAGTGTGTAATACTGGGCCATTTTTTTTTTAATTCTCCCTGAAAAAAATAAATAAATAGTGGGAAATAAAGATTGGCAAGTCTGCCTCTGTGCCAGTGCTGTGTGTGGCATCTGTCTTTCATTGTGTGCCACAGAAAACCTAGTGTGTAGTGTTGAGCGATACCGTCCGATACTTGAAAGTATCGGTATCGGAAAGTATCGGCCGATACCGTCACAGTATCGGAATCCAATCCGATACCGATACCCGATACCAATACAAGTCAATGGGACTCATGTATCGGACGGTATCCCTGATGGTTCCCAGGGTCTGAAGGAGAGGAAACTCTCCTTCAGGCCCTGGGAACCATATAAATGTGTAAAAGAAAGAATTAAAATAAAAAATATCGCTATACTCACCTGTCCGACGCAGCCGGGACTTCAGCGAGGGAACCGGCAGCGTTGTTTGTTTAAAAATCGCGCTATTACTTGGTTACGTGAATTCCCGGCTTGTGATTGGTCAGGTCGGCCATGTTGCCGGGACGCGGACCAATCACAGCAAGCCGTGACGAAATTACGTCACGGCTTGCTGTGATTGGTCCGCGTCCCGGCAATATGGCCGCCCTGACCAATCACAAGCCGGGACGTCACGGGAGGCTGGACACGCGCTCATTTTAAAATGGGCGCGTGTCCAGCCTCCCGTGACGTCACGGCTTGTGATTGGTTGCGCCGCGATCAACCAATCACAAGCCGGGAGGCTGGACGCGCTCATTTTGAAATGGGCGCGTGTCCAGCCTCCCGTGACGTCACGGCTTGTGATTGGTTGCGCCGCGATCAACCAATCACAAGCCGGGAGGCTGGACGCGCTCATTTTGAAATGGGCGCGTGTCCAGCCTCCCGTGACGTCACGGCTTGTGATTGGTTGCGCCGCGATCAACCAATCACAAGCCGGGAGGCTGGACGCGCTCATTTTGAAATGGGCGCGTGTCCAGCCTCCCGGCTTGTGATTGGTTGACCGCGACGCAACCAATCACAAGCCGTGACGTCACGGGAGGCTGGACACGCGCCCTTTTTAAAATGAGCGCGTTTCCAGCCTCCCGTGACGTCACGGCTTGTGATTGGTTAATGGCGGCCATGTTGCCGGGACGCGGACCAATCACAGCAAGCCGTGACGTATTTTCGTCACGGCTTGCTGTGATTGGTCCGCGGCCCGGCAACATGGCCGCCCTGACCAATCACAAGCCGGGACTTCGCGTAACCATGTAAAAGCGGGAATTTTAAACAAACAACGCTGCCGGATCCTGCGCTGAGGTCCCGGCTGCGTCGGACAGGTGAGTATAGCGATATTTTTTATTTTAATTCTCTATTTTACACATTTTAACATTAATGTTGTTCCGATACCCGATACCCGATACCACAAGAGTATCGGAATCCCGGTATCGGAATTCCGATACAGCAAGTATCGGCCGATACCCGATACTTGCAGCATCGGAATGCTCAACACTACTAGTGTGTAATACTGGGCCATTTTTTATTTATTTTTTATTCTCCCTGAAAAAAAATAAATAAATAGTGGGAGATAAAGATTGGCATGTCTGCCTCTGTGCCAGTGCTGTGTGTGGCATCTGTCTCTCATTGTGTGCCACAGAAAACCTAGTGTGTAATACTGGGCCATTTATTTTTTTTTTTAATTCTCCCTGAAAAAAATAAATAAATAGTGGGAGATAAAGATTGGCAAGTCTGCCTCTGTGCCAGTGCTGTGTGTGGCATCTGTCTCTCATTGTGTGCCACAGAAAACCTAGTGTGTAATACTGGGCCATTTTTTTTTTTTTTTTTATTCTCCCTGAAAAAAAAAATTAAATAGTGGGAGATAAAGATTGGCAAGTCTGCCTCTGTGCCAGTGCTGTGTGTGGCATCTGTTTCTCATTGTGTGCCACAGAAAACCTAGTGTGTAATACTGGGCCATTTTTTTTTTAATTCTCCCTGAAAAAAATAAATAAATAGTGGGAGATAAAGATTGGCAAGTCTGCCTCTGTGCCAGTGCTGTGTGTGGCATCTGTATTTCATTGTGTGCCACAGAAAACCTAGTGTGTAATACTGGGCCATTTTTTATTTATTTTTTATTCTCCCTGAAAAAAAATAAATAAATAGTGGGAGATAAAGATTGGCAAGTCTGCCTCTGTGCCAGTGCTGTGTGTGGCATCTGTCTCTCATTGTGTGCCACAGAAAACCTAGTGTGTAATACTGGGCCATTTTTTTTTTTTTTATTCTCCCTGAAAAAAATAAATAAATAGTGGGAGATAAAGATTGGCAAGTCTGCCTCTGTGCCAGTGCTGTGTGTGGCATCTGTCTCTCATTGTGTGCCACAGAAAACCTAGTGTGTAATACTGGGCCATTTTTTTTTTTTTTTTAATTCTCCCTGAAAAAAAAAAAAAATAGTGGGAGATAAAGATTGGCAAGTCTGCCTCTGTGCCAGTGCTGTGTGTGGCATCTGTCTCTCCTTGTGTGCCACAGAAAACCTAGTGTGTAATACTGGGCCATTTTTTATTTTTTTTTTATTCTCCCTGAAAAAAAAAAATTAAATAGTGGGAGATAAAGATTGGCAAGTCTGCCTCTGTGCCAGTGCTGTGTGTGGCATCTGTCTCTCATTGTGTGCCACAGAAAACCTAGTGTGTAATACTGGGCCATTTTTTTTTTTTTTTTTATTCTCCCTGAAAAAAAAAAAATAGTGGGAGATTAAGATTGGCATTTCTGCTTGAGTGCCGGTCCTGTGTGTGCCATCTGTCTCAAATTATTGGGGCACAGAAAACCTAGTGTGTCATACTGTTAATTTTTTTTTTTTTTAATTCCTCCTGAAAACAGAAAATAGTGGAAGATTAAGATTGACATTTCTGCTTGAGTGCCGGTCCTGTGTGTGCCATCTGTCTCAAATTATTGGGGCATAGAAAACCTAGTGTGTAACATTGGGCCTGGTTTTCCTTTCAGTGTCAGCCACCTATAAGGGTGTATATAAATCCTACAGAAGTTAGAGTTCACCTTATAAGTTGTTTTACAGTAACAAATACCGTTACTTTGGTTACGCTTTGCAAACAATGAGGAAGTCTGGTGGAAGAGGTCGTGGCCGTGGGCGGTCATTGTCAGCTGGTAATGATGGTAGTGGTGGTGGAGCATCAGGTGGTCGTGGTAAAAGCAGTACAGCACCTAAGTCTCGAGTTGTTGAGCCAGGTTCGTCATCTGGCTACACTCCCTTTTCTGGGAGTAGGAAAACCGCTTTTAAAGCCGGAGCAGCAAGAACAAGTTTTGGCTTTCCTTGCTGACTCAGCCTCTAGCTCTTTTGCCTCCTCTTCTGAAAGTGCTAAATGTAAAAGCAGCGCGTCGTTAGTGGATGTTCACGGTCAGGGACAAGTCGTTTCCTTGTCTTCTTCACCCAGAACAAGAGAGAAGGATGCGTCAGGAGACACAACGGGTTACTCCATGGAGCTCTTTACACATACCGTTCCTGGGTTAGACAGTGAAACACTTAACAGGCCATGCCCATTAGAAGTTGAATCGGACATGGAGTGCACTGATGCACAGCCACAGCCAGATTACTATGCTGTTCCTTTGACTCAGACCAGAACATTGCCCTCGCAGTGTACTGAGTCAGAATCAAACCCAGCTGAGACTATGGTGCCCCGTCACAAACGCTATACCATCCGGCTTACATGGTGACACAGACGAAGTTGCACATGAGATAGAAGAGGAAGTCATAGATGACCCAGTTGTTGACCCCGATTGGCAGCCATTGGGGGAACATGGTGCAGGCGGCAGTAGTTCTGAAGTGGAGGAGGAGGAGGAGCCGCAGCAGACATCAACATCACAACAGGTTCCATCTGCCGGGCCCGTATCTGGCCAAAAACGCGTGGCAAAACCAAAACCAGTTGGAGGCCAGCATGGCCATCCGGTTAAAGAAGCTCGGTCTGCAATGCCTGAAAAGGTATCCGATAGTAGAAAGAGTGCAGTCTGGCATTTTTTTAAACAACATCCAAATGATCAGCGCAAAGTCATCTGTCAAAAATGTTCAACTACCTTAAGTAGAGGTCAGAATCTTAAAAGTCTAAATACAAGTTGCATGCATAGACATTTAACCACCATGCATTTGCAAGCCTGGACTAACTACCAAACGTGCCTAAAGGTTGCAGCACCCTCGGCCAATGAAGCTAGTCAGCAACGCTTCATCCCTTCCCTCACTGTAAGCCCACCATTTCCCGCAACACCTGCAGTATCTGTGCAGCTTTTGTCTCCAGGCCAAAGCAGTCAGGGAATCACCAGGTTCATAGTAGGAAACACTGCATGTAGGGCACCGGCAAGAATACCATCTCCAACCCTCTCTCAGTCTGCCATGTCCACCGGCACCACCTCTAGTTCCACGATCTCCAGCTCTCCAGTCCAGCTCACCCTACATGAGACTCTTGTTAGGAAAAGGAAGTACTCATCCTTGCATCCGCGTACACAGGGTTTGAACGCCCACATTGCTAGACTAATCTCATTAGAGATGATGCCCTACCGGTTAGTTGAAAGCGAAGCTTTCAAAGCGCTGATGGACTACGCTGTACCTCGGTACGAGCTACCCAGTCGACACTTCTTTTCTAGAAAAGCCATCCCAGCCCTCCAACAGCATGTTAAAGACCGCATCTTCCATGCACTCAGGCAGTCTGTGACTACAAAGGTGCACCTGACAACAGATGCATGGACCAGTAGGCATGGCCAGGGACGTTACGTGTCCATCACGGCACACTGGGTGAATGTGGTGGATGCAGGGTCCACAGGGGACAGCAATATTGGGACAGTTCTGCCTAGCCCACGGTGAAGGAAACAGTTGGCTGTAGGCATTCGCTCCCCCTCCTCCTCTTCCTCGTCCTCCTGCAGAAGCGAGAGCTCGTCCACAGACCGCAGTCGCACATCCACTCCATCCGCAGCTGCCACTGTTGCACACCAGGTGTGCCATTATGGGACAGCTAGTGGCAAGCGTCAGCAGGCTGTATTGGCAATGAAGTGTTTGGGCGACAACAGACACACCGCGGAAGTTCTGTCCGAGTTCTTGCAGAAAGAAACTCAGTCATGGCTGGGCACTGTACATCTTGAGGCAGGCAAGGTAGTGAGTGATAACGGAAGGAATTTCATGGCTGCCATAGCCCTTTCCCAACTGAAACACATTCCTTGCCTGGCTCACACCTTAAACCTGGTGGTGCAGTGCTTCCTGAAAAGTTATCCGGGGTTACCCGACCTGCTCCTCAAAGTGCGCAGACTTTGCTCGCATATCTGCCGTTCGCCCGTACACTCCAGCCGTATGCAGAACTATCAGCGGTCTTTGAACCTTCCCCAGCATCGCCTAATCATCGACGTTGCAACAAGGTGGAACTCCACACTGCACATGCTTCAGAGACTGTGCGAACAGAGGCGTGCTGTTATGTATTTGTGGGAGGATACACGGGCAGGCAGTTGGATGGCAGACATGGAGTTGTCAGGTGTGCAGTGGTCGAAGCTACAAGACCTGTGTCAAGTCCTTCAGTGTTTTGAGGAATGCTCATGGCTGGTTAGTGCAGACAATGCCATAATAAGCATGAGCATCCCCCTAATGCGTCTGCTGATGCAAAGTTTGACGCACATAAAGGAGCAGGCGTCTGCAGCCGAGGAAGAGGAAAGCCTTGATGAGTCAGCCATTGACTGGTCAGGGCCGTGTAGAGGACGCGGTAGCGGGCGAAGAGGATGAGGAGGACGAGGAGGATGATGGGGATGAGTACTTTTTTAATGAGGAAGCTTCTCCTGGGCCAACAGAAATTAGTGGCGTTGCAAGGCCGGGTTCTGGTTTTTTAAGGGAGACAAGTGACGTAGATTTGCCTGTAACTGCCCCTCAAACCAGCACAACCGCAGATTTGACAACTGGAACTTTGGCCCACATGGCGGATTATGCCTTACGTATCCACAAAAGGGACCCACGCATTATTAAAATGATGAGCGATGATGATTACTGGTTGGCCTGCATCCTTGACCCTCGCTATAAAGGCAAATTGCAAAATATTATGCCACATGAGAACCTCGAACAAATATTAGCAACCAAACAAGCAACTCTTGTAGACCGTTTGATTCAGGCATTCACAGCACACAGCGCCAGTGATGGTTCTCACACGAGCTGCAGGGGGCTACAGGGCAGAGGTTTTAGAGGTGCACAAATCAGAAGTGGCGTTGGACAGAGGGGTTTTCTGACCAGGTTGTGGAGTGATTTCGCAATGACCGCAGACAGGACAGGTACTGCAGCATCTATTCAAAGTGACAGGAGACATTTGTCCAGTATGGTTACTAACTATTTTTCATCCCTTATCGATGTTCTCCCTCAACCGTCATTCCCATTTGATTACTGGGCATCCAAATTAGACACCTGGCCTGAATTGGCAGAATATGCATTGCAGGAGCTTGCCTGCCCAGCAGCTAGTGTGCTATCAGAAAGAGTATTCAGTGCTGCTGGTTCAATATTAACCGAAAAAAGGACTCGTCTGGCTACCCAAAATGTGGATGATCTAACCTTCATTAAAATGAACCACTCCTGGATTTCAAATTATTTTGCCCCACCTTTCCCGGCTGACACCTAGCTTTCCTATAAAAAGGTCTTGCTTGTGGACTGGTCTTACTGAGTGTTCCAATCTCTTAATTTGCTGCAGCTGTTTGTCCAGCATACAACATGTTTACACCTCCCTCAATGGGAAAACTCCCCCCACGGGGCCGTGGTCTCGCCACTTGGCGCAAGCACCTGTTAGAGTGCCGTTTGTCTGAAGAGGTGGGTGTGCCCGCTTTTGGTCGACGGCACTGCCACTGGGTCCCTCATAGTACAATAAAGTGTCTCTGGCGGTGGTGGCGCGCACCCAACGTCAGACACACCGTTGTAACATGAGGGGCCCTGGGACGGTACCTCCGGCCACAAGAGAGTTCACCCCCCCCCAGCTCAAACTGTGCTCTACCACGTGCAAAATTATCTCTCACAGCTCCACCAATGTTTAATCTATGCGCTGACATCATTCAATGCCTGGCACTGACAATACCAATTTGTTGACATCTATGATGCTAGTTAAAGTAGTCTGGGTCAGTGTCCTATATTGACACCAGTAAATACTTACTGCCAAATTACTATGTCTGAAACTCAGCAGAGGAGCCCACCCCTGTACCTAAGTATGCCACACTTTTGTTTTTTTGTTTAGTTGTTTTGCGAGACATTAACATCTATTTATTTTTTGGGAGTACTAACTGTGTCAGACACTCCTTGCAATCGTCCTCCGCTGACCACACCAATGCTGCCTGTGTACCCATGTAACCTATTTAAAACTGCATAGAGCCTATTTTTATTTATTTTAGGCCCAGTAAGCCTGTCTGCGGTCCCTCCTTGCAATCGTCCTCCGCTGACCACACCAATGCTGCCTGTGTACCCATGTAACCTATTTAAAACTGCATAGAGCCTATTTTTATTTATTTTAGGCCCAGTAAGCCTGTCTGCGGTCCCTCCTTGCAATCGTCCTCCGCTGACCACACCAATGCTGCCTGTGTACCCATGTAACCTATTTAAAACTGCATAGAGCCTATTTTTATTTATTTTAGGCCCAGTAAGCCTGTCTGCGGTCCCTCCTTGCAATCGTCCTCCGCTGACCACACCAATGCTGCCTGTGTACCCCTGCGAGATAACTCTAAGTGCCTTGAGCCTATTTTTATTTATTTTAGGCCTAGTAAGCCTGTCTGCGGTCCCTCCTTGCAATCCTCCTCCACTGACCACAACAATGCTACCTGTGTACCCATGTAACCTATTTAAAACTGCATAGAGCCTATTTTTATTTATTTTAGGCCCAGTAAGCCTGTCTGCGGTCCCTCCTTGCAATCGTCCTCCGCTGACCACACCAATGCTGCCTGTGTACCCATGTAACCTATTTAAAACTGCATAGAGCCTATTTTTATTTATTTTAGGCCCAGTAAGCCTGTCTGCGGTCCCTCCTTGCAATCGTCCTCCGCTGACCACACCAATGCTGCCTGTGTACCCATGTAACCTATTTAAAACTGCATAGAGCCTATTTTTATTTATTTTAGGCCCAGTAAGCCTGTCTGCGGTCCCTCCTTGCAATCCTCCTCCACTGACCACAACAATGCTACCTGTGTACCCATGTAACCTATTTAAAACTGCATAGAGCCTATTTTTATTTATTTTAGGCCCAGCAAGCCTGTCTGCGGTCCCTCCTTGCAATCCTCCTCCGCTGACCACACCAATGCTGCCTGTGTACCCATGTAACCTATTTAAAACTGCATAGAGCCTATTTTTATTTATTTTAGGCCCAGTAAGCCTGTCTGCGGTCCCTCCTTGCAATCGTCCTCCGCTGACCACACCAATGCTGCCTGTGTACCCATGTAACCTATTTAAAACTGCATAGCGCCTATTTTTATTTATTTTAGGCCCAGTAAGCCTGTCTGCGGTCCCTCCTTGCAATTGTCCTCCGCTGACCACACCAATGCTGCCTGTGTACCCATGTAACCTATTTAAAACTGCATAGAGCCTATTTTTATTTATTTTAGGCCCAGTAAGCCTGTCTGCGGTCCCTCCTTGCAATCGTCCTCCGCTGACCACTCCAATGCTGCCTGTGTACCCCTGCGAGATAACTCTAAGTGCCTTGAGCCTATTTTTATTTATTTTAGGCCCAGTAAGCCTGTCTGCGGTCCCTCCTTGCAATCGTCCTCCACTGACCACAACAATGCTGCCTGTGTACCCATGTAACCTATTTAAAACTGCATAGAGCCTATTTTTATTTATTTTAGGCCCAGTAAGCCTGTCTGCGGTCCCTCCTTGCAATCGTCCTCCGCTGACCACACCAATGCTGCCCGTGTACCCCTGGAACCTATTTAAAAGTTCATAGAGCCTATTTATATATTTTATTTAATATTAATAAAGCCATGATGGACTACGCTGTACCACGCTACAAGCTAACCAGTCGACACTTCTTTTGCGAGAAAAGCCATCCCAACCCTCCACCAGCATGTAAAAGACCGCATTGTCCATGCACTCTGGCAATCTGTGAGTACAAAGGTGCACCTGACAACAGACGCATGGACCTGTAGGCATGGCCACGGAAGGTTACGTGTCCATTACCGCGCAATGGGTTAATGTGGTGGATGCATGGTCCACAGGGGACAGCCTACTAAGTCTGTCTGCAGTCCCTAATGAAAATTGTCCTCAATTCAGGTTTTCAGGCTTTTTTAAAAAATAGGAAACTGCATTTGGGCTACTAGTTTGGTTGGGGCCTACTAGTGATGTCTGCCGCTCCTGGGTGTTCTCCTCCTCCTTGGTGTTCTCCTCCTCCTTGGTGTTCTCCTCCAGGTTTCCTTGTCTGAGCTTCAACCTTCTGTCTCTCATTAAGTATTTGTTGGTAAAAATTGGTGGTTGGGGCCTACTAACGGTGTCTGCCGCTCCCTGGTGTTGTCCTCCACTGTCTAAATCTGAGCTTCAACCTTCTGGCTCTCATTAAGTATTTGTTGGTAAAAATTGGTGGTTGGGGCCTACTAACGGTGTCTGCCGCTCCCTGGTGTTGTCCTCCACTGTCTAAATCTGAGCTTCAACCTTCTGGCTCTCATTAAGTATTTGTTGGTAAAAATTGGTGGATGGGGCCTACTAACGGTGTCTGCTGCTCCCTGGTGTTGTCCTCCACTGTCTAAATCTGAGCTTCAACCTTCTGGCTCTTATTAAGTATTTTTAAATGTAACACTACAGTTGCCATACTACTTGGGTTGGGGCCTAGTAACAGTGTTCTCCTCCTCCTTGGTGTTCTCCTCCTCCTTGGTGTTCTCCTCCAAATTTCCTTGTCTGAGCTTCAACCTTCTGGCTCTCATTAAGTATCTGTTGGTAAAAATTGGTGGTTGAGGCCTACTAACGGTGTCTGACGCTCCCTGGTGTTGTCCTCCACTGTATAAATCTGAGCTTCAACCTTCTGGCTCTCATTAAGTATCTGTTGATAAAAAATTGGTGGTTGGGGCCTACTAACGGTGTCTGCCGCTCCTGGGTGTTCCCCTCCACCTGAGTGTTCTCCTCCTCCTTGGTGTTCCCCTCCAGGTTTCCTTGTCTGAGCTTCAACCTTCTGGCTCTCATTAAGTATTTTTAAATGTAACACTACAGTTGCCATACTACTTGGGTTGGGGCCTAGTAACGGTGTTCTCCTCCTCCTGGGTGTTCTCCTCCTCCTTGGTGTTCTCCTCCTCCTTGGTGTTCTCCTCCAGGTTTCCTTGTCTGAGCTTCAACCTTCTGGCTCTCATTAAGTATTTGTTGGTAAAAATTGGTGGTTGGGGCCTACTAACGGTGTCTGCTGCTCCCTGGTGTTGTCCTCCACTGTCTAAATCTGAGCTTCAACCTTCTGGCTCTCATTAAGTATATGTTGGTAAAAATTGGTGGTTGGGGCCTACTAACGGTGTCTGCCGCTCCCTGGTGTTGTCCTCCACTGTCTAAATCTGAGCTTCAACCTTCTGGCTTTCATTAAGTATTTGTTGGTAAAAATTGGTGGTTGGGGCCTACTAACGGTGTCTGCCGCTCCCTGGTGTTGTCCTCCACTGTCTAAATCTGAGCTTCAACCTTCTGGCTCTCATTACGTATCTGTTGGTAAAAATTGGTGGTTGGGGCCTACTAACGGTGTCTGCCGCTCCCTGGTGTTGTCCTCCACTGTCTAAATCTGAGCTTCAACCTTCTGGCTCTCATTAAGTATTTGTTGGTAAAAATTGGCGGTTGGTGCCTACTAACGGTGTCTGCCGCTCCCTGGTGTTGTCCTCCACTGTCTAAATCTGAGCTTCAACCTTCTGGCTCTCATTAAGTATTTGTTGGTAAAAATTGGTGGTTGGGGCCTACTAACGGTGTCTGCCGCTCCCTGGTGTTGTCCTCCACTGTATAAATCTGAGCTTCAACCTTCTGGCTCTCATTAAGTATTTTTAAATGTAACACTACAGTTGCCATACTACTTGGGTTGGGGCCTAGTAACGGTGTTCTCCTCCTCCTTGGTGTTCTCCTCCAGGTTTCCTTGTCTGAGCTTCAACCTTCTGGCTCTCATTAAGTATCTGTTGGTAAAAATTGGTGGTTGGGGCCTACTAACGGTGTCTGCCGCTCCTGGGTGTTCTCCTCCTCCTGAGTGTTCTCCTCCTCCTTGGTGTTCTCCTCCAGGTTTCCTTGTCTGAGCTTCAACCTTCTGGCTCTCATTAAGTATTTTTAAATGTAACACTACAGTTGCCATACTACTTGGGTTGGGGCCTAGTAACGGTGTTCTCCTCCTCCTTGGTGTTCTCCTCCTCCTTGGTGTTCTCCTCCAGGTTTCCTTGTCTGAGCTTCAACCTTCTGGCTCTCATTAAGTATCTGTTGGTAAAAATTGGTGGTTGGTGCCTACTAACGGTGTGTGCCGCTCCATGGTGTTGTCCTCCACTGTATAAAGCTGAGCTTCAATCTTAAAGCTCTCGTTAAGTAGTTGTTTTTAAAATGTGTGGTTGGGCCCTTAAAACGGTGTCTGACGCTACTGGGTTTTCTCCTGTTTTGTTGTCCCGACCTTCAATGTTCAGGCTTTCGGCTTACATTTTAAATAATTAAACTGCAGTTGGCCTACTACTTTGGTTGGGCCTAGTAACGGTGTGTGCCGCACCTTGGTGTTGTCCTGTGTTATTTTCCTGACCTTTAATCTTCAGGCTTTCGGCCTTCATTTGTAATATTAAACTGCATAGGGCCTACTAGTGTGGTCCGGCCCTACTAATGGTGTCTGTCTGCCGCTCCTGGGTTTTCTACTCCACTGAACTAAGCAATGCCACCTGGTTAGTCCTGTTACCAATTTTGACCTGCATTTTACCCACTTTATTATTTGGGCCTATATCAGTGTTTCCGCCTCATCCTGCCCATTGCCCAGCCGGTGCTAGATGAGTCTTGTGGTACTTTGACCCAGACCACTACATTCCCCTTGCACGCTACACAGCCACAATCTGACCCTGCTGAAAGTCAGGTTCCCCTTCCCGCATATTATACCACCTTACACAGGGACAAAGAGGAAGGTGCAGATGAAAGTGCAGGTTTCTTCAACAGGTAGGCGGGCATACTCGTTGGCGACGTCACAGGCACAGGGCCCCTCAGAGTACGCAAAAGTGTCGCTGCCGGTGGGAGGCGCCCCCGCGGTGCAAACACACCACCGTACTTTGAGGGGCCCTGTGCCAGTGCCAATGCGAACGAGTGGGCCTCCCTGCTTGCTCAGGATCACAGCACTTGCAAAGTTGAAATACCTCTCACTGCTCCACCGCCGTGACGTAGTCCACGTTTCCTGGGCCCACTAAAACCTTGAAGCAGCCCTACCCCCCACAACTTTTGCCAAATGACCCCCAATTTCCAATGCCCAACTATTATTATAAAGTTAATTAAGATTGACAAGCTTCAGAAACAAGAATGGATGTTTTTGGCATTAAAATGGGCACTGTAGGTGTTTTCCTGGCCTCCACTCACTGCCGACTATGCTTCCCCATTGATTTGCATTGGGTTTCATGTTTTGGTCGATCCCCGACTTTTCGCGATAATCGGCCGACTTCACTCGACTCGACTTTGGACAAAGTCGGGTTTCGCAAAACCCGACTCGATCTTAAAAAAATGAAAGTCGCTCAACCCTAGAGACAACCATTAATGGAACTCGGTCTCCAGAGCTGACCACAACTCCTCAGCTGTGTGACTCACATTTCCCAGACATTTCAATGTAAACACTGCCTGATGCCGTTGAGCCCTGGTGACAGCATAGTGAGGAGGTGTTCAGGATTCCTTCTGCGCAGTTACAACGCGGGTGGCATTACTAGACAGGCTTTGGGTGCAGGTGGAGGACCGAGAGGAGGTTGAGGAGGCAGAAGCAGTGGAGGAACTTCTAGCTGCAGAGGATAGACGAGCAACTCATGGGGACGGCAAGACTTGGACAGCAGCCCCTTCTCCTGATGTCGCCGTAGTTACCCAGTGCCCAGTCACCGACATGTAACGCCCCTGTCCATGTCTACTCGTCTAAGTGTCTGTGGTGAAATGCACTCTGTCACACACAGAGTTTCTCAAGGAAGTGGTGATGTTGTGTGCGACATGCTGGTGTAGTGCAGGCACAGCTTTCTTTGAGAAGTAGTGGCGACTGGGCATCTGGTACTGGGGCACTGCGACGGACATAAGGTCTCGAAAATCCTCTGTGTCCACCAGGCCGAAAGGCAGCATTTCTGTAGCCAACAGCTTGCAGATGGAGAAATTCAACCTCTAAGCTTTGTCATGGCTAGGAGGAAATGGTCTTTTACTTGCCCACATCTGAGGGACTGAGGGCTGGCTGCCGTGCTTAGACGGAGTTGAGTATGGTGTCTCCAGCAAACTGCTGGTCTGTGAGGAAGGTGCAGGTGGAGATGTTATGTTGCCTTGATCAAAATGTGGTGTCGATGTCGGAGAGCGCGCAACACCAGCAGGTGTTTCCAATTGCAAATGTCCTGACAACCTGCCAATCACACTGGCTGTTGCTGGTAAAGAGGTGGAAGGTCTGCATCCAAAACCAAGTGCGACTGCTGTCCCCACAGTCACAGAGGATGAAGAGGATGCAGATGCACTTGATGGGGCAGATGGTGGTTGACCCGGCCCACTAGGCTGCATTGTAGCACAGTGAGCTTCCCACTGCAACTTATGCCTCATATCCATGTGACTGTTCATGCATGAAGTACTCAAGTTAGTGATTTTTTGGCCTCTACTGAGATTTTGTTGACAAATCTTACAGACAACATGAGTTGGGTCATCCTTTGCGATGTGAAAAAATGCCCAGGCTATGCAAGGCTTAGAGCCCGTGCGACCTGAAAAGCCACCACGACTTCTGGTCTGAGGCACAGTTGGGGTTGAGGATGCAGTTGTTGACGTGCTTCCAGTACTCCGTCTCTGTCCAGGAAGGTGCACTGTTACCTCGTCATCAGACTCGTCACTAGCATCCTCCTCCACCTCCTCTGCTGACCTCATGGACTGGCAGACTGGGGGTTGACAGTAAGTGGGGTCTACAACCTCGCCATCATCATCCTGTGTGTTCTCATACCCGTCATCCTCAGAGCCAACCTCTTCCTGCCCCGACCGAAAAGTCAAGTTTTCGTTCCAATCAGGTATCTCAGCCTCATCATCATCTTCCTCATTGTCTCCACCAACAGGAGTTACAGTTTGGGAACAAGGGTCTACATTATGCTCAGAACCTTCTTCATCTGGGCCTGGATCAGACTCACAAAGATTCTGGGCATCAGTGCAGATCATTTCCTCGTCTGGATTCACAGAAGCTCTGGAGCAGACCTCTGATTCCCAGGGTATAGTATGCGTAAACAGCTCTACAGACTCAACCATGTGTGTTACCCCATGCTCAGACGGGCAGCTGGAGACTTGGGAGCTGTGAGGAAGCAAGTGCGATTGGGGTGACAACTCTGAGGACTGGAGTAGTTGTGATGTTGAAGTTGACATGGAGGAGAGCCCACTTGAACGAGCACTTGATATCCGTTCAAGCACCTGCTGTTTTTGTGCCTCATCTGGAATTTTTGGCGATGCTTGTAGCGATGGTCGTAAGAAAGGGATCATATCAGATTGTCCACGAAAAGAAGTAGACATCTTACTTTGGCTGGAAGATGGTCTTTCTTCTGCAGATGTTACTGTTGCTTTACCACCTACCCCACGGACAAAACCTTTTTTCCATTTCCAACATGCCTATTCCCCATTCCACCAGCAGCAGGCCTTTTGCCACTCATTTTAGTGCTTAACTAATTGGCAACTCTGTATCTGTAGTTGTTGGCACAACAACCGATGGACCCCCGGGGGATGAATTTTGGTGACCCACTTACAGCCTGGCCTACCGTGTTATTCCCTTTTGATACCTCTGTGGATATATAATGCTTACTGCATATATATTTATGATTATTATGGATTTGTTCATTATTGAGTTTGTGTAATAAAATTTATAATTTGTTTTAAATATGATTTTGTGGACATTTGTACTCCTTTCTTCATTGGTTCTGTATAACTGGAGTTGTTCTCTTGGTTGGGCACCCTTGGGGTGTTTAGGGAGGGACTTTTACCCTCAGCTACAAGATATATCGGTGCTTACTGATTACGGTTGTATAAAGTTTATAACGCAGAGCCGTGAAAATAAATAATCTTTTTTTCCCACAAAAATGATTTTTTAGCCATTTTTTAATTTTCCCATGGGTAACAGGCGAAATTGGACCCCAAAAGTTATTGTCCAATTTGTCCTGAGTACGCTGAAACCCCATATGTGGGGGCAAACCACTGTTTGGGCGCATGGCAGAGCTTGGAAGGAAAGGAGCACCGTTTTACTTTTTCAACGCAGAATTGTAGGATTTGAGATTGGATGTCATGTTGCGTTTGCAGAGCCCCTAGTGTGCCTAAACAGTGGAAACCTCCCAATTCTAACTCCAGCCCTAACCCCAACACACCCCTAAGCCTAATCCCAACCCTAACCACACCCCCAACACACCCATAACCCTAATCCCAACCCTAACCACACCCCTAACCCAAACACACCCTTAACCCTAATCCCAACCCCAACACACCCCTAACCCCAACACACCCCTAACCCTAATCCCAACTGTAACCATACCCCTAACCCTGACACACCCCTAACCCAGCCGTAAACATAATCCAAACTCTAACCCCAACTCTAGCTTCAACCCTAACTTTAGCCCCAACCCTAACTTTAGCCCCATCCCTAACCCTAACTTTAGCCCCAACCCTAACCCTAACTTTAGTTCTAGCCCTAACCCTAACCCTAATGGGAAAATGGAAATAAATACATTTTTTAATTTTATTATTTTTCCCTAAGGTGGCGATAATGGGGGGTTTGATTTACTATTGATAGCAGGTTTTTATGTCGGTTTTTAGGTTTGGCAGCTGTCACACACTAACAGACGCTTTTTATTGCAAAAAATATTTTTTGCATCACCACATTCCAAGAGCTATAATTTTTCCATATTTTGGTTCACAGAGTCATGTGAGGTCTTGTTTTTTGCGGGATGAGTTGACGTTTTTATTGTTATCATTTTTGGGCACATGACAGTTTTTGATGGCTTTTTATTCTGATTTTTGTTAGGCAGAATGAACAAAAAACAGCAATTCAGGAGGTGTACAGAGCAGAGCCATGTGTGTACAAAGTATACGGAGCGAAGCAGAGTGTGCAATGTGTATGGAGTGGAGTCGTGTGTGTAAGAGATGTACGGAGCCGTGTATGAGGTGTACAGAGCGCAGCCCCGTGTGTACGAGGTCTACGGATCGGAGCAGCGTGTGAAAGGTGTATGGAGCGGAGTCGTGTGTGTAAGAGGTGTACGGAGCAGAGCTGCATGTGTAAGAGGTGTACGGATCGGAGCAGCGTGTAAAAGGTGTATGGAGTGGACTCGTGTGTGTACGAGGTGTACGGAGCAGAGCCGTGTGTGTACAAGGTATACGGAGCAGAGCAGAGTGTGCAATGTGTATGGAGGAAAGTCGTGTGTGTGTGCGAGGTGTACAGAGCGGAGCTGCGTGTGTACGAGGTGTACGGAGCAGAGTCACGTGTGTACGGAGTTGAGCCGTGTGTGTACAAGGTATACGGAGCAGAGTGTGCAATGTGTATGGAGCGGAGTTGTGTGTGTGTACGAGGTGAACGGAGTGGAGTCGTGTGTGTGTACAAGGTGTACAGAGCAGAGCCGTGTGTGTACAAGGTGTATGGAGTGGAGCCGCGTGTGCAAGTTGTATGGAGCGAATTCGTGTGTGTACGAGGTGTATGGAGCTGATGCTATCTGTGTCGAATCGGAGCAGATATTGCTCCTCGCTCTGACACTGACTGGCACAGGAGACACGGAGAGATCTTTATCAGTGGTGTATCACAGCTGCAGCAACGTGAGCAGTCAGCGGCACAGCTGGATGATGTCATTCAGCGCCGCGGGAGTGGAAGCTGCCAGCTGCTGCGAGGGAGCGCGGTGAAAGGTGTGTGTGTGTAGTGATGGAGAAGGCAATGATGGGGGTGGGGTAACCATGTGTGGCCATTATACTGTACCCAGCATCGTGTGGGGCCATTATACTGTACCCAGCATCGTGTGAGCCATTATACTGTACAAAGCATCATGTGACCCCATTATACTGTATGGACCATCACGTTGGGCCAGTATACTGTACGCAGCATCATGTGGGGCCATTATACAGTATGGAGCATAATGTGGCCATTATACAGTATGGAGCATCATGTGTGGCCATTATACAGTACGGAGCATCGTGTGGAGCCATTATACAGTATGGAGCATCATGTGTGGCCATTATACAGTATGGAGCATCATGTGTGGCCATTATACAGTATGGAGCATCATGTGTGGCCATTATACAGTATGGAGCATTGTGTGGAGCCATTATACAGTATGGAGCATCATGTGGAACCATTATACAGTATGGAGCATCATGTATGGCCATTATACAGTATGGAGCATCATGTGTGGCCATTATACAGTATGGAGCACTGTGTGGTCATATTTTTTGTTTATAATTATTGTTTAATATTGTGATCAGCAGTGCTAAATGGGTGTGGTTTTGGCGTGACTAGTTGTGAAATGGGTGTGGTCAGAGGCGTGGCCTAAAATTTGCCTCAAAAGTTGGGAGGTATGTACAGTACAGACCAAAAGTTTTGACACACCTTCTCATTTATAGATTTTTCTGTATTTTCATGACTATGAAAATTGTACATTCACACTGAAGGCATCAAAACTATGAATTAACACATGTGGAATTATATACATAGCAAAAAAGTGTGAAACAACTGAAATTATGTCTTATATTCTAGGTTCTTCAAAGTAGACACCTTTTGCTTTGATGACTGCTTTGCACACTCTTGGCATTCTCTTGATGAGCTTCAAGAGGTAGTCACCGGGAATGGTTTTCACTTCCCAGGTGTGCCCTGTCAGGTTTAATAAGTGGTATTCTTTTGCCTTATAAGTGGGGTTGGGACCATCAGTTGTGTTGTGCAGAAGTCTGGTGGATACGCAGCTGATAGTCCTACTGAATAGACTGTTAGAATTTGTATTATGGCAAGAAAAAAGCAGCTAAGTAAAGAAAAACGAGTGGCCATTATTACTTTAAGAAATGAAGGTCAGTCAGTCCAAAAAATTGGGAAAACTTTGAAAGTGTCCCCAAGTGCAGTGGCAAAAACCATCAAGCGCTACAAAGAAACTGGCTCACATGAGGACCGCCCCAGGAAAGGAAGACCTAGAGTCACCTCTGCTTCTGAGGATAAGTTTATCTTTGTCACCAGCCTCAGAAATCGCAGGTTAACAGCAGCTCAGATTAGAGACCAGGTCAATGTCACACAGAGTTCTAGCAGCAGACACATCTCTACAACAACTCTTAAGAGGAGACTTTGTGCAGCAGGCCTTCATGGTAAAATAGCTGCTAGGAAACCACTGGTAAGGACAGGCAACAAGCAGAAGAGACTTGTTGGGACTAAAGAACACAAGGAATGGACATTAGACCAATGGAAATCTGTGCTTTGGTCTGATGAGTCCAAATTTGAGATCTTTGGTTCCAACCACCGTGTCTTTGTGTGACGCAGAAAAGGTGAACGGATGGACTCTACATGCATTTTTCCCACCGTGAAGCATGGAGGAGGAGGTGTGATGGTGTGGGGGGTGCTTTGCTGGTGACACTGTTGGGGATTTATACAAAATTGAAGGCATACTGAACCAGCATGGCTACCACAGCATCTTGCAGCGGTATGCTATTCCATCCGGTTTGCGTTTAGTTGGACCATCATTTATTTTTCAACAGGACAATGACCCCAAACACACCTCCAGGCTGTGTAAGGGCTATTTGACCAAGATGGAGAGTGATGGGGTGCTACGCCAGATGACCTGGCCTCCACAGTCACCAGAGTGAAGGCAAAAGGGCTACAAGTGCTAAGCATCTTTGGTAACTCCTTCAAGATTGTTGGAAGACCATTGCCGGTGACTACCTCTTGAAGCTCGTCAAGAGAATGCCAAGAGTGAGCAAAGCAGTCATCAAAGCAAAAGGTGGCTACTTTGAAGAACCTAGAATATAAGACATATTTTTAGTTGTTTCACACTTTATTGTTAAGTATATAATTCCACATGTGTTAATTTATAGTTTTGATGCCTTCCTTGTGAATGTACAATTTTCATAGTCATGAAAATACAGAAAAATCTTTAAATGAGAAGGTGTGTCCAAACTTTTGGTCTGTACTGTAATATATACTGTATATATATAGAGAGATAATTTTTTTCTTTCCAAACTGGTGCATCCCTCAGGTTTCTAGTGGAAACTATAGCTCTGTTTCTAACAATGACGAAAAAAAAGAATCAAATGTGTGTGAATTTTTTGAGCAAGTCATAAAGTCACGGCAAACTGAAATTTTAACTACATTTTTTTAAGCCCACTTACATGTGTTGTACTGGATTTTGTTGCAGATTTTCAGGATTTGCACCATACATTTAGATCAAATCTGCCATATGTGAATATAGATTTACGATCTTACAATTTTTTTTCTCTTTTACAAAGCCTTTCCCACAAAACATACATCCTGAGTAACTGAAAGGCGGCATGTAGAAATTTTCAGTTTGCTTCTGCCAGATGAGCTATATATAACTAAACTAGTTAATTAGTTCCAGGTATTGTAAACTCCAGTTCTCATTCATAGAATGCAGAGCATCTACAGCCCACATTGTTTTTAAGAATCTCTTCAGAAAGATTAACCTCTCTCCAACACACGTAGAACAGACTGCGCTTGCAATCCTATGATATTGTATTGTGGCTTTTCCATAATACATGAGTAATTTGTGTTGGTGTCATTTCAGATGAGTTTCCTTTAAACACGTTTTTCTACCTTTTCAGGATCAAAGCCTTCAGATGACTTAACGCACACAAAGCAAATTTGCTCCTTTTTTAAATACATTCTGAAATTGTAACGCTTTTTGCCCACTGATGGTAGCAAAGCGCCGTAGTTTTACAAAAAAGAAAAATTGCAAATGTAAAAAAAATAAAGTAACTATATTAAGTTGCGATAGGAAAAAAAAAACAACAACTTCATAGCACAATCTAATCCTTGAACGTTAATGTGTACAGTGATACTAAATATGTCTAACATACCTAGTTGCTATAAGGCTCCAAAACAAAGATACCCATATTTACTTTTTCTAGTCCCTTAGAATAAACTCCTTGAAAAAATGACACAGACTCCTTTAATAATCTCAATTAAACCATACTTTCAACCTTGCCTAATTCCACCAAAGCCATCAATCTCCTGTAATAAGCCATAAAAAAACAACAATAATATACCATACCTGTCTGTCTTTGTGTCCCACGCTGTAATCCATGTCTGGGGGAGAAATAGTTTTCAACCTGGACAGTGCCAAGATGCGACTGTCCAGGCTGAGAACCACTGGTAAATGAACTGCGAGCGCAGCCTCAGTGACTGGAGGTGACTTCATTGAAGTTACCTATGGTCACTGAAGAACCGTTCCCAGCCAGGCTGAACTGCGGTGACTTCAGTGAGATACCCTCTAGCAGCATGTCATTTTTTCAATTAAAGGAGTTTATTCTGGCTGTGTCTTTATTTATAATACAACTATAGGATTAGTAATGGATAGGTGTCTTATAGACGCCTCTCCATTACTAATCTGTGGGATTGATGTCACCTCACAATACAAAGGTGACATCAACCCCACAAATATGAACCCCACTTGCCACCATTACAGGGCAAGTGGGAAGAGCCATGCAAAGCGCCAGAATTGGCGCAGCTTAGAGATGTGCCTTTTCTGGGCAGCTGCCGGCTGCTATTTTTAGGCTGGGGGTCAATATCCATGGCCCCTTACCAGCCTGAGAATACCAGCCCCCAGCTGTCTGATTTAGAAAGGTTGGTTGTCAAAAATGGGGGGATCCCCACACCGTTTTTAAAATTTTTTATTTAAATAATTAAAAAATACGGTGTGGGGACTCCTCTATAATTGATAACCATCCTTGCTGAAGCTGACAGCCGAGGGTTGCAGCCCTCAGCTGTGAGTTTTGTCTGGCTGGTTAACAAAAATACAGGGGAACCCATGCCGTTTTTTTTTTAAATTATTTATTTACAGCCCAGGAGCGGCTGATGAATACTCCTAACTGCCGCTCCTGCTCTCGCTGTTATTAGCAGCAGGTGTCGGATGATGGGAGCAGTTGTCCCATCAGCTGACACCAGTGACGGGAGGTAAACTTTATACCTCCGATCACAGCTGATCGCTCCTGCTATCTTTTGACAGTGTGGCAACAGCGGCTCTCTGACTTGCGGGGATGATTTCACTGCTGATCAGAAGCGGTGTTTGACGCTCTGTCATGCACATAACAGCGCAGCAAACACTGGATGTTCGGGCCCTCCTTTCAAGTGAATGAGGTCCGTGTTCCGGTTCAGGTCCGGGTACTGTTCTGGTACCCAAACCCAAACTTTTTGTAACTGTTCGGCCCAACCCGCCAGACCCGAACATCCAGGTGTCCGCCCATCTATATTGTTAATCCTTTATTTTTATCAACTAACAAAATGGAAAGTGAATAAATGAACAAGAAATCTAAATGAAATCTATATTTGGTGTGATTTCCCTTTTACATCAAAACAGTCAATTCTTCTAAGTACCCTTGTAGAAGTAGGAAGTCAGGGATTTTGTAAAATTGTAATTAGGTGTGTGAATAACTAATTATGGTGGTGAAAAAAAATCATTATTTTCATATCTAGGATAAAACATAGTCATTAAGTTAAAGTTAAACACAAACAACTGTGCAGGAGGCTTATATCTGGGTGTGGAACAAACTAACTCTGCGACAAAGGTGAGATTGTGGAAGATTGGTTCATGTCACGTCAAAAACCATGGCAAGACTGAGAACTGCAGCAAGACAAGTTAGTGAAAAAGAACTTCAGCATACTAAAGGAAAGAGTCCTAGAAGTAGGCTCCCACAGAGTATATGGCTCCCACAGAGCCTTCAACTCAACATCATCTAATCTGTCTGTTTGTCATGAAGAGACAGAAAAATTGTATAAGCCTACATCCACAGAAGGTCTGTAATTAGTTCACCAAGTTGTTTGGAACAGCCTCCCTTCTGAGTTACCCAAAATACTGTGTGCAAGGGTGCGTAGAAGAATTGATTTTGAAGGAAAAGGATGGTCTCACCAAATTGATTTTTGAAAGAATTTTTACTTGGCCGCATTTTTCTATATCCTCCTAAAACTTGTAATACCTTCATTTTGGCGGCTTTTGTGTCTGTAAACGTTTGAACTTTTGGAATTTCTTCCTCTTTCTATTCAGTACATTATATGGTAAAATGAATTGAGGCTTTAGGTGTTTGTAAGAGGGAACATTTGCTTCTGTGAGAAAAGTGAAGCATTATCAAAAAATGAACACTTCAGTACTTGGAGTTGTATTGTCTTTAGTGCTGTAGTGGTTAATGCAACCACTCAACCCCTTAGCTTGAAGAAACCATCCATAATGACAAAGTGAATGCTTGGACAGATGCCAAAGGAAAATATAATCTACGGTATATATTATACAAATGTTCCGCCTGGAGCCAACAACAGTGGAAGAAAATGAGACATCCAAGTGCATGACTAGAGAGCTCCCGATAAATTTGTTTGATTAGCTGTGATTGCATTACCAGAGGCTGTGTGCTAAAACCATGCAAAGGGTTATTTGAGGACAGGAGCCAGCCGGAGAGGTGGGTTTGAGAGTTACAACTTCTGCTCTGGTTTCTGTATGACTCTGCGGCAGTGGGTTCCATTCCTAGCTAAGTCTTTCTTGGCTCAGATCCCTTGGAACTCATGAAAATGAATGCACTGGTGTTTATGGGCTAAATGCAGCAGTAATTTATAAGAAGCCTTTGTGGGTGTTTTCAGCTATAAGCTTTTCAGTAAATGCAAAAAACAACATTTAAGAAAAATGGAAATAATCGCTTGTAAAGAGTATTTTTTTTAAATTACATGACATTTTTTTTTCTTTGCGAATTAAAATTTGGCATAAATTAAGGGATCAAAGTTGAATTCTGTAATGTTTTAAACACTGTTATAGGAATAGAGATGAATGCCTCATGAGTTACAAATACTGTATTTATTTAGACAATTATTCTAAGGTCATATGCTCCGAGCCTGTACAGAGGTTCGGAAATGGAGAGTCTGAGGCCTGCAGGCTGGAGGGGAACCTGATAGTCACACTATCCCTCCTCTAAATCATCCAAGAGGGAGCCATTGAGATGAGGGTACTGTACCTTGAAAAGTTCTTATGACAAGGACACACAGTGAAAGAGTTATACACAGTAAAACAAAATAAATAAGTGAAGATTTTAAGAACAAATAGGATTCCAAAATTATCATTCCTTTGCACATGATTGGTATTAACTGGTATATATACTGTATTTATCTTCTGTGTATTGCAAACCTATATTCTATGACTAAGGGCGCCTGTATTGCACCAGAAACGTGACAGTTTTTTATGGTTTCCTTAGATTCTTGTTTTTAATGACTTGTGATTTGTGAATAAATTGGATCTTAACATTGGATGGTTGTGTCGGATTCCTTCCTTTCTCCTCCAGAAGAAACAGACTGTACCTTCCACGAGTAAATGTTAAAATTCCTCATCCTACTTAGAAGATCCAGAAAAAAAGGTGCATGCAAATGAGCTAATAACGTAAGTGGAGTTCCACACCCAATAATTTAAGGCACCACTCTTAGGGCCCTTATACATCTCAGGCTCCTGAGGGTCAGGGTCACCTGACTGGATGACTATAAGAGCCACACAGCATGCACTCCGAAGGTTCCACCCAGTCTGCATTGTATTAATCTAGAAGCAAAACACTGAAAATATACGATCAAAAGAAGAACACCCAAAATACCATATACAATAATATATAAATGATTTTTATTAGTTAAAATATACCAGGACATTTGGCAAAAGCCAGGAAGAAATTGGATACAAGCCACAATGTGCACGTAGGAAATGCAGGGGTGCACTACTACAGGTAAGAATATCAAAAGCAATGCCTATATAGAAATATCAAATAGTCATTTACGGCTAAATGCCATTAGTAATACAGACAAAGTATATGCGTCATATTCAGCCCTACTATGTATAAGTGCCTGAATCAAAAATAACAATGATAGTAATTTACCTGAGCAGAGCTGGAAAGTCAAATACCCGCAGAGTGCACCCACCCCGACGCGCGTTTCGGCGTGATCGCCTTTCTCAAGGGGTGATGGGGAAGAGGGAAGTGCGTGTATAAAAAGAGTCCAGCCATCAATCACGTCAACCGATGCATCCACATAGTTTAATGATCCCATATCAGGCCGCCGTTCATTAAAATTATCGGCGTCATATACCCGCGACTAGATCACATGACAGGATAGGTCATGTGACCACGTCGCACCAACTACGTCACTAGTGACGCATGCATTGCCACGGCAACCCAAGATGCCAGACGGCGCCAGTGTCAAGTGTAAGGCGAGAGGGAAGTGTTATGATCCGGTGGTAGAATCACCAAACTGACCTGATAGGTAAACCTGAATAGTTGGACAAGCTCCGGGGATGTGGGAACTATACCGACCGCAATCCTGATCCTATCCAAACACACTAAAGGCAGCCGTGGAGCATTACCTAAAAACCTAGACGCCTCTTCACAGCCTGAGAAACTGGCTACCCCTAGAGAGAAAGCAAAGCCTCACTTGCCTCAGAGAAATAACCCCCAAAGTTTAGACAGCCCCCCACAAATAATAACGGTGAGTTAAGGGGAAAATACAAACGTAGGAATGAAAAACAGGTTTAAGCAAATGAGGCCCGCTAACACTAAATAGACAGAAAATAGCAAGGGATCTGTGCGGTCGGTACAAAAACTATCAAAAAACAATCCACGCAGAAGTACAAGAACCCCCACACCGACTCACGATGTGAGGGGCGCACTCTGCACCCCAGAGCTACCAGCAAGCGAAAAATCACATATAAGCAAGCTGGACTGAACAAATCATATACTGAGAAACATTTTCAAGGAAACAATGAGCAAAAAGAACTAGCAAGACTTAGCTTCTCAGAAAGAGACAGGTCACCAGGGAAATCCAGGAGAGGTCAGAACAGTACTGAATACAACGACAGCAGGCAACAAGTAAAGGTCCAGGTGAAGTTAAATAGGAACCAGCATAGCAGGAAATGAGACAGCTGAGCCCAGCTCCAGACCCGCAGTATCGCTAAAGGCCACCAGAGGGAGCCCAGACGGAATTCACAACAGGGAAGATCCCAATCACCATCACAGCAGAAGACGCCGGGAGCCGCACAGCAGGCCGGGAGCCACAGCGCGCATGCGTACTGACGGTTGGCACATCTATCAATAATTTGTCCCATTAGGGAATCAAGGCACACAGATATTGAGAGCAAAATATAACGCAATAACGGAATATAAATCTCACAAATTTGACCATCAAAATCATATAGACAATAGATTTTGATGGTCAAATTTGTGAGATTTATATTCCATTATTGCGTTATATTTTGCTCTCAATATCTGTGTGCCTTGATTCCCTAATGGGACTTGTATTGGCGTATCTTATTCTGTTACCATTTTCCCTATTTCCGGTCGCTGCCCAAGTTATACATTGTTGGTTTATATTACAAATTATTGATAGATGTGCCAACCGTCAGTACGCATGCGCGCTGTGGCTCCCGGCCTGCTGTGCGGCTCCCGGCATCTTCTGCTGTGATGGTGATTGGGATCTTCCCTCTCGCCTTACACTTGACGCTGGCGCCGTCTGGCATCTTGGGGTGCCGTGGCGATGCATGCGTCACTAGTGACGTAGTTGGTGCGACGTGGTCACGTGACCTATCCTGTCACATGATCTAGTCGCGGGTATGTGACGCCGATAATGTTAATGAACGGCGGCCTGATATGGGATCATTAAACTATGTGGATGCATCGGTTGATGTGATTGGTGGCTGGACTCTTTTTATACACGCACTTCCCTCTTCCCCATCACCCCTTGAGAAAGACGATCATGCCGAAACGCGCGTCAGGGTGGGTGCACTCTGCGGGTATTTGACTTTCCAGCTCTGCTCAGGTAAATTACTATCATTGTTATTTTTGATTCAGGCACTTATACATAGTAGGGCTGAATATGACGCATATACTTTGTCTGTATTACTAATGGCATTTAGCCGTAAATGACTATTTGATATTTCTATATAGGCATTGCTTTTGATATTCTTACCTGTAGTAGTGCACCCCTGCGTTTCCTACGTGCACATTGTGGCTTGTATCTACTTTCTTCCTGGCTTTTGCCAAATGTCCTGGTATATTTTAACTAATAAAAATCATTTATATATTTTTGTATATGGTATTTTGGGTGTTCTTCTTTTGATCGTATATTTTCAGTGTTTTGCTTCTAATTGATTGTTCGATTACCCTAAACATGATTGCCATTATAGCCCATATATAGTTATGCCTTCATCATTTTACAATAAGGATTTATGGGTATTTGTTTCCATGAAGTTGTTACTTTCATTGTATTAATCTAATACGGTCGATCTTAGCCAACAGGCTGAGAAACATGCTTTTGAGTTTTGGCCACTCATCAGTGCAAGGCAGGAGGTCTGATTTGACTAAATGAAAGGCCTCTGACAGGAGGTGTACGGGGTATCGTTTCTCCATGTGATCAGTGTCATGTCGATGTAAGGAGACTTAAAGGCCATTCAAAGCTCATCTGGGAATTTAAATATGCAAATAGCCACTTTAAAGAGAAAGAGGACATGATCTCTAGTGCCACCTATTGGAGGTAGCTATCCTAAAAGTAAATTTCGACCCTATAACGAGCCAAACCAGATACTGGGGGTGTTTATCCTGATCAAAGCAAAGCAGAACACAGAATGCACTGTTATTTTTTTATATACAATTCTATATAGAAATTTTAAGCATTAAACACAGTTTGCAAAATAAAAACTACCACCAAAAAAAACATTTAAGTGAGCTGGATAATCCCATCTGGACAACCCAGTTATAGCTCTGACAAAGTAGTTAAAGGGAACCTGTCATCTGAATTTGGCGGGACCAGTTTTGGGTCATATGGGCGGGGTTTTTGGGTGTTTGATTCACCCTTTCCTTACCTGCTGGCTGCATGTTGGCCACAATATTGGATTGAAGTTCATTCTCTGTCCTGCGCAGGCGTGTACTCCGGAGGACAGAGAATGAACTTCAATCAGCAGCAGTGCAGCGGGTCACAGGAGGCAGTTGCGGCTGCTGCAGCTAACACTGTGTCCGCTGCTAAACAGAATTAATATTCCCTGCTTTACGCGCCCATTGTCCCTCCAACCTCTATGCTGTGAAGCCGGCACCGAGAGTTGGGAGGGACTATGGCCGGTGAGTTTTACGGACGTATGAGTGCAGAAATACACCCGTAAAATATGCATAACACACGGCCCAATGATTCTCTATGGCCCAGCTCCTATCAGCCGTATTTTACGGATCCGTATTATATGGTCTTCTACGGCCATACAAAATCGCAGCATGCTGCGTTTGTCACTGTATTGCACAAAAAAATCGCCAATGAAAGTCTATGGGGGTGAGAAAAATACGGATTACACACGGACCAGCAGTGTGACTTGCGAGAAATATGCCAGACATCTCCAGACATCGCCAGGTGCAAGGAATTATGACAAATACTCAATCAGGAAGCTCAGACATGCTAATTAGCTGAAAACGCCCCACATACATCCCGGAAGTCTGGTGCTCGCCTCCACGGAGTTGCAAGCAGCATGTCCACCATCATAAACGTCGATATGCTCCTCATCCTGGTCCAAGAAAGGCCAGAAATCTGGGACCAGCGGGATGCAAATTATTCCAACAGGGCCAGGAAAGAGGCAGCATGGAGGGCGATATGTGGGATCTTATTCCCTGATTATGCCCAACGGCCACATGCGGAGCAGACCCAACTTTGTAAGTACAATAATGTCTTGACATTATGTATCCTTAAAAAATGCTTGACCGACCTTTTTTTTCTAAAAATTTAAATTTTTAACTTGGTATTATGATATTATGCCAACTTTTTAGAACAAAGCAAAGATGATTACCATGATATAGTGTTAACGAACATAGCTAATATTGATCTTGCGTTGTGTCCTATTTTTGTCAGCACAAAACTAGTACAGAGGGTTGTGGACCATGTTCTTTTATTCTGTCAAAATTGAGGTCTTACTTTATGATAATAATTTAAGAATGTTTTTAAAGTATCGTCTTTAAAATATCAACAAATGTAACTCCGCAAGGACAGGGCACTCTCCCCTCAGTACCAGTCTGTCACTGTAAACTTGTTTACTGTAAAGGATATCTAGAACCCTGTATGTAACCCCTTTCTCATGTACAGCACCATGGAATTAATGGTCCTATATAAAGAACTAATAATACGATTATTTATCTATCAATGACAACTGTTTTAAGCAATGTGCAGAATGAGGGAGTGGTACTAACAAAATGTTGGACCATGTCATTGCAGTGGATGATGTTATGAGAAGATGGCGCAGCATCAGGGACCAGTACCGGCGGGAACGTCAGATACGTGCAAGAAGTGGGTCAACAGCACCACCCAAAAAACGAAAATATATATATTATGACCGTCTTTCGTTTTTGGATGGCAGTATGGATTTAAGGCAGTAAGTGATAACCACACAACACTTTTTTTAAATAAAACATTAGTATTTTTCTTTTCTTTTTATGGTTATTCCATGGCCCTTTCGATGTAAGGAGTGGTAAACCTATGAAAAAACAAAATGGCTAACAAATTATGAAAAAAATGGTCCAGGATGAGAGAGGACCCTGCCCGCAAAGCCTCACAAGCTCCAACAAGGGATGGGTGACAATACAGTAGGCGAGGGTCCAGCTGTTCATTCTGTTTTTTTTGCCATATGTGGTTACTGCAGGTTATGTGATTGTTGCAAGAGGTGGGTCTTCACTCTCTTTGTGTAGATTTTCAATGGTAGGCGACAGTATGATGTGTTGTGGTAGTCGTTTCCTCAGTTTGGGTGATTCACGGGATAAATCTTGGATCCCATTGTGGGAATAGGAGATAAGATGGGATTTTTTGAATGAGATCTATTGAGGATCGGATGTTTTCTGTACATATTTTTCATGAGATGAGGTCACAGATGTGTTAGAAAATAATGTAAAAAAAATAATCACCTATTTACTGTTTTATTTTTTTCTTTATTGTTTAATGACAGAACACAGTCCAGCCTCACAGAGAGGGAGACCGGGTCGGATTCTGAAGCAGTAATAGATCCGGTTGGTGTGGATGAAGAGGTGGCAGGCCCATCTTCTTCATCTTGTCCCTCCATCATTCCGAGACCAACTGCTACAGCATCACAAGACACAGCACCAAGTGTCGAAGATCCAGCACCACCACCCTCAGCAGCACATGAACCTGGAAGCCAGGAGGAGCAAGCCCAGAGCAGCAGTCCTACTGGCCCACCGATGTCCTCCCCACAGGCAGCTGTGCCTTTACCCAGAGGGCGCCGAAGGAGAGAGGTGCAAGCCACAAGGAGGGATGTGGACGCTGGGGTCCTCAATTATTTGGCCAGGGCAGCTACGGATGATGGAGAGGAAGCCTTTTCTCGCAGCCTTGCCCGTTACCTTTGCCCCCTTCCCCGTGAGGTGAGGCTACGTGTGAGAGGGTGCATGCAAATCCTGATTGATTTAAGCACCCCTCCAAATAACCCCTATGAGGTATTTGAATTAATTGAGAGAAGGCAGCTTTCCCAAACAAACCTCTTGCGCCTTCAATTTCCTCAACAGGTGCAGGATCAATCAGGATTTGCAGCACCTACTCCACGTATGCCTCCACCTCAGCCCATCCCACCCCAAAATCTGCAAAGACCAGCACTGAAGCAAATGGCAGCCTACAACCCCCATTCCCAATATGGCGACTTTTCCAGACCCAGTGATGTAGGCTGGTCCCAACCTGGGTTTGGGCAACATGGCCATTTTGGGATGGGGTATGACTACACCCAATATCTGCATCAGCAGGAGTTGCAGAGAGAATTTATTTATGGGCAACAACCAAATGCCCAATATGGACAAGGGCTGATTTCCGCTCCGCAACCAACAGCATCCTCACAGGATCAAGGACAATTGGCCCAACAAAGGCCCCCTGAACAGGACCCAGAGCTGCCGCCATCTCCCCCGCCTACTTACAGGGATCTGTAATGTTTTTTTGTTTTTTTGTGAGGTCCATAAATGTTTATCCAAACCATGGATGTTGTTGGTTTGTAGTGTCTGGATTGTTTATTTTGTTTGTTGGTTAACCCAAAAAAACAAAAAACCACTAATATGGTGGCAAGTTGCCAAAAAAGTTTTTTTCCGTTTGAAAAAAAAAACATTTCAAAATCAAAATGATGTTTGTGGATTAATCATTTCAACAACATACACATATGGTATGATCATAATCATCTGGTAATTAAGGAAATACAACACACACGTTACCGTTTAAATGGCATAATAAATTGTATTTGAAAAATATAAGGGCCAAAAAATGACATCACAACTGAGACACAGCATAATCTTGCCAGGGAGTGGCACCAGGAGGAGAGACAAAATAATTGGTGAAAACATCCCTAACTTTTATGCCAGAAAGGGGACGGCGCGTAGGAGGTGTAGGCCTAATCACATTGCTCAACATGTGTTCACCAATATCATCTGAGGAGCAATCATGTATGCGGGTGTAATTGTGCAAAATTACACACGCTTTGATCACTTCGTTCACAGAAGTTTCACTGAGCTGAATGGCAGACTGGAGAACACGCCATTTGGCCACCAGAATCCCAAAGGCACACTCCACCAGTCCCACGCCCTAGAAAGCCGTAAATTAAATATTTTCCGCCGGTGGTCGAGGTTGCGCCGTGGATAAGGCCTCATGACATGTCTGGTCAGTTGGAACGCCTCATCTCCAACAAAAACAAAAGGCACTGCTTCCACACTGGAGCCTGGGAGTTGTTGTGGCGGTGGGAGATCTAACTGGTTGTCACGTAGCCGCCGACCCATAATGGACGAATTGAAGACTCTAGAGTCTCCAGTTCGCCCATATGCCCCAATGTCTACAATTATAAACCTGTAGTTACTGTTAACTACAGCTAACAGAACTACAGAGAAAAACTGCTTATAATTATAGAATTGGGAGCCAGAGTTCGGCGGCTTACGTACCCTGATATGTTTCCCATCCACGGCTCCAATGCAGTTAGGGAAGTCACAATTTTGCTGGTAACCACGGGATATTTGTAGCCAATCAGCCTGCTTTGGCTCAGGCATAACAAGGTCCTTCAGTTTCTCCCATATTTGGCGACAGGTTAAACGCACAATGCCAGAAATTGTTGAGGGACCAATCAAAAACTCAAGGTGAAGTCCCGCATATGACAATCCAGTTGTCAGGAAACTGAAAATTGAACAAAAATATATTAGCTAGGTTAAAACAGTACACACAAAACATGAATAGGCACAATTTTTGTTTGGTTCCTGTAAAACAGGATAATGGCTTGAAAAACAAATATTTACTTAGGCTACTTCACTAGTAAATTTGACAAACTATGATATATATGTTTGTGACCTAATGTACACATATACCTGTAAAAAACTGATAAAAAACAACTGTTAAAAAAAAAAAACCAGTATGTGAGGATGGAGAATACATACCGTAAGGTTAGGAGAAGACGCTCCTCTGCGGATATGGCTTTGCACAGCCTTGTGTCCTGATGTTATACCGGGACGTAAAATCTCCAACAATCTATCAAATGTTGTGATGGTCATGCGACAGTATAGATAGAATTTGTCGGGATGTGCCCGCAGAGCTGTATAGAGCCTCTTGAAATGGCCTTTAGTGAGGCGTTTCGTGAGAAGAGGATGCACCCACATTCTTGTTGTCCTCCTTCGCGGATCAGCAATAACTGGATATGGATGGCCAAAGCGACGCGACAAGAGCCAGTTATACAAAACCCGCTGCATTGGGGTGAAGTGAAGGAGGTCAGACATGGTGCAAACGTTTACACAACACACCAACAAATGCACAAGCACCAAATGGCCATATGGGAGGGTGGCACCTGTTGTCGAGGCCTTAAATAGGGTTGCTGATGCTGATTTAAATCAATTACAGCCTCCAAAACCGTTAAATGTCCATTTTGTCATGTTGCGTGAAAAATACGCATTACGGTTGTCATACGGATTACATACACAACATTACATGCGCAAAATACGCTGCCACACCCTGCCTATGGATGACATACGGATCACTATTTTGGGAACATTTCTCCATATTACGGCCTTTAAAAACGAATTGTATTGTCTTACGCTGAGTGTGACGCTGGCCTATGGGAGTGGAGTTCAGTGAACATTCATTCTCTTTAATAGCAGGCACATGTGATTACCCAGCCACTGCCGGAAGCTGAAGGCTGCGGCTCACAGTGTGCCCGCTATTAAACAGAATGAATATTCACTGCTCCCACTTCCATAGTCCCTCTCACCTCTCAGTGCCAGCTTCAGTTCATAGAGGTCGGAGGGGCTATGGGCATGGAGAGCAGTGAATATTCATTCTCTATAGCAGTGGGCACAGTGTTAGCTGCAGCAGCCATAGCTACCTCCTGTGACCCGCTGCTCCACCTCAGAATGAATATCAGAATCAATAACAGTCCTGGGCGTGGGGAGCAGTGAATATTCCTGCAGCTGGGGGCCATGGATACCAGCATGGGAATATGGGGGCCATATATACCAGGGTGGGGGTATGGGGGCCATGGTGTTGTGAATTCTGTTCTCGAACTCCCTCCTGTGGTCAGGAATGGTACTTCGGCGAGTTCTGTCCATGGACTCCCTCTGGTGGCTGTGAGTGGAGCTGCTGGTTCTGAGGTTCTGTCTTCAGCTGACCTCGTTTAGTTCTGGCTGGCTGCTCTATTTAACTCCACTCAGATAGTTGCTTGATGCCAGCTGCCAATGTCCTAGTACTGGTTCAGTTTTCTCTTGGATCTTTCAGATGACCTGTCTACTCCAGCAAAAGCTAAGTCCCTGCTAGCTGATTTGTTCACCACTGTTTTCTTTTCCAGCTTGCTATCATGATTTTGTCTTGTTAGCTGGAAGCTCTGGGATGCAGAGTGGCACCTCCGCACTGTGAGTCAGTGCAGGGGTCTCTTTTGCACACTCTGCGTGGTTTTTTTGTAGATTTTTGTGCTGACCGCAAAGATACCTTTTCTATCCTCAATCTGTATAGTTAAGTCTGGCCCCCTTTGCTGAAACTTGTTTCATTCCTGTGTTTGTGACTTCCATCTTAACTCACAGTCAATATGTGTCGGGGGCTGCCTATTTCTTTGGGGAATTTCTCTGAGGCAAGTTAGGCTTAATTTTCTATCTTTAGGGGTAGTTAGCTCTTAGGCTGTGAAGAGGCGTCTAGGCAGAGTTAGGTATGCTCCACGGCTATTTCTAGTGTGTTGTGATAGGATTAGTGGTTGCGGTCAGCAGAGCTCCCACTTCCCAGAGCTAGTCCTGTATTACTAGTTTGCTCATCAGGTCATTCCGGGTGCTTCTAACCACCAGTCAATCATAACAGTACAGCTGGCCCGTAAAGTGTAAAGTGTAAAGTAAAGTGTTAATGCATCTCAATAGAGGGATAAGAGAAGTTCTGAGACCATTTTTTTTTTCCTCTGCAGCGTGTTTTGTTTTTCCTTTCCCCTAAATCTCTGGGTGGTTCAGGACACAGGTGTAGATATGGACATTCAAGGTCTGTCCTCTTGTGTGGATCAACTCACTGCAAGGGTACAAGGCATTCAAGATTATGTAGTTCAGAATCCGATGTTAGAACCCAGAATTCCAATTCCTGATTTGTTTTCTGGGGATAGATCTAAGTTCCTGAATTTCAAAAATAATTGTAGATTGTTTTTTGCTTTGAAACCCCGCTCCTCTGGTGACCCCATTCAGCAAGAAAAAATCATAATTTCTTTGCTACGTGGCGACCCTCAAGACTGGGCATTTTCCCTTGCACCAGGAGATCCTGCATTGCGTAATGTAGATCCTTTTTTTCTGGCGCTTGGATTGCTTTATGATGAACCAGATTCAGTGGATCAGGCAGAAAAAATTTTGCTGGCTTTGTGTCAGGGTCAGGATGAAGCGGAGGTATATTGTCAGAAGTTCAGAAAGTGGTCTGTGCTTACTCAGTGGAATGAGTGTGCCCTGGCGGCAATTTTCAGAAAGGGTCTTTCTGAAGCCCTTAAGGATGTTATGGTGGGATTTCCCACGCCTGCTGGTCTGAATGAGTCTATGTCCTTGGCCATTCAGATCGATCGACGCTTACGTGAGCGCAAAACTGTGCACCATTTGGCGGTGTTTTCTGGGCAGAGGCCTGAGCCTATGCAATGCGATAGGACTTTGACCAGAGCTGAACGGCAAGAATACAGATGTTAGAATGGGCTGTGTTTTTACTGTGGTGACTCCACTCATGCTATCTCTGATTGTCCTAAGCGCACTAAGCGGTTCGCTAGGTCTGCCACCATTGGTACTGTACAGCCAAAATTTCTTTTGTCCGTTACTCTGATTTGCTCTTTGTCGTCCTATTCTGTTATGGCATTTGTGGATTCAGGCGCTGCCCTGAATTTGATGGACTTGGAGTTTGCCAGGCACTGTGGTTTTTTCTTGGAGCCCTTACAGTATCCTATTCCATTGAGAGGAATTGATGCTACACCTTTGGCCAAGAATAAGTCTCAGTACTGGACTCAAATGACCATGTGCATGGCTCCTGCACATCAGGAGGATATTCGCTTTTTGGTGTTGCATAATCTGCATGATGTGGTCGTTTTGGGTTTGCCATGGCTACAGGTCCATAATCCAGTATTGTATTGGAAATCAATGTCTGTATCCAGCTGGGGTTGTCAAGGGGTACATGGTGATGTCCCACTGTTGTCAATTTTGTCTTCCCATCCTTCTGAAGTCCCTGAGTTCTTGTCGGATTACCGGGATGTATTTAATGAGCCCAAATCCAGTGCCCTACCTCCTCATAGGGATTGCGATTGTGCTATTAATTTGATTCCTGGTAGTAAGTTTCCGAAGGGCCGACAGTTCAATTTGTCTGTGCCGGAACACGCCGCTATGCGAAGTTATATAAAGGAGTCCTTGGAGAAAGGGCATATTCGCCCGTCCTCGTCACCGTTGGGAGCAGGGTTCTTTTTTGTGGCCAAGAAGGATGGTTCTCTGAGACCTTGTACAGATTACCGCTTTCTCAATAAAATCACCGTCAAATTTCAGTACCCTTTGCCGCTACTGTCTGATTTGTTTGCTCGGATTAAGGGGGCTAGTTGGTTCACCAAGATAGATCTTCGAGGGGCGTATAATCTTGTGCGTATTAAACAGGGTGATGAATGGAAAACAGCATTTAATACGCCCGAGGGCCATTTTGAGTACCTGGTGATGCCATTCGGGCTTTCTAATGCTCCATCTGTGTTTCAGTCCTTTATGCATGACATCTTCCGAAAGTACCTGGATAGATTCATGATTGTATATTTGGATGATATTTTGGTCTTTTCGGACGATTGGGAGTCTCATGTGAAGCAGGTCAGAATGGTGTTTCAGGTCCTTCGTGCTAATTCCTTGTTTGTGAAGGGGTCTAAATGTCTTTTTGGAGTTCAGAAGGTTTCATTTTTGGGCTTCATTTTTTCCCCTTCTACTATCGAGATGGACCCTGTTAAAGTTCAGGCCATTTATGATTGGACTCAGCCTACTTCTGTGAAGAGCCTACAGAAATTCCTGGGCTTTGCTAATTTTTACCGTCGCTTCATCGCTAATTTTTCTAGTGTTGTTAAACCATTGACTGATTTGACCAAGAAAGGTGCGGATGTGGTCAATTGGACCTCCGCGGCCGTTGATGCTTTTCAGGAGTTGAAGCGTCATTTTTCTTCTGCCCCTGTGTTGTGTCAGCCAGATGTTTCGCTCCGGTTTCAGGTCGAGGTGGATGCTTCTGAGATTGGAGCAGGGGCTGTCTTGTCTCAAAGAAGTCCTGATGGCTCAGTGATGAAACCATGTGCTTTCTTTTCTAGAAAGTTTTCGCCTGCTGAGCGCAATTATGATGTGGGCAATCGAGAGTTGTTGGCTATGAAGTGGGCGTTCGAGGAGTGGCGACATTGGCTTGAAGGAGCCAAGCAGCGCGTGGTGGTCTTGACGGATCACAAGAATCTGACTTATCTCGAGTCTGCCAAGCAGTTGAATCCTAGATAGGCTCGATGGTCGCTGTTTTTCTCCCGCTTCGATTTTGTGGTTTCGTACCTTCCGAGTTCTAAGAATGTGAAGGCTGATGCCCTTTCAAGGAGTTTTGTGCCTGATTCTCCGGGAGTTCCTGAGCCGGTTGGTATTCTCAAAGAGGGGGTAATTTTGTCTGCCATCTCCCCTGATTTGCGGCGGGTGCTGCAGGAGTTTCAGGCTGATAGACCTGACTGTTGCACAGCGGAGAAACTGTTTGTTCCTGATAGATGGACTAGTAGAGTTATCTCTGAGGTTCATTGTTCGGTGTTGGCTGGTCATCCTGGAATCTTTGATACCAGAGATTTGGTGGCTAGATCCTTTTGGTGGCCTTCCTTGTCACGGGATGTGCGTTCTTTTGTGCAGTCCTGTGGGACTTCTGCTCGGGCTAAGCCCTGCTGTTCTCGTGCCAGTGGGTTGCTTTTGCCCTTGCCGGTCCCAAAAAGGCCCTGGACGCATATTTCCATGGATTTTATTTCAGATCTCCCTGTCTCTCAAAGGATGTCGGTTATCTGGGTGGTGTGTGATCGCTTTTCTAAAATGGTCCATTTGGTACCTTTGCCTAAATTGCCTTCCTCCTCTGATTTGGTTCCATTGTTTTTCCAGCACGTGGTTCGTTTGCATGGCATTCTGGAGAACATTGTGTCGGATAGAGGTTCCCAGTTTGTTTCAAGGTTTTGGTGGTCCTTCTGTGCTAAGATGGGCATTGATTTGTCTTTTTCTTCGGCTTTCCATCCTCAGACAAATGGCCAAACCGAACGAACCAATCAGACTTTGGAAACATATCTGAGATGCTTTGTTTCTGCTGATCAGGATGATTGGGTGTCTTTCTTGCCTTTGGCTGAGTTCGCCCTTAATAATCGGGCCAGCTCGGCCACTTTGGTTTCGCCTTTTTTCTGTAATTCTGGTTTCCATCCTCGTTTTTCTTCTGGGCAGGTTGAGTCTTCGGATTGTCCTGGTGTGGATTCTGTGGTGGACAGGTTGCAGCAAATTTGGACTCACGTGGTGGACAATTTGACATTGTCCCAGGAGAAGGCTCAACGTTTCGCTAACTGCCGTCGCTGTGTTGGTCCCCGACTTCGTGTTGGGGATTTGGTTTGGTTGTCGTCTCGTTATGTTCCTATGAAGGTTTCGTCTCCTAAGTTTAAGCATCGTTTTATTGGTCCGTATAAGATTTCTAAAATTCTTAATCCTGTGTCATTTCGTTTGGACCTTCCAGCTTCTTTCGCCATCCATAATGTGTTCCATAGGTCATTGTTGCGGAGATATGTGGCTCCTATGGTTCCCTCCGTTGACCCTCCTGCCCCGGTGTTGGTTGAGGGGGAGTTGGAGTATGTGGTGGAGAAGATTTTGGATTCTCGTATTTCGAGATGGAAACTTCAGTACCTGGTCAAGTGGAAAGGTTATGGTCAGGAGGATAATTCCTGGGTTGTTGCCTGTGATGTTCATGCTGCCGATCTGGTTCGTGCCTTTCATTTGGCTCGTCCTGATCGGCCTGGGGGCTCTGGTGAGGGTTCGGTGACCCCTCCTCAAGGGGGGGTACTGTTGTGAATTCTGTTCTCGAACTCCCTCCTGTGGTCAGGAATGGTACTTCGGCGAGTTCTGTCCATGGACTCCCTCTGGTGGCTGTGAGTGGAGCTGCTGGTTCTGAGGTTCTGTCTTCAGCTGACCTCGTTTAGTTCTGGCTGGCTGCTCTATTTAACTCCACTCAGATCGTTGCTTGATGCCAGCTCCCAATGTCCTAGTACTGGTTCAGTTTTCTCTTGGATCTTTCAGATGACCTGTCTACTCCAGCAAAAGCTAAGTCCCTGCTAGCTGATTTGTTCACCACTGTTTTCTTTTTCAGCTTGCTATCATGATTTTGTCTTGTTAGCTGGAAGCTCTGGGATGCAGAGTGGCACCTCCGCACTGTGAGTCAGTGCGGGGGTCTCTTTTGCACACTCTGCGTGGTTTTTTTGTAGATTTTTGTGCTGACCGCAAAGATACCTTTTCTATCCTCAATCAGTATAGTTAAGTCTGGCCCCCTTTGCTAAAACTTGTTTCATTCCTGTGTTTGTGACTTCCATCTTAACTCACAGTCAATATGTGTCGGGGGCTGCCTATTTCTTTGGGGAATTTCTCTGAGGCAAGTTAGGCTTAATTTTCTATCTTTAGGGGTAGTTAGCTCTTAGGCTGTGAAGAGGCGTCTAGGCAGAGTTAGGTACGCTCCACGGCTATTTCTAGTGTGTTGTGATAGGATTAGTGGTTGCGGTCAGCAGAGCTCCCACTTCCCAGAGCTAGTCCTGTATTACTAGTTTGCTCATCAGGTCATTCCGGGTGCTTCTAACCACCAGGTCAATTAAAACACCATGGATACCATGAAGGGGATATGGGGGCCATGGATACCAGGATGGGGATATGGGGGCCATGGATACCAGGATGGGGATATGGGAGCCATATATACCAGGATGGGGATATGGGGGCCATGGATACCAGGATGGAGATGAGGGACGAAAAATGGACGAATTAGAACTAATGTTGTTGGAACATAATTATGACATGGTGGGGATATCTGAAACATGGCTGGATGAGAGCCATGACTGGGCTGTTAACTTGCAGGGCTATAGCCTTTTCAGAAATGACCGTACAGATAAGCGAGGGGGTGGGGTGTGTCTGTATGTAAAATGGACCTTAAAACCCATCCTGCGTGATAATATAGGTGAATCTAATGAAAATGTAGAGTCCCTGTGGGTGGAGATAAGGGGAGGGGGAAAAATAATAAATTACTGATAGGGGTTTGTTATAAATCTCCAAAAATAATGGAAGCAATGGAGAATATCCTCGTAAAGCAAATAGATGAAGCTGCGACTCAAGGAGAAGTCATTATTATGGGGGACTTCAACTACCCTGAAATAGATTGGGGAACAGAAACCTGCAGTTTCAGTAAAGGTAATCGGTTTTTGACAACTATGAGAGACAATTACCTTTCACAACTGGTTCAGGACCCAACAAGAAGGGGGGCACTGCTAGACCTAATATTAACAAACAGGCCAGACCGCATATCAAATATAAGGGTTGGGGATCACTTGGGGAATAGTGATCACAAAATAATAAGTTTTCATGTCTCCTTTAATAAGATGTGTAGTAGAGGGGTGACAAGGACACTAAACTTCAGGAGGGCAAATTTCCAACGGATGAGAGAGGATCTTGGTGCAATTAACTGGGATGATATCCTGAGACTTAAAAGTCCACAAAGAAAATGGGAGACGTTTATTAGCATCCTGGATAGGACCTGTGCACAGTATGTACCGTATGGGAATAAACATACTAGAAATAGGAGGAAACCAATATGGCTAAATAAAGCTGTAAGGGGCGCAATAAGTGACAAAAAGAAAGCATTTAGAGAATTAAAGGAAGTAGATAGTGAGGAGGCATTAAATAAATACAAAAAATTAAATACATTCTGTAAAAAGCAAATCAAGGCAGCAAAGATTGAGACAGAGAGACTCATTGCTACAGAGAGCAAAAATAACCCCAAAATATTCTTTAACTACATAAATAGTAAGAAACTAAAAAATGATAGTGTTGGCCCCCTTAAAAATAGTCTGGGTGAAATGGTGGATGAGGATGAGGAAAAAGCCAATATGCTAAATGATTTTTTTTCATCAGTATTTACAAAAGAAAATCCCAAGGCAGCCAATATGACTAGTGATAAAAATTCCCAATTAAATGTTACCTGCTTAACCCAGCAGGAAGTACGGCGTCTAAAAATCACAAAAATTGACAAATCTCCGGGCCCGGATGGGATACACCCCCGAGTACTGCAGGAATTAAGTACAGTCATTGATAGACCATTATTTTTAATCTTTAAAGAGTCCATAATAACAGGGTCTGTACCACAGGACTGGCGTATAGCAAATGTGGTGCCAATATTCAAAAAGGGGACAAAAACTGAACTCAGTAATTATAGGCCAGTAAGCTTAACCTCTACTGTGGGTAAAATCCTGGAGGGCATTCTAATGGATGCTATACTGGAGTATCTGAAGAGGAATAACCTCATGACCCAATATCAGCACGGGTTTACTAGGGACCGATCATGTCAGACTAATTTGATCAGCTTCTATGAAGAGGTAAGTTCCGGACTGGACCAAGGGAACCCAGTAGATGTAGTGTATATGGACTTTTCAAAAGCTTTTGATACGGTGCCACACAAAAGGTTGATACATAAAATGAGAATAATGGGGATAGGGAAAAATATGTGCAAGTGGGTTGAGAGTTGGCTCAGGGATAGGAAACAAAGGGTGGTTATTAATGGAGCACACTCGGACTGGGTCGCGGTTAGTAGTGGGGTACCACAGGGGTCAGTATTGGGCCCTCTTCTTTTTAACATATTTATTATTGACCTTGTAGGGGGCATTCAGAGTAGAATTTCAATATTTGCAGATGACACTAAACTCTGCAGGGTAATCAAAACAGAGGAGGACAATTTTATATTACAGGATGATTTATGTAAACTAGAAGCTTGGGCTGATAAATGGCAAATGAGCTTTAATGGGGATAAATGTAAGGTCATGCACTTGGGTAGAAGTAATAAGATGTATAACTATGTGCTTAATTCTAAAACTCTGGGCAAAACCGTCAATGAAAAAGACCTGGGAGTATGGGTGGATGACAAACTCATATTCAGTGGCCAGTGTCAGGCAGCTGCTACAAAGGCAAATAAAATAATGGGATGCATTAAAAGAGGCATAGATGCTCATGAGGAGAACATAATTTTACCTCTATACAAGTCACTAGTGTGACCACACTTAGAATACTGTGCACAGTTCTGGTCTCCGGTGTATAAGAAAGACATAGCTGAACTGGAGCGGGTGCAGAGAAGAGCGACCAAGGTTATTAGAGGACTGGGGGGTCTGCAATACCAAGATAGGTTATTGCACTTGGGGCTATTCAGTTTGGAAAAACGAAGGCTAAGGGGTGATCTTATGTTGATGTATAAATATATGAGGGGACAGTACAAAGACCTTTCTGATGATCTTTTTAATCATAGACCGGTGACAGGGACAAGGGGGCATCCTCTACGTCTGGAGGAAAAAAGGTTTAAGCATAATAACAGACGCGGATTCTTTACTGTAAGAGCAGTGAGACTATGGAACTCTCTGCCGTATGATGTTGTAATGAGTGACTCATTGCTTAAATTTAAGAGGGGACTGGATGCCTTTCTGGAAAAGTATAATGTTACAGGGTATATATATTAGATTCCTTGATAAGGCGTTGATCCAGGGAACTAGTCTGATTGCCGTATGTGGGGTCGGGAAGGAATTTTTTTCCCCATGGTGGAGCTTACTCTTACCACATTGGTTTTTTTTGCCTTCCCCTGGATAAACATGTTAGGGCATGTTAGGCTATGGGTTGAACTAGATGGACGTAAAGTCTTCCTTCAACCTTAATAACTATGTAACTATGAGGGGACCATATATACCAGGATGGGGATCACATATATACCAGAATGGGGGATATTAGTACAGAATTGTGGGACATTACCCGTATAACAGTGTCAGCAGCAGATCCCCCCCTTCATAACAGTGCATCATGACCACATTTTTTGGGTCAATTTTTTTTTTTCCTCTTCTACAACCTTATGGTCCGAAAAATCTGATAGTAAGGGATTATTCAATAATGTATGTTGTGTGTGCGTGTATGTGTAGTTTTGTTTGTGTGTCTAAGAGTATGCTCACACTTGCGTATAAAAAAAAATTGGTCCCATTCTAATCCAGGAGATTGAAACAATATTTCCTCACTTGTCATACGTGTGCTCTCTGTATGCAATCCATTTATTTACTCAGCAGCTGTTAATCATTAACAGAACCATTTACAGTTTCCTATGTTATAGAATTGTAATGTATCTTAAAAATTTACATAGCATACTGATGATCCATATGGCATGTGATTTTTTTTTTCTTCACTATACCGATTTTTGTGCAAAATCGCAGCATTCGGTGATTTTTTTTTTACATGCCGAATACAGTGGAGAAAAAAATATACAGGTCTACACTGGCTCATTGAATAACATTGGTCTGAATGCAATCCCATATTTTATCGGATTGCACTCGTCTGGTTTATATGCTCGTGTGAGCAAGCTATACAGGAGCTTAAATTCATTTTACTTTGCCGGGATTTTGTATTGTTTTGCTTTTTCTTCTTTTAGAGTCCATTCCAAATATAATGCAAGATATAAACCAACAGTGATACCTCTAATATTTGATTTTCAAAAAGCTTAGAACCATCTATTACAGTATATTGTTCAATGCACAAATTATACCTCATAAATGCTAGTGACTTACTGGATTACTACATTTTCTTGATTTTCTGGTTACACATTAATAAGCAACCTGTGTGAGTCATACATTTTCTTATAAATGGTGCATGACACTTGTAATGACTCATGGTGCGTGTAAAAATAACACAATTGTTAATGGTGGAAATGTGGGACTGCATTAAGTTCAATCATTTACTTCAATAGATGTATTATTGACTCAGAATAAAGCAGTAAAGATATTTTGTAGGTTTTGTGAGCTGAGCCTGTAAATAAAGTACAGTAAGTGTGGTTTATTATATTAAATTCAAATTTGGGCTTCCATGGGAGAATTGCTTATTCTAGGTCAATGGTCTCCAATCTTTCTTATTTGAGAACCACTTTCAGCTCTGAAAGATTGTCGTGAACTGTATTCTATAATTAAATACACAGCAGAGAGAGTTGCCATGCAACTTGCAAAAAATCAAATTCATTGGGACTTTCTGCAACTGCAAGTTTCAGAAACTTACAGGTCACTACTTAACATTTACTTCTTACATTATCCTTCAATGTAGTAGCAGCATAGTGCGATCTATGGCTGCATGTTGTGTGTCATGGCTAAAGCTTCTAGATAGCTCAAACTTTGGACCTTTTCAGACTAGCACATTTCAGGCTTTGCATATGAACCGCAATGCAGGGATCGGCTGCAGATCTCCTGTCCTGATCAAACAGCCTCATAGGTCTCTATCGGGCTGATAGTATGGATCAGGATACCCATTGACTGTCCATGAGTTGCGGTGCTTATATGAAGTGTGAAATACACTGATCTGAAATCAGCTTGAAACCAAATTAAATTTTTTTTTTTTTTTTTAGAAACGGGACCACTTTAGTTGATCAGCTGTTTATCATGGATTGTGTATACTAGACACAGTCCATGGACCAAATTTGCACTGTTCCTAGAAAAAAAATTATCAACCTATTTCCTAATCTTAGAAACATATTAAATTAATTATTTTCGTGCCATTTCTATTGCTATTTAGTTTTCTTTATGGAGAGAGGGCAGATGGGGGGCAGTGAAGACGGGGCAGAGTGAACCAGGGCACTGTGCATAGGGAATAGCATGGACAGTGCAGAATGGAGATTAAATAGCATGGGTGGACAACATGTAGCAGGGACATTGTGGAGATTATATTCATAAAAGGGCACAAAGTCCTTAGTTCATAAGAAAGGACAGAGTAGAGGCAATATGTTATATGAGAGGACAGTGTGGAGGCCAAGTATCATTAGAGGAATAGTGCAAGGTCATATTTCCTGCAGAAAACACAATGACGGGCAATTATTTATTCATGTACATAGCATGGGTGAATATTTTTACTCAGGGGGCATTATATTGACACTTTTATCTTTAAGGGCACTATGTTGATTTTTGCTGCAAAAGGCCAAAGAACAAAGTACTGACTACATATTGTAAGTACTGTGGTTCCTGTATGGCCTGCAGTCTGAGGATGCCTGCTAAAAACTCCCAGCATATTTGCGTCGCCCACCAGGGCAAAGGAGATACTCGGTGCCGGGTCCGGTCGCACTTAAAGGGGATGTCATGGTGGCTGTGACCCGGTCCATGGCCCTGGGACTCAATTAAAGGAGAAAGGTTTTTTTAAGGGAATTGTGAAAGTCTATTTTCGCGAAGCCACCTGTGGTCCTCAGTCAATAGGGACCGACGTTGCTTAATGGGGTCCTTTGGGGTGATGTTGTGGCAGCAAGATGGTGACGCTTCCCACAGGTGAAGCGGGGTCCCCAGGGCTCCCAAGGTGTATGGCAGGGATTATGTGTTGCTGGTAAATAACAGGAGACACAGGGTTGCAGTCTTTACCTGGTTTACAGGTGGTAGCAGGCCACAGTCCAGGGTACCGGCGACAGGTACAGAAGGAGTCCAGGCAGCCCAGAAACAAGCGGAAATCCCCTTGGCAGGTCAGGTTGGGAGCCTTCCACTATGCGATGCTTTCCTGGTCCCTTGCTCCCTGTAGTTTGTTGGCAAGGTACCCCTTTTCTCTCCTGTCCTGGGACAGTACCTGCAGGGCAGGCAGCTTGACCTGTTTTCTTGGGGTCTCTGACAGGGTGGCTACAGGCTCTAACTGCTGCTGTACCTGAGGTGTTGTATGGGCAGTTTATGTATAGTCCTATGCCCTCTGGTTCTGCTGTGGACCTTACAGTTATCCACAACCTCGGGGTCCCGGTGCCCGATTTCTGCGCTCTGGCTTCTAGGAGGCCCAATAATAGCCTCCTTGAGCCCTCAATCTCTCCTCTGCTCCTTTCCTGTCTCTCTTCACTCTCAGACTTTCTCAGACTGATCTGACTCCTCCTCCAGACCAGGATCTATATATCTCAGGGAAGCTCTCCTAAAACAGGGTTTTGAGCTCCCCCTCCTGGCCTGGAGTTAGAATGTTTTGTGTGTGGGATAACCTGCCAAAGGGATCCCTCTTGTCTTCAGGCATAGCACTACCCTCCCCGAGAGGAAGGCAGCACTACTGTGGTACCCGAACTCCTGGCGTGCCACATATTCTTGTTAAGAATTGTTAAGAAAATACCAAGAGTTATAAGTTCATGTTATGCAAATGGATAGTGGCCGACCTGACATTGCAATCAATCGCTGTGCTACGTTTTCTGCAGCATTCACGTATTTAAAGTGGTTCTGGTATTGTGTTTATGTACTTATGGTGGTTCTGGTGCCGTATTCATGTATTGATGATGATTCTGATTATCTATTCATGTAATGATAGTAGATTTGGTGCTGTATTGATGTATTATTATTATTATTATTTATTGTTATAGCGCCATTTATTCCATGGCGCTTTACATGTAAGGAGGAGTATACATAATAAAAACAAGTGCAATAATCTTAAACAATACAAGTCATAACTGGTACAGGAGGAGAGAGGACCCTGCCCGTGAGGACTCACAATCTACAAGGGATGGGTAAGAATACAGTAGACGAGGGTAGAGCTGGTCATGCAGCGGTTTGGTAGATCGGTGGTTACTGCAGGTTATAGGCTTGTCGGAAGAGGTAGGTCTTCAGGCTCTTTTTGAAGGTTTCGATGGTAGGCGAGAGTCTGATGTGCTGTGGTAGAGGGTTCCAGAGTAGGGGTGATACACTAGAGAAATCTTGTATACGATTGTGGGAAGAGGAGATAAGAGGGGAGTAGAGAAGAATAGATTGGAGGGGTGCGAGAGTGTTCGAGGGGAGGCCACAGAGCAGGAGGTTGCAGTAGTCAAGGCGAGAGATGATGAGGGCATGGACTAGGGTTTTTGCAGATTCTTGGTTGAGGAATGAACGGATTTGTGAAATATTTTTGAGTTGAAGTCGGCAGGAAGTGGGAAGGGCTTGGATATGTGGTTTGAAGGAGAGATCAGCGTTAAGGATTACCCCGAGGCAGCGAGCTTGTGGGACTGGGGAGAGTGGGCAGCCATTTACTGTAATGGATAGGTTTGTTGGGGGGTCATGTGAGATGGGGAAAGATGATGAATTCTGTTTTGTCCATGTTAAGTTTCAGAAATCTAGCGGAGAAGAAGGATGAAATAGTGAACAGACATTGAGCGATTCTGGTTAGTAGGGAGGTGATATCTGGTCCAGAGATGTAGATCTGTGTGTCAATAGCATAGAGATGATACTGAAATCCATGAGATTCTATGAGCTGTCCCAGGCCAAAGGTGTAAATGGAGAAGAGCAGGGGCCCTAGGACTGAACCTTGTGGGACTCCGACAGATAGGGGGCAAGATGAGGAGGTGGTATGTGAGTGGGAGACGCTGAATGTCCAGTCTGTTAGGTATGATGAGATCCAGGATAGGGCCAAGTCTGTGATGCCAAGGCATGAGAGGGTCTGTAATAATAGGGAATGGTCCACTGTGTCAAAGGCAGCCGACAGGTCCAGGAGGAGGAGGACAGAGTAGTGGCGCTTGCTCTTGGCAGTTAAGAGGTCATTGGTGACCTTAGTTAGGGCAGTTTCAGTGGAGTGGTGTGACTGGAAGCCAGATTGTAAGCAGTCGAAGAGGGAGCAAGAAGAGAGATGGGAGGACAGTTCAAGGTAGACGTGTTGTTCCAGTAGCTTGGAGGCATAGGGGAGAAGTGATATAGGGCGATAGCTAGATACAGAGGATGGGTCAAGAGAGGGCTTTTTGAGGATAGGTGTGATGGAGGCATGTTTAAAGCTTGAGGGGAAAACACCAGTTGTTAGTGTTAGGTTGAAGAGATGGGTTAGGGTTGGGATGAAGACTGTGGTGAGGTTTGGGATGAAGTGAGATGGGATCGGGTCAAGTGCACAGGTGGTGAGATGTGATCTTGAGAGTAGAGTGGAGAGTCGATCTTCTGTAATGGTGGAGAAGTTGGTTTTGGAGGTGGAGGGCTGGGAAGTTGGGAGGAAAGGCTCTGGGGGTTGTTGACCAAAACTGTCTCTGATGTTATCAATCTTCTGCTTGAAAAATGAGGCAAAGTCTTCAGCTGAGATGAGTGGGGAGGGAGGAGGTGCTGGGGGACGAAGGAGAGAATTGAAGGTGTTGAATAACTGTTTAAGGTTGTGAAACAGGGAGGATATGAGAGATGAGAAGTAGGTTTGTTTAGCTGTGGCGAGTGTGGTCTTGAAAGTAGTGAGGGACTGTTTGAATGCGATGAAGTGCTCGTTGGAGTGGGATCTTTTCCATCTGCGCTCAGCAGCCCTGGAAGCTTGCCTCAGTTCTTTGGTCAGGCAGGTGTGCCAGGGCTGTCTGTTGATTTTGCGCGCTTTAGTATGTGTAAGTGGGGCAGCAGATTCCAAAGCTACAGCTATTGTGGTGTTATATAGAGTGGCAGCGTCATCCGCATTGGAACTTATATCTGTGAGAGGGAGGAGGGATTCAGAGAATGAGTGTAGGACAAGGTGTTTAAGAATTCTGCGAGGGTGTGAAAGTTTGTGGGGTGTACACATGGAGTAGAGAGGGAAGAGAATCTGAGAAGGTTGTGGTCAGAGAGAGGAAGAGGTGAGTTAGAGAGGTTAGATAGGGAGCAGAGGCGGGTGAAGATGAGGTCCAGTGTGTGGCCATCTTTGTGGGTGGCTGTAGAAGACCATTGAGTGAGGTCGAAGGAGGAAGTGAGAGATAAAAGTTTAGTGGCAGCTGAGAGGGAAGTGTCAATGGGGATGCTGAAGTCACCCATGATGATAGTAGGGATGTCCATGGAAAGGAAATGAAGTAGCCAGGTGGTGAAGTGATCAAAGAAGGTGGTGGCTGGCCCTGGGAGGCGGTAGATGACAGCCAGTTGGAGGTTGGAGGGGGAGTAGATGCGCACGGAGTGCACCTCAAAGGAAGGGAGGGTAACAGAGGGTGGCAGTGGGATTGGGGTGAAGGAGCAGGTATCTGACAGGAGAAAACCAACTCCTCCGCCATGTTTGCTGCTGGGGCAGGGGGTGTGAGAAAGGTGGAAGCCACCATACGAAAGTGCAGCAGGAAAGGCTCTGTCAGAAGGGGTGAGCCAGGTTTCGGTGATGGCGAGGAAGGAAAGTTTGGTAGTAACAAAAAGATCATGGATGTAGGAAAGCTTGTAGCAGACAGAGCGAGCGTTCCACAGAGCTCCTGTTAGTGGAACTGGGGAAGCAGGGGCTGGGTGAATGGGTATAAGGTTAGAGAGGTTACGGAAGGTTGTGATAGAGCGTGGATGGGAAGTAGAAATGACTGTGGGAATGTGGTGAGGAGGACCAGGATTTGGAGAGATATCACCAGCAGTGAGGAGCAGAGAAAGTGTTAGCAGGTGGGAGCAGGAGAGGGCATGAGGGGGCTGTCTGTGTTTGGAGACAGAGGATTGTATGTTAAGGAACAGTTTTGAGGAGGAGGTGAGGTGGATGGGGAGGATTGAAGAAGAGATGAACATTTCCTTACTTGGTGTAGGGATCAGGGGAGTTAGCAGAAAGTGAAGGATTATAGGGGTGAAAGTGAAAACAAACAGAAATATTGTGTACAGTGACTGGCCAGTTACCTTCAGTTCCCTTCTGGTTCAATTCTTGTTATAATTCTACATAATCTTCACACTTCTAGGACACACTTATAGCAATCACATTGCAGACTGAAGTCTATGCAGACTTGAGCTATGCAATATATGTACAACTAAGTGCATTCAGGTGTGAATCAGAGAGGAGTGGTCTCTGTTCATCTTGGTCAGAGAATTAAGAGTGGACCAGATGCATACAATCAAGTCAGAGTAAACAACATCATAAATAACACTAGGGTATAGCTGGGGTTAGTTAAAAGACATACCATGTGAATGCTTGGTGCAGAGGCAAGTCTATGTGCAAAGCTGGGTGATGTACTATGTGCACTTCATAGACAGACAGCAGGAGAGCTGGGTGGATGAACATACCATGTGAATGCCAGGTGCAGAGGCAAGTCTATATGCAAAGCTGGGTGATGTACTATGTGCACTTCATAGACAGACAGCAGGAGAGCTGGGTGGATGAACATACCTATCAGAAGAATAGAGATGCTTGTTAGAGTGCGATGGTGGCAGGTAGCAGGGCACAGTCTGTATACATCTATCTGGTTGTAATTCTACATAATCTTCACACTTCTAGGACACACTTATAGGAATCACACTGCAGACTGAAGTCTATGCAGACTTGAGCTATGCAATATATGTACAACTAAGTGCATTCAGGTGTGAAGCAGAGAGGAGTGGTCTCTGTTCATCTTGGTCAGAGAATTAAGAGTGGACCAGATGCATACAATCAAGCCAGAGTAAACAACGTCATAAATAACACTAGGGTAGAGCTGGGGTTAGTTAAAAGACATACCATGTGAATGCTAGGTGCAGAGGCAAAGCTGGGTGATGTACTATGTGCACTTCATAGACAGACAGCAGGAGAGCTGGGTGGATGAACATACCATGTGAATGCTAGGTGCAGATGCAAGTCTATGTGCAAAGCTGGGTGATGTACTATGTGCACTTCATAGACAGACAGCAGGAGAGCTGGGTGGATGAACATACCATGTGAATGCTAGGTGCAGAGGCAAGTCTATGTGCAAAGCTGGGTGATGTACTATGTGCACTTCATAGACAGACAGCAGGAGAGCAGGAGAGCTGGGTGGATGAACATACCATGTGAATGCTAGGTGCAGAGGCAAGTCTATGTGCAAAGCTGGGTGATGTACTATGTGCACTTCATAGACAGCATGTCAGGACTCTGAACATTTTTTATTTCCTTTTGTGCATTACTGCCCTTTTCCAAGATGACATCTTTGGTCTCATGTGCACTGTGTCTTCCTGCTATAAAACTCCACCCCAGCCTTCAGTCTGTGCTAGAGTATTCTGCCTTGCATCCAGCTCCTGACCTCTGGTGACTCTCTGGCTATATACCTGCTCCTGTGAACCTGTGAGGTTATCCTGCTACTCTGCTCTGAGTTCCTGCTGCATACACCAGTTACAGTAATCCTCCTTCATCTGCTGCTCGTGTTTGCTTCCCTCTGCATTTGCTGGACATGTAAGCTGTTTCTGCTCTGCAAGAACCTGAGACTATTACCCAGACCTCCCTGGTTGAGCTAAGATATTATTTGAACTGCCTTATAATCATATCTATCTGTGTTTTGGACTAAGCAAGGACTTATTCGTGTCAAGTTTCCTCAAGAATAATTGTGCTTCATAGACTTTCTGCGTGATTGCATTTTCCTCTGAAGTTTCCTATAGACTGCTAAGCTGCATTTAATATTTACTCCAAGTGTTGTGGACTTGAGTTTCTCTCTGCACCTGTTTGAATCACCGTGTGATAATATAGACTTTACCACTTATAAAACTGTGTCCTGTAGTTGTCTTGTTCCACGCAAAGAGTCTCCTGAGTTATCCCCTATAATTATTACAGGATGCTCTAGCCTAAAAAAAAGGAGACTGCTGGAACAATGACTGCAGAAAGCAGACTAGAGCAGGTGTTTTCCATAATTAGATCACTGCAGAAAGATGTGGAAGGTCTGCAAAAGAAGTTTGGAAGCTTTGAACTCAATCAACAAGTGTTTGGACAGACTTTGCAGGACTTAAGCACCCGCGTGGCAGCCCAGGAAAACAAACTTGCTGGCATAGAGTCCCAGTACAGACGGGCTTTTCAGGACATAAGCACGCAAATAGCTGCACAAGCGACTTTTCCCTCTGGGCAACCGCCACCAGCTAGCCCACCTAAGTTGCCCCCATTCAGATTTAATGGTGATCGCGACAAATTTCGTGGCTTTGTGAATCAATGTATGCTATATTTTGATGTGCATGCTGACCGTTTTCCTAATGATAGATCCAAAGTATTGTGTGTAATAATGCTGCTGACCGCACGAGTGCTCGCCTGGGTGAATCCGATGATTGAGTCTCGTGACCCACGGTTAAATAACTTGGATGATTTCTTGGCCGCTGTGGCATTAATATTTGATGATCCTAATCGCTGTGCAACTGCTGAATCTGCTTTATTGTCTTTACGCCAGGCAAAACGTTCTGTTATTGAGTATGCTACTGAATTCAGGAGATTAGCGGTAGATACCAACTGGGACAGTTATGCACAATTGCCTATTTTTAAAAGGGGTCTGTCTAGTATTGTAAAAGATGAACTAGCTCGCTCTGAGTCACCACAAGAGCTAGAGACATTTATACAGCATTGTGTGCGCATTGACATTCGCCTTACTGAGCGTAGGCAGAAGAAGTTTGCTGCATATAACCGTATTTCTAACTTTTCCCTTCCTTCCAAAGAGCCTGCAGGTAAAACCTCTCCGGGAGGTGGAGGAGGTGCCCATGCAAATTGATTCTGTTCAGAGGCGTGAGATCAATGAGCGCCGGGAGCATCGCCTTTGTGAAAGTCTACCTTTCTACTGCGGCCAGTCTGACCACTTCTTGATCAATTGTCCTAAGTGTCCTAGATGGCCTAACAAGGTGCTAGCAGCAGTAGGGGAGCATGACAACTGTGATGATGAATCTGACATCTCTGAATATAGCCTGCCTTTAAACGCTGTATTCCATTCACTTTCTATGACTTCACCCCCCAAGGAGCTTAAGGAAAAGAAATCTCACTGTTCTCTCCCTATTAAGATCCTGTGTTCAGGACAGTGGATTTCCAGTGCAGCTATGATTGACTCTGGTGCAGGTGGCAATTTCATGGATATTTCATTTGCCAAGGAACATGGTATTGAAATTCAGCAAAGAGCCTCTCCAATTACCATGGAAACAGTGGATGGGTCACCTTTAATCTTTGGGCCTGTGGATCAGGAGACCGTACCCTTTGAAATTTTGTTGGAGCCTAATCATCAGGAGCAACTTTCTTTCTTGCTAATTTCTTCTCCTCATTTTCCTGTGATTTTAGGCATTCCTTGGTTGCGTTCTCAGAACCCAATTATCAACTGGGAGACCAAGGAGATTATCTTTCCAGCAAGGAGCAACTCAGCGTTAACAGAAGCTGTCCCTGAGTCCACGGCTACGGAACCACATGTACAGGTATTTTCTTTACCTCCAGCATATAAAGAGTTCTCTGACATCTGTGACAAGAAGAATGCAGATCAGCTTCCTCCACACAGGCATTATGACTGTCCCATTGAGTTGCTTCCTGGGGCAGCTATTCCTTTTGGTAACGTATACCCTTTGGCGGCATCTGAGCTTCAAGCCTTAAAGGAGTATATTGATGAAAATCTGGCCAAAGGCTTCATACGTCCTTCTTCCTCACCAGCAGGGGCACCTATCTTTTTTGTAAAGAAGAAGGATGGGACCCTGAGACCCTGTGTTGACTATCGGGAACTCAATAAGGTAACCGTACGAAACCGTTACCCTTTGCCTCTGAATCCCGAATTACTGGAAAGAGTCCGCCATGCTAAGGCATTCTCTAAACTGGATCTTCGTGGGGATTATAATTTGGTGCGTATTCGTCCAGGGGATGAGTGGAAGACAGGATTGAGATGCCGGTATGGACACTTTGAATCTCTTGTGATGCTCTTCGGGCTTTGTAACGCCCCTGCAACATTTCAACACCTTGCAAATGACATTTTCAGAGATTTTTTGGACCATTTTGTAGTGATCTATTTGGACGATATACTAATCTTTTCTGACTCTCTACAGGAACATGAAGAACATGTCAAAACTGTTTTAAGACATCTGAAAGAGAACCATCTGTATATTAAGCCGGAGAAATGCGAGTTCCATCATTCTGAGATACAGTTCTTAGGTTATATCATCTCTCCCCAGGGGCTGAACATGGAATCTGGTAAGATTCAGGCTATCCTTGACTGGACGGTACCCAAGAACGTTAAGGAGGTCCAACGTTTTATTGGTTTTGCAAATTTCTACAGACGCTTCATTCGAACTTTTTCTGATATTGTCCGTCCCATTACTTCCTTGACAAAGAAGGAAAAGCCCTTTAAGTGGTCATCACAGGCTCAAGAAGCTTTTGATCGGCTTAAGATCAGTTTCACATCAGCACCGCTGTTGATACACCCAGATCCAACACTTTCTTTCATTGTGGAGGTGGACGCTTCTGATAATGCTTTGGGGGCTATCCTCTCCCAAAGAACTGGAGAGAAGGGTCTGCTACATCCTTGTGCTTTCTTTTCCCGTAGACTAACCACAGCAGAGAAGAATTACGACATGGGAGACAAGGAATTGCTGGCTATTATTGCGGCTTTCAAAGAATGGAGGCATCATCTGCAAGGAGCTGCACAACAGATCATAGTGCTAACTGACCATCGCAATTTAGAGTTCCTTAGATCCGCTAGATGTCTTTCTCCTCGTCAGGCTCGTTGGAACTTATTTTTAAATCAATTTAACTTTGTTATCTCGTACCATCCAGGTTCTCGTAATGGGAACAACTACGGCGGAACAGCCTAACATATGATCACCAAGTGATCCCTTCCACCACCAACATGGATCCAATAGAGAATAAGGAAGGTGCAAAATATGTAAAAAAGTATAAATTTATTAAACACATATATATCAATGTATACAAGCACCAAATAGCAAAAAATATATAGATGTGCATACAATTAAAAAACAGTACCCTAAAAATAGGGGGAGAATAAGACAGACTGTATATCAGCAAGGAACCAGAATGGACCACAATCCATCTGGGGTATGTACCACCATGGCATAGGAATATGGCATATTAGTAACAGCTTGCCCTAACGCCCATTCAGAACTATATCTTATATTACTTATAGTGCCATAAACTGCCAATGTCAAGCGGTTGCTATAAATAATAACACAATTTGCCAATCAAATCTGAAATAAGCCATACACCATAAGATAATAGATGTAAGTATAACAATACTGGTACAGTGCCTACAAGTAGTATTCAACCCCCTGCAGATTTAGCAGGTTTACACATTTGGAATTAACTTGGCATTGTGACATTTGGACTGTAGATCAGCCTGGAAGTGTGAAATGCACTGCAGCAAAAAAAGAATGTTATTTCTTTGTTTATTTTTTTTTTAAATTGTGAAAAGTTCTTTCAGAGGGTCATTTATTATTCAACCCCTCAACCCACCAGAATTCTGTTTGGTTCCCCTAAAGTATTAAGAAGTAGTTCAGGCACAAAGAACAATGAGCTTCACATGTTTGGATTAATTATCTCTTTTTCCAGCCTTTTCTGACTATTTAAGACCCTCCCCAAACTTGTGAACAGCACTCATACATGGTCAACATGGGAAAGACAAAGGAGCATTCCAAGGCCATCAGAGACAAGATCGTGGAGGGTCACAAGGCTGGCAAGGGGTACAAAACCCTTTCCAAGGAGTTGGGCCTACCTGTCTCCACTGTTGGGAGCATCATCCGGAAGTGGAAGGCTTATGGAACTACTGTTAGCCTTCCACGGCCTGGCCAGCCTTTGAAAGTTTCCTCCCGTGCCGAGGCCAGGCTTGTCCGAAGAGTCAAGGCTAACCCAAGGACAACAAGGAAGGAGCTCCGGGAAGATCTCATGGCAGTGGGGACATTGGTTTCAGTCAATACCATAAGTAACGTACTCCACCGCAATGGTCTCCGTTCCAGACGAGCCCGTAAGGTACCTTTACTTTCAAAGCGTCATGTCAAGGCTCGTCTACAGTTTGCTCATGATCACTTGGAGGACTCTGAGACTGACTGGTTCAAGGTTCTCTGGTCTGATGAGACCAAGATCGAGATCTTTGGTGCCAACCACACACGTGACGTTTGGAGACTGGATGGCACTGCATACGACCCCAAGAATACCATCCCTACAGTCAAGCATGGTGGTGGCAGCATCATGCTGTGGGGCTGTTTCTCAGCCAAGGGGCCTGGCCATCTGGTCCGCATCCATGGGAAGATGGATAGCATGGCCTACCTGGAGATTTTGGCCAAGAACCTCCGCTCCTCCATCAAGGATCTTAAGATGGGTCGTCATTTCATCTTCCAACAAGACAACGACCCAAAGCACACAGCCAAGAAAACCAAGGCCTGGTTCAAGAGGCAAAAAATCAAGGTGTTGCAGTGGCCTAGTCAGTCTCCTGACCTTAACCCAATTGAAAACTTGTGGAAGGAGCTCAAGATTAAAGTCCACATGAGACACCCAAAGAACCTAGATAACTTGGAGAAGATCTGCATGGAGGAGTGGGCCAAGATAACTCCAGAGACCTGTGCCGGCCTGATCAGGTCTTATAAAAGACGATTATTAGCTGTAATTGCAAACAAAGGTTATTCCACAAAATATTAAACCTAGGGGTTGAAGAATAATTGACCCACACTTTTATGTTTAAAATTTATAAAAATTTAACTGAGCAACAAAACTTTTTGGTTTGTAAGATTTATGCATCTGTTAATAAATCCTGCTCTTGTTTGAAGTTTGAAGGCTCTAACTTATTTGCATCTTATTAAACCTGCTAAATCTGCAGGGGGTTGAATACTACTTGTAGGCACTGTAAATACTGGTGGGGCAAACCACAGTTATACTGGTATCCTCTAAGGGGTGCCTGGCTTGAGTTATAGCCACGCTGGTAATCAAATCACAAAGCTATATAGTGCCCATGGAGTAATTATGCAGTCAAATAGTAGCACACACCATAGGAAGTTCATATATTACCTGCAGCCATGAGGTAGCCCCAGAAAGTGGTCCCGTAGCGCACCTCGACGCGTGTTTCACTGCCCCCAGATGGATTGTGGGTCTCGTAATGGGAAGGCTGATGCTTTATCCCGAATCCATGCTGCAGATTCCATACCTGGAGCCCCGTCCAAGACCATTCTATCTGATGCCAATTTCATCGGAGTTATCCACGATCAGGACTTGTGGAAGGAGTGCAGGGATGCCTATGACGGTGATGTATTTCTGGCCACCCACCTGTGGATATTAATCTTGTCTTTAAGGGTGGCATGTGGTTCAGAGATCGACGTATCTACGTCCCTGAGGTCATCCATCTGCAGATCCTCAAGTTGGTACATGACTCCAAGTTGGCTGGTCACAGGGGGGTACAGAAGACACGAGTTCCTGAGCCGATTCTTCTGGTGGCCAACTTGCCTGAAGGATACCAAGGACTATGTTCTCTCTTGCGAGGTATGTGCCCATTACAAGACTCCTCATGTGGCACCTACGGGTCTTCTACAACCATTACCTGTTCTGTCCCGCCCTTTTGGGTCTATATCAATGGACTTTATTGTGGAGCTGCCTACATCGGGGGGCAAGAATACAATCATGGTGGTAGTTGATCGCCTGACTAAAGCTGCTCATTTTGTTCCGTGCACCGGCCTCCCCTCAGCTAAAGATACAGTGAACTTGGTTATACAGAATGTCTTTCGGTTGCATGGGGTTCCGGATGAGATCATCTCTGACCCGTGGAGTGCAGTTCACTTCAAGATTCTGGAAGGGGTTTTGCTCTGCACTCAATATTAATGTATGTCTCTCTTCCGCTTACCATCCCCAGACAAATGGTCAGACTGAGCGTACCAACCAGACGCTGGAACAATATCTAAGATGCTATGTCAGCCATCTCCAGGATGATTGGTTGGAGTTGCTGCCGTTAGCCGAATTTTCATATAACAATTCTCAGAGCGCCTCCACTAAATTTACACCTTTCTTTGCCAATCTGGGTTATCATCCATGTATCTTACCTAGGTCTCCAATTAATTCTCCGGTTCCGGCAGTGGAGGAAAGGCTGACTGCGATGAGGCAAAATCTGAAGGTTCTGAAGGAATCCCTGACCACAGCTCAAGGACGTTATAAGAGATTGGCTGATAGATTCTGTAAACCTGCACCCATGTTCAAGGTAGGAGATTCTGTGTGGTTAGCAACTAAGAATCTGAAGTTAAACGTTCCTTCACAAAAATTTGGACAGAAATTCATTGGCCCTTTCAAGATCAACGGTATTGTGAGCTCTGTGGCCTGCCGGCTGAAGCTGCCTAGGACTATGAAGGTACACCCAGTTTTTCATGTATCTTTACTAAAGCCTGTATCTCTTAATACCTTCCAGGGACATGTTGTGCCACCTCCGCAGCCTGTGGTGATTGATGGGCAAGAACAATTTGTGGTGGAGGAAATTGTTGATTCCAGGATTCGCAGGAATCGGCTCCAATATCTGATAAGATGGCAGGGATATCTCCCTGAGGAAGACTCTTGGGAACCTGTGGAAAATGTCAATGCCCAACAGAAGATTTTTTGTTTTCATCAGAGATTCCCTGAGAAACTAGGTCCAGGATCGTCCTGAGGCCACTTTTAAGGTGGGAGTAATGTCAGGACTCTGACCATTTTTTATTACCTTTTGTGCATTACTGCCCTTTTCCAAGATGGCGTCTTTGGTCTCATGTGCACTGTGTCTTCCTGCTATAAAACTCCACCCCAGCCTTCAGTCTGTGCTAGAGTATTCTGCCTTGCATCCAGCTACTGACCTCTGGTGACTCTCTGGCTATATACCTGCTCCTGTGAACCTGTGGGGTTATCCTGCTACTCTGCTCTGAGTTCCTGCTGCATACACCAGTTACAGTAATCCTCCTTCATCTGCTGCTTGTGTTTTCTTCCCTCTGCATTTGCTGGACATGTAAGCTGTTTCTGCTCTGCAAGAACCTGAGACTATTACCCAAACCTCCCTGGTTGAGCTAAGATATTATTTATACTGCCTTATAAGCATATCTGTGTTTTGGACTAAGCAAGGACTTATTAGTGTCAAGTATACTCAAGAATAATTGTGCTTCATAGACTTTCTGCGTGATTGCATTTTCCTCTGAAGTTTCCCATAGACTGCTAAGCTGCATTTAATATTTACTCCAAGTGTTGTGGACTTGAGTTTCTCTCTGCACCTGTTTGAATCACCGTGTGATAATATAGAGTTTACCACTTATAAAACTGTGTCCTGTAGTTGTCTTGTTCCACGCAGAGTCTCCTGAGTTATCCCCTATAATTATTACACAGCAGGAGAGCTGGGTGGATGAACATACTATGTGAATGCTAGGTGCAGAGGCAAGTCTATGTGCAAAGCTGGGTGATGTACTGTGTGCACTTCATAGACAGCAGGAGAGCTGGGTGGATGAACATACCTGTCGGAAGAATAGAGATGCTTGTTAGAGTGCGATGGTGGCAGGTAGCAGGGCACAGTCTGTATACATCTATCTGGTTTTAATTCTACATAATCTTCACACTTCTAGGACACACTTATAGGAATCACACTGCAGACTGAAGTCTATGCAGACTTGAGCTATGCAATATACAGTTAGGTCCATATATATTTGGACAGAGACAACATTTTTCTCAGTTTGGTTATAGACATTACCACAATTTAATTTTAAACAAAACAATTCAGATGCAGTTGAAGTTCAGACTTTTAGCTTTCATTTGAGGGTATCCATATTAAAATTGGATGAAGAGTTTAGGAGTTTCAGCTCCTTAACCTGTGCCACCCTGTTTTTTAAAGGGACCAAAAGTAATTGGACAATTGACTCCAAGGCTATTTCATGGACAGGTGTGGACAATCCCTTCGTTATGTCATTCTCAACTAAGCAGATAAAAGGCCTGGAGTTGATTTGAGGTGTGGTGCTTGCATTTGGAAGGTTTTCCTATGAAGTAAACATGCGGTCACAAGTTCTCTCCATGAAGGTGAAACAAGCCATTCTTAAGCTGTGAAAACAGAGAAAAAACCCATCCGAGAAATTGCTACAATATTAGGAGTGGCAAAATGTACAGTTTGGTACATCCTGAGAAGGAAAGAAAGCACTGGTGATCTCATCAATGCAAAAAGACCTGGGCGCCCACGGAAGACAACAGTGGTGGGTGATCGCAGAATAATCTCCATGGTGAAGAGAAACCCCTTCACAACAGCCAACCAAGTGACCAACACTCTCCCGGAGGTCGGCGTATCAATATCCAAATCTATCATAAAGAGAAGACTGCATGAAAGTAAATACAGAGGGTTCACTGCACGGTGCAAGCCACTCATAAGTGTCAAGAATAAAAAGGCTAGACTGGACTTTGCTAAAAAACATCTAAAAAAGCCAGCACAGTTCAGGAAGAACATTCTTTGGACAGATGAAACCAAGATCAACCTCTACCAGAATGATGGAAAGAGAAAAGTATGGCGAAGGCTTGGTACAGCTCATGATCCAAAGCATACCACATCATCTGTAAAACACGGCGGAGGCAGTGTGATGGCTTGGACATGCATGGCTGCCAGTGGCACTGGGTCACTAGTGTTTATTGATGATGTGACACAGGACAGAAGCAGCCAAATGAATTCTGAGGTATTCAGAGCCATACTGTGTGCTCAGATCCAGCCAAATGCAGCAAAACTGATTGGTCGTCGTTTCATACTACAGATGGACAATGACCCAAAACATGAAGCCAAAGCAACCCAGGAGTTTATTAAAGCAGAGAAGTGGAATATTCTTGAATGGCCAAGTCAGTCACCTGATCTCAACCCAATTGAGCATGCATTTCACTTGTTAAAGACTAAACTTCAGACAGAAAGGCCCACAAACAAACAGCAACTGAAAACCACCGCAGTGAAGGCCTGGCAGAGCATCAAAAAGGAGGAAACACAGCGTCTGGTGATGTCCATGAGTTCAAGACTTCAGGCAGTCATTGCCAACAAAGGGTTTTCAACCAAGTACTAGAAATGAACATTTTATTTAAAATTATTGAATCTGTCCAATTACTTTTGGTCCCTTTAAAAACAGGGTGGCACATGTTAAGGAGCTGAAACTCCTAAACCCTTCATCCAATTTTAATGTGGATACCCTCAAATGAAAGCGGAAAGTCTGAACTTCAACTGCATCTGAATTGTTTTGTTTAAAATTCATTGTGGTAATGTCTATAACCAAAATGAGAAAAATGTTGTCTCTGTCCAAATATATATGGACCTAACTGTATGTACAACTAAGTGCATTCAGGTGTGAAACAGAGAGGAGTGGTCTCTGTTCATCTTGGTCAGAGAATTAAGAGTGGACCAGATGCATACAATCAAGTCAGAGTAAACAACGTCATAAATAATACTAGGGTAGAGCTGGGGTTAGTTAAAAGACATACCATGTGAATGCTAGGTGCAGAGGCAAGTCTACGTGCAAAGCTGGGTGATGTACTATGTGCACTTCATAGACAGACAACAAGAGAGCAGGAGGGCTGGGTGGATGAAAATACCATGTGAATGCTAGGTGCAGAGGCAAGTCTATGTGCAAAGCTGGGTGATGTACTATGTGCACTTTATAGACAGCAGGAGAGCTGGGTGGATGAACATACCATGTGAATGCTAGGTGCAGAGGCAAGTCTATGTGCAAAGCTAGGTGATGTACTATGTGCACTTCATAGACAGACAGCAGGAGAGCAGGAGAGCTGGGTGGATGAACATACCTGTCGGAAGAATAGAGATGCTTGTTAGAGTGCGATGGTGGCAGGTAGCAGGGCACTATCTGTATACATCTATCTGGTTTTTTTTCTACATAATTTTCAGACTTCTAGGACACACTTACAGGAATCACACTGCAGTATTAATGAAGGCTCTGGGGGTTAATTAATGTACTGATGGTTATGGTGCTTTATTGATGTTTTAATGATTTCTCTAGTGCTGTATTTGTGTACTGATGGTAGTTCCAATACTGTAATAGTGGACAGATGGTAGTTCTGGTGATGTAAGTTGTAAGGTACACAGCGTGGTAGTCATGGTCGAGATGCTGTGTTCCCAATGCCTATCATTATCTAATCTGCTCTATGTCCCAAACTCTAAACTATATTCTATACTTTCCCTACACCTGATCTAATGCATGTTACTCAAAATAGACATTACCTTTACAGTATTTACAGAGCAGCATTAGCACCTGTTTAGTTACAATACATTAACTGTATCATTTAATGCCTATAGAGCTCTATGCAGATTTGCATTACTATAGAAATACAATCAAACCACATCACAACACATCTTTAGATATACTCCTTGCAAATGTCTTTAGGGGGAGAGGTGTTTGACATCTCCTGTCACACCCTTCCATTTTCATGTACAGATAATTGTCCTGGTGTTTCATTCATAAACATTTATTGGATCTAATTCTGTGCAGATTTAGAAATCCTCTATTTGTTGTATAGTAGCCGTCGGACGAGACCCAGAGGGTGGGAGGTAGGCGGACATGACACTGGCAGGGAGCAAGTGACGATATGGGGGAAATTGGGAAAAAGCGGGGGGGAAGAGAAGCGAGGGAAGTGGGGGGAAGGAAATGACATAGGGGAAGTGACATAAGCAGAGGGGGTCGGGGAACAAAAAGGATGCGGTAGGGGCCATAGCCCTCTTTGTTACCAAGGATGTCCAGACAGCAAGTGGACAGCAAGCAAGATAACTCACCTCCTGAAGATACAAGTGGAGGGAGACATTACAGAAATCCTCAGACTACTACTCCCCTCATCATCACAGACACAATCCTTCAAACAAATGAAGACAACAGGAAGCATGTATGCAGCTCAGGTAGTATAATACTGGGGATATCAGGCCTCATTATGAGGGATGCGGGTACATTTACCTTATACACCATGTACTGCTGCAGTATCTGATCCTGTATATATAGGATCATTATATCCTTGGACATCTTTGTCCTCAGGGATTTCTATATGTTACCTCTCACATGGCAGATCCTGTCTGTGTGCATATATCATAATATATATAGACAATCCTGTTATATTATGTACTGCATGGCTGTTATGCCATGGATTATTGCCCGATTATTCATAGCAGGTATATTATTATTATTATTATTCATTTTTATAGCGCCATTTATTCCATGGCGCTTTACATGTGAAATACGGGGCAAATATAGACAAATACATTAAACATGAGCAAAAACAAGGCACACGGGTACATAAGGAGGGAGGACCCTGCCCGCGAGGGCTCACAGTCTGCAGGGGATGGGTGATGATACACTAGGAGAGGGTAGAGCTGGTTGTGTGGCGGTTCAGTAGGTTCAGGATCACTGCAGGCTGTAGGCTTGTCTGAAGAGGTGAGTCTTCAGGTTCTTTTTGAAAGTTTCTATGGTAGGCGAGAGTCTGATGTGCTGGGGTAGAGAGTTCCAGAGTGTGGGGGAAGCACGGGAGAAGTCTTGGATGCGGTTGTGGGAAGAAGAGATGAGAGGGGAGTAGAGAAGGAGGTCTTGAGAGGATCGGAGGTTGCGTGTTGGTAGGTACCGGCAGATCATGTCACAGATGTATGGAGGAGATAGATTGTGGATGGCTTTGTAGGTCATTGTGAGGGTTTTGAACTGGAGTCTCTGGGCGATAGGAAGCCAGTGAAGGGCTTGGCATAGGGGAGAGGCTGGGGAATAGCGGGGAGACAGGTAGATTAGTCGAGCAGCAGAGTGTAGGATGGATTGGAGTGGTGCCAGAGTGCTAGAGGGGAGTCCAGAGAGTAGGAGGTTGCAGTAGTCGAGGCAGGAGATGATAAGGGCATGCACTAGTGTTTTTGTGGTGTCGCGGTCAAGGAATGCGCGGATCCGGGAAATGTTTTTGAGTTTGAGGCGGCAGGAGGAGGCAAGGGCTTGGATATGTGGCTTGAAAGAGAGGGCAAAGTCGAGGATCACCCCGAGGCACCGGGCTTGTGGGACTGGGGAAAGTGAGCAGCCATTGACATTGATGGATAGGTCTGGTGGAGGGGTAGAGTGAGATGGGGGAAAGATGATGAATTCTGTTTTGTCCATGTTCAGTTGTAGAAAGCAAGCAGAAAAGAAGGCTGAAATAGCAGACAGACAGTGCGGGATTTTGGTAAGTAAGGAGGTGAGGTCAGGTCCGGATAGGTAGATCTGCGTGTCATCAGCATAGAGATGGTACTGCATACCGTGGGATTCTATGAGCTGTCCCAGACCGAAGGTGTAGATGGAGAAGAGTAGGGGTCCTAGAACAGAGCCTTGAGGAACACCGACTGACAAGGGGCGAGGTGAGGAGGTGGTGTGGCGGAGGGAGACACTGAATGTCCGATCTGTCAGATATGATGAGATCCAGGAAAGGGCCAAGTCTGTAATGCCAAGAGATGAGAGGATTTGTAGCAGAAGGGAGTGGTCCACGGTGTCAAAGGCAGAAGACAGGTCCAGGAGAAGGAGGACAGAGTAGTGTCGCTTGCTCCTGGCAGTTAGTAGGTCATTGGTGACTTTAGTTAGGGCAGTTTCAGTTGAGTGATGGGAACGGAAGACAGATGTAATCGATCAAAGAGGGAGCAGGAGGAGAGGTGAGAGGACAGTTCAAGATGGATGTGTTGCTCCAGCAATTTGGAGGCATAAGGAAGAAGAGATATCGGGCGATAGCTAGACATAGAGGATGGGTCGAGGGAGGGCTTTTTGAGGATGGGTGTGATCTTGGCATGCTTGAAGGATGAGGGAAAGACACCTGTTGTGAGTGAGAGGTTGAAGAGGTGCCTTAGGGTTGGGATGAAGACCGTGGAAAGGTTAGGGATGAGGTGGGATGGGAGCGGGTCGAGCGTGCAGGTGGTGAGGTGTGATCTTGACAGGAGGGTGGAGAGCTGATCTTCTGTCATGGTGGAAAAGCTGGTTTTAGAGGAGCAGGGGTGAGCAGCTAAGAGGGGCAGTGGGCGCTGTGGGCCAAAGCTTTCTCTAATCGTATCGATCTTCTGTTTAAAGAAAGAGGCAAAGTCTTCAGCAGAAATGAGAGGGGAGGGAGGGGGTGCAGGGGGACGGAGTAGAGAATTGAAAGTGTTGAAAAGCTGTTTAGGGTTGTGAGACAGGGAGGATATGAGAGATGAGAAGTTTGTTTTGCGGCAGTGAGCGCAGACTTGAAGCTGGCGATGGACTGCTTGTATGCGGTGAAGTGGCCAGCAGAGCGGGATCGCTTCCATCTCCGCTCAGCGATCCTGGAAGCCCGTCTCAGTTCTTTCGTCAGGCTGGTCAGCCAGGTCTGCCTGTTGATTGTACGAGTTTTGCTATGCATGAGCGGGGCGGCTGAATTGAGTGTTGCTGTTATTGTAGCGTTATAGAAAGCAGCAGCATCTGTGTCATGAAGGGAGGCTATGTCTGTAAGAGGGAGAAGGGACTCAGAGAGTGATTGTAAGTTGAGATGTTTGAGATTTCTGCGAGGGAGTTCGTGGAGTGGGGGTTGCACACTAGGAGAGGAGAGGGAAGAGAATGTCAGTAGGTTGTGGTCAGACAGGGGGAGGGGTGAGTTAGTGAGATTAGTAAGGGAGCAGAGGCGGGTGAAGACGAGGTCCAGCGTGTGGCCATCTTTGTGAGTGGCCTCAGAGGACCATTGAGTGAGGCCAAAGGAGGCAGTCAGTGATAAAAGTTTAGAGGCAGCTGAGGTGGAAGTGTCAATCGGGATGTTGAAATCACCCATGATGATAGTGGGGATGTCAGCAGAGAGGAAATGAAGTAGCCATGTGGTGAAGTGGTCGAGAGAGGTGGAGATGGCTAGTTCTGGGGGGTGGTAGATGACAGCCAGCTGGAGGTTGGAGGGGGAATAGATGCGGATGGAGTGCACCTCAAATGAGGGAAGAGTAGCGAAGGGTGGTAGCGGAATTGGAGTGAAGGAGCAGGTGGCTGACAGGAGCAAGCCAACTCCTCCACCACGTTTGTTGGTGGAGCGAGAGGTGTGAGAGAGGTGGAGACCGCCATAGGAAAGCGCAGCTGGAGAGGCTGAGTCAGAGTTTCCGTGATGCCAAGGAAGGAGAGTTTGTTGGTGATGAAGAGGTCATGGATAAATGGCAGTTTGTTGCAGACGGAGCGTGCGTTCCATAGTGCTCCAGTTAAGGGGACCGGGAGAGAGGGGGCTGGATGAATGGGTATGAGGTTGTCATGGTTGGGAAAATGTGTGGAGGATCGAGGTAGGGGGTTAGAAATGAGTGTGGGGATGTGTTGAGGTGGGCCAGGATTAGGGGATACATCACCAGCAATGAGGAGTAGCAGAGAGAGCATTAAAAGGTGGGTGTAGGATAGGACATGATGGGGCCGTGTGTGTCTGGAGAAAAAGGATTGAATGTGGAGGAACAGTTCTGAGGAGAAGGTTAGGTGGCTGGGGAGTATTGAGGGAGAAATGAGTAGTTCCTTACAAGGTGGAGGGATTGCAGGAGATTGTAAGGAGGAAAGTATTATGGGGGTGAATGAGAAAAGAAACCGAAACATTGTAGTGGTTTGGTGTTCTGTTACCTTCCAGTCAATTCCAGTCCAATTCAGTCTAATTCAAATTCATAATTAAAAAGAAAGCATACTAAAAAGGATTATATGTGCTGCACCAAGACACTCAGATCCAGGGAAGGCATAGAAAATTCAATGCAATAAACAGAGACATTCAGGAGCCAGGGAGAGCTGGGGAAAGTCTATGCATACCTGTGGGAAGAGGAGAACAGCTTGATTAGATGGTACAGATGATGATAATATTGTAGTAGTGATGAGTAGCCAAATGCATTCTAGAATTCAGTCTAATTCAAATTCATAATTAAAAGATGTAATTTAAAAGATGGAAGTTAAAAGATGAAATGCAGCAGACTGCGTCTGTAGCAGACGCCTGCATGTGAATATATCCCCAGTTAAGGGCAATCAGGTGTGAATGAGGAGGTGCCTGGGTATGGGAGACCAGATGTAGAGAGTTAGGCAGAGGTCATAAAGAGAGGGGGGGTTGGAGTGAACACTCAGAGAGATGCCAGAATAACACAATGAGATACATGAAACAGGTCATGGAAACAGGCTGATAGGTAAGAAAGCATACTAAAAAGGATTATATGTGCTGCACCAAGACACTCAGATCCAGGGAAGGCATAGAAAATTCAATGCAATAAACAGAGACATTCAGGAGCCAGGGAGAGCTGGGGAAAGTCTATGCATACCTGTGGGAAGAGGAGAACAGCTTGATTAGATGGTACAGATGATGATAATATTGTAGTAGTGATGAGTAGCCAAATGCATTCTAGAATTCTGTCTGCAGTGTGATTTCTAGAAGTGTGTTCTAAAAGTGTGGATTACATTAGAATTAAAACCTGAAAGATGTATACAGACTGTGCCTTGCTATCTGCCACCATCGCACTCTAACAAGCATCTCTATTCTTCCAACAGGTATGTTCATCTACCCAGCTCTCCTACTATGAAGCGCACATAGTACATCACCCAGCTTTGCACACAGACTTTCCTCTGCTCTTTGCTTTCATATGGTATGCCTTTCAGCTAACCCCCGCTTACCCTGTGATATTTATGACCCTGTTTACTTAGGCTTGATTGTATGCATCTGGTCCACTTTTGATTCTCTGACCAAGATGAGCAGAGACCACTCCTCTCTGCTTCACACCTGAACGCACTTAGTTTTCCATATATTGCATAGCACAAGTCTGCAGGACTTCAGTCTGCAGTGTGATTTCTAGAAGTGTGTTCTAAAAGTGTGGATTACATTAGAATTAAAACCTGAATTGAACCTGAAGGGAACTGAAGGTAACTGGCCAGTCACTGCAAACAATGTTTCTGTTTGTTGTTACTTTTACCCCTATAATCTTTCACTTTCTGCTACCTCCCCCAATCCCCACACCAAGTAAGGAACTGTTTATCTCCTCTTCAATCCTCCCCATCCATCTCACCTCCTCCTCAGAACTGTTCCTTAACATACAATCCTCTGTCTCAAAGCACAGGCAGCCCCCTCACGCCCTCTCCTGCTCCCACCTGCTAACACTATCTCTGCTCCTTCTCACTGCTGGTGATATCTCTCCAAATCCTGGTCCTCCTCACCATATTCCCACAGTCATTTCTACCTCCCACCCACGCTCCATCACAAACTTCCGTAACCTCTCTAACCTTATACCCATTCACCCAGCCCCCGCTTCCCTAGTCCCACTAACAGGAGCTCTGTGGAACGCTCGCTCTGTCTGTAACAAGCTTCCCTACATCCATGATCTTTTTGTTACTACCAAACTTTCCTTCCTCGCCATCAACGAAACCTGGCTCACCCCTTCTGACACAGCCTCCCCTGCTGCACTCTCTTACGGTGGCTTCCACCTTTCTCACACACCCCGCCCCAGCAGCAAGCATGGCGGAGGAGTTGGTTTTCTCCTGTCAGATAACTGCTCCTTCACCCCACTCCCACTGCCACCCTCTGTTACCCTCCCTTCCTTTGAGGTGCACTCTGTGCGCATCTACTCCCCCTCCAACCTCCAACTGGCTGTCATTTACCGCCCCCCAGGGCCAGCCACCATCTTCTTTGACCACTTCACCACCTGGCTACTTCATTTCCTTTCTGCAGACATCCCCACTATCATCATGGGCGATTTCAACATCCCCATTGACACTTCCCTCTCAGCTGCCACTAAACTTCTATCTCTCTCTTCCTCCTTCGGCCTCACTCAATGGTCTTCTGCAGCCACTCACAAAGATGGTCACACACTGGACCTCATCTTCACCCGCCTCTGCTCCCTATCTAACCTCTCTAACTCACCTCTTCCTCTTTCTGACCACAACCTTCTCACATTCTCATCCCTCTCCACTCCATGTCTAGAGTCCCCACCCCACAAACTTTCACACCCTCGCAGAAATCTCAAACATCTTGACCTACATTCATTCTCTGAATCCCTACTCCCTCTCACATGATTAAATTATCGTGTGCACAACCGAATATGGTGCACGGGTAGGTTCCCAGACCGTGATCAATTAGTAATACAAAACCCGGCACTCAACTTAATGGTGTGAAGAAACAATAGATTTATTGTGTCCCAAATCCAAAATAAACGTTTCGGTCTCACAACGGGACCTTCATCAGTAACTGAAACAAGTGTATATACACAATCAAAAAATTGGGAAAATACAAAACATATAAGTAACAACAAAACCAAAGTATATACAACATATGCAATGCACATGATTATGGCAGTTTATGGTAATAAGTGAGGTCTATTAGTGTGGAAGAGTGACCTATATCGTGGCACAGTGGTAGTACAGTGATGGAGAAATACATACCGTAATTTGGGATGATGTTAAGAGAAGGTGACTGTCATGATTCTCAATGGCGAGAGAACATAGCCCAGCATATATGAGAACTAGCTCTTGGAAGATGGAAACTATACTGACCATGAACTAAACCTGCCGCACAACTAGAAGTGGCCGGGTAGCATGCCTACGTTTTTTAACCCTAGATGCCCAGCGCCAGCCGGAGAACTACCTAATCCTAGCAGAGGAAAAGACAGTCCTGGCTCACCTCTAGAGAAATTTTCCCAAAAGGCAGACAGAGGCCCCCACATATATTGGCGGTGATTTAAGATGAAATGACAAACGTAGTATGAAAATAGGTTTAGCAAAATCGAGGTCCGCTTTCTAGATAGCAGGAAGACAGAAAGGACACTTTCATGGTCAGCAGAAAACCCTATCAAAACACCATCCAGAAATTCCTTTAAGACTCTAGCATTAACTCATAACACCAGAGTGGCAATTTCCGATCACAAGAGCTTTCCAGACACAGTAACGAAACAGCAGCTGTGAACAGGAACAAAATGCAAAAACACACAAGGACAAAAGTCCAACTTAGCTGGGAGTTGTCTAGTAGCAGGAACAAGCACAGAAGGCTTCTGATTACATTGTTGACCGGCAAGAAACTGACAGAGGAGCAAGGTTATATAGCGACTCCCACATCCTGATAGGAGCAGGTGAACAGAGGGGATGATGCACACAAGTTCAATTCTACAAGTGGCCACCGGGGGAGCCCAGAATCCAATTTCACAACAGTACCCCCCCCTCAAGGAGGGGGCACCGAACCCTCACCAGAACCACCAGGGCGATCAGGATGAGCCCTATGAAAGGCACGGACAAGATCGGAGGCATGAACATCAGAGGCAGTGACCCAAGAATTATCCTCCTGACCGTATCCCTTCCATTTGACCAGATACTGGAGTCTCCGTCTGGAAACACGAGAGTCTAAGATCTTTTCCACAACGTACTCCAACTCACCCTCAACCAACACCGGAGCAGGAGGCTCAACGGAAGGCACAACCGGTACCTCATATCTGCGCAACAATGACCGATGAAAAACATTATGAATCGAAAAGGATGCAGGGAGGTCCAAACGGAAGGACACAGGGTTAAGAATCTCCAATATCTTGTACGGGCCGATGAACCGAGGCTTAAACTTAGGAGAAGAAACCCTCATAGGGACAAAACGAGAAGACAACCACACCAAGTCCCCAACACAAAGCCGAGGACCAACACGACGACGGCGGTTGGCAAAAAGCTGAGTCTTCTCCTGGGACAACTTCAAATTGTCCACCACCTGCCCCCAAATCTGATGCAACCTCTCCACCACAGCATCCACTCCAGGACAGTCCGAAGATTCCACTTGACCGGAGGAAAATCGAGGATGAAACCCCAAATTACAGAAAAACGGGGACACCAAGGTGGCAGAGCTGGCCCGATTATTGAGGGCGAACTCCGCCAAAGGCAAAAAAGCAACCCAATCATCCTGATCCGCAGACACAAAACACCTCAAATATGTCTCCAAGGTCTGATTAGTCCGCTCGGTCTGGCCATTAGTCTGAGGATGGAAAGCAGACGAAAAAGACAAATCTATGCCCATCCTAGCACAGAATGTCCGCCAAAATCTAGACACGAATTGGGTCCCTCTGTCAGAAACGATATTCTCAGGAATACCATGCAAACGAACAACATTTTGAAAAAACAGAGGAACCAACTCGGAAGAAGAAGGCAACTTAGGCAAGTGAACCAGATGGACCATCTTAGAGAAACGGTCACACACCACCCAGATGACAGACCTCTTCTGAGAAACAGGCAGATCCGAAATAAAATCCATCGAGATGTGCGTCCAAGGCCTCTTCGGGATAGGCAAGGGCAACAACAATCCACTAGCCCGAGAACAACAAGGCTTGGCCCGAGCACAAACGTCACAAGACTGCACAAAGCCTCGCACATCTCGTGACAGGGAAGGCCACCAGAAGGACCTTGCCACCAAATCCCTGGTACCAAAGATTCCAGGATGACCTGCCAACGCAGAAGAATGAACCTCAGAGATGACTCTACTGGTCCAATCATCAGGAACAAACAGTCTACCAGGTGGGCAACGATCAGGTCTATCCGCCTGAAACTCCTGCAAGGCCCGCCGCAGGTCTGGAGAAACGGCAGACAATATCACTCCATCTTTAAGGATACCTGTGGGCTCAGAATTACCAGGGGAGTCAGGCTCAAAACTCCTAGAAAGGGCATCCGCCTTAACATTCTTAGAACCCGGTAGGTACGACACCACAAAATTAAACCGAGAGAAAAACAACGACCAGCGCGCCTGTCTAGGATTCAGGCGCCTGGCAGACTCAAGGTAAATTAAATTTTTGTGGTCAGTCAATACCACCACCTGATGTCTGGCCCCCTCAAGCCAGTGACGCCACTCCTCAAAAGCCCACTTCATGGCCAAAAGCTCCCGATTCCCAATATCATAATTCCGCTCGGCGGGCGAAAATTTACGGGAAAAAAAAGCACAAGGTCTCATCACGGAGCAGTCGGAACTTCTCTGCGACAACACCGCCCCAGCTCCGATTTCAGAAGCGTCGACCTCAACCTGAAAAGGAAGAGCAACATCAGGCTGACGCAACACTGGGGCGGAAGAAAAGCGGCGCTTGAGCTCCCGAAAGGCCTCCACAGCATCAGGGGACCAATCAGCAACATCAGCACCCTTCTTAGTCAAATCAGTCAATGGTTTTACAACATCAGAAAAACCAGCAATAAATCGACGATAAAAGTTAGCAAAGCCCAAAAATTTCTGAAGACTCTTAAGAGAAGAGGGTTGCGTCCAATCACCAATAGCCTGAACCTTGACAGGATCCATCTCGATGGAAGAGGGGGAAAAAATGTATCCCAAGAAAGAAATCTTTTGAACCCCAAAAACACACTTAGAACCCTTCACACACAAGGAATTAGACCGCAAAACCTGAAAAACCCTCCTGACCTGCTGGACATGAGAGTCCCAGTCATCCGAAAAAATCAGAATATCATCCAGATACACAATCATAAATTTATCCAAATAATCGCGGAAAATGTCATGCATAAAGGACTGGAAGACTGAAGGGGCATTTGAAAGACCAAAAGGCATCACCAAATACTCAAAATGGCCCTCGGGCGTATTAAATGCGGTTTTCCACTCATCCCCCTGCTTGATTCGCACCAAATTATACGCCCCACAGAGATCAATCTTAGAGAACCACTTGGCCCCCTTTATACGAGCAAACAAATCAGTAAGCAGTGGTAACGGATATTGATATTTAACCGTGATTTTATTCAAAAGTCGATAATCAATACACGGCCTCAAAGAGCCGTCTTTCTTAGACACAAAGAAAAAACCGGCTCCTAAGGGAGATGACGAAGGACGAATATGTCCCTTTTCCAAGGACTCCTTTATATATTCTCGCATAGCAGCGTGTTCAGGCACAGACAGATTAAATAAACGACCCTTAGGGTATTTACTACCCGGAATCAAGTCTATGGCACAATCGCACTCCCGGTGCGGAGGTAGTGAACCAACCTTGGGTTCTTCAAAAACTTCACGAAAGTCAGACAAGAATTCAGGAATCTCAGAGGGAATAGATGATGAAATGGAAACCAAAGGTACATCCCCATGAGTTCCTTTACATCCCCAGCTTAACACAGACATAGCTCTCCAGTCGAGGACTGGGTTATGAGATTGCAGCCATGGCAATCCCAGCACCAAAACATCATGTAGATTATACAGCACCAGAAAGCGAATAACCTCCTGGTGATCCGGATTAACACGCATAGTCACTTGTGTCCAGTATTGTGGTTTATTACTAGCCAATGGGGTGGAGTCAATCCCTTTCAGAGGTATCGGAGCCTCCAGTGGCTCCAAATCATACCCACAGCGTTTGGCAAAGGACCAATCCATAAGACTCAAAGCAGCGCCAGAGTCGACATAGGCGTCCGCGGTAATAGATGACAAAGAACAAATCAGGGTCACAGATAGAATAAACTTAGACTGTAAAGTGCTAATTGAAACAGACTTGTCAGGCTTCTTAGTACGCTTAAAGCATGCTGATATAACATGAGTTGAATCACCACAATAGAAGCGCAACCCATTTTTTCGTCTAAAATTCTGCCGCTCGCTTCTGGACAGAATTCTATCACATTGCATATTTTCTGGCGTTTTCTCAGTAGACACCGCCAAATGGTGCACAGGTTTGCGCTCCCGCAGACGCCTATCGATAAAATAGGTTTAGCAAAATCGAGGTCCGCTTTCTAGATAGCAGGAAGACAGAAAGGACACTTTCATGGTCAGCAGAAAACCCTATCAAAACACCATCCAGAAATTCCTTTAAGACTCTAGCATTAACTCATAACACCAGAGTGGCAATTTCCGATCACAAGAGCTTTCCAGACACAGTAACGAAACAGCAGCTGTGAACAGGAACAAAATGCAAAAACACACAAGGACAAAAGTCCAACTTAGCTGGGAGTTGTCTAGTAGCAGGAACAAGCACAGAAGGCTTCTGATTACATTGTTGACCGGCAAGAAACTGACAGAGGAGCAAGGTTATATAGCGACTCCCACATCCTGATAGGAGCAGGTGAACAGAGGGGATGATGCACACAAGTTCAATTCTACAAGTGGCCACCGGGGGAGCCCAGAATCCAATTTCACAACAGGTGACTATATCACCTGTCTGGGAGTAGATGTAGACAGGGGTGAAAAGATGTAACAGAGGGTATCCCACAGATGGGTAAAAACATGTTTTGGTACCTACCAGTACGCTAGGACAATATAGTGCGGAATCCCCAATACAGGGAGAGAGGTTTTGACCTAGGTAACTACTTTCATACTACTTCTATCTTCTTTCACCTGTAAACTATTTTTCCAGGGCCAGTGCAATAGGTTTCCCTTTCCCCTTTTCTTTTTTTTAGGCCAAAACCTCTCTCCCTGTATTGGGGATTCCGCACTATATTGTCCTAGCGTACTGGTAGGTACCAAAACATGTTTTTACCCATCTGTGGGATACCCTCTGTTACATCTTTTCACCCCGGTCTACATCTACTCCCAGACAGGTCATATAGTCACCTTCTCTTAACATCATCCCAAATTACGGTATGTATTTCTCCATCACTGTACTACCACTGTGCCACGATATAGGTCACTCTTCCACACTAATAGACCTCACTTATTACCATAAACTGCCATAATCATGTGCATTGCATATGTTGTATATACTTTGGTTTTGTTGTTACTTATATGTTTTGTATTTTCCCAATTTTTTGATTGTGTATATACACTTGTTTCAGTTACTGATGAAGGTCCCGTTGTGAGACCGAAACATTTATTTTGGATTTGGGACACAATAAATCTATTGTTTCTTCACACCATTAAGTTGAGTGCCGGGTTTTGTATTACTAATTCCTCCCTCTCACAGACATAAGTTCCATACACAATGCGGATGACGCTGCCGCTCTATATAACACCACAATAGCTGTAGCTTTGGAATCTGCGGCCCCACTTACACATACCAAAGCTCGCAAAATCAACAGACAGCCCTGGCACACCAGCCTGACCAAAGAACTGAGGCGAGCTTCCAGGGCTGCTGAGCGCAGATGGAAAAGATCCCACTCCAACGACCACTTAATCGCATTCAAACAGTCCCTCAATACTTTCAAGACCGCACTCGCCACAGCTAAACAAACCTACTTCTCATCTCTCATATCCTCCCTGTCTCACAACCCTAAACAGTTATTCAACACCTTCAATTCTCTCCTCCGTCCCCCAGCACCTCCTCCCTCCCCACTTATCTCTGCTGAAGACTTTGCCTCACTCTTCAAGCAGAAGATTGATAACATCAGAGACAGTTTTGGTCAACAACCCCCAGAGCCCTTCCTCCCAACTTCCCTACCCTCCACCTCCAAAACCAGCTACTCCACCATTACAGAAGATCAACTCGCCACTCTACTCTCAAGATCGCATCTCACCACCTGTGCACTTGACCCGCTCCCATCCCACCTCATCCCAAACCTCACCACAATCTTCATCCCAACCCTAACCCATCTCTTCAACCTATCACTAACAACTGGTGTTTTCCCCTCAAGCTTTAAACATGCCTCCATCACACCTATCCTCAAAAAGCCCTCTCTTGACCCATCCTCTGTATCTAGCTATCGCCCTATATCACTTCTCCCCTATGCCTCAAAACTACTGGAACAACACGTCTACCTTGAACTGTCCTCCCATCTCTCTTCTTACTCCCTCTTTTACCGCTTACAATCTGGCTTCCGGTCACACCATTCCACTGAAACTGCCCTAACTAAGGTCACCAATGACCTCTTAACCGCCAAAAGCAAGCGACACTACTCTGTTCTCCTCCTCCTCGACCTGTCGGCTGCCTTTGACACAGTGGACCATTCCCTATTATTACAGACCCTCTCATCCCTTGGCATCACAGACTTGGCCCTATCCTGGATCTCATCATACCTAACAGACCGGACATTCTGCGTCTCCCACTCACACACCGCCTCCTCACCTCGCCCCCTATCTGTCGGAGTCCCACAAGGTTCAGTCCTTGGGCCCCTGCTCTTCTCCATTTACACCTTTGGCCTGGGACAGCTCATAGAATCTCATGGCTTTCAGTATCACCTCTATGCTGATGACACACAGATCTACATCTCTGGACCAGATATCACCTCCCTACTAACCAGAATCCCTCAATGTCTGTCCACTATTTCATCCTTCTTCTCCGCTAGATTTCTGAAACTTAACATGGACAAAACAGAATTCATCATCTTTCCCCCATCTCACGTGACCCCCCCAACGAACCTATCCATTACAGTAAATGGCTGCCCACTCTCCCCAGTCCCACAAGCTCGCTGCCTCGGGGTTATCCTTGACGCTGATCTCTCCTTCAAACCACATATCCACGCCCTTTCCACTTCCTGCCGACTTCAACTCAAAAATATTGCACGAATCCGTTCATTCCTCAACCAAGAATCTGCAAAAACCCTAGTCCATGCCCTCATCATCTCTCGCCTCGACTACTGCAACCTACTGCTCTGTGGCCTCCCCTCAAACACTCTCGCACCCCTCCAATCTATTCTAAACTCTGCTGCCCGACTAATCCACCTGTCCCCCCGCTATTCTCCAGCCTCTCCCCTCTGTCAATCCCTTCACTGGCTCCCCATTGCCCAGAGACTCCAGTACAAAACCCTAACCATGACGTACAAAGCCATCCACAACCTGTCTCCTCCTTACATCTGTGACCTCATCTCCCGGTACTTTCCTACACGCAACCTCCGATCCTCACAAGATCTCCTTCTCTACTCTCCTCTTATTTCCTCTTCCCACAATCGTATACAAGATTTCTCTCGCGTATCACCCCTACTCTGGAACCCTCTACCACAACACATCAGACTCTCGCCCACCATCGAAACCTTCAAAAAGAATCTGAAGACCCACCTCTTCCGACAAGCCTACAACCTGCAGTAACCACCGATCGACCAAACCGCTGCATGACCAGCTCTACCCTCACCTACTGTATGCTCACCCATCCCTTGTAGATTGTGAGCCTTCGCGGGCAGGGTCCTCTCTCCTACTGTACCAGTTATGACTTGTATTGTTCAAGATTATTGTACTTGTTTTTATTATGTATACCCCTCCTCACTTGTAAAGCGCCATGGAATAAATGGCGCTATAACAATAAATAATAATAATAATAATAATAATAATAATAATAATAATTCAGTCTAATTCAAATTCATATTTAAAAAGATGTAATTTAAAAGATGGAAGTTAAAAGATGAAATGCAGCAGACTGCGTCTGTAGCAGGTATATATATACACTCACTGGCCACTTTATTAGGTACACCATGCTAGTAACGGGTTGGACCCCTTTTGCCTTCAGAACTGCCTCAATTCTTCGTGGCATAGATTCAACAAGGTGCTGGAAGCATTCCTCAGAGATTTTGGTCCATATTGACATGATGGCATCACACAGTTGCCGCAGATTTGTCGGCTGCACATTCCTGATGCGAATCTCCCGTTCCACCACATCCCAAAGATTTCATGTTGTTTACGCCAAATTCTGACCCTACCATCCGAATGTCGCAGCAGAAATCGAGACTCATCAGACCAAGCAACGTTTTTCCAATCTTCTACTGTCCAATTTCGATGAGCTTGTGCAAATTGTAGCCTCAGTTTCCTGTTCTTAGCTGAAAGGAGTGGTACCCGGTGTGGTCTTCTGCTGCTGTAGCCCATCTGCCTCAAAGTTCGACGCACTGTGCGTTCAGAGATGCTCTTAGGCCTACCTTGGTTGTAACGGGTGGCGATTTGAGTCACTGTTGCCTTTCTATCAGCTCGAACCAGTCTGCCCATTCTCCTCTGACCTCTGGCATCAACAAGGCATTTCCGCCCACAGAACTGCCGCTCACTGGATTTTTTTTCTTTTTCGGACCATTCTCTGTAAACCCTAGAGATGGTTGTGCATGAAAATCCCAGTAGATCAGCAGTTTCTGAAATACTCAGACCAGCCCTTCTGGCACCAACAACCATGCCACGTTCAAAGGCACTCAAATCACCTTTCTTCCCCATACTGATGCTCGGTTTGAACTGCAGGAGATTGTCTTGACCATGTCTACATGCCTAAATGCACTGAGTTGCCGCCATGTGATTGGCTGATTAGAAATTAAGTGTTAACAAGAAGTTGGACAGGTGTACCTAATAAAGTGGCCAGTGAGTGTATATATATATATATGCTGCTATATGGTATATATATATATATATATATATATATATATATATATATATAGGTATTGCAATGTGGTGCATGGTGTAGATATAGATACGGCAATATAGTGCATGAGGTATTGATGGATACTGTAATGTGTTGTATGCCAATTAGGTATATGTATGCAATGTAGTGCATGGTGAAGTTATGTGATTCTTCAATATAATGCATGGCATATATGTACATACTGCAATTTAGTGCAGGGGTATATATAGATACAACATTACAGTGCATGGTGCTTGTATAGATACGTTTGTAAATAGCTTCACCAATACAACATAGATAATATTGTACTATTATGGCTGACTTATAGACACTGCTGTATAATATATAGCAGATGTATCACAAATACTACTAGGCAGATATACATTTTGTATTATAACTATCCTATATATGGGTCTTTGTTAATATATTTATATACAGTATGTCTATATTATTATTGTGCCATTCTGATTGGCTGTATATGTACATGTGACCGGGGTTGGTGGGTCATTAGAAGGTCCTGGACGATCCAATGGTCATCCCCTTGAGAAAGCAGCATGGCAGTGCCGCGAAACGCACTTTGGGGCTTTCTATCTGGCCTGACACCCCTCCTCACCCATTCTCTGGTAAGCCCATTCTATTACATGTTGTGATGCCCGGGATAATTGACAGTCTGTCTCCCACATGGGTGCCTGGGGACAGATAACGTGGTGTACTTTCCTTATATGGGCTTGCCTGTGATGTACTCTGTATTGGGATTGATTTTCCTGTCTATTTTTCATTGTAAGGGTGATCAGGGTGGTTAGTTCTTTTTGCATTTGATTGAATTAGAAGTATAATGACATATTACTGATAGATATTTTAATGTTTATATTTGGATCAATAAAGACAACTTTTATATTTATATTCCCAGTGTATGCTCCTTGTTCTCCTTTTTCTATATATTATTATTATTATATTAGCTGAAGAGCCCGGCATTGCCCGGGCATAACTAACTTTCCCATCACGCCTCCCTTTTTCCTCCTCACATCTCTCATTTTCCACCTCACATCTCTCATTTCCCCTCTCACTCCTCTCATTTTCTCATCACTCCTCTAATTTCCCCCCTAACATCTGTCATTTTGACCTCACCTGTCATTTTCCCCTCAGTATATACCTGTAGCAAACTGAAAAAAACCCAGTGCACTGCCATATACAAGATACAAAAAGCTGGGGTGCAATCAGTGGGAAAGCAGAAATGAGAATATCAAGAGAAAAGGATACCACTGAATTATGCACACCACAGCAATTATAGTAATATATGAAAAATCCACTTTATTGATACACAACATTAAAACATAATTAAAAGTGACATAACCACACAGCTGTCACCATCCTGAGTACATAATATAGACCTCAATATAAAACCCAGTATAGTATACTACTAATCATATATAAATACATATGCAAGTGATATAGGCTGTTTCCCTCCCTAAGCGGCTCATGGGGCACCTATAATATCCTGTTCAAGTGAATAAGGACAAAAAACAAAATATGGTATACCCAATAGGCGCCAAATAAGGCAAACACATAGAATAGCCTAAAACATACCCGATGAGCTAAACCCAAAGGCGTTTATATGGACTATCAGACAATCAAAGAAAAGGGAGTATTACCCAATAAGATCAGATCACGTGTAAGGAAACAGGGTTCAGAGGTCCCAGGATGGAAGACAGGACATGGTTCCTTACAGGTAATCTGATCTTATTGGGTTATACTCCCTTTTCTTTGATTCCACAACATGGACTGATTGTCCATAGAAACGCCTTGGGGATTGGCTTATCGGGTATGTTATACACATTCTTAGAACCCGGAAGGTATGAAACCACAAAATCGAAACGGGAGAAAAACAGTGACCATCGAGCCTGTCTAGGATTCAACCGCTTGGCAGACTCGAGATAAGTCAAATTCTTGTGATCCGTCAAGACCACCACGCGGTGCTTGGCTCCCTCAAGCCAATGTCGCCACTCCTCGAATGCCCACTTCATAGCCAGCAGCTCCCGATTGCCAACATCATAATTACGCTCAGCAGGCGAAAACTTTCTAGAAAAGAAGGCACATGGCTTCATCACAGAGCCATCAGAACTTCTTTGAGACAAAACAGCCCCTGCTCCAATCTCAGAAGCATCAACCTCAACCTGAAAAGGGAGCAAAACATCTGGCTGACACAACACAGGGGCCAAAGAAAAACGACGTTTCAGCTCCTGAAAAGCCTCCACGGCAGCAGAGGACCAATTCACCACATCAGCACCTTTCTTTGTCAAATCAGTCAAAGGTTTACCACACTAGAAAAATTAGCGATGAAGCGACGGTAAAAATAAGCAAAGCCCAGGAATTTCTGAAGACTCTTCACCAGTGTTGAGCATTCCGATACCGCAAGTATCGGGTATCGGCCGATACTTAGCGGTATCGGAATTCCGATACCGAGATCCGATACTTGCCGCGTATCGGATACCGGAATCGGAAGTTCCCAGGATTCAAACTGCACACATTTGCACGAAATCAGCCAATGAGAATGATTCCAAGTGTGGGCACATCCTGTTCAGCATGGAGGGCATGAAACTACTGGCAAGGCTGTGATTGGCTGCTGAAATGATGTCATGATGCAGTTTAAAAGTCGCTGGCGTGATTTTGCACTCACTCTGCTGTGAATTCAGTTAGTGACAGGACGCTGTTTGCTGACTGAGGGCCAGTTTAGAGATAGCGATTTGCTTCTTTGTGCTTTTCCAAGGCTAATTTAGCAACCGCTGTGTTCACCTACTAATCACCTTGCTTTTGCCTTGCAGCGCTGTTTTCACAGCGATCTGCAAGGTCTGTGTGTGTGTGTGTGTGAGTGCAGCCCACTCTCTAGTCTGTGTGCAGCCATAGGCCATCCATAGCTGGTTGTATTCAGTTCAGGGAGGGTGGTTCATTGCCTCATACTGTTCTTTTTTTTTTTTTTTTCAAGTAGTGTAGTCTGCTGCTCATTTTTTCTAATAATTCCTATTAGTGACTTTCCACCCGTATCCAGCTAGCTTGTGGAAAAACACTACATAGGATAAAGTAGAGGAGGTTTTTTGGGCCTTGCAGCGCCGTTTACGGCTGTCTGCACGGTCTCCGTGTGACTGCAGCTCGCCCTGTAGTCTGTGAGCAGCCAAAGCCTGGTTGTATCCAGCTCAGGGTTGTTCACTGCGTCATACCGTAAAATCAATTTTCCTTTTGTTTTAAGTAGTGCAGGCTGCTGCACATTTTTTCAAAAAATTCCTATTAGTGTCTTTCCACCCGTATCCAGCTAACTTGTGGAAAAACACTACATAGGATAAAGTAGAGGAGGTTTTTTGGGCCTTGCAGCGCCGTTTACGGCTGTCTGCACGGTCTCCGTGTGACTGCAGCTCGCCCTGTAGTCTGTGAGCAGCCAAAGCCTGGTTGTATCCAGCTCAGGGTTGTTCACTGCGTCATACCGTAAAATCAATTTTCCTTTTGTTTTAAGTAGTGCAGGCTGCTGCACATTTTTTCAAAAAATTCCTATTAGTGTCTTTCCACCCGTATCCAGCTAACTTGTGGAAAAACACTACATAGGATAAAGTAGAGGAGGTTTTTTGGGCCTTGCAGCGCTGTTTACGGCTGTCTGCACGGTCTCCGTGTGACTGCAGCTCGCCCTGTAGTCTGTGAGCAGCCATAGCCTGGTTGTATCCAGCTCAGGGTTCTTCACTGCGTCATACCGTAAAATCAATTTTCCTTTTGTTTTAAGTAGTGCAGGCTGCTGCACATTTTTTCAAAAAATTCCTATTAGTGTCTTTCCACCCGTATCCAGCTAACTTGTGGAAAAACACTACATAGGATAAAGTAGAGGAGGTTTTTTGGACCTTGCAGCGCCGTTTACGGCTGTCTGCACGGTCTCCGTGTGACTGCAGCTCGCCCTGTAGTCTGTGAGCAGCCATAGCCTGGTTGTATCCAGCTCAGGGTTCTTCACTGCGTCATACCGTAAAATCAATTTTCCTTTTGTTTTAAGTAGTGCAGGCTGCTGCACATTTTTTCAAAAAATTCCTATTAGTGTCTTTCCACCCGTATCCAGCTAACTTGTGGAAAAACACTACATAGGATAAAGTAGAGGAGGTTTTTTGGGCCTTGCAGCGCCGTTAACGGCTGTCTGCACGGTCTCCGTGTGACTGCAGCTCTCTCTGTTGTCAGTTCAGCCCCCAAAAAATAAATAAATAATAAAGTTCACCAAATACGCCACTTTACATTTGTGTAGGCCACATTAGCTCATATTAAAGTCTAGTCCACACTTTAGAAAATTAGTGTTTCCTATACCCGTTAGGACTCGGAGCTTTTCAGGAATAAGCACACAAAGCCGTTAGTACTTTTCGGCTTATCTTTATCAGTCAACCAAGATGAAGAAGGCAGGGAGTAAGGCACGTGGGCGTTGGCGCGGAGCAGGGAGAGGACATGGGGATTCTGTGCCTGCTGCGGGCACCGGTGACTCCTCAGCACCCAGTTTCACCAGGGAACAGTCCTTCATGCGCAGCTTTGTCGCAGAGCGCCGTACACCGCTGCTGCGTGAAGAACAAATTGAAGCCGTTGTCGGATGGATGGCAGCTAACGCATTGACTTCAATTAGTGCCACATCCTCTCAGACACAGAGCACTGGAGAGCAGCCATCTGTCTCTTCACCACCTGCCAAATTGGCCAGGCAGACAGAGAGCCCAGGACAGGAGCCGTCTCTACTTCTGTTCTCTGAATCTCTTGGCTTGGAAACAGGGGGCCAGCCAAGCAGCATTGGAGAAATGGAAGAAGAGGCAGGGTGCAGTGATGCCCAACAGCTTTTTCTCTCTTCCTCTGAAGAGGCGGGTGGGCCAGTGCCTCCGGTCACCACATTGCAGGCCGCATCCGCTGATGATGACACTCAGGTGCCACTTTCTGGTGCGTGCTCTGCTGCTGAGACTACCCAGGAGGAGCAGTTGGTGGCAGAGGGTAGTGTAGATGATGAGGTCCTTGACCCATCGTGGCATGAGGGACAGGAAGGTGGTGGGAGCAGCTCCGAGGAAGAGATTCCTAGAACGGGCCAAAGAGGTAGAGGGAGGGGGAAGACTGCGCAGCCTGTAGCCTCCACTTTGGCACCCGTTAGGAGCATGTCTGTTCCAAAAGCCAAAAAGGGCGCTCCCAAGACTTGCAGTGTCTGGCCCTTTTTTGACACAGTTGCAGATGACATTTGCTATGTCAAATGCAAGGTGTGTCATCACAAAGTCAAAAGAGGTCGAAATGTCAGCAACCTCAATACCTCCAACATGTGGAAACATGTGCGCAACAGGCACGCGGCGGAGTTAGAAAAACACACTGAAGAGCTAGGCCAACCAACAGCGGCAGCTACCACCTCTTCAGCTCGTGTTGCCTCTTCCTCCAGCTCACACGCAGCTGGTTCGGCTTCCTCCCAGGATCGCCGTGGAAGAACCTCTGGCCCTGTTGTCCAGAGACCCACTGTAATTCCACCCACAGCACCACTTTCCCAGTCATCCACATTCTCCCAGCCCAGTCTACAGCCATCGGTAGTACAGGCATGGGAGAAAAGGCGGCCTTTCTCGTCAAACCACCCACGAGCACAGGCTCTGACTGCAGGCATTGCCAAACTTCTGTCACTGGAAATGCTGTCATTCAGGCTGGTGGAGACTGACAGCTTCCGTGACTTGATGTCATTGGCAGTCCCACAGTACAATGTGCCCAGCCGCTTTTACTTCAGCAGGCAAGCTGTCCCTGCCCTGCACAAGCATGTGGAGGGACACATAAAACACGCGCTACTGAACGCCGTCAGTAGCAAGGTCCACCTCACCACCGATGCGTGGACCAGTCAACATGGACAGGGGCGATACCTTTCCCTCACTGCCCATTGGGTTAATGTCGTTGAGCCGGGTACAGATCGTGCGAGTGGCGCAGGCCATGTCCTGCCCACTCCAAGGATTGCAGGAATCCATTCTGTACGCATTGACTCCTCCTCTTACACCAGTTACTCAGAATCATCGCTGCAGGAGCTGTTGTGAACTCTGTTTTTGGGCTCCCTCTTGTGGTCACAAGTGGTACTGTGTGAGTGTCATTCTGCAGGTCTGAGGCTGGATCAGCTGTCTCGTTATCTGTTAGCTGGTTTCCTATTTAGTTCACTTGGACTCTCAGTTGTTGCCTGCTGTCGTTGTATTCAGTGCTATTCTGTTTGCTCCTGTCTACATCCGTTATCAGTCTCTCCAAGAGAAGCTAAGTTTTGTTTGCTTATTTTTGCTCATCTGTGTTCAAGATGTGTCCTAGTATATGATGTGTTTAGTCCAGCTTGCTAATATGTGATTTCCCTGCTTGCTGGTGCTCTGGGGTGCTGAGTTGCTCCCCCCACATCGTTAGTTGGTGTGGGGGTTCTCGCATTCTCTGCGTGGATATTTTTGCATAGGGTTTTTTACTGACCGCACAGATCCCTTGCTATTTTCTGCTATCTAGCGTTAGCGGGCCTCATTTGCTTAATCTGTTTCATCTCTGCGTTTGTCTTTTCCTCTTAACTCACCGTTATTATTTGTGGGGGCTTCTATATCTTTGGGGTTATTTCTCTGAGGCAAGTGAGGTCTGTACTTTCTCTTTAGGGGTAGTCAGTTTCTCAGGCCGTGAAGAGACGTCTAGGATTTCAGGAAACGTTCCACGGCTACCTTTAGTGTGTTTGGTTAGGATCAGGTTTGCGGTCGGTCCAGTTACCACATCCCCAGAGCTCGTCCTATTATCTCTGACTTAGCTGGTTAGATTTGTGATCCTAAGCCACTGGGATCATAACAAGGAGCCGTCACAGTCCACCTCCACATGGACCCGTGATGAACGTTTACCTGTTACGACCGACATGAGCACAGCCGTGGCCAAACGTCAACAGGCCGTCTTGAAATTAATTTCTTTGGGGAATCGAAGCCACACAGCGCAGGAGCTCTGGAATGCCATCAAGCAGGAGAGCGATGTGTGGTTTGTGCCAGCGAATCTCCAGCCAGGCATGGTAGTGTGTGATAATGGCCGAAATCTGGTGGCAGCTCTGGGCCTCGGCAACCTCACTCACATCCCATGTCTGGCACATGTGCTCAATTTGGTCGTGCAGAGTTTTTTGAGGGACTATCCGGATCTTGATGCACTGCTGCACAAGGTCCGCCTAGAGTGTGCTCACTTGCGGCGTTCCAGCACGGCAAAATCGCGCATTGCGGCTCTGCAGCGCCGACACCGCCTGCCGGAACATCGCATCATATGTGACCTACCTACCAGGTGGAATTCCACGTTACATATGTTGGAGCGGTTGTGTGAGCAGCAGCAAGCTGTAATGGAGTACCAGCTGCATCAGGCGCAAAGAAGTCGCACTCCGCGCCGTTCAGACTTCACAACCACAGAGTGGGCCACTATGAAGGACGTCTGCCAGGTTTTGCGTCCCTTCGATTATTCCACGCGGATGGCGAGTGCAGATGATGCACTAGTCAGCATGACTGTCCCCCTTATCTGCCTGCTTGAAAAATCACTGCAAGCGCTAAGGGATGATGTTGTGGAAGAGGTGGAGGATGAGGATTCACCATTTCCATCATCTTCTGGACAGTCAGCGCCACGTGGTTCCTCACAAACGCGTAGGCAGGGGACACTTTGTGAGGAGGATGAGGAGGAGTCAATGGAGGAGGAAGACATCCGTCCAGAGGAGGGAGTTACACAATTGTCCAGTACTCAGTGTGTACAGCGAGGGTGGGGTGATGACGAGCGGGCAGAGATCACGCCTCCAGCAGGGGACAGCGTTTCTTGGCCAGTTGGCAGTCTGCAGCACATGGTGGATTACATGCTGCAGTGCCTGAGAAACGACCGCCGCATCGCCCACATTCTCAACATGTCTGATTATTGGGTGTTCACCCTCCTCGATCCTCACTACTGGGACAACGTAGAAAGCCTCATCACACCGTTGAACCGGGAGCGAAAAATGCGGGAGTACCAAGACACACTGGTGAATTCCATCATCTTCTCCATTCCAACTGAGAGAAGTGCTGCTAGTGCATTACAAAGCAGCTCAGTGCGTCCAGGCAGTGGAGGAGGCTCTGCACAAAGAGGGAGCAGAAGCAGTGCCTCTGCCCAAGGCAAGACCAGTATGGATCAACTGTGGCACAGTTTTTTGTGCCCGCCACAAAAGTCTACACCATCACAGATGGCTCCAGTCAGCAGGAGGCAATGGTTCCGTCAGATGGTGACAGACTACATGTCTTGCCCTCTTGCTGTACTCCCAGACGGCTCTTCCCCTTTCAAGTTTTGGGTCTCAAAGCTGGATACATGGCCAGAGCTAAGCCAGTATGCATTGGAGGTGCTGGCTTGCCCCGCGGCTAGTGTATTATCGGAATGCGTCTTTAGTGCTGCAGGTGGTGTACTAACTGACCGTCGCATGCGACTATCCTCTGATAACGTTGACCGGCTTACTTTCCTGAAAATGAACAAGGCCTGGATCTCGCAGGAATTTGCCACTCCTCTTCCTGATTAAATAATAATTAGGTGACTGTCTACAGTATCCAGGCCTCCTCTCATCTTTCTACCACCTGAACTTAAATTCCTGGGCTCCAACACCGCCAGTTGAGGCTCAGAAGTGCCGTCTGCACAGTCAAAACATACGACCCAGTGTTATTGGGTTTCAGTAACGTCAGCTAATCCCCAGCTGTGTAGCCGGCAATGTGTCCTGCGACCGCCACGCTGACACAACAACTGAAATGTAAGGGAACCTGTCCCCCCCCCCCAAGGCGTTTGTTACTGAAAGAGCCACCTTGTGCAGCAGTAATGCTGCACAAGGAAAAGGTAGCTATTTTTGTTTAGCTCCTTGCACACGCAGAACTTAACACTTATAAAATGTGTTCACTGATACCGTAAAACCATCCCGGAGGTGGGACTTTCCTTCGTAATATGACGCAGCACAGCTGTCATTCCTACCCCCTTGGCGCCGTGCCCAGGCTCCTCAGTGTTGTTTGATTCCGTCCCGGAGCCTGCGCTGTTATGTTATCCCTAGGCCAGGCACACTTAGCGCTGCCCCTCTTCTGACATCATTTGGTGTCAGGCTGACTGCGCCTGTGCGGCCGCGCTGGCCGAGAGCCCGCCTCGCAGTGTCTTCTGATTTAATCCCACTGGGGGCCTGAGATCCATGGACATCCGCAGTGCATATCTGAACCTCCGCCTCTCACTCATCTCCCTACGCCTTCTTCAGACTGTGCCCCGTCAGCTGATCCCTAATAGCATGCCACGGCCGTGACGCCGCACAGTCTGAAGAAGCCGTAGGGAGGGGAGTGAGAGGCAAGGATATGCACTGCGCATGGCCATGGATCCCAGGCCCGCGGTGGGATTACATTAGACGACACTGCGAGGCGGGCTCTCGGCCAGCGCGGCCGCACAGGCGCAGCCAGCCTGACACCAAATAATGTCAGAAGATGGGCAGCGCTAAGTGTGCCTGGCCAAGGGATAACATAACAGCGCAGGCTCCGGGACGGAATCAAACAACGCTGAGGAGCCGGGGCACGGCGCCAAGGGGGTAGGAATGACAGCTGTGCTGCGTCATATTACGAAGGAAAGTCCCACCTCCGGGACGGTCTCACGGTATCAGGGGACACATTTTATAAGTGTTTAGTTCTGTGTTTGCAAGGAGCATAATGAAAAGAGCCACCTTTTCCTTTTGCATCCTTTGTGCTGCACAAGCTGGCTCTTTCAGCTACAAACGCCTTGGGGGGGGTTAAAGGTTCCCTTTCGACTTACTCCAATCAGGCTTCGGCCTACACTGTGTTCCTCTGCTCCTCCTGCTGTCCCTGGGCTCCAACACCGCTAGTTGTTGCCTGGTAGTGCTGTACGCACAGTCAACAGTCGCTCCTCTGTTATTGGGGTTCAGTAATGTCAGCTGTTCCCCAGCTGTGTGTGTGGCAATCCCTCCTATCTCCTCCACCTCCTCCTCCTGCTGTCCCTGGGCTCCAACACCGCTAGTTGTTGCCTGGTAGTGCTGTACGCACAGTCAACAGTTGCTCCTCTGTTATTGGGGTTCAGTAACATCAGCTGTTCCCCAGCTGTGTGTGTGGCAATCCCTCCTATCTCCTCCACCTCCTCCTCCTGCTGTCCCTGGGCTCCAACACCGCTAGTTGTTGCCTGGTAGTGCTGTACGCACAGTCAACAGTCGCTCCTCTGTTATTGGGGTTCAGTAACGTCAGCTGTTCCCCAGCTGTGTGTGTGGCAATCCCTCCTATCTCCTCCACCTCCTCCTCCTGCTGTTCCTGGGCTACAACACCGCTAGTTGTTGCCTGGTAGTGCTGTACGCACAGTCAACAGTCGCTCCTCTGTTATTGGGGTTCAGTAACGTCAGCTGTTCCCCAGCTATGTGTGTGGCAATCCCTCCTATCTCCTCCACCTCCTCCTCCTGCTGTCCCTGGGCTCCAACACCGCTAGTTGTTGCCTGGTAGTGCTGTACGCACAGTCAACAGTCGCTCCTCTGTTATTGGGGTTCAGTAACGTCAGCTGTTCCCCAGCTGTGTGTGTGGCAATCCCTCCTATCTCCTCCACCTCCTCCTCCTGCTGTCCCTGGGCTACAACACCGCTAGTTGTTGCCTGGTAGTGCTGTACGCACAGTCAACAGTCGCTCCTCTGTTATTGGGGTTCAGTAACGTCAGCTGTTCCCCAGCTGTGTGTGTGGCAATCCCTCCTATCTCCTCCACCTCCTCCTCCTGCTGTCCCTGGGCTCCAACACCGCTAGTTGTTGCCTGGTAGTGCTGTACGCACAGTCAACAGTCGCTCCTCTGTTATTGGGGTTCAGTAACGTCAGCTGTTCCCCAGCTGTGTGTGTGGCAATCCCTCCTATCTCCTCCACCTCCTCCTCCTGCTGTCCCTGGGCTCCAGCACCGCTAGTTGTTGCCTGGTAGTGCTGTACGCACAGTCAACAGTCGCTCCTCTGTTATTGGGGTTCAGTAACGTCAGCTGTTCCCCAGCTGTGTGTGTGGCAATCCCTCCTATCTCCTCCACCTCCTCCTCCTGCTGTCCCTGGGCTCCAACACCGCTAGTTGTTGCCTGGTAGTGCTGTACGCACAGTCAACAGTCGCTCCTCTGTTATTGGCGTTCAGTAACATCAGCTGTTCCCCAGCTGTGTGTGTGGCAATCCCTCCTATCTCCTCCACCTCCACCTCCTGCTGTCCCTGGGCTACAACACCGCTAGTTGTTGCCTGGTAGTGCTGTACGCACAGTCAACAGTTGCTCCTCTGTTATTGGGGTTCAGTAACGTCAGCTGTTCCCCAGCTGTGTGTGTGGCAATCCCTCCTATCTCCTCCACCTCCTCCTCCTGCTGTCCCTGGGAGACAACACCGCTAGTTGTTGCCTGGTAGTGCTGTACGCACAGTCAACAGTCGCTCCTCTGTTATTGGGGTTCAGTAACGTCAGCTGTTCCCCAGCTGTGTGTGTGGCAATCCCTGCTATCTCCTCCACCTCCTCCTGCTGCTGTCCCTGGGCTCCAACACCGCTAGTTGTTGCCTGGTAGTGCTGTACGCACAGTCAACAGTCGCTCCTCTGTTATTGGGGTTCAGTAACGTCAGCTGTTCCCCAGCTGTGTGTGTGGCAATCCCTCCTATCTCCTCCACCTCCTCCTCCTGCTGTCCCTGGGCTACAACACCGCTAGTTGTTGTCCAGAAGTGCTGTCCGCACAGAGCCAAACATCTCGCCAATGTGTTAGTGGGGTTCAGTAATGCCTGCTGCTCCCCTGCTGTGTATACGGCAACGTGTCATGCGACCACCACGCAGGCACAACAACTTAAATTTAAGGGAACCTGTCCCCCCCCCCAAGGCGTTTGTTACTGAAAGAGCCACCTTGTGCAGCAGTAATAATGATGCAAAAGGAAAAAGTGGCTCTTTTTGTGGTGCTCCTTGCACACGCTGAACTTGACACTTATGAAATGTGTCCCCTCACACCGTTAAACCGTCCGGTCGGAGGGACTTTCCTTTGTCATGTGACGCAGCACAGCTGTCATACTTACCCCCTTGGCGCCGTGCGCCGCCTCCTCACCGTTGTTTGAATCTGTCCCGGAGCCTGCGCTGTTATGTTAGCCCTTGTCCATGCACACATTTTGCGCTGCCCATCTTCTGACATCATTTGGTGTCAGGCTGGCTGCGCCTGTGCGGCCGCGCTGGACGAGATCCCGCCTCGTAGTGTCTTCTGATTTAATCCCACTGCGGGCCTGTGATCCATGGACATGCGCAGTGCATATCTTAACATCCGCCTCTCTCTCATCTCCCTCAGCCTTCTTCAGACTGTGCGCCGTCAGCTGATCCCTAATAGCATGCCACGGCCATGACGCTGCACAGTCTGAAGAAGCTGGAAGGAGGGGAGTGAGAGGCAAGGATATGCACTGCGCATGCCCATGGATCACAGGTCCGCAGAGTGATTACATTAGATGACACAGCGAGGCGGGATCTTGGCCAGCGCAGCCGCACAGGCGCAGCCAGCCTGACACCAAATGATGTCAGAAGATGGGCAGCGCAAAATGTGTGCATGGACAAGGGCTAACAAAACAGCGCAGGCTCCGGGACAGATTCAAACAACGCTGAGGAGGCGGCGCACGGCGCCAAGGGGGTAAGAATGACAGCTGTGCTGCGTCACATGATAAAGGAAAGTCCCTCCGACCGGACGGTTTAACGGTGTGAGGGGACACATTTCATAAGTGTCAAGTTCAGCGTTTGCAAGGACCATAATTAAAAGAGCTAAGTTTACCTTTTCCAGCATTAGTGCTGTACAATATGGCTCTTTCAGCTACAAACCCCCGGGGGGGGTTAAAGGTTCCCTTTCAACTTGCTCCGGTGCAGGCTTCGGCCTACGCTATGCTCCTCCGGCTGACCCTGGGCTCTAACACCGCCAGTTGGCGCCCAGATGTGCTAGCTGCACAGAGAAAAACACCAGCCAATGTGTCAGTGGGGTTCAGCAACGCCAGCTGTACCCCTGCTGTGTAGCCGGCAACGTGTCCTGCAACAGCCATGCAGACACAAAGCTGCCGCCAGTGCAGGCTTTGGCCTACACTCTGCTCCCTCTCCTCCTGCTGACCCTGGGCTCTAACACTGCCAGTTGGTGCCTGGTACTGCTAGCTGCACAGAGAAAAACACCAGCCAATGTGTCAGTGGGGTTCAGCACCGCCAGCTGTTCCCCTGCTGTGTAGCCGGCATCGTGTCCTGCATCCTCCACGCAGACACAAGAACTGAAATTGAAGGGAACTTGTCCCCGCTCCCCCAGGCGTTTGTATGTTTCACAGCCACCTTGTACAGCAGTAATGCTGCATGTGTGCAAGGTGGCTCAGAAACTTATTCCCCTTGCACACGTGGAACTGAACACGTCTAAAATGTGTCCTCTGTGACCATTAAACCGTCCCTGAGGTGTGACTTTCCTTTGTAATTACACGCCTGGGCAGCGCTAACAGCGCAAGGCCAAGGGATAACACGACAGCGCAGACTCCTGTGCAGCAAATAACGACGCTCAGGAGGCTGCGCCCAGCACCAAGGTGGGATTTTTGACAGCTGTGCTGCGTCTCATTACGAAGGGAACTCACGCCTCCAAAACAGTTTGACTGCTTAAGGGCCTAAATGTTATACGTGTTTCTTTCTGCGTGTGCAAGGAGCAAAATTAAAAGAGCAACCTTTGACTTGTGCAGCATTACTGCTGCCCAAGCTGTGGCTCTTGTAGTTTGTAACCCCTGAGGGGGGGTTAAAGGTTAACTTTAAAATCGGTTCAATTAGGCTTCGGCCTACACTCTGCTCCACCTGCAGAGCCCGGGCTCCAACACCGCTAGTTGCTGTCCGGAAGTGCTGGCTGCACAGAGCAAAACACACGCCACTCTGTCAGTGGGGCTCAGCACAGCCAGCTGTTCCCCTGCTGTGTAGCCGGCATCGTGTCCTGCAACAGCCACGCAGACACAAAGCTACCACCAGTGCAGGCTTCGGCCTACACTCTGCTCTCACTCCTCCTCCTGCTGACCCTGGGCTCTAACACCACCAGTTGGTGCCCGGTACTGCTAGCTGCACAGAGAAAAACACCAGCCAATGTGTCACTGGGGTTCAGCACCGCCAGCTGTTCCCCTGCTGTGTAGCCGGCATCATGTCTTGCAAAAGCCACGCAGACACAAGAACTGAAATTGAAGGGATCCTGTCGCCCCACCCCCAGGTGTTTGTATGTTTTACAGCCACCTTGTACAGCAGTAATGCTGCATGTGTGCAAGGTGGCTCATAAACTTATTCTCCTTGCACCCGTGGAACAGAACACGTCTACAATGTGTCCCCTGAGACCATTAAAACGTCCCTGAGGTGTGACTTTCCTTTGTAATGACACGCAACGACCCCCTTGGTAGCACAGCCCTTCTTCTGACATCATTGTTTGGCTGGCTGCGCCTCTGCGGCCGCCCTGCCCGACACAACACCCCTCGGTGTCTTATTTATTTTGACTGCGAGGGTGTGATTGACGGGCATGAGCAGTGCATATCTTCGCCAGGCTGTCACTCAGCTCCTTCCGCCTTCTTCAGACTGTGCGGCTTCATGGCCGTGGCATGCGATAAGGGATCAGCTGATGCCGCACAGTCTGTAGCAGGTGTAAGGACACGAGCGAGAGGCGAACATATGTACTGCGCCAGGCCATGAATCCCAGCCCCGCAGTGTGAAACACTGTAAAGACACTGCGGGGCTGGGATTCATGGGCATCGCGAACCGCACCAGCCGACATGAAATGATGTCAGAAGACGGGCAGCGCATGGCCAAGGGATAACGCAACAACGCAGACTCCTGTACATCAAAATGCGATGCTCAGGAGGCCGCGCCAAGCACCAAGGTGGTATTTTTGGCAGCTGTGCTGCGTCTCATTACGAAGGGAACTCCCGCCTCCAAGACAGATTGACTGTATAAGGGCCAAAATGTTGTACGTGTTTCATTCAGCTTGTGCAAGGAACAAAATTAAAAGAGCAACCTTTGACTTGTGCAGCACTACTGCTGCATAAGGCGTGGCTCTTCTAGTTTGTAACACCTGAGGGGGGGTTAAAGGCTACCTTTAAAATTGGTTCAATTAGGCTTCGGCCTACACTCTGCTCCCCCTGCAGAGTCTGGGCTCTAACACCGCCAGTTGGTGCCCCGAAGTGCTGGCTGCACAGAGAAAAACACCTCGCCAATGTGTCAGTGGGGTTCAGCACCGCCAGCTGTTCCCCTGCTGTGTAGCCGGCAACGTGTCCTGCAACAGCCACGCAGACACAAAGCTGCCGCCAGTGCAGGCTTCGGCCTACACTTTGCTCCCTCTCCTCCTCCTGCTGACCCTGGGCTCTAACACCGCCAGTTGGTGCCCGGTACTGCTAGCTGCACAGAGAAAAACACCAGCCAATGTGTCAGTGGGGTTCAGCACCGCCAGCTGTTCCCCTGCTGTGTAGCCGGCATCGTGTCCTGCAAAAGCCACGCAGACACAAGAACTGAAATTGAAGGGATCCTGTCACCCCACCCCCAGGTGTTTGTATGTTTTACAGCCACCTTGTACAGCAGTAATGCTGCATGTGTGCAAGGTGGCTCATAAACTTATTCTCCTTGCACCCGTGGAACAGAACACATCTACAATGTGTCCCCTGAGACCATTAAAACGTCCCTGAGGTGTGACTTTCCTTTGTAATGACACGCAACGACCCCCTTGGTATCACAGCCCTTCTTCTGACATCATTGATTGGCTGGCTGCGCCTCTGCGGCCGCCCTGCCCGACACAACGCCCCTCGGTGTCTTATTTATTTTGACTGCGAGGGTGTGATTGATGGGCATGAGCAGTGCATATCTTCGCCAGGCTGTCACTCAGCTCCTTCCGCCTTCTTCAGACTGTGCGGCTTCATGGCTGTGGCATGCGATAAGGGATCAGCTGACGCCGCACAGTCTGTAGCAGGTGTAAGGACACAAGCGAGAGGTGAACATTTGTACTGCGCCAGGCCATGAATCCCAGCCCCGCAGTGTGAAACACTGTAAAGACACTGCAGGGCTGGGATTCATGGGCATCGCGAACCGCACCAGCCGACATGAAATGATGTCAGAAGACGGGCAGCGCATGGCCAAGGGATAACGCAACAACGCAGACTCCTGTACATCAAAATGCGATGCTCAGGAGGCCGCGCCAAGCACCAAGGTGGTAATTTTGCCAGCTGTGCTGCGTCTCATTACGAAGGGAACTCCCGCCTCCAAGACAGATTGACTGTATAAGGGCCAAAATGTTGTATGTGTTTCATTCAGCTTGTGCAAGGAACAAAATTAAAAGAGCAACCTTTGACTTGTGCAGCACTACTGCTGCATAAGGTGTGGCTCTTCTAGTTTGTAACACCTGAGGGGGGGTTAAAGGTTACCTTTAAAATTGGTTCAATTAGGCTTCGGCCTACACTCTGCTCCCCCTGCAGAGCCTGGGCTCTAACACCGCCAGTTGGTGCCCCGAAGTGCTGGCTGCACAGAGAAAAACACCTCGCCAATGTGTCAGTGGGGTTCAGCACCGCCAGCTGTTCCCCTGCTGTGTAGCCGGCAACGTGTCCTGCAAACGCCACGCAGACACAACAGACCTACAAATGCCTCCAGTGAAGGCTTCGGCCTACACTCTGCTCCCCCTGCTGACCCTTTGCTCCAACACCGCTAGTTGGGGCTCTAGGAAGACAAGCTTGAATAGGTCCCCATCCTGGTTCCAGCACCGTCAGCTGGTTCCGGGCAGAGCCTTTGGCTTAGGTGCCTCCTTCTGGGTATCCGAGTTCCACCAACGTCAGGTGGTCCTTGGTAGTGCTTTCAGGCACGGGTACCTCCTGCTTAGTAACCGGGTTCCAGTAACGTCAGCTGGTCCTCGGTAGATCCATTGGCTTTTGGACCTTCGGCTACCCATCCGGGTTCCAGTACCGTCAGCTGGTTCTCGGCAGTGTCTTTTGCTCTTGTACCTTCTGCTCCCCATCCTGGTTCCAGTACCATCAGCTGGTTCCGGGCAGAGCCTTTGGCTTAGGTGCCTCCCTCTGGGTATCCGAGTTCCACCAACGTCAGGTGGTCCTTGGTAGTGCTTTCAGGCACGGGTACCTCCTGCTTAGTAACCGGGTTCCAGTAACGTCAGCTGGTCCTCGGTAGTTCCATTGGCTCTTGTACCTTCGAGTAGCCATCCGAGTTCCAGTTCCATCAGCTGTTTCTCGGCATTTTCTCAGCCTTCTTGTACCTTCTGCTACATTTCCAAGTTCAAGACCCTAAAGACGACGACCCGGAAGACCACCCCTGAGATGACGACGACACTAGAGACGACAACCACTGAGATGACGACGACCCTGGAGACGATGACCCTGAAGACCACCCCGATGACGACGACCCCGGAGACGACGACCCTGGAGACGACGACCCTGGAGACGACGACGACATGGGAGACCGAGAAGCAGAAGAACAAGAGGCTGCAGAACAAAGAGCAGAAGAACATTAAGCATAACACTAAATATCAGAGCAAAAGATATTATCTAAATTATAAGCAGAAGAAGACTAAGCAGTGTATGGGGGTGAGTCCGTTCCTCCTCGTGGTGCCCCTGGATAAAGCCTGATGCTGCAGGCCAAACTGAACGCGGACAAATGTAACTCTTTTGTGACAGGCAGAACGGAAGGTGTAATCTTCAAACTTTTATAGATAACAACTACGGGAATGCCTGTCACAAATAAGAATATGATGAAGAAGTTGAATATGAAGAAGATAATAGTTAAATAAAAAGAATATGAACAATGTAAAAAAAAAAATTATAGGTAGAAGATGAAGAAGAAGATGAATAAGGTGAAGATAGTTGATGTCAAAGAAGCTGATGATGAGGATAATGAAGAAGAAAGTGTGGGAGAAGTAAAAAAGAAGGTGAAGGGCGTGGAAGTAGTGAAACATCAATATCTGACAAAATAAAAAAAAAAAATAACATAGTCAAAATCTTTCTAACGCCGAACGTCATAAAAAAAAAAAAATCCTGCTATTCTAGTTGATTGGGATAAACCTCTGTGCCTTTAATGTCTCCGCCACCTCCCCCAATACATCCTACATTATTCTTAGTTGTTTTCCTTCATGTAGAATGAACCTACAAGGAAAGAAAGGGTTTATTTTAATTCCGATATTTTCGTCCCATTGACTTGCATTGGGATCGGGTATCGGTATCGGATTAGATCCGATATTTTGACGGTATCGGCCGATACTTTCCGATACCGATACTTTCCGATATCGGAAGGTATCGCTCAACACTACTCTTCACAGATGTAGGTTGAGTCCAATCATAAATGGCCTGAACTTTAACAGGATCCATCTCGATAGTAGAAGGGGAAAAAATGAAGCCCAAAAAGGAAACCTTCTGAACTCCGAAGAGACACTTAGACCCCTTCACAAACAAGGAATTAGCACGAAGGACCTGGAATACCATTCTGACCTGCTTCACATGAGACTCCCAATCATCTGAAAAGACCAAAATATCATCCAAATATACAATCATGAATCTATCCAGATACTGTCGGAAGATGTCATGCATAAAGGACTAAAACACAGATGGAGCGTTAGTAAGCTCGAATGGCATCACCAGGTACTCAAAATGGCCCTCGGGCGTATTAAATGCTGTCTTCCATTCATCGCCCTGTTTAATACGCACAAGGTTATACGCCCCTCGAAGATCTGTCTTGGTGAACCAACTAGCCCCCTTAATCCGAGCAAACAAATCAGACAGCAGAGGCAAAGGGTACTGAAATTTAACCGTGATTTTATTGAGAAGGCGGTAGTCTATACAGGGTCTCAGAGAACCATCCTTCTTGGCCACAAAAAAGAACCTTGCTCCCAACGGTGATGAAGACGGGCGAATATGCCCTTTCTCCAAGGACTCCTTTATATAACTCCACATAGCGGCGTGTTCTGGCACGGATAAATTGAAAAGTCGGCCCTTAGGAAACTTACTACCAGGGATCAAATCTATAGCACAATCACAATCCCTATGAGGGGGTAGGATACTGGATTTGGGCTCATCAAATACATCCCGGTAATCCGACAGAAACTCAGGGACATCAGAAGGAATGGATGAAGAAATTGACATCGGAACCTCGCCATGTACCCCTTGACAACCCCAACTAGACACAGACATTGATTTCCAATCCAATACCGGATTATGAACCTGTAGCCATGGCAAACCCAACACGACCACATCATGCAAATTATGCAACACCAAAAAGCGAATATCTTCCTGATGTGCAGGAGCCATGCACATGGTCAACTGAGTCCAGTACTGAGGTTTATTCCTGGCCAAAGGCGTAGCATCAATTCCCCTTAATGGAATAGGATACTGCAAAGGCTCCAGGAAAAAAACACAATGCCTGGCAAACTCCAAGTCCATCAAATTCAGGGCAGCGCCCGAATCCACAAATGCCATAACCGAGTAGGACGACAGAGAGCAAATCAAAGTAACAGACAAAAGAAATTTAGGCTGTACAGTAGCAATGGTGACAGACCTAGCGAACCGCTTAGTGCGCTTAGGACAATCAGAGATAGCATGAGTAGGGTCACCACAGTAAAAACACAGCCGATTCTGACGTCTGTGTTCTTGCCGTTCAGTTCTGGTCAAAGTTCTATCACATTGCATAAGCTCAGGCCTCTGCTCAGAGGACACCGCCAAATGGTGCACAACTTTGCGCTCGCGCAAACACCGATCAATTTGAATGGCCAAGGACATTGATTCATTCAGACCAGCAGGCGTGGGGAAGCCCACCATAACATCCTTAAGGGCCTCAGAGAGACCCTTTCTAAAAATTGCCGCCAGGGCACACTCATTCCACTGAGTAAGCACAGACCACTTTCTAAACCTCTGACAATATACCTCCGCTTCATCCTGACCCTGACACAAAGCCAGCAAGGTTTTCTCTGCCTGATCCACTGAATTCGGTTCATCATAAAGCAATCCAAGCACCAGAAAAAACGCATCCACATTAAGCAATGCAGGATCTCCTGGCGCAAGGGAAAATGCCCAGTCTTGAGGGTCGCCACGTAACAAAGAAATAATAATTTTTACTTGCTGAATGGGGTCACCAGAGGAGCGGGGTTTCAGAGCAAGAAACAGTCTACAATTATTTTTGAAATTTAGAAACTTAGATCTATCCCCAGAAAACAAATCAGGAATTGGAATTCTAGGCTCTAACATCGGATTCTGAACTACATAATCTTGAATGCTTTGGACCCTTGCAGCGAGTTGATCCACACAAGAGGACAGACCTTGAATATCCATATCAACACCTGAGTCCTGAACCACCCAGAGATTAAGGGGAAAAGAGAGGCAAAACACACTGCAAAGAAAAAAAAATGGGTTCAGAACTTCTCTTATCCCTCTTTTGAGATGCAATAACACTTTGTTGGCCAGCTGTACTGTTATGGACCGGGTGGTTAGGAGCACCCGGAATGACCTGATGAGTAAACTAGTAATCGGAACAAGCTCTGGGAAAGTGGGAACTCTGCTGACCGCAAACCCTACTTCTATCACATACACTAGAAATAGCCGTGGAGCGTACCTAACTCTCCCTAGACGCCTCTTCTCAACCTAAGAGCTAACTACCCCTAAAGATAGAAATAGAAGCCTAACCTTGCCTCAGAGAAATTCCCCAAAGGTAAAGGGAGCCCCCCACATATATTGACAGTGAGTTAAGAGGAAAGTCACAAACACAGGAATGAAACAGGTTTTAGCAAAGGTGGCCAGACTTCACTAAATAGTCAGAGGAAAGAAAAGGAAACTATGCGGTCAGCACAAAAAACTACAAAAACCACGCAGAGTATGCAAAAAGACCCCCACACCGACTCACGGTGTGGAGGTGCAACACTGCACCCCCAGAGCTTCCAGCTAGCAAGGAAATATCATGATAGCAAGCTGGACTAGAATTTAGCAGTACTAAGAAATATATTCAGGCAGCAGTAACAACAAATGAACTAGCAGGGACTTAGCTTCTGCTGGAGTAGACAGGTCCTCAGAGAAGTCCAAGAGAGATCTGAACCAATACTGAAACATTGACAGCTGGCATGAAGTAACGATCTGAGTAGAGTTAAATAGGGAAGCCAGCATACAATAAACGAGGGCAGCTGAGAAAGCAAACCTCAGAGACCAGCAGTTCCGCTCAAAGCCACCAGAGGGAGTCCAAGAGCGGAACTAACCAAAGTACCATTCATGACCACAGGAGGGAGTCCGAGAAATGGAATTCACAACAATTAGGGACCATCCACAACTTGCATAGTTTTAGGCGCTCCTGTTGTGAATTAGACTTTTTTGGCTCCCTCTTGTGGTCACTAGTGATATGACTCTGGGATTGTCTTTCCTCTGTTTGGCACCCACCTGGGTCGTTAGTCCAGGGGTGTTGCTATATAAACTTCCTGAATTCTCAGTCTGGTGCCTGGCATCGTTGTAATCAGTCCTTTCTGTTTGCTCCTGTCTGCTGGTCCTGGTTCTTGCAAAATTAAGCTAAGTCCTGCTTCCTTGTTTTTTGGTTATTTGCTTTGCTCTTATTTTTTGTCCAGCTTGTACTAAATGTGATTCCTGATTTTGCTGGAAGCTCTAGGGGGCTGGTATTCTCCCCCCGGGCCGTTAGATGGTTCGGGGGTTCTTGAATATCCAGCGTGGAAATTTTGATAGGGTATTTGCTGACCGTATAAGTCATCTTACTATATTCTGCTATTAGTCAGTGGGCCTCTCTTTGCTAAATACCTAGTTCATTCTTACGTTTGTCTTTTCTTCTTACCTCACCGTTATTATTTGTTGGGGGCTTGTATCCAACTTTTGGGGTCTTTTCTCTGGAGGCAAGAAAGGTCTATCTTTTCCCTTCTAGGGTTAGTTAGTTCTCCGGCTGGCGCGAGACGTCTAGAACCAACGTAGGCACGTTCCCCGGCTGCTGCTATTTGTGGTGCTAGGATTAGATATACGGTCAGCCCAGTTACCACTGCCCTATGAGCTGGTTTTTTGTGTTTGCAGACTTGGTATTCATTTCTGAGACCCTCTGCCATTGGGGTCATAACAGTATGCCAGGCCAAAGTTGAATGTTTAATGCATTGCAGAAGTGGGATAATAAGAAAGGAAATTCTGAGTTTTTTTTTTCCTCTCTTTCTTCCTCCCCTTTACCTCTGAGTGGCTTAAGCTTGCTGCAGACATGAATGTCCAGACTTTGATTACAAGTGTGGATCAGCTTGCTGCTCGTGTGCAGGGCATACAAGATTTTGTTACCAGTAGTCCAATGTCTGAACCTAAAATACCTATTCCTGAACTGTTCTCTGGAGACCGATTTAAGTTTAGGAATTTCAGGAATAATTGTAAATTGTTTCTATCTCTGAGACCCCGTTCGTCTGGAGACTCAGCTCAGCAAGTTAAAATTGTTATCTCTTTCTTGCGGGGCGACTCTCAGGATTGGGCTTTCTCGCTAGCGCCAGGGTATCCTGCATTGGCGAATATTGATGCATTTTTTCTGGCGCTCGGATTGCTTTACGAGGAACCCAATCTTGAAATTCAGGCAGAAAAAGCCTTGCTGGCTATTTCTCAGGGCCAGGATGAAGCTGAAGTGTATTGCCAAAAATTTCGGAAATGGTCCGTGCTTACTCGGTGGAATGAGTGTGCTCTGGCCGCAAATTTCAGAAATGGCCTTTCTGAAGCCATTAAGAATGTGATGGTGGGTTTCTCCATTCCTACAAGTCTGAATGATTCCATGGCGCTGGCTATTCAAATTGACCGGCGTTTGCGGGAGCGCAAAACTGCTAATCCTCTGGTGGTGTTGTCTGAACAAACACCTGATTTAATGCAATGTGGTAGAAATCAGACTAGAAATGAACGGAAAAATCATAGACGTCAGAATGGGTTGTGTTTTTACTGTGGTGATTCTACACATGTTATATCAGCATGCTCTAAACGCCTAACTAGGGTTGTTAGCCCTGTCGCCATTGGTAATTTGCAACCTAAATTTATTTTGTCTGTGACTTTAATTTGCTCATTGTCTTCCTACCCTGTTATGGCGTTTGTGGATTCAGGTGCTGCCCTGAGTCTTATGGATATGTCATTTGCCAAGCGCTGTGGTTTTGTTCTTGAGCCATTGGTAAATCCTATCCCTCTTAGAGGTATTGATGCTACGCCATTGGCGGAAAATAAACCGCAGTTTTGGACACAGGTAACCATGTGCATGACTCCTGAACATCGGGAGGTGATTCGTTTTCTTGTTCTGCATAAAATGCATGATTTGGTCGTTTTGGGTCTGCCATGGTTACAGACTAGTGTTGAGCGATACCGTCCGATACTTGAAAGTATCGGTATCGGAAAGTATCGGCTGATACCGGCAAAGTATCGGATCTAATCCGATACCGATACCCGATACCAATACAAGTCAATGGGACTCAAGTATCGGACGGTATCCCTGATGGTTCCCAGGGTCTGAAGGAGAGGAAACTCTCCTTCAGGCCCTGGGAACCATATTAATGTGTAAAATAAAGAATTAAAATAAAAAATATTGCTATACTCACCTCTCCGACGCAGCCTGGACCTCACCGAGGGAACCGGCAGCGTTGTTTGCTTAAAATGCGCGCTTTTCCTTCCTTCCGTGACGTCACGGCTTCTGATTGGTCGCGTGCCGCCCATGTGGCCGCGACGCGACCAATCACAGCAAGCCGTGACATAATTTTCAGGTCCTTCTAGGCATTCAGTATTTTAAAATTACGTTCCGGCTTTGTGATTGGTCGCGTCGCGGTCACATGGGCGACGCGACCAATCACAAGCCGTGACGTCACGGGAGGCAGGAGACGCGCGCATTTTAAAATGCGCGCGTGTCCAGCCTCCCGTGACGTCACGGCTTGTGATTGGTCGCGTCGCCCATGTGGCCGCGACGCAACCAATCACAGCAAGCCGTGACGTAATTTCAGGTCCTTCAGGATTTTAAAATTACGTTCTGGCTTGTGATTGGTCGCGTCGCGGCCACATGGGCGACGCGACCAATCACAAGCCGTGACGTCACGGGAGGCTGGACACGCGCGCATTTTAAAATGCGTGCGTCTCCTGCCTCCCGTGACGTCACGGCTTGTGATTGGTCGCGTCGCCCATGTGACCGCGACGCGACCAATCACAAAGCCGGAACGTAATTTTAAAATACTGAATGCCTAGAAGGACCTGAAAATTACGTCACGGCTTGCTGTGATTGGTCGCGTCGCGGCCACATGGGCGGCACGCGACCAATCAGAAGCCGTGACGTCACGGAAGGAAGGAAAAGCGCGCATTTTAAGCAAAGATCGCTCCCGGTTCCCTCGGTGAGGTCCAGGCTGCGTCGGAGAGGTGAGTATAGCAATATTTTTTATTTTAATTCTTTATTTTACACATTAATGTTGTATTTTACACATTAATGTTGTTTCGATACCGATACCCGATACCACAAAAGTATCGGATCTCGGTATCGGAATTCCGATACCCGCAAGTATCGGCCGATACCCGATACTTGCGGTATCGGAATGCTCAACACTATTGCAGACCCATAATCCAGTCTTGGATTGGAAGGCAATGTCTTATAATAATGATTATAATAAGTTTTACTGGTGTGTGGATTTATAATGTGGTGGTACGTGTAAGTTGTGTGGAATGCAAAAGTGTGTTGTATCAAGAGAGAAAAAACAAATTGTATTAATTTGTGGACATGTGGTATGCTTTGAAGCAATCCTTAATGCAAAGGCCAGGTTTCTCAGGGCAGGATTCACAATGAAAAATTGTTTCTTTTCTTATTCCCCTCTTGGAGCATACACTGCCACTTTTTTGTGATCTTCCGTTCTTTGTTGTTGGGGGGAACCTTTCTGGGAAAATGTAGACCTGGTACAATATGGGCATCATCAATTTCAGAAGTACTGGGACCTTAACTTTCCTGAGTTCCAAACAATAGGGCCTTGATGACTACTTTCTGAAACTGAATGAAGGTCCCTGTATTGCCTGCAGATTGAAACAGCACAAAAGCATTGTACAGTGCCATCTGTACAATGTCCGCAGCCAATTTTATTTGCCTTACTTTGGCTTTTCCCATGGCACTGTATGGTTTGAGGACTTGATCTGAGAGATGTGCACCCCACCCCCATGTACTTATTATAATCCAGGATACATTCTGGCTTTGGGACTTGTGTTGTGGTATCTCAGACAATGACAAGGGAGCTGTTGTCACGATGTATGGTAATCAAGATAAGGACATCCCCTTGTCCTTATACTTGACTACCAGCATATTGCCGCTGCATTGGGCTCTGCTTTCGCTTTGTCTCAGGAGTTGCCCAATTAGAGGCTTAGGGAGGCCGCTTTGATTTTTTCATGCAACTGTACCTCTGACAGAGAGGGTCTTGACAGTGGGATGCTGGTGTAAAAGTTATCTAAGTAGAGCTGATAACCCTTATCCAGTAAGTGGGTGCAGCAATTCTCACACAGGCAGGGAGGGATGAAGTGCTGTTAGAGACAGCAGCCATCTTAACTCGGCCACCGCGCAATACAGAGTGGAGATAGCGTTCTTTCCAACTTGGTGCCTTCTCTCCCCACATCAGCCAGAGTGAGAGTAGCTGAGGCTGCTGCAGCAAAGCTGCAGAAATTTGCTAGACTAACCTTAGACTCTGACAACCCTTTTATTATTATTATTTTTATTATTATTCATTTTTATAGCGCCATTTATTCCATGGCGCTTTACATGTGAAATACGGGGCAAATATAGACAAATACATTAAACATGAGCAAAAAACAAGGCACACGGGTACATAAGGAGGGAGGACCCTGCCCGCGAGGGCTCACAATCTGCAGGGGATGGGTGATGATACACTAGGAGAGGGCAGAGCTGGTTGTGCGGCGGTTCAGTAGGTTCAGGATCACTGCAGGCTATAGGCTTGTCGGAAGAGGTGAGTCTTCAGGTTCTTTTTGAAAGTTTCTATGGTAGGCGAGAATCTGATGTGCTGGGGTAGAGAGTTCCAGAGTATGGGGGAAGCACGGGAGAAGTCTTGGATGCGGTTGTGGGAAGAAGAGATGAGAGGGGAGTAGAGAAGGAGGTCTTGAGAGGATCGGAGGATGCGTGTTGGTAGGTACCGGTTGATCATGTCACAGATGTATGGAGGAGATAGGTTGTGGATGGCTTTGTAGGTCATTGTGAGGGTTTTGAACTGGAGTCTCTGGGCAATAGGAAGCCAGTGAAGGGCTTAGCATAGGGGAGAGGCTGGGGAATAGCGGGGAGACAGGTAGATTAGTCGAGCAGCAGAGTGTAGGATGGATTGGAGTGGTGCCAGAGTGCTAGAGGGGAGTCCAGAGAGTAGGAGGTTGCAGTAGTCGAGGCGGGAGATGATAAGGGCATGCACTAGTGTTTTTGTGGTGTCACGGTCAAGGAATGCGCGGATCCGGGAAATGTTTTTGAGTTTGAGGCGGCAGGAGGAGGCAAGGGCTTGGATATGTGGCTTGAAAGAGAGGGCAGAGTCGAGGATCACCCCGAGGCACCGGGCGTGTGGGACTGGGGAAAGTGAGCAGCCATTGACATTGATGGATAGGTCTGGTGGAGGGGTAGAGTGAGATGGGGGAAAGATGATGAATTCTGTTTTGTCCATGTTCAGTTGTAGAAAGCGAGCAGAAAAGAAGGCTGAAATAGCAGACAGACAGTGCGGGATTTTGGTAAGTAAGGAGGTGAGGTCAGGTCCGGATAGGTAGATCTGCGTGTCATCAGCATAGAGATGGTACTGCATACCGTGGGATTCTATGAGCTGTCCAAGACCGAAGGTGTAGATGGAGAAGAGTAGGGGTCCTAGAACAGAGCCTTGAGGAACACCGACTGACAAGGGGCGAGGTGAGGAGGTGGTGTGGCGGAGGGAGACACTGAATGTCCGATCTGTCAGATATGTTGAGATCCAGGAAAGGGCCAAGTCTGTGATGCCAAGAGATGAGAGGATTTGTAGCAGAAGGGAGTGGTCCACAGTGTCAAAGGCAGAAGACAGGTCCAGGAGAAGGAGGACAGAGTAGTGTCGCTTGTTCCTGGCAGTTAGTAGGTCATTGGTGACTTTAGTTAGGGCAGTTTCAGTTGAGTGATGGGAACGGAAGCCAGATTGTAATCGATCAAAGAGGGAGCAGGAGGAGAGGTGAGAGGACAGTTCAAGATGGATGTGTTGCTCCAGCAATTTGGAGGCATAAGGAAGAAGAGATATCGGGCGATAGCTAGACACAGAGGATGGGTCGAGGGAGGGCTTTTTGAGGATGGGTGTGATCTTGGCATGTTTGAAGGATGAGGGGAAGACCCCTGTTGTGAGTGAGAGGTTGAAGAGGTGCGTTAGGGTTGGGATGAAGACCGTGGAAAGGTTAGGGATGAGGTGAGATGGGAGCGGGTCGAGCGTGCAGGTGGTGAGGTGTGATCTCGACAGGAGGGTGGAGAGCTGATCTTCTGTCATGGTGGAGAAGCTGGTTTTGGAGGAGCAGGGGTGAGCAGCTAAGAGGGGCAGTGGGCGCTGTGGGCCAAAGCTTTCTCTGATCGTATCGATCTTCTGTTTAAAGAAAGAGGCAAAGTCTTCAGCAGAAATGAGAGGGGAGGGAGGGGGTGCAGGGGGATGGAGTAGAGAATTGAAAGTGTTGAAAAGCTGTTTAGGGTTGTGAGACAGGGAGGATATGAGAGATGAGAAGTAAGTTTGTTTTGCGACAGTGAGCGCGGACTTGAAGCTGGCGAGGGACTGCTTGTATACGGTGAAGTGGTCAGCAGAGCGGGATCGCTTCCATCTTCGCTCAGCGATCCTGGAAGCCCGTCTCAGTTCTTTAGTCAGGCTGGTCAGCCAGGGCTGCCTGTTGACTGTACGAGTTTTGCTATGCATGAGCGGGGCGGCCGAATTGAGTGTTGCTGTTATTGTGGCATTATAAAAAGCAGCAGCAGCATTTGTGTCATGAAGGGAGGCTATGTCGGTAAGAGGGAGAAGGGACTCAGAGAGTGATTGTAAGTTGAGATGTTTGAGATTTCTGCGAGGGAGTTCGTGGAGTGGGGGTTGCACACTAGGAGAGGAGAGGGAAGAGAATGTCAGTAGGTTGTGGTCAGACAGGGGGAGGGGTGAGTTAGTGAGATTAGTAAGGGAGCAGAGGCGGGTGAAGACGAGGTCCAGCGTGTGGCCATCTTTGTGAGTGGCCTCAGAGGACCATTGAGTGAGGCCAAAGGAGGCAGTCAGTGATAAAAGTTTAGAGGCAGCTGAGGTGGAAGTGTCAATCGGGATGTTGAAATCACCCATGATGATAGTGGGGATGTCAACAGAGAGGAAATGAAGTAGCCATGTGGTGAAGTGGTCGAGAAAGGTGGAGATGGCTAGTTCTGGGGGGCGGTAGATGACAGCCAGCTGGAGGTTGGAGGGGGAATAGATGCGGATGGAGTGCACCTCAAATGAGGGAAGAGTAGCGGAGGGTGGTAGCGGGATTGGAGTGAAGGAGCAGGTGTCAGACAGGAGCAAGCCAACCCCTCCACCACGTTTGTTGGTGGAGCGAGAGGTGTGAGAGAGGTGGAGACCGCCGTAGGAAAGCGCAGCTGGAGAGGCTGAGTCAGAGGGGGTGAGCCAGGTTTCCGTGATGCCAAGGAAGGAGAGTTTGTTGGTGATGAAGAGGTCATGGATAAATGGCAGTTTGTTGCAGACGGAGCGTGCGTTCCATAGTGCTCCAGGTAAGGGGACCGGGGGAGTGGGGGCTGGATGAATGGGTATGAGGTTGTCATGGTTGGAAAAACGTGCGGAGGATCGAGGTAGGGGGTTAGAAATGAGCGTGGGGATGTGTTGGGGTGGGCCGGGATTTGGGGATACATCACCGGCAATGAGGAGTAGCAGACAGAGCGTTAGAAGGTGGGAGCTGGATAGGACATGATGTGGCCGTGTGTGTCTGGAGAAAAAGGATTGTATGTGGAGGAACAGTTCTGAGGATAAGGTGAGATGGCTGGGGAGGATGGAGGAAGAAATGACTAGTTCCTTACAAGGTGGAGGGATTGCAGGAGATTGTAAGAAGGAAAGTAGTATGGGGGTGAATGAGAAAAGAAACCGAAACATTGTAGTGGTTTGGTGTTCTGTTACCTTCCAGTCAATTCCAGTCCAATTCAGTCTAATTCAAATTCATAATTAAAAAGAAAGCATACTAAAAAGGATTATATGTGCTGCACCAAGACACTCAGATCCAGGGAAGGCATAGAAAATTCAATGCAATAAACAGAGACATTCAGGAGCCAGGGAGAGCTGGGGAAAGGTCAATGCATACCATGGAAATTCAATGCAATAAACAGAAACATTCAGGAGCCAGGGAGAGCTGGGGAAAGGTCAATGCATACCATGGAAATTCAATGCAATAAACAGAAACATTCAGGAGCCAGGGAGAGCTGGGGAAAGGTCAATGCATACCTGTGGGAAGAGGAGAACAGCTTGATTAGGTGGTACAGGTGATGATAATATTGTAGTAGTGATGAGTAGCCAAATGCATTCTAGAATTCAGTCTAATTCAAATTCGTAATTAAAAAGATGTAATTTAAAAGATGGAAGTTAAAAGATGAAATGCAGCAGACTGCGTCTGTAGCAGACGCCTGCATGTGAATATATCCCCAGTTAAGGGCATTCAGGTGTGAATGAGGAGGTGGCTGGGTATGGGAGACCAGATGTAGCGAGTTAAGCAGAGGTCATAAAGAGAGGGAGGGGTTGGAGTGACCACTCAGAGAGATGCCAGAATACCACAATGAGATATATGGAACAGGTCATGGAAACAGGCTGATAGGTAAGAAAGCATACTAAAAAGGATTATATGTGCTGCACCAAGACACTCAGATCCAGGGAAGGCATAGGAAATTCAATGCAATAAACAGAAACATTCAGGAGCCAGGGAGAGCTGGGGAAAGGTCAATGCATACCATGGAAATTCAATGCAATAAACAGAAACATTCAGGAGCCAGGGAGAGCTGGGGAAAGGTCAATGCATACCATGGAAATTCAATGCAATAAACAGAAACATTCAGGAGCCAGGGAGAGCTGGGGAAAGGTCAATGCATACCATGGAAATTCAATGCAATAAACAGAAACATTCAGGAGCCAGGGAGAGCTGGGGAAAGGTCAATGCATACCATGGAAATTCAATGCAATAAACAGAAACATTCAGGAGCCAGGGAGAGCTGAGGAAAGGTCAATGCATACCTGTGGGAAGAGGAGAACAGCTTGATTAGGTGGTACAGATGATGATAATATTGTAGTAGTGATGAGTAGCCAAATGCATTCTAGAATTCAGTCTAATTCAAATTCATAATTAAAAAGATGTAATTTAAAAGATGGAAGTTAAAAGATGAAATGCAGCAGACTGCGTCTGTAGCAGACGCCTGCATGTGAATATATCCCCAGTTAAGGGCATTCAGGTGTGAATGAGGGGATGCTCAGGTATTCAGGTATGCTCAGGGGATGTGTATGTGATACAGAGTCTGTGCAGGGGAGGCATTATGTCACCGCTCTCAAAGCAACAGTTAAACAGAGAAGTGCAGGAATTAAAGAGCACTAACAACACCTATGGAGAAGCTAATCCAGCCAATGATTCTGGGCAACAGCCTAAAGTATGAGATGTTTACTCTGCTGTAAAATCCTGCAACCTCTCAATAGAAATGCACTAAGACATGAGAGGGTTTAGAGAGGACATTAAAGGGAACCTATCACCCCGTTTTTTTCGGTATGAGATAAAAATACTGTTAAATAGGGCCTGAGCTGTGCATTACAATAGTGTAGTTTGTGGACCCCGATTCCCCACCTATGCTGCCGAAATACGTTACCAAAGTAGTCATTTTCGCCTGTCAATCAGGCTGGTCAGGTCGGATGGGCGTGGCTTCTTCCCCCAGATATTGCGTAGTTTTCCGTTGGTGGCGTAGTGGTGTGCGCATGTCCAAGGTCCCCAATCCTGCACGGGGGGGTGAAAATAGCAGCGATGTCCGTTATTCCATTGGTGGTCGGTGGGCGCGGCCATCTTCCTTTGGCCGCGCGTGCGCAGAAGCGGCGCTCTGCTGGCCGCGGCTTCAGGAAAATGGCCGCCGCGATCTCCATCTGCGCACGCGCGGCATCCCGCGGCCATTTTCCTGAAGCCGCGGCCAGCAGAGCGCCACTTCTGCGCACGCGCGGCCAAAGGAAGATGGCCGCGCCCACCGACCACCAATGGAATAACGGACATCGCTGCTATTTTCACCCCCCCGTGCAGGATTGGGGACCTTGGACATGCGCACACCACTACGCCACCAACGGAAAACTACGCAATATCTGGGGGAAGAAGCCACGCCCATCCGACCTGACCAGCCTGATTGACAGGCGAAAATGACTACTTTGGTAACGTATTTCGGCAGCATAGGTGGGGAATCGGGGTCCACAAACTACACTATTGTAATGCACAGCTCAGGCCCTATTTAACAGTATTTTTATCTCATACCGAAAAAAACGGGGTGATAGGTTCCCTTTAATCTTAACTGACAAGACATGCAAAAAATAAACAACAGAGTCAATGAGATGGAGGAAAGATTGAGTTCTGTTGAGGACCCAATGTCTACTGTACATAAACATCTCAGGAGAGGTCTTCAGAATATCAATGCCCTTCTGAACAAGGCTGATGACCTAGAGAATAGACTTCAGCTAAATAACATATGTTTAGTCGGGGGTTCCCGAAAAACCGGAGTATCATAATTCAGTTGAATTTTTTTTTTTTAAGCCTGGCTGACTACAATGTTCGGCATAAACACTCTGAGCTAATTCAATTACAAAAAAATGAGACAAATAGTTCCTAAACGTCCTTTGCCACCGGGGTTCCATCGAGGCCTATACTCATCAAATTACTAAATTTTAAAGATAGAGACCTTATCCTCTGAAAGGCCAGGAACCACTTCACTTACCATTGATGGAAGAAAAATATCCATTTATCCTGACTTTTCAACAGAAGTTCAGAAGAATAGGGACAAGTTCTGGGATATAAAACAGAGGGTTTGTGAAAAGCAAATTTCCTACTCTATAATCTACCCTGCTCGGCTCATGGTGGTTGCCCTCGGTGGAGTTCATATGTTTGACTCCCCTCCAGATGCATTATCATTTTTGGATGCCAATGAGAGATCTTTGCAAAATAGAGCTGGATGAGAGACTTCGTAGAGGTCGTTTTCTCCAAGTTCTTTTCATATACCGTTATGAAAAAGTGCCTATACTATGCTTGTTTTGCTAATAGCCGATTCTATTACGCTACTTCACTATGAGCGGGAAATGTTAAGTTATGATTGTATGTACAATAACACAGGTACATAAACTAACTATTCTTCTTTTAAGGTCAGTCAGGTTGATAATTAGCCATAATTCTCATACGTTAAAGGGAATCTGTCACCTAATTTTGCCGCTGTAAACTGCGGCCACCGCCATTAGGGGCTTATCTACAACATTCTGTAATGCTGTAGATAAGCCCCCAATGTAACCTGAAAGATAAGAAAAACAAGTTAGATTATACTCACCAGGGGCGGTCCGCTGCGGTCCGGGTCCGATGGGCGTCGTGGGTCCGGGGTCTGGCACCTCTCATCTTCATACGATGTCGTAATCCTCCTTGCTTCTATTGTGGCTCCTGTGCAGGCGTACTGATTTGCCCTGTTGAGGGCAGCGCCTCTCTGACCTTTCCCGGTGCCTGTGCACTGCAGTACTTTGCTCTGCTCTCAACAGGGCAGAGAATTAGCCTGCCCAGGAGCCGCGACACAAGCAAGGAATAGGACATCATCGCATGAAGATGGGAGGCGCTGGTCCTAGATCTGCGACACCCCTCGGACCCAGACCACACAGGACCGCCCCCTTGTTTTTCTTATCTTTCAGGTTACATTGGGGGCTTATCTACAGCATTACAGAATCCTGTAGATAAGCCACTAATGGTGGTGGACGCAGTTTATAGTGGCAAAATGAGGTGACAGATTCCCTTTAAGAGGAATGTGTCAATATTTTTGTTTGAATGTTTTCTGCTTTTAGGAAGGTGAATCTTCCAGAGAGGTTTTTTGTACTATGCAAGGAAATATAAGAGATAAGCAATTCAAAGGCGGAAATTACGTTTTAGGGATTATTATTTTTTTTATATGATTTATCCTGCTCTAAAATTACGTTCTACTTAACCCCTTGCAGACCTGTGACGCCACGTAGGCGTCATGAAAGTCGGTGCCAATCCGACCTGTGACGCCTATGTGGCGTCATGGAGGGATTGTGTCCCTGCAGATTGGGTGCAACGGTTAACTCCAATTTCACCCGATCTGCAGGGACAGGGGGAGTGGTACTTCAGCCCAGGGGGGGTTGGCTTCACCCCCTCGTGGCTACGATCGCTCTGATTGGCTGTTGAAAGTGAAACAGCCAATCAGAGCGATTTGTAATATTTCACCTATAAAAATGGTGAAATATTTCAATCCAGCCATGGCCGATGCTGCAATATCATCGACCATGGCTGGAAACCCTGATCTGCCCACCGCCACCGATCGCCTCCCCAGTCCTCCGCCCTGTGCTCCGCTCCCCTCCGTCCGCCTGTCTGCTCCCCCCGTGCTCCGATCCCACCCCCGTGCTCCGATCCCCCCCTCATACTTACCGAGCCTCCCGGTGTCCGTCCGTCTGCTCCATGGGCGCCGACATCTTCCAAAATGGCGGGCGCATGCGCAGTGCGCTCGCCGAATCTGCCGGCAGATTCGTTCTAGGTACATTTTGATCACTGTGATAAAACCTATCACAGTGATCAAAATAAAAAAAAAAAGTAAATGAACCCCCCTTTTATCACCCCCATAGGTAGGGACAATAATAAAAATAAAGAAAATATATTTACTTTTATTTTTACACTAGGGTTAGGGTTAGAACTAGGGTTAGGGTTAGAATTAGAGTAAGGGTTATAATTAGGGTATGTGCACAAGCTGCGGATTTCGCTGCGGAACCGCAGCGTTTCCACAGCTGCGGGTCCGCAGTGGTTTCCCATAAGTTTACAGTACAATGCAAACCTATGGGAAACGAAATCCGCAGTGCACATGCTGCGGAAAAAAACGAGCGGAAACGCAGCGGTTTATATTCCGCAGCATGTCAATTCTTTGTGCAGATTCCGCTGCGGGTTTACACCTGCTCCAATAGAAAACCGCAGTAGAAACTGTGATAAATCCGCAGTAAAAACCGCAGCGGTCTTGCACTGCGGATTTATCAATTCCGCTGCGGAAAATTCAGCAAAGGAATCCGCAGCATGGGCACATACCCTAAGGCTATGTGCACACGGTGCGGATTTGGCTGCGGATCCGCGGTGGATTGGCTGCTGCGGATTCGTGGCAGTTTTCCATCAGGTTTACAGTACCATGTAAACCTATGGAAAACCAAATCCGCTGTGCCCATGGTGCGGAAAATACAGCGTGGAAACGCTGCATTGTATTTTCTACAGCATGTCAATTCTTTGTGCGGATTCCGCAGCGTTTTACACCTGTTCCTCAACAGGAATCTGCAGGTGAAATCCACACAAAAAAACACTGTAAATTCGCGGTAAATCCGCAGGTAAAACGCAGAGCATTTTACCTGCGGATTTTTCAAAAATGGTGCAGAAAAATCTCACACGAATCCGCAACGTGGGCACATAGCCTTAGGTGTTGTGAATTCTGTTGTGGGTTCTGCTCTTGGGCTCCCTCTGGTGGTTATAAGTGGTAGTGCTGCTGTTTGTCCTTCACAGCAGTCATCAGGTGCGTCCACTTCGGACGGGGCTATTTAGTCTGGCTTCACCCTTTAGTGAGTGGCAGTTGTTCATTGTTTCTGGAGGATTCACATCCCTTCCTGGTCGCTCCTGCGTGCAGTTTATTTCTACAAGATAAGTTCTGCGCTTGTTTTTCTGCCCACATGTTGTGGGCCTCATTGTTCAGTGCTTTGCATGTTTTTTCTTGTCCAGCTTTATCTGTGTAAGGATTTATGCAGCCAAGCTGGAAACTCTGGAGAGGCAGATTTCCCCTCCATATCTTTAGTTAGATGTGGAGTTTTTTTTGTATTATCTGTGGTGGACATTTCATAGTATTTTAATACTGACCGCATAGTTCTCTGTCCTATCTTTTCTATCTAGCTAGATTGGCCTCCTTTGCTAAATTCTGTTTTCAGCCTGTGTATGTTTTTTCCTCTCCTCTCACAGTCAATATTTGTGGGGGGCTGCCTATCCTTTGGGAATTTTCTCTGAGGCAAGATAGTTTACCCTTTTCTATCTATAGGGTTAATTAGTCCTCCGGCTGTGTCGAGGTGTCTAGGATTGGTAGGTACATCCCACGGCTACTTCTAGTTGCGGTGTTAAGTCCAGGGTCTGCGGTCAGTACAGTTACCATATTCTCCAGAGTACGTCTCATGCCGCTCCTAGGCCACCAGATCATAACACTTAGGGTTAGGGTTGGAATTAGAGTTAGGGTTGGAATTAGGGCTAGGGTTGGAAATAGGGTTAAGATTAGGCTTGTGGTTAGGGTTGTGTTGGGGTTAGGGTTGTGGTTAGGGTTGGGATTAGGGTTAGGGGTGTGTCGGGGTTAGGGCTGTGGTTAGGGGTGTGTTCGGGTTAGGGTTGTGATTAGGGTTAGGGGTGTGTTTGGGTTAGTGTTGGAGTTAGAATTGAGGGTATTCCACTGTGTAGGCACATCAGGGGTCTCCAAATGCAACATGGCCCAACGATTGATTCCAGCCAATCTTGCGTTCAAAAAGTCAAATGGTGCTCCCTCCTTTCCGAGCCCTGACGTGCGCCCAAACAGTGGTTTACCCCCACATATGGGGTACCATACTCAGGACAAACTGGGCAACAACTATTGTGGTCCAATTTCTCCTGTTACCCTTGCGAAAATAAAAAATTGCTTGCTAAAACATAATTTTGATGAAAGAAAAATGATTTTTTATTTTCATGGCTCTGCGTTATAAACTTCTGTGAAGCACTTGGGGGTTCAAAGTGCTCACCACACATCTGGATAAGTTCCTTGGGGGACTAGTTTCCAAAATGGGGTCACTTGTGGGGGGTTTCTACTGCTTAGGCAGATCAGGGGCCCTGCAAACGCAACGTGACGCCTGCAGATCATTCCATCAAAGTCTGCATTTCTAAACATCACTACTTCCCTTCCGAGCCCCGACGTGTGCCCAAGCAGTGGTTTACCCCCACATATGGGGTATCAGCGTACTCAGGACAAAAAGGGCCACAAATATTGGGGTCCACTTCTCCTGTTACCCTTGTGAAAATAAAAAATTACTTACTAAAACATAATTTTTGAGGAAAGAAAAATTATTTTTTATTTTCACGGCTCTGCGTTATAAACTTCTGTGAAGCACTTGGGGGTTTAAAGTGGTCACCGCACATCTAGATTAGTTCCATGGGAGGTCTTATTTCCAAAATGGGGTCACATGTGGGGGAGCTCCAATGTTTAGGCACACAGGGGCTCTCCAAACACGACATGGTGTCCGCTAACGGTTGGAGCTAATTTTTCATTCAAAAAGTCAAATGGCGCTCCTTCCCTTCCAAGCCCTGCCGTGTGCCCAAACAGTGGTTTACCCCCACATATGAGGTCCAAAAATAGATATAGCATCACTGCACTCAATAGAAAAGTATGCTTTCAAGTGAATAAATTTTATTTACGGTGGTGGATGAAGCGACAGTTTTTGACCGCTCACTCGGTAATCGACTCTAGCGCCAGTATATGCCATATCCTTACCCTGACAACTTTACCCACTATAGCTCAGTCATCACAGTCAGGACAGCGCTCCTTTGGCTTGCCGCAAACCCCTCCTGGATCATCCATTAAACTGGTACATATATATATGCATATATTCTTTCCTTTTTTTTCCCCTCTTGTTCCTTTTTTCCTTCCTTCATTTCTCACCCTCGGTCACGTCACATTACATCGTTGAGAGATGCACTACTACAGACAACATCAATGTCTCTGTCCCCAATGTTACACTTTGCCAGTGATATCTAGGCTACCTTCTTAACTATTCTTCCCCCTTTTCCTTTTACCTTTAGGATGTACATCATCAATTTGAGATATCCCAAAAAACGGTGCCAATAATCTTTCGGTGACCTTAAAGGGTATGCTCCATGTCTATTTATTTTAGATTTAATCATTTACGTTCTATGCCAATTCTTGTACTACTGATACCCAGTATCTTTTTGTTCTTTGATGTTGCCAGCCTAAATGCATCTGCATATTTGCGCCCACACCAACCTGGATATGCTGGTTCTCTTATATTTTGTAAATATCTTGTATATTTGTATATGAAACATTCTGATTGTATATATTGTTTTATATTTTTTCCAGCGACTATGTGATAAAGGCCGGAGTTCGGCCGAAACGTCAAAAACTGTCGCTTCATCCACCACCGTAAATAAAATTTATTCACTTGAAAGCATACTTTTCTATTGAGTGCAGTGATTCTATATCTATTTTTGGACTTTACGGAACCTTCGGTTCCTTTTCACTAGCACCTTTTCTCTACGTGGTCGAGTGCTAACCATCTATACTAGAATCCCACATATGAGGTATCAGTGTACTCAGGAGAAATTGCCCAAAAAATTTTATGATCCATTTTATCATGTTGCCCATGTGGAAATGAACAAATTGAGGCTAAAAGAAATTTTTTGTGAAAAAAAAGTACTTTTTCATTTCAGCACCTGGGGGTTCAAAGTGCTCACTATGCATCTAGATAAGTTCCTTGAGGGGTCTAGTTTCCAAAATGGGGTCACTTGTGGGGGAGCTCCAATCTTTAGGTACACAGGGGCTCTCCAAACGCGACATGGTGTCCGCTAACGATTGGAGCGAATTTTTCATTCAAAAGTCAAATGGCACTCCTTCCCTTCTGAGCCTTGCCGTGTGCACAAACAGTGGTTTGTGACCACATATGAGGTATCAGTGTACTCAGGAGAAATTGCCCAACACATTTTATGATCCATTTTATCATGTTGCCCATGTGGAAATGAACAAATTGAGGCTAAAATAAATTTTTGTGAAAAAAAAGTACTTTTTCATTTTTACGGATCAATTTGTGAATCACCTGGGGGTTCAAAGTGCTCACTATGCATCTAGATAAGCTCCTTGGGGGGTCTAGTTTCCAAAATGGGGTCACATGTGGGGGAGCTCCAATGTTTAGGCACACAAGGGCTCTCCAAACGCGACATGGTGTCCGCTAAAGATTGGAGCCAATTTTTCATTGAAAAAGTCAAATGGCGCTCCTTCCCTTCCAAGCCCTGTTGTGTGTGGTTCCCCCCCATATGGAGTATCGGCGTACTCAGGACATATTGTACAATAACTTTTGGGTTCCAGTTTCTCTTTTTACCCTTAGGAAAATAAAAAAAATTGTTGCTAAAAGATCATTTTTGTGACTGAAAAGTTAAATGTAAATTTTTTCCTTCCATGTTGCTTCTGCTGCTGTGAAGCGCCTGAAGGGTTTATACAATTTTTGAATGTGGTTTTGAGCACCTTGAGGGGTGCAGTTTTTAGAATGGTGTCACTTTTGGGTATTTTCAGCCATATAGACCCTTCAAACTGACTTCAAATGTGAGGTGGTCCCTAAAAAAAATGGTTTTGTAAATTTCGTTGTAAAAATGAGAAATCGCTGGTCAAATTTTAAGCCTTATAACTTCCTAGCAAAAAACATTTTGTTTCCAAAATTGTGCTGATGTAAAGTAGATATGTGGGTAATGTTATTTATTAACTATTTTTTGTCACATAACTCTCTCGTTTAACAGAATAAAAATTCAAAATTTGAAGATTGCGAAATTTTCAAATTTTTCGCTAAATACATTTTTTTCACAAATAAATGCAAAAATTATCGACCTAAATTTACCACTAACATGAAGCCCAATATGTCACGAAAAAACAATCTCAGAACCGCTAGGATCCGTTGAAGCGTTCCTGAGTTATTACCTCATAAAGGGACACTGGTCAGAATTGCAAAAAACAGCCAGGTCATTAAGGTCAAAATAGGCTGGGTCATGAAGGGGTTAATATAGCGCATATAATTAATGTGATAGCCTGTAATGTCATTTAAGCAACAAAAGATTACAGCCAGTCTTGATTGGATCTCAATAGCATCGGTATATCGCTCCTGCTGTGAAACCAGTCAATCTGAGGTGTGCAAATTTTCCAGCTATAGCAATGCTGCAATTTTTTTCAGCAGTGAAAATATTATATTGCATTTATAGTGCACCAGTTGTGCATCAAAAGCATACAGCCAGACTTGGTTGGACTTCAATAGCCTCGCTATAATGATACTGCAGTGTAACTAGCCCATGTGGGCTAATTTGTGTGTTCTAGTATTCCTGCAAATTTTTTTCAGCAGACAAATATTTTCTGCCATCTATACCTCACCAGTTCTGAATCAAATAAAAAAAGCCATAGTTTGATTTTTAGAAATAGCATCGCTACATCACTCCTGCACAGTAACAATTCCATATGAGGTGGATGAACTTGTGTTCTAGTATTCCAGCCAAGTTTTTCAGCAGACAAATATTATAAGCCATTTATACTGTGCCAGTCGTGCATCAAAATAAAAAAGCCAAAGTTGGGTGGTTAGAAATACCATTGCTATACTGCTCTGGCACAGTAAGGCTGCCGTCACACTATCAGTATTTGGTCAGTATTTTACATCAGTATTTGCAAGCCAAAACCAGGAGTGGAATAATTAGAGGAAAAGTATAATAGAAACATATGCACCACTTCTGCATTTATCACCCACTCCTGGTTTTGGCTTACAAATACTGATGTAAAATACTGACCAAATACTGCTAGTGTGACGGCAGCCTAACAAGCCCATGTGAGATGGGCAAATTTTCCTGTGCTAGTATTCCTGCCAAATTTTTCAGCAAATAGTATACAGCATTTATGCTGCTCTAGTAGTGCATCACAACAAAAAAGACAGACTTGGTTGGTGAGAAAATAGTATCACTATATTGATACTGCTGTGTAAGAAGTTTATCTGAGATGGGTAAATTTTCCTGCGATAGTAAAACTGCAAAGATTTCTCAACAGGGATATATCATACATAATTTAAAATGGGCAAGGCGCGTAGTAAGCGTTTTGGGAAGTGGAAGTGATGCTGATGGTGAGTGCAGAGGCAGAGGTTGTGGGCAAGGTGAAACTGAGCCTGCCGTGGGAGCACGACAAACACAATGTGGATCTAGATTCCTGTCCCACGTTGTAGGGGGGAGCAGAAAACCAATCTTGAAATCAGACCATTGTGCAGAGGTTGTTGAATGGATAGCGGATAATGCTTCCAGTCAATTTGACAGCTCCACCCTGTCTTTATACATGATCCAGTCTCAGTAGCCGTTATTCTGTTGGGCAAACTCCTCATCCTGCTGATACCCCAATGCTGCTGCAGTTTGTGTCCCTATTACTGCACCTATTGAGTGGTACTATGTGCCCTCTAAATTCTAAAGCAACCCTCTAGAATATGGTAATGCTGGGCACAAGTGCTCTAGAAAACAGTGCCCAAATTTTGCCCCCTGGAAAGTAATAGTGCCCTGTGTGCTCCTTTTATAGTCACAATAACCTAAGTTCCACTATACTAACTGCCCACTTAATGTTGAATAATGTCCCGAGTCTCCCCCTGTACAGCTCCCCTATACACAGTATGATGCTCTTATACATAACATGATGCCTCCTCACTGTAATGCACCTCCACACAGTATACTGACCCCTTTTTAGCCCCCAAACTGTTTGATGGCCCCAACATTGTGTGATGGCCTCTTCACTGTAATCCCCACTGTATGAAGCCCCCCCAGATAGCCTCCATATAGTATAATGTGCCAGATAGTCCTCAATATAGTATAATGCACTCCCCATAGGCCTGTATAGTATAATGCATTCCCCATAGGCCTTTATAGTATAATGCATTCCCCATAGGCCTTTATAGTATAATGCACTCCCCATAGGCCTGTATAGTATAATGCACCCCCATTAGGCAGCCAGTATAGTATAATGCATCAACATTAGGCAGCCAGTACAGTATAATGCACCACCATTAGGCAGCCAGTACAGTATAATGCACCCCCATTAGGCAGCCAGTACAGTATCATGCACCCCCTTTAGGCAGCCAGTATAGTATAATGCAGACCCATTAGGCAGCCAGTATAGTATAATGCAGCCCCATGAGGCAGCCAGTACAATATAATGCACCCCATTAGGCAGCCAGTATAGTATAATGCAGCCCCACCATTAGGCAGCCAGTACTTTATGATGCACCCGCATTGGGCAGCCAGTACAGTATAATGCACCCCAATAAAAAAAAAACCTCTCTTCCTCCTCTCCGCGTGCACCGAGTACTGACGTCATCGCAACACCGTCAGTGTCGGTGATGTCAGATGAGGACAGGGGGATGATGGGAGAGGGAGCGTAACACTCGCTCTCATCATGCGATCAGCTGTATCTGCATCTAGAAGATACAGCTGACTCTGCGATGACGAGCGGGGGGGCCCACTGCTGGCACTGGGCCCCCCACCGCCTGCTCAGGGGCCCCATAGTGGCCAGGCGGCAGAGCAGGGAGATTGATTTTCCCTGCTCTGCCGCAGAATGTAACTGTATCAGCGCAATGTGCTCGCTGATACAGTTACATAGCGTAGTTCCGGGTGGGCCCCCTCAGAGCGATTTTTGAAACAAAACTTCAAAACTTTTTTTTTTTGTTAGGAAGTTATAAAGGCTAAAAGTTGACCAGCAGTTTATAATTTTTCCAATAAAAAATATATATATTTTTTAGGGACCACATCACATTTGAAGTGACTTTGAGGTGTTTAAATGACAGAAAGTACCCAAAAGTGACATCATTCTAAAAACTGCACCCCTCAAGGTGTGCAAAACCACATTCTAGATTATTAACCCTTCAGTTGCTTCACAGGAACTGAAGCGATGTGGAAGTAAAAAATGAACATTTAATTTTTTCACAAAGAAAATGTATTTCAGATCCAAACTTTTTTATTTTCAAAAGGGTAGCAGGAGAAAATGGACCACAAAATTTGTTGTTCAATTTCTTCTGAGTACATCGATACCCCATTTGTGGAAGAAATGTACTGTTTGGGCACACGACAGGGCTCGGAAGGGAAAGAGCGCCATTAGATTTTTTGAATGTAAAATTTGCTGGAATAATTAGCGGATGCCATGTCGTGTTTGGAGAGCCCCTGGTGTGCCTAAACAGTGGAAACCCCCCCACAAGTGACATCATTTTGGAAACTACTAAATCTCTGGCAAAAATCCTTGAGGGATGTATTTTGAACCGACAGGTGAGACAGAATTTGATAACATGCCAGCGCTTGCTACTCCAGTTTGCATCAGGTGCCTTGGTATGCAGAGTATCGCAGGTGCTCGAGTGACATGCCCGAGTCCCCACCCCTCATGTTTTCTGTGCATACCCGAGCACCCGATGCAAAATCGAGAAGGAGTAGTGAGCACTTGCGCTTAATTCTTGCCGGAATTTTGTCTTTTTTTACTTATAAAAAAAATCCAATTCTAAGCCCAACCCCGACTGCAAAGAATGAAAAAAAAATAAATATATATATATTTTTATAATCTCTAAGGGGGTGACAAAGAGGGATTTGATTTTTTTTTTTTTTCGATCACTGTGATAGACCCTATCACAGTGATCAAGAGGAAAAATCTCATTGTTGCCAGGTATACGCCCGCCATTTTTTTTTTTTCAGGAAGATTACGTTGAGGGCCAATGGACGGAGCAGGAGGGTCCAGGGATGACAGAAGTATCAGGGGTCTTGGGGTGCATAATTTCGCCCTCCTCTGACATGTATATCATGTCAGGAGAGAAATAATTGTAACAGCTGGCACACTTTTTTCACTGAATAACGATCACGTGTCTGGGACCGGAGAATCCTGCCCTGATCATGTTCTCCAAGGCCTTGGCTACCTTAAGGACTATCTCCAAGACACCGGAGATTTTCCCACTCTGGGCGGGGGGGGGGGGGGGGGTGTTGCGCTACAGCCTTATTCCCAATCGCGGTTTTAAAACATCAATGAGGGAATAAGTACCTTTAGCAGTCGCTGTTTTAATGCGTATCGGCGGTCGTTGAGGGGCTAAAGTAGTCAAAGAACCTCAGCCCCGAAATGATGATATGATACTAAGATGTTCTTGCAATAAGTAAATATTTTATTTTGATCTGGCAAGAAAATGTCCCATCACTTGAGCTCAAGTGGTAGGGCCTTCTCTTGCCAAATCAAAATGACATTCATTTATTGCACCAACATCTTCGTTCTCTATCATCATTTCAGTGGTAATGTTTATCACCTATATTAACTCAGGACAGCGGGTCCTTTCCTCAAGCATGTGCACTTTGGAAACAGTGGTGCTGATCTTTCCTTTATTACATGGGGTGAATATGTATGGCTTAATAGTATCCAGATTATAATATTCCCCATCCTGACTCCTCCTTGTAATAATCTCCCCATGCTGGGCCCTTTGCTATAACGACTTCACTCTTCCTGCATAATATCCCTCATCCTGAAATGTCCCCAATGCTGGTATAACGTCCATCATGCTGGGCCCTTTCCATTCTTCTCCACATTCTAAAAAGAATCAAACAATTCTACTGATATTCCTCTGCACCCACGACACGTGGTACCCTATCCTGTAGCTGGCAGCTGACTTTAGTGTTCCGGTATGGGCAGCGCATTATGTCACTGCTATGCGCCGTGCATCATGGGTAAGCGGACGTCTGCTGCTATCCTGCGCTTAAATAAGAGCAGCACTCACCATTGGTACTTGAAAAAAACAGTACTTTATTATGGTCGTCACATGAGGAGAAAAAAACATAAGGAGTAAGCGACAGCTGTTTGACGTAAACTACACTTCGTGATTGTATGTATATATGATCCTCAGCCTGGTATATATATATCCCAATCCAGGTATGCCTGTCCCCATCATGGTGTATATGGCTCTCATCCTCATATATAAAAGATCCACATCCTGGTATATATGGCCCCCATCACGCCGCACATGGAAGCTTTGCAAATATATTTATTTTTTTAATGAAAATCACTGATGAAACTTACAAACTGACCAAACACTGAAGACACTAGGACTGTTTTATTGTGTACGTGAAAAAATACAAATATCTGAATAAGGTCTTAAAGATTCGAGGCGTTAGAGAAATTCTGTAAACTATTACCACATAAAACTGCATTAGGCTAAGTTCACATTAGCATTCGGGGGCTTTGCAGAGGGCTGCGTACTTCTTCTGTTAAGCTCCGCCTACTTCCACATACTTCTGCATGCGTCCTGCGTACCTACCTATCATTAACACTGGGTACGCAGGACATGCGGATGCGTTGTTTTGACGCGCCCGCCGACTGCACGGGAACGCAACACGTTGCGTTTTGTGGAGACGGCGGGTGCGTCAAAACGACGCATCTGCATATCCTGCGTACCCAATGTTATAGATAGGTACGCAGGACGCATGCAGAAATAGGCAGAGCTTAAAGGAGGAAGGACGCAGCCCTCTGCAAAGCCCCCGGACGCTAATGTGAACTTAGCCACATTTCAAAACGCTGAATGCAAGAAATGAAGCATAATAATTACAAGGGTTTCATTTTACCCATTACTAAATTACACTTAGGCCTCACTCAGATGTCTATTTTTCAGCCACAATTTTCAGATAGGCCATATACCCATTAGTCAATGGGTTTACATGTCCGTTTTCTGCAGACTGTCACGAATCAAAATTACCTATACAAGTTGATGTGCCATCCATGTGTGGTCTGTGATTAATCCCTTACCCCCCCAAGGGTGGTTTGCATGTTAATGACTGGGCCAATTTTTGCAATTCTGACCACTGTCCATTTATAAGGTTATAACTCTGGAACGCTTGCATGGATCCCGATGATTATTATTATTATTTATTATTATAGCGCCATTTTTTCCATGGCGCTTTACATGTGAGGAGGGGTGTACATAATAAAAACAAGTACAATAATCTTGAACAATACAAGTCACAACTGGAACAGGAGGAGAGAGGACCCTGCCCGCGAAGGCTCACAATCTACAAGGGATGGGTGAGGATACAGTAGGTGAGGATAGAGCTTGTCGTGCAGTGGTTTGGTCGATCGGTGGTTACTGCAGATTGTAGGCTTGTCGGAAGAGGTGGGTCTTCAGGTTCTTTTTGAAGGTTTCTGACAATGTTTTCTTATGACATATTGTACTTTATGTTATTGGTAAAATTTCCTTGACATTACTTGCGTTTATTTGTGAAAAAAACAGAAATTTGGCAAACATTTTGCAAATGTCGCAGTTTTCCAACTTTGAATTTTCATGCCCTTAAATCACAGAGATATGTCACACAAAATCCTTAATAAGTAACATTTCCCACATGTCTACTTTACATCAGCACAATTTTGGAACCAACATTTTTTTTTTTGTTAGGGAGTTATAAGGGTTAATAGTTGACCAGCAATTTCTCATTTTTACAACACCATTTTTTTTTAAGGAACATTACATTTGAAGTCACTTTGAGGGGTCTGTATGATAGAAAATACCCAAGTGTGACACCGTTCTAAAAACTGCTACCCTCAAGGTGCCCAAAACCACATTCAAGAAGTTTATTAACCCTTCAGGTGTTTCACAGGAATTTTTGGAATGTTTAAAAAAAAAAAAAATAATAATGTACATTATAAAAGGGGATAAAATTAAGCACACCAGTAGCGCTTCAGAAACTGGGAATCCTGCAGCGAATACAAATACAGTGCCACCCTTCTGTATTAGTAGCTATAAACAGGTATATACGACATTACCATAAGGAAACTCTGAGCGAGATAATAAATTGATTTTTTACCTGGTGCGGTATAGTCGATAATGTCCACAGTTCCGTTTAGTCGGTCTTTGTAAAAGTCCAAAATGCGGCTTCGGTGGAGTTTTTTTTTTCCTCTTTTGCTTTCACATGAGCGGGCTCCAGGCAGTGCCCCGGCCGGCGGCAAACAGCCCTATGCTCGCTCACTGCTAGTAGCGACTATGCGCTGTTGTGCAGCTCTCGGTTCTCTGCAGGACCTTGCGTGACGTCACGGTCATGTGATTGCTCACGTGACTTGCTACAGATAGCACGGTGGACCAATTTCCTACTAGTTTCGGAATAGGACGTATTCCTTCATCAGGAAGACCGACTAAGGGCTGTCCCACACGTCCAGATAATTCCGGTACCGGAATAAATCGGTACCGGAGTTATCCGTGTCCCTGGGAACTCACGTAGGCCATACGTGCGGCACACGTGTGCCGCCCGTATGGCGAGTGGGTACCACACGGAGCGTGTGGTACCCTGCATCGCGCTGAAGCCGCGATTCATATGTTCCCTGCAGCAGCGTTTGCTGCAGAGAAAATATGAATAATAGTGTTTAAAATAAAGATCTATGTGTCCGCCACCCTCCCACCCCCTGTGCGCCCCCCCCCGCTGTTCAGAAAATACTTACCCGCCTCCCTCGCTGCTTCCTGGTCTGGCCGCGGCTTCTAGTGTATGCGGTCACGTGGGGCCGATCATTTACAGTCATGAATATGTGGCTCCACCTCCCATAGGGGCGGAGCCGACTATTCATGATTGTAAATGATCGGCCCCACGTGACTGCATACAGGAGAAGATGGGGGCAGAGAGGAAGGAGTGACAGCCAACGAGGGACCGGGTGAGTATTTTCTGAACAGCGGGGGGGGGCGCACAGGGGGGGGGGGGGCGGCGGACACATAGATCTTTATTTTAAACACTATTATTCATATTTTCTCTGCAGCAAACGCTGCTGCAGGGAACATATGAATCGCGGCTTCAGCACCATGTGGGGGGGACAGCGCTTACTGTAGCGCTGTCTCCTGCACGCACACGGACCCCAGACGGAGAATGTCCGTGTGAGGTCCGTGTTTTACACGGACCCATTGACTTTAATGGGTCCGTGTAATACGTGCGCTCCCACGAACACTGACATGTCTCCGTGTTTGGCACACGGAGACACGGTCCGCAAAAAATCAATGACATCTGAACAGATGCATTGATTTTTATGGGTCTACGTGTGTCAGTGTCTCCGGTACGTGAGGAAACTGTCACCTCACGTACCGGAGCCACTGACGTGTGAAACCGGCCTAAAGGGAACTGTGGACATTATCGACTATACCGCACCAGGTAAAAAAATCAATTTATTAATTTCCTTATGGTAATGTCGTGCTCCACGGTGGAGCTATTTTAAAACACAGCACAAACTTATTTTTTAATAGTTTCTTAAAGTCATATAAAAGGTGCAAATATTTATTGTTTTTTGGAGGTATTTAGTGGTCACAAAACTGGAGAACCCAGTGCGGATTATTTTTATATATATATACCTGCTAATAATGTACATTTAACTTTTTTCACAAAAAATTTACTTTAGATCCAATTTGTTTTATTTTCCCAAGGGTAACAGGAGAAATTGCACAACAACGTTTGGAATCCAATTTCTCCTGAGTACGCTGATATATGTGGGGGTAAATCACTGTTTGGGTGCGTGGCAGAGCTCAGAAGGGAAGGAGCGCCATTTGACTTTTCAATGCAAAATTGGCTGGAATTGAGATAGGATAATCCCCCACAAATGACACCATTTTGGAAAGCAGACCCCCTAAGGAACTTATCTAGATGTGTGGTGAGCACTTTGAACCCCCAAGTGCTTCACAGAAGTTTATAACGTAGAGCCGTGAAAATTAAAAAAAAATAATTTTTCCACTAAAATGATCTTTTAGCTCCCAATTTTGTATTTTCCCAAGGGTATCTGGAGAGATTGGACCCCAAAAGTTGTTGTCCAATTTGTCCTGAGTACGCTGATACCCATATGTGGGAGAAAACTACTGTTTGGGCGCATGGCAGAGCTCGGAAGGGAAGAAGTGGCATTTTGGAATGCAGACTTTGATGGACTGTGGGCGTCACGTTGCGTTTGCATAGCCCCTGATGTACCTAAACAGTAGAAACCCCCCACAAGTGACCCCATATTGAAAACTAGACCCCCAAGGAACTTATCTAGATGTGTTGTGAGAACTTTGAACCCCCAAATGTTTCACTAAAGTTTATAACGCAGAGCCGTGAAAATAAAAAAAAATCCTTTTTTTCCACAAAAATGATTTTTTAGCCAACAGTTTTGTATTTTCTCAAGGGTAACAGGAGAAATTGGACCCAAAAAGTTGTTGTCCAATTTGTCCTGAGTACGCCGATACCCCATATGTGGGGGTAAACCACTGTTTGGTCGCACGGCAGAGCTCGGAAGGGAAGGAGCAGAGTTTTACTTTTTCAACGCAGAATTGGATGGAATTGAGATCGAACATCATGTTGCATTTGCAGAGCCCCTGGTGTGCCTTAACAGTGGAAACCACCCAATTCTAACTCCAACCCTAACCACACCCCTAACCCTGACACACCCCTAACCCAACCCCCAACCCTAATGGGAAATGGAAATAAATACATTATTTATTTCATTATATTTCCCTAACTAAGGTGGTGATAAAGGGTGGGTTTGATTTACTATTTATAGCGGGTTTTTATGTTTGGCAGCTGTCACACACTAAAAGACGCTTTTTATTGCAAAAAATATTTCTTTGCGTTACCACATTCTGAGAGCTATAATTTTTCCATATTTTGGTCCACAGAGTCATGTGAGGTCTTGTTTGTTGCGGGATGAGTTGAAATTTTTATTGGTACCATTTTCGGGCACCTAACATTTTTTGATCACTTTTTATTCAGATTTTTGTTAGGCAGAATGAACAAAAACCAGCAATTAATGAATTTATTTTTTGGGGGGCGTTTATACCGTTCCGCGTTTGGTAAAATTGATAAAGCAGTTTTATTCTTCGGGTCAGTACGATTACAGCGATACCTCATTTATAATCTTGTTTTGTGTTTTGGCACTTTTATACAATAAAAACTATTTTATAGAAAAAATAATCATTTTTGCACCGCTTTATTCTGAGGGCTATAACTTTTTTTTTGCTGATGACATATGTCAGTTTGTTTTTTGCAGGACAAGATGACGTTTTCGGCGGTACCATGTTTATTTATATCCGTCTTTTTGATCGCGTGTTATTCCACTTTTTGTTCAGCAGTATGATAAAGCATTGTTTTTTGCCTCTTTTTTTACGGTGTGTCACTGAAGGGGTTAACTAGTGGAACAGTTTTATAGGTCGGGTTGTTACGGATACTAAATATGTGTACTTTTATTGTTTTTTTATTATTTACATAAAGAAATGTATTTATTGGAACAATTTTTTTTATTTAGGATTTTTTTTTTTCTTTTTTACACATTTAAATATTTTTTTTTCTACTTTTTTACTTTATCCCAGCGATCTGACAGGCAGTGCTGCAGGCTTGCCGGCGCCTGCTCTCAGCAGGCGCTTGCAAGCCACCTCCCTGTAGGACTCGGAAGGCCCCCCGCAGCCATCTTGGATCCGGGGCCTGCAGGGAGAAAGACGAAGGAGATGCTCGGAACAACGCGATCACATCGCGTTGTTCCGAGGATCTCAGGGAAGCACGCAGGGAGCCCCCTCCCTGTGCGATGCTTCCCTATGCTGCCGGAACGCTGCGATCATGTTTGATTGCAGTGTTCCAGGGGTTAATGTGCCAGATGTCAGCTGTGATAATCAGCTGACACCCGGCCGCGCTCATTGGGATCGCCTATGATGTATTATCCCTTCCCTGGGAATTAAGTCCCAGGTCACCTCGACGGGATAGTACGTCTAATGGCAGAAAGGGGTTAACACCTTCATGACTTTTATACTTTTTTCCTCCCCTTCTTCTGAGAGCCATAACTTTTTCGTTTTTCCGCATGAGGGCTTGTTTTGTTTCCCGGCCGAGTTGTACTTTTGAATTACACCATTCATTCTACCACATATGATAGAAAACAGGAAAAAAAAAAAATCTAAGTGCCTTGTATTTTTTGATTTACCATGCTCATTATATGGTAAAACTGAACTGGCAGTATGATTCTCCAGGTCAATACAAGTATGTAGATAACAAAAAACAAAAAACACTACGTTTGTTCCAAGTGGTGAAAAAATAATAATTTTGCTTCTGTCTCCGTTTCCAGCGACACGTAAAAGTTTAAATTTTTTGGGATATGGGCTGTGTGAAGGCTTGTTTTCTGTGCCCTGAGCAGACATTTTTACTTATACCATTTTAGGGTAAATAAGAGATTTTGATTGAATCTTAAGTAGATTTATTGGCGAAAGACACCTAATTCTGTCATTTTATTTTTATTTTCTTATTACGCCGTTTCCCAACCAGATGAATTTACTTTAAATTTTGATGGATAGGACTTTTACAAATGAAGCAATTCTAAATGTGTATTTTGTAATGGTTTTATTTCTAATGGAGCAAAAGTGAGAAGGGGGAAATTAACTTGTGCCTTTTTTTTTTTTATATATATTTTAATTAAAAAAAAAAATCTTTACTGTATTTAATAGTCCCCTTAGGGGACATGAAGCTGCAACCATCTGATTGCTTGCCTCAGCACTGCTATGTATAGCTAAAATCAAGATCACCTATGAACTCCAGCTACAGGCTGGCTTTCACAGGAAGATCGTAAGGACAGGCACAGGGGTCCTCAGCAGTTTCCTGGTTATCATGACAATCCATTGGTGCTCCGCGATCACATCATAGGTGCGCGGATTGGCACATCAAATTATGTGCCCCCTACCGATGTGCATTAAATGGCAACGTTGGAGATTTACAGTGCCATTTAACATGCTCCGCTCCACCTGCGGATATTAAATACACATGATGGCTGATTAAATGAGTCATCATCTGCAGGGAAAGATGCGGGCTCGGCATGCAAGACCACATCAAAAGCAGGGACACGACATATGACGTACTTGTACGACAAATGTTGTGAAAGGGTTAAAGGGGTTGTTTGGTCTTCTGATAAGTCTGCAATCACTTACTGCAGACTTCTGAATCCGGAGAGCCTGCGGTGTGTATGCGGTCAGGATTCAGCAGGATTGCCAGTGAAAGCGGACAGTCAATTGACCCAAAGCTTGTAAAATATAGGTACTTTCAGTCTGACTACACATGTCTGGCTTCTCTCAATGAGTACATTGAGCAACTGCAAACTTATCAGAAAATCGCACAACCCCTTTAACATTGCAATGAGTAGGAGAATCTTCACAATTTATCTCTTTTTCCCATACGTGAAATTCAATGATGAAACACTGATGGTAAAAACTGACACACTCCCCAAACTCTGATGACACACTGATGAATAGCAGTCTGTGTTTTTACATATGAGCAGTCCAAATGCGTCCATAGTGGGTAGAGGATGTTGTTCTCACCTTAGCATTGCAGATTAATTTGACACGTTTCAGGCATGTATTTTGTAATTTGAAAATAAATGTATATTTAGGTCATTCATAGGATTTGATGTTGAGCACATCAACTGACAAGTGTTGTCTCGATAAAACAGGAAACAAAATTATTAAATTCATCTAGTCTTCATATATTTGCAATATACAACAGACATGAGAAACACAGTAGAGATACAGATCAGTTATTGGCTTGGTTACCAAACAATTACATTTCCGTTCACATTGTTTGCATACTTTCTATGTACACAGACTGGTCCATACATATACAAAACAAAAACATTAAATATATTACTTAAAAAAAATTTTTTTTTACAGCCCCTTTACAAATCAGACACATGAAAGTCAACCGATCACCAAGAATTACCACTTCATTAGTCAGTATAACATTATATATCAGATCTGCTTCATTGTGAACATACATGCAAAAGAGTGCAAGGTGCAACATGCCAAGTAGGTTGGTTTGATCTCTTTGCTTTTGGAAAATGAAACCAATGACACTTCTCTTGAACCAACCAATGTAATCTAGCCGTGATAATGGAGAATACAGCTATGGTATTAAACTAAGAATAAATACGGTAAAGAATAAATACGGTAATAGGGAGACTACCCGAGTGGTGTTTTGAGGTTGTTAAGCTGATTCTGATTCCTGCACAACACTTGTTCAATGATGGGTCTATCACAGATTTTAAGTCTTCAATTAGTCCTATAATGCGCAATGGAAAAATCATACAAATAAAGCAAAATTCTATATCAAATATTTAAAAAGAAAAATATTAAAGTATTTAAGGAAAGCAATAAATGCAGTAGTTCAAATAATATACAGCTGAAATGTTTTCTGCCAAGAGAACTGTCCTCCTAGCAGTTATAGCAGCAGACCTTGCTCAGTCGCGGAAATAACAGCTTTCTACAAAAGGTAGCAAAACCGTTTCACAACCCAATGACTAAGGAAAAAACACCAAAACGCAATTGGTCAGATTTCAACACATTCTCGTAACGAAGTCCTAAAACTCTATAAAGACATTTGTATATTTAATTTATTGATAGCTACATAGAAACTCTAAATTCAAGGGTGACGTATAGGAGGAAAGCTTGACACTTAAGGTTACTACCCAAGTTTTGCTTTTAAGCGCTGCACAAGTGTTTTTTTTTGTGTTGTAAGCAGCCCAGCCTAATAATACAAATTAATAATAATAATACATCTACTGATCCCAGCCAGCCACCGCTGTTCCTCTCTTAGCGGTAGCCGGAGTCTCCTGGCTGTTCCTTACAGCAAGGACAGGTAATGTGGCCACAGAAGCTAATGCATGGGGGTACAGCAGTGACCAAAACATCATTGCCATGATTGGCTGCAACATCACATAGCCATACCACCACAGCAGGATATAGAGAGACAGACTGTTGGGATTTCTTTTAAGCATGTACTAATAATCCAAGAGTGAAGAAAACAAAACACAAATTGTCTTTATAACGGCAGATGCATAAGGTGTGGTGGGCTAATATCCTAATCCACTTCAGCTAGGGGTACTATTTGATAGTGCCTCTCAGTAGTACAGATGCCAACACATTCTAGTGAGGAGCAGCATTTGTTTAAAGGGCATTTTGGGTTTATTTAACTACCAAACTAAAGCAAGTTTTAGGGCAAACATTTGTGTTATGTATTGTGTTTTGCCTAGTGCAGGGTCATTTTGACCACGGATGCTACTTTGAAAGGGTTGTAAAGAAAATCATAGCTCCTTCCTTCTAAATGGCTTTTGAATGAAAGCAGGAATGACAAGTTCAGCAACTTTCTATATACTTTGCATTTTTGTTCTTCAGTATCTCAAAACTTATGCCATCTGCCAGTGGAAATGGAACCATAATAGTTACATTAAAGGGTTATTCTGGCTCCGTTCAGCTCCTTACCAGGATGTAAGCGGGGCCACATCTATGGATATGTTCTGAGATGCACATGTCACTGGCAGGTATCATGCACCTGTCCTATTCACTTTCACTGCACAGAAAATATAACCTTTACTTGCATACAAAAAAAAAAAAAAACCCGCTAAATCAATTGGAATGAAAAGAAATAACTGTTCAACAGTGGGGCTACAATGTTGAAGAATTATGCGGTATTCAATTAGTTCTAGACCAAATATGGTCTCATAAATATTAAAGAGGTTGTTTACTACTAGGACAACCCCGTCTTGATCAAAATGTTTGGCCTCCATAAAATAATAAAGCCTATACTCACCTTCTGTGCAGCTGCTGTTCCACGGTGTCGGCACTTGCTCTCTCCAGGGCTCTCATGCGGTGTTGTAACACGCGACGCCGGCACCCAATCAGTGCTGGTGTCACTGTCCCCGCCTTTGGACAAATCGAACATGAAGAGGAAGTCCTGGCTGCAGCTGATCTTTGACTTCCTCTTCATGCTCAATTTGAAAGGCAGCAGAGACCGGGACGCCAGCAAGGGAGTCCCGGGTGAACAAGTGCTGGCACTGCAGGAATGGCGCCAACACGAGAGGGTATTACAAGCTTTATTATTTTATCGGGGCTAAGCCAGGGGTATGACAAGAAAGTTGTCCAACTTTTTTAAGTGAGGGAAAAATTTAAACTGCAGATGACTGCATTCAGGCCTAACTCTAATGCCAGCTGACCCATCAAGATTTATTGATCCATACACACCTGATTTAAAAATGTATCCAGGTTGTGATCCATGAGATCCACAGCATGTCTTATTCTTTTCAGTTTTGTAGATCAGACTCAGCCATTAAAATACAGTCAAGGCTGAAAGTGTTGGCATCCTTGAAATTGTACCAGGAAATGAAGTATTTCTCCCAGAAAATTATTGTAATTATACATGCTTATTTCCTGTGTGTATTGAAACACAAAAAAAAAAAAAAGGTGAATTTGACATAATTTCACACAAAGCCCCAAAAATAGGCTGGACAAAATTTTCGGCACCCTAAACTTAATATTTGGTTTCACACCCTTTGGAATAAATAACTGCAATCAATCACTTCCTATAACCATCAACAAGCTTCTTACACCTCTCAACTGGAATTTTGGACCACTCTTCTTTTGCAATCTGTTCCAGGACTCTCATGTGGACTTGTAACCTTGAGATTCATATTTTTCAACAGTTTTGGTTCTCAAGCCTTAGACAGTTCTCTTCTCCTCTTTCTGTTCCCCATGCTTAGTGTGGCACACACAGACACACTGTAAAGATTGAGTCAACTTCTCCCCTTCTATCTGGCTTTAGGTGTGGTTGTGTGTGAAATGACGTCCAGTTTGACTTAATTTCCTGTTTTTTTGTGTTATTCCAATACACAAAAGGAAATGAAAATGTGTTGACATAATTTTCGGAGAAATACTTCATTTTCTGGATCAATTTCAAGGGTGCCAACAATTTTGGCCATGACTGTATATGTGGATCCCATCATCACCCCATTTTAAAATTGAAGGAGGTAGATTGTGTGAACTTATAATCTTCTGTTGACTGTTAAAGGGCCACTGTCACCCCCTCCAGCCGTTATAAACTAAAAGAGCCACCTTGTGCAGCAGTAATGCTGCAGTCTAACAAGGTGGCTCTTTTAGTTTATAACGGCTGGAGGGGGGTGACAGTGGCCCTTTAACAATATCCGTGAAAAATGTGTTTCCGTGTTTCATCTATTTAATATGGATCCCCCATGAACTTTAATGACCATGTCCGATTTACAAAATGGATGAGGATAGAACATACTTTGAGACTTACGGACAGGAAAAATGGATCCATTTTTACAATGGATGTGAATATGGGTCCGTGAAGAAAAACAAAAAAAACAGTACATGGACATGTTATATGGATGTGTGAATGTAGCCGGAGAAGCAAAAAAAACAAAACAAAAACAAAACACAGACGCAACAATAGATGTATGGAAATAATTTTCATTCACCCATTTTTCTGTGACTTGAATACATTGTACAATTGCTCCGGTCTAAAATTGGGTGTACACATTCCTACCGATCCCCTACACAAATACAAGCTTAGCTTGACCTAGTGCATATGAATGTCCGTGAGAAGGGAATGATGACCCTGACAAACATCTCACATGCTGAAATTCAACAGTCTGATCCATTTTCTCCCCGACATCTGATGGCAGGGTGAGTTTCGATACCACCATAATCATTAATTGGATGTTCAGTCCAGGCTAAATAGGCAGGTTTGGCCAACAATCTATATAGTGTATGGCCACTTTAAACCTGCATTCACATTTCTCTCCGTCCATACTTGTAAGGATGGTATATTTTTTTTTTTATTTGCCATAAAAAGAGAATGGATCATAGTAGAAGGAAGGCAAATAGTAAAAATAGAATCCTCAAAAAGACTGAGAGATGAGAGGCCATAGACACGTGACTTGTGCATAAAACAATCCGTAGAGGGAACAGGAAAAATCAACAGCCGTCTTTTATTCAGTTGTTCTCTTCCTGCTGTTCCTGGGTTGATGGCTGAGAGAAGGTAGAAAGCCAAGAGGACATTGCAGATTTTGCACTGATCAGTGCGCCCCCAACTGACTGACCTACAGAAACAGAATATATCAGGGTCAATATTTGTGACAAAGTCATGTTAATATTTATGCGCCCCAAGATGAGGCGATACAATGAAAAATTAACATAAAAATATTTTCTCATACCCATTGCTTTACCCGTCTGAACCATGTTACGGCTTGTGGTGACAACAGCATTGCCAAGCTTCTTCCCTCTTTCACTGTTCTGGACTGAGCTTTAACATAACAGTGAGATGTTTATTTTTATTAATGCAGTCAATAGGGTAATGGGTCTAAAACTAGTGAATCAAACGCAGAAAACCAATACTTACTGTGAAAGTCTTAGCTTCACATCTGATACACTATAATTGCCCTGGAATGGATGGCTGAAAGACAACATGTTACAGGCAGATAAAATTTGGAGGCATAATACATCATTAGTGATGATAATGAAAAGCAAACACTTTCACCATGCAATTACTCTTTTGGGGGAACAGATTCAGATACAATGAAAGTCGGTGTCAGAATTTCTACATAATTCAGACAATGACAAGAGCATTTTAGGAGCCCAACTTAAAATTGTATTCAACTGCCACCTACCCAACCTGACAACTGCAGCTTGTACTGAGCAGTGTCAGATCTCAGCAGAGTATCAAATGTTTTATTGCTGGCTTCCCATAATATAGACTGGTGCAATCTTCCTCTCAGTTAAAAGGCAAACATGAACCTGGACACTTTCAGCCACAACTTCATTATGCGGTTCTGATGCTCATGTGCCCATAATAGGTGCCCCAGGGATGGACGGTTGCTGAGCAGCCCTATAAGCAGCAAGCTTAAATGCATTGTGTGTTCTGACATTTTTTTATTTTTTTATTTATTTTTTTTTTAAATCAAAGCAATCATTAGCATTATATGCATTTCTATGGGATTGGATCAGACACCTTAGCCTTCCCTCCCAGTGTGCATCAATGAGCCTTGGGTGTTCATAACTTTGTCCCAGGTTCACATGAACATTCCTGATGGGCATCTTTACACAATTCATACTAGCAGGACTGTGTGCCAGGTCAGAGTAATGCAAAGAGGACCTGTCAGCATAATACTTCTCACATAAATGTAATTCTTCCCAGAAATGTATGAAGAAATTGACAAATGGATGTTATTTCCCCTTCTCCAAGGACTGAAAGGCTAGACAACTGAAGATGACTGGACAGTGCCAGTCGGTGTAGGAACAAGTCACAACTGAAAAACGGAAACACCAGTCATTAACACAACGTTTTACAAGACAGAATGGTTATGTCATGGAGAATTAATAAAACATGAATGTTATTTTTTTAAAAGAAGCCCTCCACTCCCGATTTATTAAAAACCCACATTCCCGAAACATCATCTCATGGAATTTGTGTAATATCATTTATTACACTAAAAAGGCCAGGCAGTTAGATTTGTGGACATACTCCATGAGCAAGGGAAATAAATAGTAGTCGTCAGTTGTTAATTTATTCATGTTTTCATGAGAATTAAAAGGACAACAGAACAAAGTATACATCTAAAAGGTATTTCAGAATAGTTTATAAATATTATTTTAAAGGGAACCTGTCACCTCCAAAATCGAACATGAGCTAAGCCCACCGGCATCAGGGGCTTATCTACAGCATTCTGGAATGCTGTAGATAAGCCCCCCGATGTATCCTGAAAGATAAGAAATAAAGGTTAGATTATACTCACCCAGGGGCGGTCCCGCTGCGGTTCGGTCCGATGGGTGTCGCGGTCCGGTCCGGGGCCTCCCATCTTCTTACAATGACATACTCTTCTTGTATTCACGCTCCGGCGCAGGCGTACTTTATCTGTCCTGTTGAGGGCAGAGCAAAGTACTGCAGTGCGCAGGCGCCGGGAAAGGTCAGAGAGGCCCAGCACCTGCGCACTACAGTACTTTGCTCTGCCCTCAACAAGGCAGACAAAGTACGCCTGCGCCGGAGCCACAGCAAGAAGACAAGAAGAGGATATCATCCTATGAAGATAGGAGGCACCGGATTGGACCGCGACGTGAGTATAATCTAACCTCTTTTTCTCATCTTTCAGGATACATCAGGGGGCTTATCTACAGCATTACAGAATGCTGTAGATAAGCCCCTGATGCCGGTGGGCTTAGCTCATCTTCGATTTTGGGGGTGACAGGTTCAATTTAAAAGGTACTTTGGTTTCAGCAAAAATGGTATTTTTTTTAAATTAAGTTGTGCAATTTCCTAATATACCGTATATACTCGTGTATAAGCTAAACTAAGTATAAGCCGAGGCACCTAATTTTGCCACGAGAAACTGGGAAAACTTATTGACTCGAGAATAAGACAGGTATGCATTGTCCCCTAGTTCCCATCCTTGTCTGCATGGCTCCTCATCCCCATCCTTGTCTGCATGGCTCCTCATCCCCATCCTTGTCTGCATGGCTCCTCATCCCCATCCTTGTCTGCATGGCTCCTCATCCCCATCCTTGTCTGCATGGCTCCTCATCCCCATCCTTGTCTGCATGGCTCCTCATCCCCATCCTTGTCTGCATGGCTCCTCATCCCCATCCTTGTCTGCATGGCTCCTCATCCCCATCCTTGTCTGCATGGCTCCTCATCCCCATCCTTGTCTGCATGGCTCCTCATCCCCATCCTTGTCTGCATGGCTCCTCATCCCCATCCTTGTCTGCATGGCTCCTCATCCCCATCCTTGTCTGCATGGCTCCTCATCCCCATCCTTGTCTGCATGGCTCCTCATCCCCATCCTTGTCTGCATGGCTCCTCATCCCCATCCTTGTCTGCATGGCTCCTCATCCCCATCCTTGTCTGCATGGCTCCTCATCCCCATCCTTGTCTGCATGGCTCCTCATCCCCATCCTTGTCTGCATGGCTCCTCATCCCCATCCTTGTCTGCATGGCTCCTCATCCCCATCCTTGTCTGCATGGCTCCTCATCCCCATCCTTGTCTGCATGGCTCCTCATCCCCATCCTTGTCTGCATGGCTCCTCATCCCCATCCTTGTCTGCATGGCTCCTCATCCCCATCCTTGTCTGCATGGCTCCTCATCCCCATCCTTGTCTGCATGGCTCCTCATCCCCATCCTTGTCTGCATGGCTCCTCATCCCCATCCTTGTCTGCATGGCTCCTCATCCCCATCCTTGTCTGCATGGCTCCTCATCCCCATCCTTGTCTGCATGGCTCCTCATCCCCATCCTTGTCTGCATGGCTCCTCATCCCCATCCTTGTCTGCATGGCTCCTCATCCCCATCCTTGTCTGCATGGCTCCTCATCCCCATCCTTGTCTGCATGGCTCCTCATCCCCATCCTTGTCTGCATGGCTCCTTATCCCCATCCTTGTCTGCATGGCTCCTTATCCCTGCCCTGATATCCATGGGTCCTCATCCCTATCCTTATATGCATGGCCCCCCATGAGAAAAGCATAAAAAAATAAAAATATAAAAAAACATACTACTTACCTTCCCTGCCGGCCCTGACAGCATCTTGTCCCGGTGCCAGCAGCTCCTGAGGCTGAGCGATCACGTGTCCCCGCTTATTAAGGGAATAAATATTCACCTCTCTCCATGCCTATCGGAGTCGAGAGAGGTGAATATTCATTACCTTAATGAGTGGGCACCTGATAGCCCGTTAGCTGCTGGAAGTCCGATGCGCCCTGCTGGTGCATTTGTTTGGAGGCTTCAACAGGTAATCATCTCTGCTTTTTTCTCTGATTTTTTTCAATTTTCTGGAGGATTTTTAAGTCCTCTTTTTGTGTCTGTGAGCTTTTACTCAATGTTTAGCGTTAGGACCGGCAAAATGTAAGGACCCTTGACGTGGGTTGCCAGCTTAAGTATTGAGGCCCCAATATAAACTAATACCTTACATACATTGATATGTTTTTTTTTTTGCACTTTATCTCGCAGGGCGCAGTCGGACCAAGATGGCTCTGTAAACTGTAGGCCTCTATTCACAAAGCATGCATTTTGTAGCACTGGGCGGCCCGCCTGTATGTGCGTTAGTAATAGGCTGTAAACCAGATGCTCTGCATTCCCTGTGTGAACAATGCCACATACAGACTATTATCGCTTATCTTTCTGTGCACTAATGCCAAACAGCCAACACTGGATTGAAAGTGGTTGTTTCATCGGTATTTTTTGCACCTGTTTTTTGCCATCATTAATCGGGTCCGATGCGCCCTGCTGGTGCATTTGTTTGGAGGCTTCAGCAGGTAATCATCTCTGCTTTTTTCTCTGTGATTTAAGTCAGCGGCTCCAGATGACTGTGCGCGCTATAAGAAAACTGAATATTCATTGCCAGTGCAGTATTCATTTCTCTTTAGCAGCCGGCTCCTGTCTCCTGTGACCCGCTGCTTCGCAGCTCCCCCTTCCCCACTGGGACAATGACTTGTGTATAAGCCGAGGGGGTGTTTTCGGCACAGAAGAATGTGCTGAAAAACTTGGCTTATACACGAGTATATACGGTAAGTTGCACCAAGCAGAAATCTTGAAAGCCTTGTGAAATTGATAATCAACTTTTATTGGTTACATCCAGGGAAGAAGAAGAATAATCTGTCGTGGTCACGTGACCGACATGCAGCGGCTGTAAAGATTACAGTTGTTGTACAGCTACCAATGTGCCGTCTTGTACAGAGCCGCGCAGATCACATGACCAGGACTGGCTTGAATCGCTCAACAGTAAATAAAAGAATTAAGAATTCATACAGAAACAAATAACATTATTTCCTAAAACTGCTTTATTAACTTACACTCTCTTTTATACTGATTATTCTTACCATGGATTCACCTCCGAAAGAGCAGGATGCTTATTGCTGTTCCATACCCTATAGTTGTGTGTTATTTTCCACATTGAAATAAAAGCAGATCCATAGTCTGACATCATCTTCTCATTCTCTGCAAAGAAAAAAAAAGGAAATAGCAAGAACATCTGCCATCAAAGGAAAAAATAACACTCTTCTAGCACCAGCCTGTGCAGTTTTATCAATCATATCATCATCCAAGACCACAGGGATCACTACTACTCTCGTATGAAGCAGGTTGGCACTCCTATGTCTCGTGCCAGGTATAATGTTAGGTTCCTGGTTACATGGATTTGAAAGATACAGAACTTTAAGGGAAAAAAAGTTTACTTAACTAGACATTATGGGTTGTGATTTACACTACCTGGCTGTGCAGAGGCAGAAAGCAAAGAATGCAGGTAAAGTGCAAACTGTGCCCTGATCCATTCGTCACCACCCTCCCAGCCTGTGCCATCGAGGAACACATCATCCCGGTTTTCTGTGACATGCTTCACTAAGTGGTCAATGAATCGGAGGTCAGCTGTTGTAGGGTTCAGTATCTTCCTCAGCTCAGGGTCATGAATGTTCAGTCTTGCATCTTCTACCTTAAAAAGCACAATGATTATTCTTATCATCCAATACTTCAAGATGAAGTTATCATGCAGTACATGTTCCTCAGGGATCTGTCCTAGGGCCCCTCCTCTTCTCTTTGTATGCTGCCCCTATTGGACGAACAATCAGTAGATTTGGTTTCCAGTACCATCTCTATGCTGACGACACCCAATTATACACCTCTTCTCCTGCTTTCACTCCGACCTTCTTAGAAAACACCAGTGATTGTCTTACCGCTGTCTCTAACATCATGTCCTCCCTCTATCTGAAACTGAACCTGTCAAAAACTGAACTCCTCGTGTTCTCTCCCTCTACTAACCTACCTTTGCCTGACATTGCCATCTCCGTGTGCAGTTCAATCATTACTCCAAAGCAACATGCCCGCTGCCTTGGGGTCATCCTTGATTCCGAGCTTTCATTCACCCCCCTCATCCGATCACTGGCTCGCTCTTCTTATCTGCATCTCAAAAACATTACTAGAATTCGCCCTTTTCTTACTTTCGACTCTGCAAAAACTCTTACTGTTTCTCTTATTCATTCCCGTCTGGACTATTGTAACTCTCTACTAATCGGCCTCCCTCTTACCAAACTCTCCCCACTCTAATCTGTCCTGAATGCTGCTGCCAGGATCATATTCCACACCAACCGTTACACCGATGCCTCTACCTTGTGCCAGTCATTACACTGGCTACCCATCCACTCCAGAATCCAGTACAAAACTAATACCCTCATCCACAAAGCACTCCATGGCTCAGCACCACCCTACATCTCCTCTCTGGTCTCAGTCTACCACCCTACCCGTACCCTCCGCTCCGCTAATGACCTCAGGTTAGCATCCTCAATAATCAGAACCTCCCACTCCAAGACTTTACACGTGCTGCGCCGATTCTTTGGAATGCACTACCTAGGTTAATACGATTAATCCCCAATCCCCACAGTTTTAAGCGTGCCCTAAAAACGCATTTGTTCAGATTGGCCTACCGCCTCAACGCATTAACCTAACTATCCCTGTGTGGCCTATTAAAAATAGAAAAAAAAACAAACACATAATCAGGTTCCTTGCATCGTGTTCTCATACACTTTATGCAGTTAATAGCCCTCTGTGTCTGTACTGCTACATACTTAGGCTGTTAACTGGTTCATGCAGCTTTACATGAACACCCGAGCCTTACACTATGGCTGGTCCAAATAACTAAAGCAATTGTTACCATCCGCCTCTCGTGTCTCCCCTTTTCCTCATAGTTTGTAAGCTTGCGAGAAGGGCCCTCATTCCTCCTGGTATCTATTTTGAACTGTGATTTCTGTTATGCTGTAATGTCTATTGTCTGTACAAGTCCCCTCTATAAGTTGTAAAGCGCTGCGGAATATGTTGGCGCTATATAAATAAAAATTATTATTATTATATTATTAGATGTCATGCACCAAAACATGCGTCAATATTAGCCACACAAACAAAACACTATTACTGTATATACAGAACAACAACAAATCTATATTTTACATACGCACACCTATATTATAAAATATACACGCTTGTCTCAAAAATACTTTCCAATAACAAAGTTAACAAGAACCCAGCTAGGATGCAGGTGAAATTACACACCTCAACAATGGCATCACTTAGGTGTTTCTGTTGCCGAAAGAGTATGTTGGTGGCTCCAGCTACGAATCCTCGGACACTAACATCAGAGAGCAGGTGATGCTGTTGCAGGGCCATGTACGGTAAACACAAGTACCCCTAAAATAAGACCACACGTTAGAATATAAAGCGGAGAGGAGCTCTGAAACATGCTACCAGCTACTCTCTCCATGGCAAAGCTCTTTCTATTTATACATATCCAGATTCTTGAATCTGATGTTCACAGAATAAAACAATAATAACCCAGTCACATGACAGAGGCTAAGTGTCTCATCGCTAGGTGTCCTATCACCACTGGGACCCCAACCAATTACAGGAACTAGGGTGCAGTGTCCCATGTTTGAATGGAGAGCTTGATTGTCACTTTATTTAACCCCTTCCCGACCTTTGACGCCACGTAGGCGTCATGAAAACCCGTGCCAATCCGACCTATGACGCCTATGTGGCGTCATGGAAAGATCGCATCCCTGCAGATCGGGTGAAAGGGTTAACTCCTATTTTACCCGATCTGCAGGGAGAGGGGGAGTTGTACTTCAGCCCAGGGGGGGTGGCTTCACCCCCCCGTGGCTACGATCGCTCTGATTGGCTGTTGAAAGTGAAACAGCCAATCAGAGCGATTTGTAATATTTCACCTATGAAAATGGTGAAATATTACAATCCAGCCATGGCCGATGCTGCAATAGCATCTGCCATGGCTGGAGACCCCGATCTGCCCCCCCCCCACCCCACCGATCGCCCCACCAGTCGTCCTTTCTGCCCCGATCTCCTGTCCGCTCCCCTCCTCCCTCCTGTCCGCTCCCCTGGTCCTCCGATCCCCCCCCCCCCCGTGTTCCGATCCCACCCCCCCATACTTACCTAGCTTCCATGTCCCTCCCGGTGTCCGGCCGTCTTCTCCATGGGCGCCGCCATCTTGGAAAATGGCGGGCGCCTGCGCAGTGCGCCCGCCGAATCTGCCAGCCGGCAGATTCATTACAAGTACATTTTGATCGCTGTGGTAGGTTCTGACACAGCGATCAAAATAAAAAAATAATAAATAAACTCCCCCCCCTTTATCACCCCCATAGGTAGGGACAATAATAAAATAAAGAAAATATTTTTTTTTCTTTTTCCACTAGGGTTAGGGTTAGAACTAGGGTTAGAACTAGGGGTAGGGTTAGGGGTAGGGTTAGGGTTACGGTTAGGGGTAGGGTTATGGCATGTGCACACAGAGCGGATCGGCCGCGGATCCGCAGCGGATCGGCAGCGGATCCGCAGCGGATTGGCCGCGGATCCGCAGCGGATTGGCCGCTGCGAATTCGAAGCAGTTTTCCATCAGGTTTACAGTACCATGTACACCTAAGGAAAACCAAATCCGCTGTGCCCATGGTGCGGAAAATTCCGTGCAGAAACGCTGCGTTGTATTTTCCGCAGCATGTCAATTCTTTGTGCGGATTCCGCAGCGTTTTACACCTGTTCCTCAATAGGAATCCGCAGGTGAAATCCGCACAAAAAAACACTGGAAATCTGCTGTAAATCCGCAGGTAAAACGCAGTGCCTTTTACCTGCAGATTTTTCAAAAATCGTGCAGAAAAATCTCACACGAATCCGCAACGTGGGCACATAGCCTTAGGGTTAGGGTTGGAATTAGAGTTAGGGTTGGAATTAGGGCTAGGGTTTGAAATAGGGTTAAGATTAGGCTTGTGGTTAGGGTTACGGATAGGGTTAGGGGTGTGTTGGGGTTACAGTTGTGGTTAGGGTTGGGATTAGGGTTACGGTTGGGATTAGGGTTAGGATTAGGGTTAGGGTTGGAATTAGGGTTACGGGTGTGTTGCGGTTAGGGTTGTGGTTAGGGGTGTGTTGGGGTTAGGGTTGTGATTAGGGTTATGGCTACAGTTGGGATTAGGATTAGGGGTGTGTTGGGGTTAGTGTTGAAGTTAGAATTGAGGGGATTCCACTGTTTGGGCACATCAGGGGTCTCCAAACGCAACATGGCGCCACCATTGATTCCAGCCAATCTTGCGTTCAAAAAGTCAAATGGTGCTCCCGCCCTTCCAAGCCCCGACGTGCGCCCAAACAGTGGTTTACCCCCACATTTGGGGTACCAGCGTACTCAGGACAAACTGGGCAACAACTGTTGGGGTCCAATTTCTCCTGTTACCCTTGCAAAAATAAAAAATTACTTGCTAAAACATAATTTTTGAGGAAAGAACAATTATTTTTTATTTTCACGGCTCTGCGTTATAAACTTCTGTGAAGCACTTGGGGGTTGAAAGTGCTCACCACACATCTAGATAAGTTCCTTCGGGGGTCTAGTTTCCAAAATGGGGTCACTTGTGGGGTGTTTCTACTGTTTAGGCACATCAGGGGCTCTGCAAATGCAATGTGACGCCCGCAGACCATTCCATCAAAGTCAGCATTTCAAATGTCACTACTTCCCTTCCGAGCCCTGACGTGTGCCCAAACAGTGGTTTACCCCCACATATGGGGTATCAGCGTACTCACAACAAACTGGGCAACAAATATTGGGGTCCAAATTCTCCTGTTACCCTTGTGAAAATAAAAAATTGCTTGCTAAAACATCTTTTTTGAGGAAAGAAAAATGATTTTTTATTTTCACGGCTCTGCGTTGTAAACTTCTGTGAAGCATTTGGGGGTTGAACGTGCTCACCACACATCTAGATAAGTTCCACGGGGGGTCTAGTTTCCAAAATGGGGTCAATTGTGGGGGGTTTCTACTGTTTAGGCATATCAGGGGCTCTGCAAACGTAACATGATGCCCGCAGACCATTCCATCAAAGTCTGCATTCCAAAACGTCACTACTTCCCTTCCGAGCCCCGGCATGTGCCCAAACAGTGGTTTACCCCCACATATGGGGTATCAGCGTACTCAGGAGAAACTGGACAACAACTTTTGGGGTCCAATTTCTCCTGTTACTCTTGCAAAAATAAAAAATTCTGGGCTAAAAAAATATTTTTGAGGAAAGGAAACATTTATTATTTTCACGGCTCTGCGTTATAAACTTCTGTGAAGCACTTGGGGGTTCAAAGTGCTCGCCACACATCTAGATAAGTTCCCTTGGGGGTCTAGTTTCCAAAATGGAGTCACTTGTGGGGAGTTCCTACTGTTTAGGCACATCAGGGGCTCTGCAAACGCAACCTGATGCCCGCAGAGCATTCCATCAAAGTCTGCATTTCAAAACATCACTACTTCCCTTCCGAACCCCGACGTGTGCCAAAACAGTGGTTTACCCCCACATATGGGGTATCATCGTACTCAGGACAAACTGGACAACCACATTTGGGGTTCAATTTCTCATATTACCCTTGGGAAAATAAAAAATTCTGGGCTAAAAATCATTTTTGAGGAAAGAAAAATTATTTTTTTATTTTCACGGCTCTGCGTTATAAACTTCTGTGAAGCACCTGGGGGTTATATGTGCTCACTATGCATCTAGATAAGTTCCTTGGGGGGTCTAGTTTCCAAAATGGGGTCACTTGTAGGGGAGCTCCAATGTCTAGGCACACAGGGGCTCTCCAAACGCGACATGGTGTCCGCTAACGATTGGAGCTAATTTTCCATTCAAAAAGTCAAATGGCACGCCTCCCCTTCCGAGCCTTGCCGTGCACCCAAACAGTGGTTTACCCCCACATATGAGGTATCGGCATACTCAGGAGAAATTGCCCAACAAATTTTAGGATCCATTTTATCCTGTTGCCCATGTGAAAATGAAAGAATTGAGGCTAAAAGAAATTTTGTGTGAAAAAAAAGTACTTTTTCATTTTTGCGGATCAATTTGTGAAGCACCTGGGGGTTTAAAGTGCTCACTATGCCTCTAGATGAGTTCCTTGGGGGGTCTAGTTTCCAAAATGGGGTCACTTGTGGAGGAGATCCAATGTTTAGGCACACGGGGGCTCTCCAAACGCGACATGGTGTCCGCTAAAGATTGGAGCCAATTTTTCATTCAAAAAGTCAAATGGCGCTCCTTCCCTTCCGAGCCCTGCCGTGCGCCCAAACAGTGGTTTACCCCCACATATGAGGTATCAGCGTACTCAGGACAAATTGGACAACAACGTCCCTGGTCCAGTTTCTCCTTTTACCCTTGGGAAAATAAAAAATTGTTGCTAAAAATCATTTTTGTGACTAAAAAGTTAAATGTTCATTTTTTTACTTCCATGTTGCTTCTGCTGCTGTGAAACACCTGAAGGGTTAATAAACTTCTTGAATGTGGTTTTGAGCACCTTGAGGGGTGCAGTTTTTAGAATGGTGTCACTTTTGGGTATTTTCAGCCATATAGAACCCTCAAAATGACTTCAAATGTGAGGTGGTCCCTAAAAAAAATGGTTTTGTAAATTTTGTTGTAAAAATGAGAAATCACTGGTCAAATTTTAACCCTTATAACTTCCTAGCAAAAAAAAAAATTGTTTCCAAAATTGTGCTGATGTAAAGTAGACATGTGGGAAACGTTATTTATTAACTATTTTGTGTCACATAACTCTCTGGTTTAACAGAATAAAAATTCAAAATGTGAAAATTGCGAAATTTTCAAAATTTTCGCCAAATTTCCGTTTTTTTCACAAATAAACTCAGAAATTATCGACCTAAATTTACCACTAACATGAAGCCCAATATGTCACGAAAAAACAATCTCAGAATCGCTAGGATCCGTTGAAGCGTTCCTGAGTTATTACCTCATAAAGGGACACTGGTCAGAATTGCAAAAAACGGCAAGGTCATTAAGGCCAAAATAGGCTGGGTCATGAAGGGGAGTCTATGGGACTGACAGAGATGAATAATGGTGCACAGCGCCACACGTTTGGTAGTGGCCGTGAGTGGTATTGTACATTCTCCCCCATATCAACAGATGTCAGAAATTAAACCATCAATTTATAAATAAATTACTATTAAAAGTGCTGGAGAAAACCCATTACAACATCCACTTTAGTAAAAGTAAATATATTTATTATATATATGTAGCACCTTTGCGTCTGGGGTCTGACATTAAATGAAGCACAGGGTACATGGGCGAACGATGCTCTATTCAAAGGAGGGACACAAGTAATTGTTCGTTAATCAGTGGGGATCTTAATTGCTGGATCCTCAGTGATCTAGGAGCTAACAACTAACCTGACAATAACTTGTGACCAAAATCCTCATTTAAGGATTACGTTACTTGGAAATATTTTGTCTTTGGTCCACAACATTTCTAAGCTCCCACCATTAGTATTTGGTGTGTTTTCAATGCTGTAAATTACTTGCACTATTTTTGTACCATTTAGCCAAGCTAGGCTATTTGCATTTTTAGTGCATTTTATCACTTTTTTCATGCAAATTTAGCCTATTTTTGGTATGTTATGTGTTACATAAAATTACCGTATATACTGGAGTATAAGCCGAGATTTTCAGCCTATTTTTGGGGGTTGAAAGTCCCCCTCTCGGCTCATACTCGAGTCATACCCAGGGGTCGGCAGGGGAGGGGGAGCGGGGGCTGTCTAATAATACTCACCTGCTCCTGGCACAGTCCCTGCAGGTCCCTGGTTCTCCGGGCGCCTCAGCTTCTTCCTGTACTGAGCGGTCACATGGAAATTAGACGGCTTAAAAGTTTAACAGTGATTTCTAATTTTTCCAGCAAAATTTACAAAACCAAAATTTTTTTTATTTTTTTTTTAAGGGACCACTTCCCATATGAAGTGACTTTGAGAAGCTTATGTGACAGATAATACCCACAAGTGACACCAATTTAAAAACTACACCCCTCAAAGTGCTCAAAACCACATTCAAGAAGTTTAATAACTCTTTAGGGGCCTCACAAGATTTAAAGCCACATGAAAGGGAAAAAAATAAAAATGTCACTTACCCACAAGAATGTTGCTTTAGCCTGAAGTTTTCCATGTTCACATGGATAACAGGAAAAAATGGACCATACAATTTGTTGAAAATTTGTTTGCAGAGCCCCTAATGTGACAAATCCCCCACAAGTGACCACATTTTGAAAACTACACCTCTTGAGGAAATCATCTAGGGGGGAAGTTTCAACTCTCAAGCAAGTAACATAACTGTATTATATTGGGCTGAATCAATGGAAAATTACCATGTTTACCAGTGAAATGTTGCTTTAGCCCCAAGTTTACAATTTGTTGCACAATTTCTCCTGAGTATGCCAATACCTCACATGCGGTCGAAAACTACTTTGGAGGCACAGTGCAAAGCTCAGAAGCTCCATATTTGAGTGCAGATTTTTGCTGGAATGGTTTGAGTGTGACATTACATTGGCAGAGCCCCTGAAGTGCCAGAACAGCAGAACCCATTCATAACTACACAGCTCAATGAATTCATCTAGGGATGCAGTGATCATATTGACACCACAGGCGTGTCACAGAATTTTATAACATTGGGCAGTGATGAAAAAACAATTACCGTATATACTCGAGTATAAGCCGAGATTTTCAGCCCAAATTTTTGGGCTGAAAGTGCCCCTCTCGGCTTATACTCGAGTCACGGTCTGTGGCAGGGTCGGCGGGTGAGGGGGAGAGGGCGCTGAGGCATACTTACCTAGTCCCGGCGATCCTGACGCTCCCCCTGCCCGTCACACTGTCTCCGGGTGCCACAGCTCTTCCCCTGTACAGCGATCACGTGAGACCGCTCATTAAACTTATGAATATGTACTCCACTCCCATAGGGGTGGAGCCCCATATTCATTTCTCTAATCAGCGGTGCCGGTGACCGCTGATAGAGGAAGAGGCTGCGGCACCCGAAGACCCGCTGTCCGGGGGAAGGAGCGGGACGCCGGGAGCAGGTAAGTATCGCATATTTACCTGTCCTCGTTCCACACGCCAGGCGCCGCTGTCTTCCCGGCGTCTCTCCGCTGACTGTGCAGGTCAGAGGGCGCGATGACGCATATAGTGTGCGCGCCGCCCTCTGCCTGATCAGTCAGTGTGGCGAGACGCCGGGACGGGACGCTGAGGAGCTGCAAGCAAGAGAGGCGAGTATGTGTTTTTTTTTTTTTATTGCAGCAGCAGCACCAGCGTTATATATGGTACAGATTTATGTGGAGTATCTATGGGGCCAAACTGAACGCTGCAGAGCATTCCATATGGGGCAGCTTTATAATGAGCATCTATGGGGCCAAACTGAACGGTGCAGAGCATATATGGCACAGCTTTATAAGGAGCATCTATGGGGCCATAATGAACGGTGCAGAGCATATATGGCACAGCTTTATAATGAGCATCTATGGGGCCATAATGAATGGTGCAGAGCATATATAGCACAGCTTTATAATGAGCATCTATGGGGCCATAATGAATGGTGCAGAGCATATATGGCACAGCTTTATAAGGAGCATCTGTAGCGCCCCCACCGCCGCAGGGCCGAGGGGTACCCGGTACCGGGCCTGTGTGAGTCTCTGCTCTGGGGATGTCACGGCGGCTAGGCCCCGGTCCGTGACCCTGCCGTGGGGCACACAGGGAATAGCAGGTGTGGATGGTGTACATGGGGGTGAGACTGTAGTGGCGCGGTGCAGTAAATAACGAGGACACCAGGTTGCAGTCTCTTTACCTCTTTACTGAAGATCTCTGGGTCCTCAGTCCGGAATACGGTTCACCAGGCTGCGCAAGTCCGGCCGGTCCAATGGCACCTCCAGAGTTCTCCTCACAGGTGGAAATCGGTGCCTTCCTTCTAGCGCTATGTGTTGTGGTCCTTCCCTGCTGTGCTTACGGAAAGTCCCCCACAACTGTTGTGTCTGTTTCTTAAGTTCCCTCACAACTCGATTAAATGATGTTCTTCTAATCCTCCGTCCCTCCCTGATGTTCTGGTTGGAACGGCACCCGTTTGACGGGTAGGCTCGGAGCTCTTCCGGGACCCTAGAGTCGCCCCTCTCCACAAGTTGCCCCCCAAGACTGCATAGGTGATTTGAGTTAGACAGCCCGCCTTAGACTGACTGTCCTGCCACTGTTTAGAGTATTGCTTGAAGCTGAATGTTATAATACTCCCTCGGCGTTCCGGCCACCGGTAGTGCGCCTCAGTAGGGTGTTGCTCCGGTCTTACAGCACGACCCCTACTGGTATTTCTCCTTTTGCTTGATCTCGTTTCTCACTCAGCACAATCTATCTCGCTTCTAGTCCTTCCTTGGGCACCGCCGCTACCCGGAGCAGGCGCGGTCCCGTTACGTTCGCTCAAGTTGCCAAGCCTCTGTCAGGATCCCACCCCTGACAGAGACCCTACTGTATCTTCCCCCCACAACACCCTCTGCCACAAGGTGTTGCCTGGTTCCAACCCAGTCAGCTTTCTGATCTAACTTCCTGCCTGACCCCCAGTTTACCCATTATGGTGGGGAGTGGCCTAGTGAATAGAACCCTTAGCTCCCCCCGGAGGCCCGACTGTGAAATGTATTGGTGTCTGTGATACCTGATCAGATGAACTCCTTCAGTGCCATCAGACGCACCATAGCTCCCCATAGTGGCGGAGCCACAGTACTGCAACGACCAGGACTCTGGGGCGCTGCACATCTATGGGGCCATAATGAACGGTGCAGAGCATATATGGCACAGCTTTATATGGAGCATCTATGGGGCCATAATGAACGGTGCAGAGCATATATGGCACAGCTTTATGTGGAGCATCTATGGGGCAATAATGAACGGTGCAGAGCATATATGGCACAGCTTTATATGGAGCATCTATAGGGCCATAATGAACGGTGCAGAGCATTGTATATGTGGCACAGCTTTATATGGAGCATCTATGGGGCCATAATGAACGGTGCAGAGCATTCTATATGGCACAGCTATATATGGATAATATATGGGGCAATAATCAATGGTATGGAGCATTATATATGGCACAGCTTTATATGGAGCATCTATGGGGCAATAATGAATGGTATGGAGCATCTATTTTTATTTTTGAAATTCACCGGTAGCTGCTGCATTTTCCACCCTAGGCTTATACTCGAGTGAATAAGTTTTCCCAGTTTTTTGTGGCAAAATTAGGGGGGTCGGCTTATACTCGGGTCGGCTTATACTCGAGTATATACGGTACATTTTCACTGCAAAAAAATTGTTTTAGCCTACAATTTTACATTTTCACATGGGGAAATGGGTAAAAACGGCACAGAAATTTGTCAACAAATTTCGGCTGACATGGAAATACCCCATGTGGCTGTACAGTAATGATAGCCACACGGCGAGACTCGGGAGGGACAAAGCGCTATTTGACTCTTGAACAAATTATTGTAGAATAGTTTGCAGACTCCATATACAGAGCCTCTAGGTGTCAGAAGAGTAGAATCCCCCCTCAAGTGACCCCATTTTGGAAATTACACCCCTTTGGCAATTTATCTACAGGTGTAGTGATGATTTTAAGTCCATGGGTATTTTACAGAAACAAGCAGCAGTGGATGTTGCCAAGTGATTATTGCAAATCTGATTTTGTAGTACCGATACATTGTGCCCAGCTTGTGCTTCTGGAGACATGGACCCTGTAAATTAAGCGGGCTCTCCTCAATACAGAAATGCCAAACATGTGGATGCTAAATGTGGTTTAGGCACACGGTAAGTCGGCATATGTAATTGGGAGGTGTATTTCTTTTGAGGGGGTGAGGAGCCATTGTGCTTTTCCAGAGCCTTTGTATTCCCAATATCGTGTAAGGACCGTATATTTCAATTGACAGATGATGGACCCAAGTAGGGACTTGCTTTTTTGTAGAATAAGTTGAAGCTTTTATCGGGAACATTTTACATAACACTTGGGATCACATTTATCCTGTGCTCTACGCTGAGCAATTACATGGGATGGGAGTTCTCGACAACAAAATCTCCGAATTACGCAATACAGATGAAACCCCTGAAGGATCCATTCACTATGATGAGGCAGTAGTTACACTGGTCTCCGTCTGGCCACTCTCTTAGGCTAGGTTCACATTGCATTAATATGTGCACGCTAACGGACAGCGTTGCACGGCGAAAATGTCGCAATTAACGCCGTGCAACGGGTCCGTTAGCGCACCCATTGACAGCAATGTGAAGTTTCCCTGTAACGCAATGTTTATTTAGGGGTCGCGTTAACGTCCCCGCTCTCGCAGATCCCCGGTCTGCGAGAGCGGGGAACGGACCTCAGGCGCGCCACGGACGCTGCAAGCAGAAGAACGGCACATCGCTAGCGCGAGCTGAAAAAGGCTGTGGGGATCTGCGAGAGCGGGGACGTTAACGCGACCCCTAAATAAACATTGCGCTAGCGCAATCTGCTAGCGCTAAACGGATTGCCCTAACGCAATGTGAACCTAGCCTTACGTACGCTTCAAAAGAGGGACATAATGAATGCCATCTTTCAATTCAGAGCAATAAATTGGTGGTAAAATAGCAGGCAGCATTTCAGAAGCAAAGATTTGACTGCTGATTTTCAGTCTCTGAAAATATTTGACTTTTGCAGATATACCATTACCTACAAAGATTACTTTTTATGCATTTTTTACAAAAACCATAGGCTTCAATGCAAAACTGCATAAAAGAATCCAGTCTTGTATGGTGCCGAGCGGAATTTTCATGCATATATTGGTGTTGCGATATACATTAGTTTCAGGCATTATTTGGGGATATCAAAAGTGGAAAAAAAATCTAAACAGTGAGGGTTAAAACACTTTTTTGCCAGTTGTATCAATCTTTGATCTCACTTTAACCATCAATATTACCTTTGTAAAAATTGCTAGTGGCATTCCATACTTGTCTTCTTCTAGACCAGATATAAGTCCTGGAGTAAATACAGCCTGACCTGTTTTAGACTGAGGTTGCACGGTTATGGGAACGCTTCCTGAACCCATTGTATCATTAGTAAGAAGTTCACAAGGGCCTGGTCCTACATTCCACACTTCCCCTTCATCCGCTGCAAGACACTCCTCCAGTATGCTTGGATCTAATGTCTCCCAGTCACTCTCAACGGACTCTGGAGATGTATGAGATGGTGGTCTGAGATGCTCAATACTGCCATTAACATCCACTCCATGTTCTGTACCCGAAACCTCTGGTTTGCTGGGCTCTACTAAAGAGTCTTGCCCGATTTCAGTATCCTCATCTTTAGGACTTGAAATTAGAGATGGTGTTAGATTGCTGTCTTGCGAAAATGCAACTACAGGAAGTTCTTCTTCTGCAATACTTTGTCGAGGCCTGTAGTGGGAGCTGTCTGTGAGTCCATGCTCAATCATACCTATATGGAAGAATGAAAAAGCTATTAAAACAAGCAGCACTGAGCTTAAAACAAGGGTTTTCTTTTAATCAGATCATTTTTATTGAATGTTTTAAATCCTTTACAACAAATAAAAAACTTATCCAATGACCCACAACTGACAAGGTAAGGAAACGAGGAAAGGGTTTAAATATACACTGATCTAAAGCTCAAAAAAATAAAGGGAATGCTTAAACATCACAATGTAACTCCAAGTTAATCACACTTCTGTGAAATCAACCTGTCCAGTAATGAAGCAACACTGATTGTGAATCAAGTTCTCCTGCTGTTGTACAAATGGAACAGACAACAGGTAGAAATGATAGGCAATCAGCAAGACAACTCCTATAAAGGACTGGTTCTACAGGGGGTGACATCAGACCATTTCTCTGTTCTCTTCCTTTTTGGCTGTTTTGGTCACTTTTGTTGTTTGTCATTGCTCTCACTCCTAGAGGTACTGTACAGTAGCATAAGGTGGTGTCTACAACCCACAGATACCAGGAGACAGGCCAGTTCACCGGGAAACATAGAGGGGGTCGTACAAAGGCAACAACCCAGCAGCAGGAGCGCTACCTCCTCCTTTGTGGACGAATAGAAGGAGAAGTACCTGAGCCCTGCAAAATGGCCTCCAGCAACTCACTAACATCCATGTGTCTGGTCAAAATGTCAGAAACAGACCCCATGAGGGTGGTGTACGGGCCTGACATCTAAAAGTGGGTGTTGTGCTTACAGCTCCGTGCAGGGCGATTGGCATTTGCAGAAAACACCAAGATTGGTAGATTTGACATTGGCACCCTGTGCTCATTATGGATGAGAGCAGGTTCACACTGAGCACATGTGACAAACGTGACGGTCTGGTGATGCCGTGGAGAACGTTATGCTGCCTGTAACATCCTCCAGCATCTCCGGTTTAGCAATGGGTCAGTAACTATGTGGGGAGGCATTTCTGGAGGGCCGCACAGCCCTCCTTGCGGAAGCCAGAGGTACCCTGACTGCCATTTGGTACCGGGATGAAATTCTCAGACCATATGTTGGTGCGCTGGGCCCTTGGTTCCTTCTGATGAATGACAATGCTAGGCCTCATGTGGCTGAAGTGAGTCAGCAGTTTCTGCATCATGAAGGCATTGATGCTATGGACTGGACTGGCCGTTCCCCAGACCTGAATCCAATCGAGCACATCTGGAACATCATGTCTCGCTCCATACAACAACGCCACATTGCACCACAGACAGTCCATGAGTTGACTGATGCTTTAATCCAGGTCTGGGAGGAGATGAAGCAGGAAAACATCCAGTGCCCAATCAGGACCATGCCCACACATTGTAGGGTGGTCATACATGCACGTGGAAGACACACACACACACACACACACGAGCATCATTTCCTTGTCTTGAGGTATTTCGACGGAAGTTGGGTCAGCCTGTAATAATATTTTCCATTTTGAGTATCATTCCAAATCCAGACCTCCATGGGATATTAATTTTGATTTACATTGACCATTTTTAAGTTTTATTGTTCTCAACGCATTACACTATGTAATGAATAATGATTTGCAACTGGAATATTTCATTCAGTGATGTCTAGGATGTGGTATTTTAGTGTTTCCTTTATTTTTTTTGAGAAGTGTATATTCCTAAAATATCCTTTTTAATGGTTTTTACTTGTATAAACAGTATTAGTGGGTTATTTAGTTAGAGGGTTATTCTCATCTTAGCCTTTCATGGCTGAGCCGAGAATAACACTGACCACTAAAAGCTGGACCTATGAAAACAGCAGAGTGGCTGAGCTACCCAATTTCTGCAACTTCCTTAGAAATGACAGGGAGTTACAGAAACATTGCATCTCAGCAGCTTTCGCTGGTTTACAAAGATCAACCTCCGCTGGTCAGAGTCTGAATGGAGTATTTCCCTAGTGAACCCAGAATCCAAGAAAATAACAGGGATTTCCAGAAACTGGCCTAAAATATTTTATTGCAACAAAAATCTATTAACCCCTTCACGACCTTTGACATTAAGGTAAGTCAAAAGTTATGTCCCTGCCAGACGCTGAGCCCGCATCTTTTCCCGAGCATGCCTCTAACAGCCACGAGTAATTTCGCGATCCACCCGCGGCTGTTAACCAGTTAAATGCCGTTGTCAATCACTGACAGTGGCATTTAACAAGTGGTGGCAGGAAGCACGCCACAAGCTTCTCCCTTTGGTGCCCGTCACGTGATCACATGGGCTGATGGGTTGTCATGACAGATGGGGGTCTGCTGAAGACCCCCGTGTTGGTCATTGTGAATCTCCTATGAACGCTGGCCCATGGCTGGCATTCATAGGATATCATGATTTCTGCTACGCACAGCAGGGATGAAGAACGGCTATGTGTAGCACAGTCGATCAGATGATCGCAGCTTCAAGTCTCATAAAGGGACTATTGAACCAAGTAAGAATTAACAAAAAAAAAAAAAAAAAAAGGGTAAATTAATCTGATCAGTAAACATTTTAACCCCTTCATGACCTTGGGATTTTTCGTTTTTCCGTGTTCGTTTCTCACTCCCCTCCTTCCCAGAGCCATAACTTTTTTATTTTTCCGGCAATTTGGCCATGTGAGGGCTTATTTTTTGCGGGACGAGTTGTACTTTTGAACGACATCATTGGTTTTACCATGTCATGTACTAGAAAACGGGAAAAAAATTCCAAGTGCGGTGAAATTGCAAAAAAGTGCAATCCCACACTTATTTTTTGCTTGGCTTTTTTGCTAAGTTCACTAAATGCTAAAACTGACCTGCCATTATGATTCTCCAGGTCACTACGAGTTCATAGACACCTAACATGACTAGGTTATTTTTAACTTAAGTGGTGAAAAAAAATTCCACACTTTGCTAAAGAAAAAAAAAAAAAGTGCGCCATTTTCCGATACTCGTAGCGTCTCCATTTTTCATGATCTGGGATCGGTTGAGGGCTTATTTTTTGCGTGCCGAGCTGGCGTTTTTAATGATAGCATTTTGGTGCAGATACGTTCTTTTGATCGCCCGTTATTGCATTTTAATGCAATGTCGCGGCGACCAAAAAAACGTAAATCTGGCGTTTCGATTTTTTCTCTTGTTACGCCGTTTAGTGATCAGGTTAATGCTTTTTTTTATTGATAGATCGGGCGATTCTGAACGTGGCGATACCAAATATGTGTAGGTTTGATTTTTTTTTTATTGCTTTATTTTGATTGGGGCGAAAGGGGGGTGATTTAAACTTTTATATTTTTTTTCTTTTTTTCACATTTTTTTAAATTTTTTTTTTTTTTAAACTTTTGCCATGCTTCAATAGCCTCCATGGGAGGCTAGAAGCAGGCACAGCACGATCGTCTCTGCTACATAGTAGCGATCTGCTGTTCGCTGCTATGTAGTAGAAAATCAGGTGTGCTGTGAGCGCCGACCACAGGGTGGCGCTCACAGCTACCGGCGATCAGAAACCATAGAGGTCTCAAGGACCTCTATGGTTACAATGGAGAAGCATCACCGACCTCCGATCATGTGACAGGGTCGGCGATGCGCTCATATCCGGCCGGATGCGGTAGTTAAATGCCGCTGTCTGCGTTTGACAGCGGCATTTAACTAGTTAATAGCGGCGGGTGAATCGCGATTTCACCCGCCGCTATTGCGGGCACATGTCAGCTGTTCAAAACAGCTGACATGTCCCGGCTTTGATGCGGGCTCACCGCGGAGCCCTGCATCAAAGCAGGGGAGCTGACCTGTGACGTACTATCCAGTCCGAGGTCAGTAAGGGGTTAATGAGAAATAAAGTCAAACCCCCAGAATTACGGATTTTTGGCCGCCGCAACATTGTAATAAAATGCAATAACAGACGATCAAAACATCATATCCTGCATCAATAAAAACGACAGCTCAGGGAGCACAAAATAAGCCGTCACCCAGCCCCAGATCCTGAAAAATGGAGGGTCTTGGAAAACTGACATAAGCAATTTTTTTTTTTTTTTTAATGTTGGATTTTTTCCACCACTTACTATAACTATACATGTTTGGTATCTGGATACTGGTACTGATCTGTGGAATCATATTGGAAGGTCAATTTTAGCATTTAGTAAACTTGGTAAATAAAAAAAAAAGTTGTGGAATTGCACTTCTTTTTACAATTTCACCAGACTTGGAATTTTTTCCCCGTTATCCAGTGCACTATATGGTAAAATCAATGATGTCATTCAAAAGTACAACTCATCCCAGAAAACAAGCTCTCAAAACACTATATTAACTGACATAAGAAAAAGTTATGGAGAAAAAGTTGAAAGCACAAAAACAAAAAAATTGCCATGAAGCATATGCCCGCTAATTGCAGGAGTATAAACAGATGCCCCTATGGTCTGGCTTTATTTGACTTCTGATTATTTGGCTGGTCTGTGGAACAGCAGAGGTGGAGTGCATGCGGCCAGGCAAGTGTTCTGTTGGGGTGACAGTTTATGATAATTTCCTCTGGCTACTGCCCAGTTCCCAGCACAAATGTGCCACTTATTCTGCACAAAATACAATCACAATTATACACAGGGAGAAAATTTAGTGAAAGAAAGAATATAACAGTTTAAATAATATCTGACCTGGAAACAGAGACAAGACAGTCATCAAAGCACCCACTAGTCTGTTAACGGGAGACACATAAAACAGGACCTGTAGAAGATGTGAAAAAAATGTATTAAGGCGGATAACACCTTTTGAATTTCAGATTGTTCCATTTTCTGTAATATGTACTAGTAAACTTCTGTAGTCTCTGCATTACATAGAAATGCAGGAAGTTGGCTGCAACAGACAAAATGATCATGTGAAAATGGATCCAGGGCAAATTTTGGCAACTAATCGAACTAGTGTCAATGTGAACAGATATATGGACATGCAAAATCAAGCTGCCATTTTCCTCAAAACATATTTGATTCAGTGGTTAGCTGGATGTTGTCAAAATGGGAACAAGTTTTACATGAACCCTTGCGTAAAGCAAAATGAACAAATAAAACACTGCTCATTATTCAGTAAAGCGATCAATGCAGCATAAACCTTCCAATAAGCTAATAATAAAAAAAAAAAAAATTATGGAAGTTTCTAGTTCTGCTTTTGGGATGTGTGCAAGGTTTATCTTCACTTTGCTAATGACACTTGTCATTGCACATAAGATTACATAACCACCAGCTTGTAAGTTACGATCTGTGAGCTATACAAGCGCAATAAACTTATATAGTAGGTGCATATAAACACTGTGCAAGGTCATTTTTGATGACAGCTGCTTTATATATTTTTTATATTGATATGTGTAAGACACCTACCTTTTTCTCAAGGAGAATGAGTTTAAACAAAATTAACACCTAAAAAACAAAGAATAAAAAACAAAAACATGAAAATAATGCAGTTACTCTTCACATATCTACACTTTTCACCATCAGTTTTTTTTTCTGGATGTCAAAAAAGGAAGTACAAGCCAATGGTTCATTTGATAGAGATGTGTATTGTAAGGAGACTTCAGGGAATGTGTTGTTTCACACCTCTGCTGCACATTTAGGCTACGTTCACACTTGGTGTTTTGTTGCTTTTTTTTTTCACCATCAGCAAAACCTGCTCTCTTGGCAGTAAAAAGCAGGTATTGCTTGTTTTTTCTTGCTGCGTTCTTGTCATGCTACATTTGTCTTTTATGCATGCTGATAAAGTTAAGTGACACAAAAAAAATCATTCTATTTCATAAGGTTTGGCACAAAAAATGCAGCCAAACAAACCTGATACCTGTGGGTTTTAGTGTTTTTTTTCACCACACATTACTTTCAATGGGTGAAAAAAGCTGAAAAAAAAATGTTGAAATAAGTGACATGCTCTATTCTGCAAAAACCAAGAAAAGCACAAAATACTGAGGACAAAAAAAAACAAGCTGTGTGCATGAGATTTCTGAAATCTCAGGCTTTGCTGGTACTGTAAAACTCGTAGGTTCAACCATTAGGGCGGTTCAACCATTAGGGCGGTTCAACCATTAGGGCGGTTCATCAGTATGAGGAGAATATGCAAATGTATCTATCAGGGCTGTGGAGTCGGAGTCGTGGAGTCGGAGTTAGTTTTGGTTGGAGTCGGAGTCGGTAGAAATGTACCGACTCCGACTTTAAAAAAAATGTATTAATATTTCATAATTGAACTTTCATATGAATTTTATAAATGTTACTCAAATATATATGTTCTATCAAACTATGAACAACAGTGATAAGTAGTGTTGAGCGATACCTTCCGATATGCAAAGGTGTCGGATTGGATCGGCCGATATCCAAAAAATATCGGATATCGCCGATATCGATACCAATGCATATCAATGGGACACAAAATACCGGAATGGTTCCCAGGGTCTGAAGGAGAGGAAACTCTCCTTCAGGTCCTGGGATCCATATTCATGTATAAAATAAAGAATAAAAATAAAAAATATTGATATACTCACCCCTCCGACGGCCCCGGCTCTCACCGGTCCAAGCGTCTGCCTCCGTTCCTAAGAATGCAGGGAGTGAAGGACCTGCGATGACGTTGCGGTCTTGTGATTGGTCGCGTGACCGCTCATGTGACCGCGACGTCATCGAAGGTCCTTCACTCCCTGCATTCTAAGGAACGGAGGCACCGCTAAGAGCCAGGGTCCGCCGGAGGGGTGAGTATATCAATATTTTTTATTTTTAGTATTTATTTTTTACATGAATATGGATCCCAGGGCCTGAAGGAGAGTCTCCTCTCCTCCAGACCCTGGGAACCATACGCACCGCACATTTCTGATTCCGATATCGCAAAAATATCGGAACTCGGTATCGGAATTCCGATACAGCAAATATCGGCCGATACCCGATATTTGCAGTATCGGAATGCTCAACACTAGTGATAAGCAGTTCTGCTGGAGATAGAGACATTTCTTACTTCTTGTGTGTCACTGTTCTCCACTGCCCTTATCTAATCTTATACTTGGTTAACCTCATGCTGCCCCAACTCCTCTAATTACAATGTATGAAACTGAAAGTAAAAATGTGTTGCAAATTCTTAGTAGTAAAGCTCCTCCTCTAGACTAGATGTTTACTAGGTGTGCGTCTTCCAAGCATCTCACAGCTGCTACTCAGAAGAGGAAGAATGTAAGAAGTATTATCCTTTCAACAAACTTTGCATCAGTTAACTGTGAGCACATGAGGAATAACAGTATTACTGACCACTATATCAGTTGTACGACCTGGCAATAATTTTGTACAATTGTTTTTAGGAAAAACAATTGTCATTTGGATTGTGAATGCAGAATTAAAAACCTGAGAATGTCAAAGAAGCGTCACATTAAATCAGCTGTATTTGAACATTTCACCATCACTCAAGATAGAAAACATTATGTCTGTCAGTGTATGACAAATGATCCAGATGAAAACAAATGCTGTGAAGCCAAGATCAGTGCATATTCAGGCAAAGATAAAAATGCCCCGACCAGAGCTTCTAATCTAAAGGGACATTTACAGCGCTTTAATCCAGAAGTACTGAAAGCAGTGGATGAGAAAGACTGCATCAAAACCAATGAACCAGTGCCCAGCTCTTCCAGCCTAACAAAGGAGCAGAGAACTTTGCAGCCATCAGTTGCAAGATATTTTGTCAGTGACAAAGTTACTGTGACAATGACAGTAGATACATTTAAAAAACAGATCATAGAGCTTGTTGTAAAGGATAGTGTGCCTATTTCATTATATTCACGACCAGCTTTTATGTGTCTGAATGGGGAAATGGCCCGCAAGCTTGATGTTTCTCTGGAGAGAGAGAGAGTATTAGAAAATTAGTAATCGAAGAAGCTTTTAAACAAAAGGAAGAACTTAAAAAACTCTCAAGGGACGCTTTCTGTTTCTTAAAATGGATGCCTGCACACGTCACAGAGTGAACTATTTTGCCATCAATGTCCGATTTGTTTGTGACAAAAATGAAATAGTTACCAAGACATTGGCAGTAAAAGACACCAAAGCTCATCACACCAGTGAGTTTCTCCAGGTCTTGGTGGAAAAGGTTCTGCAAGACTATGAACTTAAAAAAGAGCAAGTTCTTTCTGTCGTAACTGACAATGCTTCAAATATGATAAGTACTAGCTAATGAATGAGAGTAATGATGGTGACCAGCAGCTAGAAGAACATTCTGGGTCCACAGACACAAATGTTTGAAATAGAGGAACACAGTATTGTAACTGAGGAGCAAACTGAAGTTGCTTCAGATGAACAGCAACATGATAGTTTAGATGATCTAAAGAACTGTGTCAATACGTTCTTTCATTCATCACATGCGCTGTGTTGCGCATACGCTACACAGCTGGCTATAAGAGACAGTCTGCAAGAAGGACATGCTGCTGCACGGATTGGCAAGGTGAGAAAATTGGCTACTGTTGCCAGAACCCCTAAAGTTGACTCAATTTTGAAGAGACGTGCTGGAAAAGGGGCAATTATTGATCAAGCCACACGATGGGGCAGTACTTACTTAATGATTCAGCGCTTGGTTGAACTGAAAACCTTTCTTGTAGACATGGCTAACCCTCAACTGATGCTAAATGAAAGTCAGTGGAATCAGGTGACTGAGCTGGAAAAATTGCTAGAGCACCCATTTACAGTGACTACAAAATTACAAGCAGAGGACTTAACTCCAGGTATTTTCTTAAAGGAGTGGAAGAACCTGATGTTTCGCCTGTCCCAAAGAGGAAGGTTAATTGCAAGTGGCATTGCTACATCAATGAAACGGAGAGAGGAGCTACTATAAGGCTACGTTCACATTTGCGTTGTGCGCCGCAGCGTCGGCGCCGCAGCGCACAACGCAAACAAAAACGCAGCAAAACGCATGCACAACGCTGCGTTTTGCGCCGCATGCGTCCTTTTTTTAATTGATTTTGGACGCAGCAAAAATGCAACTTGCTGCGTCCTCACGCGGGCGCCGCAGCGACGCATGCGGCGCAAAACGCAAGTGCGACGCATGTCCATGCGCCCCCATGTTAAATATAGGGGCGCATGACGCATGCGGCGCCGCTGCGGCGCCCGCCGCTAATGTGAACGTAGCCTTACAAAATAACATTCTTTTGGCAGCTGTTTATGTAGACCCAATGCATCGGATTCTTCTAGATGATCAACAGCTAACTAAAGGAAAAGAAGCTCTGTTTGAAATAGCAGTGAGGATGAAAGGGTTGCAGAACAGTCAGGAGGAACAAGAAGAATTTGGTTGTCCTGCCACATCTTCACCCTCATCAACTGATGAAGAATTTAATTTTGAAAAATATTTGGATCACAACAACCGTGCAAAGCGTTCCCGCATAGAAGAAGAGTCATCAAAGAACACAGCCAGTACATTTCAGCAGAATTTTTCATGTGCACTAAAAGAAATTGAGAAATTTGACCGTTCATCAAAAATAACAGTGCAACAAGCGATTCCTCTGTATCCGGACATTGTCAGAGATGTTGCCCGAGTGGTTACTGCTTTGCCACCAACCCAAGTTAGTGTAGAGAGGTTGTTCTCTGCTCTCAAAATAATTAGATCAGATTTGAGGGCATCCATGAAGGAGGATCTGACAGAGGCAATACTTTTTCTGAGGACAAATTTATAGATTTCTTCTTAACTGCATAACAGTGTTTATTGCATATTTACTTACAAGAGTTTATAAAAGTTTATAAAAGTTATTTGCTATATTCTAATTGTATTCTAATAAATATAGTTTTTGCTCTAAGTGGTGTGATTACTTATATGATGGTGAGAAACTGAATAAGCACGATGTTAATATTCTACAACAGTAAATTTATTGTTACGAATTGGCCATTTATGAAGGAGTCGGAGTCGGAACCTGATAAAATCCAGGAGTCGGAGTCACAACTGTGGCTTACCGACTCCACAGCCCTGGTATCTATTGACCTTGGAGAGAGCTTCCCAAGTTGTGCTTATAGCAGGAGGAGTATTAGAAAGGGCTCTACAAGCCAGGAACTCCATGAGAAGCAGTTTACTTACCTCCACAAATAAATAAAAAAATCCAGCGATATGGTACATTTCAATGTATAACCATCAATGGAAATCCATGCGCAAGATCCTCAGGCACTGATCAGTCCTCAAAACTGAACCCACGTTGTCCAAGTGTCTTTCTAAACTGCCATTTATGACAGCTAGAAAAAGTAAAAACCTCAAGGATATTTTATTGGGAAGCCACTATGTGGCAAAGCCCCCAGATTTATTTGGGACACGTAGAGAAAAACAGAGATGCTACCCATGCGGAGACTACCTGGCATTAAGGAATCTGGTACACGTCACGTCATTCACATCTGCAGACGGCCTGAGAGAGTTCTAAATTACAAGCTACATCTCTAGTAATTCAACACATGTTGTATATTATGCTTCATGTAAATGTGGACTAATATACATTGTTCTTAGGGTACCGTCACACAGTGCCATTTTCATCGCTACGACGGCACGATTCGTGACGTTCTAGCGATATCGTTACGATATCGTTGTGTCTGACACGCTACTGCGATCAGACACCCCGCTGGAATCGTACGTCATAGCAGATCGTTTGGAACTTTCTTTCGTCGCTTGATCACCCGCTGACATCGCTGGATCGTTGTGTGTGACAGCGATCCAGCGATGTGTTCGCTTGTAACCAGGGTAAACATCGGGTAACTAAGCGCAGGGCCACGCTTAGTAACCCGATGTTTACCCTGGTTACCAGCGTAAACGTAAAAAAAACAAACAGTACATACTCACATTCCGGTGTCTGTCCTCCGGCGTCTCAGCTTCTCTGCACTGTGAGCGCCTGCCGGCCGGAAAGCGAGTACAGCGGTGACGTCACCGCTCTGCTTTCCGGCTATGGTGCTTACACAGTGCAGAGAAGCAGAACGCCGGGGGACAGACACCGGAATGTAAGTATGTACTGTTTGTTTTTTTTACGTTTACGCTGGTAACCAGGGTAAACATCGGGTTACTAAGCGCGGCCCTGCGCTTAGTAACCCGATGTTTACCCTGGTTACCCGGGGACTTCGGCATCGCTCCAGCGCCGTGATTGCAAAGTGTGACCGCAGTCTACGACGCTGGAGCGATAATCATACGACGCTGCGACGTCACGGATCGTGCCGTCGTAGCGATGAAGATGGCACTGTGTGACGGTACCCTTACAGCTCGTGAACTCCGTGTACGAACTCGTGAACACGTAAGGAATATAATGGCTGCCTGGGATGTGGATGATGTGAAACGCTAAAGATGATCCCCAGGCACACCACAACTGCAACCCCAAAGATCTCAAAATCAGGGGTATCCATAAGGTACATAGTGGCATAAGGCAACATGAAATGTCTGTTAGCACAGAGTGAGTGCAGGTGGATAAGAATATGGGTCACTATAGTACCAGCTGGTCCAAATGAACAATTAAGCTTTGTTCAGTTTTTGTAATTTTTATTGTATCTGGGCTTGATTTTAATCTGTGTTTTTTTTCTGTTTTTAGTATTTTATAAAAAATTTCTTCACGACTCGACCACCGACTGATTCTTGTATAAACCAGATCCTCCATATTTTTAAGGCAACTTTCACACATCAGGTTTTTTGTTTCAGGCACATTTCGGCAATTTTTGAAAAAAACGGATCCGGTGTTTTTTTACGCCGGATCCGTTTTTTTCCCATAGAGTAGTATTAGCGCCGGATTGTGCCTGAAGGACATGCGTTTCATCCGTTTTGTGCCGGATCCGTCCCTTCAGGATTTTTTTGTCGGACACAAAAAACGTTCACTGCAATGTTTTTTCTGTGCGGCGAAAAAGCCTGAAGGGATGTTTCCGGCAATATATATATATACTAGATGGTGGCCCGATTCTAACTAACGCATCGGGTAGTCTAGAATATGTATATATGCATGTCTGTCTGTGTATATATATATATATATATATATATATATATATATATATATATATATATATATATATATATATCTAATATATAAAGCTGAATGTGTGTGTGTGTGTATGTATGTATGTCCGGGATTGGCATCTGAACCGTAGCAGCTACAGCCACAAAATTTTGCACAGTCACACGTCTGGACCCCGAGAGCGTCATAGGCTATGTTGTGAGGTGAAATTTTAACCCCGCGCTTTCCAATTCACCAAACAATTTTGCCCCTATCTACATAATGGGGAAAAAGTGAAAGGAAAAGTGTTGGAGGCGTCGCAGCTACAGGCACAAAATTTTGCACAGTCACACGTCTGGACCCTGAGAGCGTCAAAGCTATATTGTGAGGTGAAATTTTAACCCCGCGCTTTCCAATTCACCAAACAATTTTGCCCCTATCTACATAATGGGGAAAAAATGAAAGGAAAAGTGTTGGAGGCAAATTAACAGCTGCCAGATGTGAACAAGGGGGACTTAAAGAATGACAGCGATGGCACCAAAGAGTATATACTGTACAGTTGCTAAGGTGGGGCCCCAACATGGGATAATCACACCACCACGGGGATATGAACACACACACAAAATGCGCCACACACTACCACGTGCTCGAACACATATACCACCCTCAGTGCACATTTCACCACACATACACCAACCTCGCCACATAAAAGTAGAAACACAAAAGTCGCCGCTCAAAACTCGCCACGCGCAAAACTCTCCACATGCAAAACTCGCCACACGTGCAAAACTCGCCACACGCAAAACTTGCACACGCAGAAAAATTGCCACACGCAGAAAAATTGCCACATGCACAAAAGTTGCAACACATGCAAAAGTTGCCTCACACAAAACTTGCACATACTCAAAAGGCACCACACATAAAACTCGCCACGCGCAAAACTCGCCATGCGCAAAACTTGCTGCACACAACTTGCTACACTAACCTGTCACATGCAACTCGACACACAAAAAGTTGCTACACGCATGTCGCCACACAAAACTAATCTCACAAAAGTCCCTACATGCATGTCGCCACACGCAACTCAACACACACAACTTGACACACGAAACTCGCCCTAAAACACACACAAGTCTGGTATCCTTCAAAAATAAAAATCTGATTAATAAGCAGACAAACTACAAGAGCAACAAATGTACCATATAGGAATCCGGCAGCTGTCAGTCACATGACCAGTCTATTATGTGTATGTGTGAGCTAATATATACTGCCAGGGGGTGGGCTTACTGTTGGCTGGGGATTTATCAGGCTGCCATTTTAGCTTACAAATACTGAGGTAAAAATACTGACCAAATAACGTGTGAACGAGGGCTAATACAGGAGGAGATGACATACAGCTATATACTATATACAGGAGATGACACACAGGTATATACTATTTACAGGGGAGATGACACACAGGTATATACTATATACAGGAGGAGATGACACACAGATATATACTATATACAGGAGAGATGACACACAGGTATATACTATATAGAGGAGGAGATGACATACAGGTACATACTACATACAGGAGGAGATGACATACAGGTATATACTATATACAGGAGGAGATGACACACAGGTATATACTATATACAGGAGCAGATTACCTACAGGTATATAGTATATACAGGAGGAGATGACACAGGTATATGCTATGTATAGGAGGAGATGACATACAGGTATATACTATATACAGGAGATGACACACAGATATATACTATATATAGGTGAGATGACACACAGGTATATACTATATACAGGAGATTACATACAGGTATATCTAATATATAAAGCTGAATGTGTGTATGTATGTATGTGTGTATGTCCGGGATTGGCATCTGTACCGTCGCAGCTACAGCCACAAAATTTTGCACAGTCACACGTCTGGACCCCGAGAGCGTCATAGGCTATGTTGTGAGGTGAAATTTTAACCCCGCGCGTTCCAATTCACCAAACAATTTTGCTCCTATCTACATAATGGGGAAAAAGTGAAGGGAAAAGTGTTGGAGGAAAATTGACAGCTGCCAGATGTGAACAATGAGGACTTAAAGAATGAGAGCGATGGCGACAAAGAGTATATACCGTACAGTTGCTAAGGTGGGGCCCCGACATGGGATACTCACCACACACGGGGATATGAACACAAACACAAAATGCGCCACACACTACCACGTGCTTGAACACATATACCACCCTCAGCACACATTTCACCACACACACACACCAACCTCGCCACATAAAAGTCGAAACACAAAAGTCACCACTCAAAACTCGCTACATTCAAAACTCGCCATATGCAAAACTAGGCTCACGCAAAACTCGCCACACGTGCAAAACTCACCTCATGGAAAACTCACCTCATGCAAAACTTGCACACACAGAAAAATTGCCACATGTACAAAAGTTGCACCACATGCAAAAGTTGCCTCACACAAAACTTGCACATACTCAAAATGCACCACACATAAAACTCGACACGCGCAAAACTCGCCATGCACAAATCTTGCTGCACACAACTTGCTACACTAACCTGTCACATGCAACTCAACACACAAAATGTTGCTACACGCATGTCGCCACACAAAACTCATCTCACAAAAGTCGCTACATGCATGTCGCCACACGCAACTCAACACACACAACTTGACACATAAAACTCGCCCTAAAACACACACAAGTCTGGTATTGTCCTTCAAAAATAAAAATCTGATTAATAAGCAAACTACAAGAGCAACAAATGTACCATATAGGAAATACGGCAGCTGTCAGTCACATGACCTGTCTATTATGTGTATGTGTGAGCTAATATATACTGCCAGGGGGGAGGGCTTCCTGTTGGCTGGGGATTTATCAGGCTGCCAATAGCAACCAATCACAGCTCAGCTTCTATTTTGCTACAGTTAATTAACCTGAGCTCTGATTGGTTAATATAGGCAACAAAGACATTCTCAGTATAACAAAGCTAATATATGTTGTGAAATGCTTCTATTTGCTTAGTTTTTGCCTTTTAATAATTACATTTCTATCTATTTGTTTTGTGGTTTTTGTGTGCAGAATAAATTTTTGTTAACACATTCTATTTTGCTAACAGCAGTCATTAACCCGGGCGAAGCCGGGTAGTACAGCTAGTATATATATATATATATATATATATATATATATATAGCAGCCACATAGTATATAGCACAGGCCACGTAGTATATAGGAGCCATGTAGTATATAGCAGACAAATAGTATATAGCACAGGCAACGCAGTATTTGTCTGCTATATACTACATGGCTCCTATATACTACGTGGCCTGTGCTATATACTATGTGGCTGCTATATACATACATACATATGTATATATACATATAACCCATGGAGGTTATTGAAGCATACCAAAATAAAAAAAAAAAAATAGAATTATTCTTACCGTTAATTCGGTTTCTAGGAGCCTTCCACGACAGCCCAGGAGGTTGTCTCCATACCCTAATGGGGGACAGGAAGCACAAGAGGTTAAAAACCCCTCCCACTTTCCATTAACCAGTGACTTACAACTGAACCATAGCACCGGTTTCGTTTTAGGTTCTCAGAAAAATATCCAAGAACATCGGGAGGGAATGAATGCTGTCGTGGAAGGCTCCTAGAAACCGAATTAACGATAGAATTATTCTTATTTTCTCTAGTTGCCTTCCACGACAGCCCAGGAGGAATGCCAACCAATTCTGTATTTAGGGAGGGACCACAGCCTGAAGAACTTTCTGGCCAGACTAGATCCCGGTTGGACCAGAAGTCCAATCTATAATGCTTAGTAAAGGTGTGTAGAGAAGACCATGTTGCAGCCCTGCAAATCTGCTCCGTGGAAGCACCAGCCCTTTCAGCCCAAGAGACGGAGGTAGATCTGGTGGAATGAGCCTTAAAGGCCCCGTCTCACACAGCGACGCTGCAGCGATACAGACAACGATGCTGATCGCTGCAGCGTCGCTGTTGTGTCGCTGTGTGGTCGCTGGGGAGCTGTCACACAGACAGCTCTCTCCAGCGACCAACGACCAGGGGAACGACTTCGGCATCGTTGAAACTGTCTTCAATGATGCCGAAGTCCCCCTGCAGCACCCGGGTAACCAGGGTAAACATTGGGTTACTAAGCGCAGGGCCGCGCTTAGTAACCCGATGTTTACCCTGGTTACCAAAAAAAACAAACAGTACATACTCACCATCTGATGTCCGTCAGGTCCCTTGGCGTCCGCTTCCCGCTCTGACTGTGTGCCGCCGTACAGTGAGAGCAGAGCGCAGCGGTGACGTCACTGCTGTGCTCTCACTTTACGGCGGCAGTCAGAGCAGGAAGCAGACGCCAAGGGACCTGACGGGCAACAGATGGTGAGTATGTACTGTTTGTTTTTTTTTTACATTTACGCTGGTAACCAGGGTAAACATCGGGTTAATAAGCGCGGCCCTGCGCTTAGTAACCCGATGTTTACCCTGGTTACCAGTAAAGACATCGCTGGATCGGTGTCACACACACCGATTCAGCGATGTCAGCGGGACCTCAACGACCAAAAAAAGGTCCAGGCCATTCCGACACGACCAGCGATCTCACAGCAGGGGCCTGATCGCTGGTACGTGTCACACATAGCGAGATCGCTACTGAGGTCGCTGTTGCGTCACAAAACTTGTGACTCAGCAGCGATCTCGCTAGCGATCTCGCTATGTGAGACGGGGCCTTTAGGCCAGCAGGAACCGCAATATTCTGAGCTAGATACTCCTCAGTAATGGCCTTTTTTTCCAGTTGGCAATGGTACTCTTCGCTACTTTCGTGCCTTTGTTTCGGCCAGATAAATGAATGAAGAGATTTTGGTCAATTCTGAAGGATTTAGTTTGTTCCAAATAGTGTAATACTATACGACGTACATCCAAGGTATGGAGTCTGTGTTCTTCCGGACTTGTAGGATTGTGACAGACCAATGGGAGGACTATGTCCTGTGATCGGTGAAATTCTGACACTACTTTCGGAAGAAAACATGGATCTGGTCGGAACACAATGGAATCGTCCCTTATGCTAAGATAAGGTTCTCTAATTGAGAGAGCTTGTATTTCCCTCACTGGTCTTGCAGCAGAAATGGCAACTAAGAAGGCGGTTTTGCCGGACAGGAGCTGTGAGGAACAAGATGATAACGGCTCAAATGGAGGAGCCGTAAGGCCCTTTCGGACTATATTTAAGTCCCATGATGGTACAAAGATTTGTTGTTTTGGACAATGTCTTGATGCTGAGACCATAAACCTTTTTATCCAACGATGACCTGCAAGGTCTTGGTCAAAGACAGAACTCAAAGCTGATACTTGAACGTTTAATGTACTCGGCTTCAACCCCAACTCTAATTCTTTTTGTAGAAAGTCTAATATTTGTGAGATATTAGGGTGGAAGGGGGTCAGGATTATGAGGATGACACCACGAGGAGAATCTTTTCCAAATTTTGCTATATATAGCGTTGGTGACAGGTTTTCTGGATTTTTGTAAAGCAACGGTATTGGAGGAAACACGTATGCTAGCCGGAATCTCCATGTATGAGCAAAGGCGTCTACTCCCTGAGACTTGTCTCTGGGGTCTAGAGAGAAGTAGTTCTCGACCTGAGCATTCTGACTTGAAGCTAAGAGATCTATGTCTGGAAGGCCCCATCTGTTCGTCAACATCCTGAAAACATCTGTCTTCAGGCTCCATTCTCCTGGTTGTAAGTTTTGACGACTTAGGAGATCTGCTTGAACATTTACTGACCCTTTGAGGTGTATTGCTGATAGTGAGAGGAGATGTTTCTCTGCCCAGCAAAAAATTCTGTTTGATACTACTTTCAAGTGGTTGAACTTTGGACTCCCCTGGTGTTTGAGATGCGCTACAGTCGTTATATTGTCCGAGTACACTGACATGTTGACCTACAATTAGACTGTTGGCGGCTAGAAGGGCCTTCTCCACTGCCATCAATTCTCTGAGATTGGAAGAACTGGAGCTTTCTTTTCGATTCCAGTGACCCTGGAATGGGATCTGCGACACAACCACACCCCAGCCTTTTAGACTGGCATCTGTTGTCACTGTCACCAGAGGATTTTGTATCCAGTCCACCCCTCTTAGCAGGTTTGTTTGGATCACCCACCAGGTTAACGAGGCCTTTACCTTCCCTGGAGTGTATACTCTTCTGTTTAGGAAATTTGGATTTCCATTCCAGTTTTCCAGAATATGTGCCTGCAGAACTCTGGAATGTGCCTGAGCCCACTGGACTGATTGTATGCAGGCCGTCATCGACCCCAGAAGAGACATTGCTGTCCGCAGAGTAGGGGACCTTTGTTTTTTGAAGTCTAGGACCTTGGATATCAGGTTCTTCCGGTGCTCTTCTGGTACAAAGGATTTTTGATTTTCAGAGTCCAATAGGACCCCCAAAAATTTTATCACTGTTGATGGTAATAGATGATACTTCTTTAGATTGGGTATCCAACCTAAAAGTCGTAAGATGTTCAGAGTTCTGGCAATCCTCTGATTGAGAATTTCGGCGGAAGGACCGATGATTAGAAGGTCGTCCAAGTAAGGTACTATGGCGACGTCTTGGATTCTGATATGAGATACAGCTTCCGCCATGACTCTGGAAAAAACCCTTGGGGTCGAGGAGATCCCGAAGGGGAGAACATAGTATTGAAAATGTAGAATCTTGTGATTCAACTGGACCGCAAATCTTAGATATCTCCTATGACGAGGATGTATCGGAATATGGAAATAGGCATCTTTGAGGTCTATTGTTGCCATATAAGAATGAGGATCTATCAGAGGAATGGCTGATTTTACTGACTCCATTTTGAATTTGCGGTAAGTAATGTATTTGTTGAGAGCTTTTAAATTTATTATGATCCGGGCTTGTCCGGAAGGCTTTTTTACCATAAATATACAGGAGTAATGCCCTTTTCCCTGTTCGTTTACCGGGACCATTGAAATAGCTCTCGAGGTCATCAGATCTTGTAAACCTGACATCATTAATTTCTGAGTCTCCTGAGATGATGGGGAGGTGACTCTTAGGATCCTGGGAGGAGGCGCCTCGAACTCTATAAGAAGACCCTGTTGGATAACACTTACGACCCAAGGGCTGTTGGAGATATTCTGCCAACTGTGAACGAAGTTCGAAAGCCTCCCCCCCACCGGATCGGAGTCATTGTTTTTCTTGCTGCGACTGCTGGGGAATAAGGATATTTTTGGGTTTCCCCTTGGCATAACTCCACCTACCGGATTTTCCTTTTCCCTTAACCTGGGAGGGCTGAGACTGGGAAGCCCGAAAAAAACGCTTCCTGGGAGGTCTCTGTTCAGGAAGAGTTTTTTTCCTGTCCGTGGCTTTTTCCAGGATGTCATCTAATGAGGGCCCTAACACATAGTCACCCTTAAAGGGAATGGAACACAGCTTTATTTTTTAAGTGACATCTCCACTCCACATCTTTAGCCAGAGAGCTCTTCTGGCCGAATTTGTCTGGACTAATGACCTGGCGGCTACACGGATGGATTCCAGTGAGGCGTCTGCAAGAAATCCAGCTGCTCTATGTAAAATAGGCAAGGATTCCAATACTTCATCTCTCGGAGTACCCTGAGAGATGTGGTTTTCTAATTCTTCCATCCAGCGGAAGAGAGAGCGGGCTACACAGGTGGATGCAATATTGAACCTGAGGGCTGAAGTGAACGTTTCCCAGGATTTTTTGAGTAGGCTTTCAATCTTCCTATCTAAGGGATATTTTAACTGGGAGGAGTCTTCGAACGGCAGGGCAGTCTTTTTTGCCACTCTAGCCACCTGAACATCTATTTTTGGGATGTTCCATTTAATTGAATCCTCATCCAGAGGAAACCGATGTTTAAAGTCTGACGGGGTCGTTAGCCGTTTCTCAGGAAGTTCCCACTCATTATTGATCATATCAATGATACTTTTGTGTACGGGAAAACCAGGTTGTTTATCAGTATGTATGCCGAATAACTCATCCTGTATAGACTGAGGAACGGGTTCCTCCTTTAGCCCCATAGTATTCCTCACTGCGGACACCAATTCCTCAATATATTCAGAGGAAAAAAGGTAATTTTCTGATTTCAGCAGTTTTATGAGATAGGACATCTTCCCATTTAACTGAAGATGACGCATAAGAGCCATCAGATTCTGAATCAGAATATTCCTGGATCTTCCTCTTCTTGGGAAGTGATGGACCAGGTGAGGGTGGTGGTGGCGGTGGAGGGGGGGCAAGCGTGGCTAAAGAGGTCTGAACCTCCTGTCTAACCAAGGAATGTATTTCTTCAATTAGTGAAGGATGTTCAGCCCGGATTATTTTGTCCGTACAGGGTTGGCACAATTTTTTCTCCCATTTTAAGGGCAGTTTTCCGTTACAAGTAGCACATTTGCGCTTAGTAGTAGCTTTATGGTCAGGCTTGTCTCCCTGAAATGAGAGCGGAAGCAGTATGAGAAGGTACACTAAAATCTACCTTTAAATGGGACCCGTCCCTGCCACACTTACTGGGGCTTGGGGAGCGCTGGGCTCTGCAGCTGCAGGGCAAGACGTATCCATGCTGAGCAGGCTTACCTGAGACGTCTTCTGCAGCTTATATAGAAAATAATGCTGCCCCAGCGCGTGGCAATTTGCCGCGCCTCCCCCTCCGCAGTCCCAGGCAGGTGTGCGAGGATGCAGCGTGCCTCACACGCCGTTCGGAGGTCCGTCCCAGACAGAGTAACGCTCCTTCACACAGGAGCACCGACCCGGAAGTGAAGCGTCACGTGACTTCCGGGTCGCCGAACAGCACGCACAGGAGGGGGAGACACCGGAGAGCTCAGGGAGGCCTCCAGGATGGGATCACCGGCCCGCTTTACCCCCGCAAGGGGACGCAGGAGGACCGGGAATGCGGTCCCAGAATCCCAAGAAACGGGAGCATAACGGAGGAGGAAGCCCTGGGGGCCCGACCACCAGTACCCGGCCAAGATTATAAGGTACACTGCCAGAGCCGGCCGCGCAGCGCACCAAGAAACTCTCCATGCCCCATGGGGAACAGGAAAGACACTGGTTAATCAGAGGTGGGAGGGGTTTTTAACCTCTTGTGCTTCCTGGCCCCCATTTAGGGTATGGAGACAACCTCCTGGGCTGTCGTGGAAGGCAACTAGAGAAAAAATGTTTTTAAAAAATATATAAAAGTTTAAATCACCCCCCTTTCGCCACATTCAAAATAAAACAAACAAAAAAACCGAACCTACACATATTTGGTATCGCCGGGTTCAGAATCGCCCGATCTATCAATTAAAAAAAAAAAAAAAAAAAAAAAGGATTAACCTGATCGCTAAACAGCGTAGAGATAAAGTCAAAAAAGTCCGAATTACTTTTTTTGGTCGCCGCGACATTGCATTACAATGCAATAACAGGCGATCAAAAGAATGTATCGGCACCAAAATGGCATCATTAAAAACGTCAGCTCGGCACGCAAAAAATAAGCCCTCACTTAACCCCAGATCACAAAAAATGGAGATGCTACGGGTATCAGAAAATGTAGCTATTTTTTTTGCAAACTTTGGAATATCATTTCACCACTTAGATAAAAAAGCACCTAGACTTTTTTGGTGTCTATGAACTCGTAATGACCCGGAGAATCATAATATCAGGTCAGTTTTAGCATTTAGTGAAGCTAGAAAAAAAGCCAAACAAAAAACAAGTGTAGGATTGCACTTTTTTGCAATTTACTCGCACTTGGAATTTTTTTCCCGTTTCGAGTACATGACATCGTAAAACCAATGGTGTCGTTCAAAAGTACAACTGATCCTGCAAAAAATAAGCCCTCACAAGGCTATATTGACGGAAAAATAAAAAAGTTATTGCTCTGGGAAGGAGGGGAGTGAAAAATGAAAACGCAAAACCAAAAACAACTAGGCTCATGAAGGGGTTAATAGATGTGTCCCTGTGTATGCTGCAGGAAGAAGACACAGCTGATTCTAACGGGTTAATCGGAGTTTCTTACTATATACCGTGCAGAGACCGCAGCAGCCAAAACACAGAGAAGGATGTAGGATTTACCTATACATTGCTACATACAGATTCAGCATGAAATAAAGCCAGATTCAGAAGAGCGCATGCAAAATAATCTGTTTTCAAGCAGAAAAAAAACTATGATTTTTCAACCAGATTGTCATCGGTATACCATCAGTATGTCCGTTCTTTTACTTCTGTATGGAGTCCATTCTATACAGTAACAATTTTAAACATAATACAATTTAGTATGTTAATAATTGCAATAGATCTCTGATAAATGGAGAGTAACTTGTACGTGAGGAGCGAGTCTAACATTAATATGCAGGAAGTCTCCGAGAGCTGTCAAAATGCAAGTCAGTGGACAATCTCAGTTTGTGCAGGCGTCAGTCTCATTCTCTTAAAGGGACAGTGCTTTTATTATTAAATTAATGAGGAAACGCTTTCATTTTTATAACCAGGTGTGTATGAGAAAGGGAGGTGCATCCTCTTTAAATCACCAAAATGGATCCCTATATAGTCTATGCCATGTTTGACAATTAGAGAACATCACTGATATAAAATAAATAAGTACCTTATGTCTAAACTGAAGCACCAGATCACGTGGCGAAAGACCTAGAAAGGATTAGATATCGATTTGTTTTGAAATGTATAATACATCATGAGTTAATCTTTAAAATTATATCGTTTGTACAGTTACTTCTTTGTTATAGGCAACTAGTACACCATGAGAGTAGCAGAATCTCCATATTGTAATAAATTACTTGTGTAAACAGGACCAGTCATTTTACTGTGCGGTGCAGTAAAATTAGATTGCTCCGTCTGGCGGCATTTACTACTACTTGCTTATTACTATGCAGGCAGAATGCAGGCCTGGATGGAGATATTTAATTTGAGTTATGAAGCAACACCAATTGTGAGTCAATTTATCCTGCTGTTGTGCAAATGGAACAGACAATAAGTAAGAATTATAGGCAATAAACAAGACAACCCCTATAAAGGAGTGGTTCTGCAGGGTTGACCACAGGTCATTTCACTGGTCTCATCCTTTTGGTCTGTTTTGGTCACTTTTGCATTTTGTCATTGCTCTCACCCTTAGAGGTATTGTACAGTAGCATGAGGCGGGGTCTACAAACCACATAAGTTGCTCAGGTAGTGCAGCTCATCCATGATGGCACATCAATGTGATCTGTGGTAAGAAGGGTAACTGTCTGTCAGCACAGTGTCCAGAGAATGGAGCAGATAACAGTAGACAGGCCAATACACCAGGAGACATGGCGGGGGCAGTAGGAGGGCAACAAACCAGCAGCAGGACAGCTGCCATCTCCTTTATGCAAGGAGGACCAGGAGGAGCTGTGCCAGAGCCCTGCAAAATGACCTACAGCAGACCACTAACATCCTTGTGTCTGCTCAAACTGTTAGAAACAGACTCCATGAGGGTGCTTACAGCCCAACACCATGCAGGGTGATAGCCATTTGCCAGAGAACACCAAGATTAGAAGATTTGACATTGGCACCCGATGCTGTTCACAGATGAGAGCAAGTTCACATTAAGCATATGTGACAGGTTTGACCATGCCGTGGAGAATGTTCTGATGCTTGCAACATCCTCCAGCATGGCTGCTTTGGCAGTGGGTGAGTAATGGTGTGGGGAGGTTTTTCTTTGGAGTGCCGCACAGTCTTCTGCCTGCCATTAGGTACCGGGAGAGGCTCAGACACATTGTGATGAAATATGGTGGTGTAGTGGGCCCTGGGTTCTTTCTGATGCATGACAATGCTAGGCCTCATGTGGCTAAAGTGCGTCAGCATTTCCCGCATGATGAAGGCGTTGATGCTATGGACTGACCTGTCAGTTTCCCCACACCCGAATCCTATCGAGCACATCTGGGACATCATGTCTCGTTCCATCCACAGACAGTCCAGGAGTTGACTGATTCTTTAATCCAGGTCTGGGAGGAGATTCACCAGGAGAACACCCGCCACCTCATCAGTAGCATGCCCAGGCATTGTAAGGCGGTTATACAGGCTCGTAGAGGCAACACACACACACACACACACACACACACACACACACACACACACACACACACACACACACACACACTACTAAGCATCATTTCCTTGTTTTGAAGCATTTCTACTGAAGTTGGATGGTCCTGTAATTTGATTTTCCATTTTGATTATCATTCCAAATCCAGACTTCCATGGCATATTAATTTTGATTTAGGCTATGTGCACACGTTCAGGATTTCTTGCAGAAAATTCTGGAGAATTCCGGACATTTTCTGCAAGAAATCCGCAAGAAAACCGCGTGCGTTTTTGCCGCGATTTTGCCGCGGTTTTGACGCGTTTTTGCCGCGGTTTTGATGCGTTTTTGCCGCGGTTTTTTCCGGACACTTCCCAATGCATTTTAAGTGGGAAATCCGCAAAAAAACGCAAAATTAATGAACATGCTGCGTTTTTTACCGCGATGCGTTTTTACCGCGGAAAAAAACGCATCATGTGTACAAAAAGTGCAGAATTCATTAAAAATGATAGGATGCATAATATAAGCAGATTATTTGCTGTTTTATAGCGTTTTTATAGGGAAAAAAACGCGAAAAAACCGCGAATAATCTGCAACGTGTGAACACAGCCTAACAATGATCATTTTTTATGTTTTATTGCCTTCAACACATTCCATTGTGTAATGAAAGCAGCACTAGTAAACAGCATCACTGCAATAGGACGGGTGCCACCAATCCTCCAAATGTTAAAGAAAAAAACGAAAGTAGCAAACCATTTGAGAAAATTAGATTTCATTGTTTAATAGCCTATAGGGGCTCAGCGATGTTTTGGTTCAACCGAGAACCTTTTTCAAGCAAAGGGTGATCAGCAAAGGTGCCAGGTGTCGGACCCCGTCCAATCAGACATCAATAAAAAAGTAGAGGACAACTTCTTTACACATATCTCATGCAATTTTAGAATATGGATTTTTTTTGTTAAATATGAAGGAGTTTAGGCAATAATAATAACATAGTAACATAGTTATTAAGGTTGAAGGAAGACTTTAAGTCCATCTAGTTCAGCCCATAGCCTAACCTAACCTGCTTTAACATGATGATCCAGAGGAAGGCAAAAAACCCCATGTGGCAAAGAGTAAGCTCCACATTGGGGAAAAAAAAATTCCTTCCCGACTCCACATACGGCAATCAGACTAGTTCCCTGGACCAGTGCCCTATCAAGGAATCTAGTATATATAACCTGTAACATTATACTTTTCAAGAAGGCATCCAGGCCCCTTTTAAATTTTAGTAATGAATCACTCAATACAACATCATACGGCAGAGAGTTCCATAGTCTCACTGCTCTTACAGTAAAGAATCTGGTTATTTTCTATATTCTGTGTTTGTCCATTTTCTAAATACTATAAATAGCAGTCAGGCAAAATATATGCAGTCAAATTTCCTGGCATTTGTGTCCTGTGCAATAAAGGTTTGCATTGTGACTGATCAAATGTAAGCCGACAAGCTCTTCAAACAAACAAACAAAGAGCAACTCACCAAGATATAACTGTGATCCCTCTAATCCACTTCCACCTAATGAACCATTCATATGTTCATAAAGTTCCTGGAGGGGAAAAGATAAAACATGTCAAATTAATCTCAGAGAATATAGTCATTTATTTTTAATAATTTATCAGTAGCCTGCATAGAATATCACCAGCCTGCAGAACAAAATAAAATGCATATTTTCCAGACGGGCATTGCTCCACCCATGAACGCTTTATGTCTCCCAAGAGTCACATGACCACTGTAGAAAATAAGCTGCCGCTGATGAGATACAGACTTTTATATTCCATCAGAGGCAATTTCTGTTCTAAGGGAATACTGATTGACTTCAATAGTGTCAGGTGACAGTAGGGAGACAAGACGACAACACAGGAGCAGCGACAGATCAGGAGGTAAATACCGTATTTTCCGGCGTATAAGACGACTTTTTAACCCCTCAAAATCTTCTTAAAAGTCGGGGGTCGTCTTATATGCCGGGTACAGACAAATGTGCATATGGTGGGTGGGGGGGAGTGGTCCCGATGACGAAGAGAGGGGGCGTCTCACAGGAAAGTGTGAGTGGAGTAGCCCAGTTACCTCATTGCTGCAGCGTGGGGTCTCTGTGCTGGGGAGCGGCGGCTCCTCATTGCGGTAGCATAGGGTTCCTGTGCTGGGAGCGGCAGCTCCTCTTCGTGCCGTGGGGGCTCTGTGCTGTGGGGCGGTGCATCTAATTGCAGCGTCGGGGCTCCTCCGGCATCTCCTCAAGGCCCGGAGGCACCGGCAGCTCCATTATTACGATGCGGTGGCCTCCGGGAAAATGGCCGCTGGGGGCGGCGCATGCTCAGATTCAGATCTCGTCTCCCGAGATCTCGGGACGAGATCTGAATCTGAGCATGCGCCGCCCCCAGCGGCCATTTTCCCGGAGGCCACCGCATCGCAGCAATGGAGCTGCCGGTGCCTCCGGGCCTTGAGGAGATGCCGGAGGAGCCCCGACGCTGCAAGAAGATGCACCTCCCCACAGCACCCACGGCACGAAGAGAAGCTGCCGCCTCCCAGCACATGAACCCTATGCTACCGCAATGAGGAGCCGCCGCTCCCCAGCACAGAGACCCCCACGCTGCCGCAATGAGGTAACAGGGGGCTACTCCACTCACACTTTCCTGTGAGACGCCCCCTCTCTTTGTCATCGGGACCACTCCCCACCCCAAAAGGCACATAGTCACAGGCCCTATAAGACGACATACGGCATATAAGACGACCCCCGACTTTTAAGAAGATTTCATATTTTAACTGGAAAAGTTGGGGGGTCGTCTTATACGCCCAGTCGTCTTATATGCCGGAAAATACGGTATGTATTTTTTAGCATCTATCTGCACAGCAAAATAATAACATTAAAGGGGTTTTCCAGTTTCAGGAAATCTCCTGTCAAGTGGCTGGTTTGTGTAAAATAAATAAATTAAGCTTTAGTCACCCTACCTGGGTCCAGCGCAGAGTCTCTACTGCTGCTCCTGGTTTGTTATCATCTGCAGTGTTGATGTTACATCAACAGCACTACAGCCCTTAATCCCTTAGCGACAGAGCACATTTGGTACTTCACGACCAAGCCAATTTTTACAATTTTGACCACTGTCACTTTATGAGGTCCCTTTATTAACTCTGGAACACTTGAATGTACCCCACTGTTTCTGAGACTGTTTTTTTTTGTGACATATTGTACTTCATGTTAGTGGTAAAATTTCTTTGATATAACTTGCATTTATTTATGAAAAAATAAATAAATTTGGCAAAAACTTAGAAAATTTTGTCATTTTCAAACTTTTAATATTTGTACACTTAAATCACCTCACATTTGAAGTGAGTTGGGGGGGGGGGGTCACTATAACAGAAAATACCCAAAAGTGGCACCATTCTAAAAACTACACCCTCAAGGTGAGCAAAACCACATTCGAGAAGTTTATTAACCCTTCAGGTGCTTCACGAGAACTAAAGCAATGTGGAAGGAAAAAATGAAGATTTTACTTTTTTCACAAAAAAATTACTTTGGAACTATTTTTTATTTTTATTTTTACAAGGGTGTCGGGAGAAATAGCACAACAAATTTTGTGGTCCATTTTCTCCTAAGTACACCAATACCCCGTATGTGGGGGAAAGCCATTGTTTGGGTGCATGGCAGGGCTCAGAAGGGAGGGAGCGCTGCTTGACTTTTTAAATGCAAAATTGGCTGGAACCAATGGTGGCACCATGTTGCATTTGGAGAACTCCTGATGTACCTAAACAGTGGAACCGCCCAAATTCTAACTCCCACCCTAACCCCAACACACCCCTAAACCTAATCTCAACCCTAACCCTAGCCCCAACCCTAGTTCCAGCCCCAGCCCTAACTTTAGCCCCAGCCCTGACCCTAATGGAAAAATAGAAATCATTTTTATTTATTTTATTATTTTTACCTAACCAAGTTGGTGATAAAAAAAAATAGTAAATCAAACCCCCGTTTATGTTGATCACCGTGATAGACCCTATCACAGTGATCAAAATGAACGAATAGGAAAAAATTCCTATTGTTTCCGGGTGCCGGCCGGCAAATCTCAGCTGGCGTACTGGACATGTGCCTGCCATTTTCTTCCAGAAAGAAGACCCCGGCGGCCCCTGGGACTTCACGGGGGATTGCAGAGACACCAGAGGTACCGGGGGACTCCATTTCTCTCTCCTCTGATGTGCAATCACATCAGAGGAGAGAGAAATTAAATGGGAAAATTAGACTTTTCTTTTGCGGTCCCCGTTATACTGTTAATAATGGCGATCGTAACACTGAGGTATGTAAAAACCGACCCGAATCATGTTCTATGGGGTCTCAGCTACCCCCCGGTAGCCAAGACCCCGGAGAAATTCCAAAGCTGGGGGTGCCATACACGTATTTATCAACGCCGTAAAAAAGCAGCGCTGAGGAATAAGTACTCTTAATTGTTAAATGAGCTCAGCGACTCTGCCAGAGCAGATGACATGAGTCCCTGAGCTAACCGATTGGCTGCAGCACTGCAAACGTGAGGTCAAAGGTGCAGACAATAACACACTGGGAGCGGTGGCATAGACTAACCCATAGAAACGAGTAGGATGAGTAAAGAGTAATATGTTTAATAAAGTATAAGAAAAAAAACCTGCAGCCTGAGGATGGGAGTGGGAGTTTTCCAGACAAGAAAAGCCTTTTAAATTATTTTCGTTATAAACCTTTAACAAATGTACATTTTCTATACAGTGTGGCTCTGGATATATGTTTGATGTTCTAGATTCTATTGTACAATTTTATAATGTTGAGCAACTTAAAAAGACAACAGAACTTTTTTTTTCAAATGCACCGACAATAACGTAGATAAACTGCATACAGCTACATGTCTCTGAAGGTGTTATAAGAGTGTTACACCTGCACAGATCTGAAACTTGCAAAAAACTTTTATATTGGCTTTTCCCCTTCATAAAACAATGCACTGTGAGCTACAGATCCATTCTTTACTGGTCATACATACCTTAAGAATAGATATTTGTGAAAAATCCTTTTCTTCAAAATAGGCATGAGTGATTAATTGAAGTTTTGCTTGAAGTAATCCATATAGGGGCTTAAGAAAAAACAAACAAAACCATCTAAAACTAGTCCGTTTTCATTGCACTTCATATATTTTTTTTTAATTATTCATTTATTTATTTATTTTTTTAACTAGAATCCTTAGAGACTGCCGGACATGTCTCCTCTGCTGGATATACAGCATACCTTGTGAATTAGCCCACTAAATAACCAGCAGTTCACACAAGTCTTGTAGATGAAGCAGCAGTTTCAGACAATTCTTCACATTAGCTAATGGAATTGTAGCTACTTTGCGAAGATATGCCTCATCAACTACAAAGAATCAAAGCCAGAGGCAACTAAACTATGAAAGCGTAAGTTACATAAGAAAAATAGTAAGTGCAATCTTCAACTGCGTGGCATGGGCATAAAATGCCATACAATTGACTAATTTAATATCAGTCCTGTACTATATCATAGGCAATTATATTAAAATTATATTTGCAGAAAACATCAACCGGCTTTTATTGCCAAAGCGAGGATGCTTGACCTGCTCTTCATACGCTAACATGGCTGAATCACTTCATTTATTCACCAGGCACGCTACGACAGCGGCATCTTACCAGCTGGCTCAACACACAGACACTTTTCTGCACAGTTTCCCGGGTAACATCGGCCTGACGAACTTTCAAGGTCTGGAAAACACAGAACTGATTACAGCAAAGGCTGCAAGGAATGAGCAGAACAGCAAAAGATGACAACATAAGAACATAATGTAATTATATAGGAAAAGCTGATTACATACAGAGTATCACCTCTAAAGGAAGCTAGTATTACAACTTCCCCTTCACCCCCAAGGGTGGTTTGCACGTTAATGACCGGGCCAATTTTTACAATTCTGACCACTGTCCCTTTATGAGGCTATAACTCTGGAACGCTTTGACGGATCTTGGCGATTCTGACATTGTTTTCTCGTGACATATTGTACTTCATGTTAGTGGTAAAATTTATTCGATATAACTTGCGTTTATTTGTGAAAAAAATGGAAATTTGGCGAAAATTTTGAAAATTTTGCAATTTTCCAACTTTGAATTTTTATGCCCTTAAATCACAGACATATGTCACGCAAAATACTTAATAAGTAACATTTCCCACATGTCTACTTTACATCAGTACAATTTTGGAACCAAAATTTTTTTTTGTGACGGAGTTATAAGGGTTAAAAGTTGACCAGCAATTTCTCATTTTTACAACACCATTTTTTTTTTAGGGACCACATCTCATTTGAAGTCATTTTGAGGGGTCTATATGATAGAAAATACTCAAGTGTGACACCATTCTAAAAACTGCACCCCTCAAGGTGCTCAAAACCACATTCAAGAAGTTTATTAACCCTTCAGGTGTTTCACAGGAATTTTTGGAATGTTTAAATAAAAATGAACATTTAACTTTTTTTCACACAAAATTTATTTCAGCTCCAATTTGATTTATTTTACCAAGGGTAACAGGAGAAAATGGACCCCCAAAGTTGTTGTACAATTTGTCCTGAGTACGCTGATACCCCATATGTGGGGGTAAACCACTGTTTGGGCGTATGGCAGAGCTTGGAAGGAAAGGAGCGCCATTTGACTTTTCAATGCAAAATTGACTGGAATTGAGATGGGACGCCATGTTGCGTTTGGAGAGCCCCTGATGTGCCTAAACACTGAAACCCCCTACAAGTGACACCATTTTGGAAAGTAGACCCCCTAAGGAACTTATCTTGATGTGTGGTGAGCACTTTGACCCACCAAGTGCTTCACAGAAGTTTATAATGCAGAGCCGTAAAAATAAAAAATCATATTTTTTCACAAAAATGATCTTTTCGCCCCCAATTTTTTATTTTCCCAAGGGTAAAAGAAGAAATTGGACCCCAAAAAATGTTGTGCAATTTGTCCTGAGTACGCTGATACCCCATATGTGGGTGTAAACCATTGTTTGGGCGCATGGCAGAGCTTGGAAGGGAAGGAGCGCCATTTGACTTTTCAATGCAAAATTGACTGGAATTGAGATGGGACGCCATGTTGCGTTTGGAGAGCCCCTGATGTGCCTAAACATTGAAACTCCCTACAAGTGACACCATTTTGGAAAGTAGACCCCCTAAGGAACTTATCTAGATGTGTGGTGAGCACTTTGACCCACCAAGTGCTTCACAGAAGTTTATAATGCAGAGCCGTGAAAATAAAAAATCATATTTTTTCACAAAAATGATCTTTTCGCCCCCAGTTTTGTATTTTCACAAGGGTAACAGGATAAATTAGACCCCAAAAGTTGTTGTCCAATTTGTCCTGAGTACGCTGATACCCCATATGTGGGGGGGAACCACTGTTTGGGTGCATGACAGAGCTCGGAAGGGAAGGAGCGCCATTTGGAATGCAGCCTTAAATGGATTGGTCTGCAGGCGTCACGTTGCATTTGCAGAGCCCCTGATGTACCCAAACAGTACAAACCCCCCACAAGTAACCCCATATTGGAAACTAGACCTCCCAAGGAACTTATCTAGATGTGTTGTGAGAACTTTGAACCCCCAAGTGTTTCACTACAGTTTATAACGCAGAGCCGTGAAAATAAAACATCTTTTTTTTCCCACAAAAATGATTTTTAGCCCCCCAAATTTTTATTTTCCTAAGGATAACAAGAGAACTTGGACCCCAGAAGTTGAAGTTGTTGTTCAATTTGTCCCGAGTACGCTGATAACACATATGTTGGGGTAAACCCCTTTTTGGGCGCACGGGAGAGCTCGGAAGGGAAGGAGCACTGTTTTACTTTTTCAACGCAGAATTGGCTGGAATTGAGATTGGACGCCATGTCGCGCTTGGAGAGCCCCTGATGTGCCTGGACAGTGGAAACTCCCCAATTCTACCTGAAACCCTAACCCAAACACACCCCTAACCCTAATCCCAACGGTAACCCTAACCACACCCCTAGCCCTGACACACCCATAATTCTAATCCCAACCCTAATCCAAACGTAAATGTAATCCAAACCCTAACCCTAACTTTAGCCCCAACCCTAACTTTAGCCCCAACCCTAACTTTAGCCCCAACCCTAGCCCTAACCCTACCCCTAAACGTGACTGAAATACGTGGCACTGAAATACGTGGCACTGAAATACGTGGCACTGAAATACGTGGCACTGAAATACGTGGCACTGAAATACGTGGCACTGAAATATGTGATACGTGGCACTTAAATATGTGATACGTGGCACTTAAATACGTGGCACTGAAATACGTGATACGTGGCACTTAAATACGTGGCACTGAAACACGTGGCACTGAAATACGTGATACGTGGCACTGAAATACGTGGCACTGAAATACGTGGCACTGAAATACGTGGCACTTAAATACGTGGCACTAAAATACGTGGTACTAAAATACGTGCAACTGAAATACGTGGTACTAAAATACGTGCAACTGAAATACGTGGTACTAAAATATGTGGCACTGAAATACGTGATACGTGGCACTGAAATCCGTGATACGTGGCACTGAAACACGTGGTACTGAAATACGTGATACGTGGCACTGAAATACGTGGCACTGAAATACGTGGCACTGAAATACGTGGCACTGAAATACGTGGCACTGAAATACGTGGCACTATGACTGTCAGAAAATGTTCATTAAACGGTTAGGCTAAGTTCACACTAGCGTTGTGCGCCGCTGCGTCGGCGACGCAACGCACAACGCACGCAAAAACGCGGCAAAACGCACGCAAAAACGCTGCGTTTTGCGACGCATGCGTCGGTTTTTGCCGAAAATCGGACGCAAGAAAAATGCAACTTGTTGCGTTTTCTTGGTCCGACGCTTGCGGCAAAAAAGACGCATGTGTGGCACAACGCAACAAAAAAAAAACGCATGCGTCCCCAATGTTAAGTATAGGGGGCGCATGACGCATGCGTCGCCGCTGCGTCGCCGACGCACATTAGCTTAACGCTAATGTGAACGTAGCCTTAGGGGTGAGGTTAGGGGTAGAGTTAGGGTTAGGGTTTGGATCCCTTGATCACCTTGATGGTGGTGGGTGGCTTTTCAGTGTGTTTTCTGTTTTTTTTCGATAAAAATGCATGCGTTTTTAACGCAAACAAACGCATGTGCTTAAAAACGCAAGAAAATACTGCAGGTTGTATTTCTGAAAATAAACGCATGCAGAAAAAAACCGCATGTGTTTGAAAACGCGACCAAACGCGTACAAAAAAACCGCATGCGTTTTCAATGTTAAATATAAGGAAAAAACGCATGCGTTTTTTTGTGCAAAAAACGCTGCAGACAAAAACGCAAGTGTGAAACCAGCGACGCTTTTTATAGCAAAAAAGTTTTTGCGTCTCCACATTTTGAGACCTATAATTTTTCCACATTTTGCTCCACAGAGTCATGTGAGGTCTTGTTTTTTGCGGGACGAGTTGACGTTTTTATTGGTCACATTTTCGGACACGTGACCGTTTTTGATCGCTTTTTATTCCGATTTTTGTGAGGCAGAATGACCAAAAACCTGCTATTCATGAATTTCTTTTGGGAGAGGCGTTTATACCGTTCCGCATTTGGTAAAATTGATAAAGCAGTTTTATTCTTCGGGTCAGTACGATTACAGCGATATCTCATTTATATCATTTTTTTATGTTTTGGCGCTTTTATACGATAAAAACTATTTCATAGAAAAAATAATTATTTTGGTATCGCTTTATTCTCAGGACTATAACTTTTTTATTTTTTTGCTGATGATGCTGTATGGTGGCTCGTTTTTTGCGGGACAAGATGACGTTTTCAGCGGTACCATGGATATTTATATCAGTCTTTTTGATCGCGTGTTATTCCACTTTTTGTTCGGCGGTATGGTAATAAAGCGTTGTTTTTTGCCTCGTTTTTTTTTTTTTTTTTCTTACGGTGTTTACTGAAGGGGTTAACTAGTGGGGCAGTTTTATAGGTTGGGTCGTTACGGACGCGGCGATACTAAATATGTGTACTTTTATTGTTTTTTTTTTTTATTTAGATAAAGAAATGTATTTATGGGAATAATATATATTTTTTTTTTATTATTTATTTAGGAATTTTTTTTTTTTTTTTTTTACACATGTGGAAAAAATTTTTTTTTACTTTTTTACTTTGTCCCGGGGGGGACAATACAGATCATTGATCTGGCAGTGTGCACAGCACTCTGCCAGATCGACGATCTGCTGTGCAGGGCTGCAGGCTTACCAAGTGTCTGCTCTGAGCAGGCACTCGGTAAGCCACCTCCCTCCCTGCAGGACCCGGATGCCGCGGCCATCTTGGATCCGGGACCTGCAGCCAGGAAGGAGGTAGGAGACCCTCGCAGCAACGCGATCACATCGCGTTGCTCCGGGGGTCTCAGGGAAGCCCGCAGGGAGCCCCCTCCCTGCGCGATGCTTCCCTATACCGCCGGTACACTGCGATCATGTTTGATCGCGGTGTGCCGGGGGTTAATGTGCCGGGGGCGGTCCATGACCGCTCCTGGCACATAGTGCCGGATGTCAGCTGCGATAGGCAGCTGACACCCGGCCGCGATCGGCCGCGCTCCCCCCGTGAGCGCGGCCGATCGCGTATGACGTACTATCCCGTCGGTGGTCATACGGGCCCACCCCACCTCGACGGGATAGTACGTCTGATGTCAGGAAGGGGTTAATGCGTCCACTGAATGGGATTTTTTTTTGTCATCTCATATCGTGAGCACTTGTCAAATATTTAGAAATTCTGACATGGTCACTCCTGGTAAGGGCTAAAGTCTGTAAAAATGACAAGTATGAATAAGTTTTACATGCTGGAATACAGTAAATTGGTGTTGAGCCGAGCAATACCTTTGCTTCAATCTGTCTGTAGCAAGAAACGCCATAAACGGTCTTCCGCTCTCCGCTTCTTGGCGGGAGGTGAAAAAACACAGCATCTATGAAAGTAAATACAGAAAATTCATGCACAGGTCAAGGTGAAAAAAAAATCAATTCTGAGATAGTGCGGTTACTGAACATCACCTGATGGTCTGCGGAGGCTAACTATTGGTATAGATCTGGAGAAATCAAGTTCTCCTCAACTTTGGAGTATAAAAGTAAACTTCACATGATGCAGATTTTGTTGCCGAGATTTTGTCAACTGAAAATCAGGTTTATTCAACTGAATGCGATAGCAAAAGCTGAATCTTGTGAATTTACTCTAAAGCTCTGCTCATACTGTCCTGCTCATTGTTATTGGCACCCATGCAGTCTAAGTACATAATGTGGAATATCTCCTGAAAAAAAAAAGAATCAAGTAAAAAAAAGAGCAAATGATAAGCAATAATTTAAAACAAAACAATGCGAGGGGAAAATAGAGAAATCTAAAGCTTGCTTGCACAGTATATGGGATTCAGAGCACAATGCATCTTTCTAGCTAATCCTACAAGTTCATACTTTTTAGTATAACCTGGCACACTTTACTATTAAAATAAAAACAAGCATAATAAAACTGGGCATTGTCATACCTTCTTGGAAGTTGTGTGCACCATCCGGTAATGCCAAAAATGGTAGGTATTTCCATTCCTCTGGTAAGACATGGCTGTCGTGTCCCTCTCCCGAAATCAAAGGAGGGTAAGAAAATTCCACCTGATAAAAAATAAAAATTGATTTCCACTTACTGGTTTCTAATTTACTGCTGAGGGTCATCTCACCCCTTAATGACCGCCAATACATCTTTTAACTGACCTGAGATATAAGAGACTAGAATCCCCATACAGCTGACAATCCAGCAGCTCTCGGCTGGACACTATAGCTGACAACTTGCTGCATCAGCCACGATCAGTATTTGCACTGTCCAAATCTGTTTAACCCCTTAGATGCTGCTGTCAGTAGTGACAACATCATTATAAATGGTTAACAGAGTGTGGGGGCTCCCTCTATATCCAAATTGGTGCCCTCAGATCATGATTGTGTGGTCCTGATGTTTGCCATGGCAATTCATGACCAAATAGCGGCCTCAGAGTCTGACGGCTGTAGTAATCTGTTCAGAAGTTAGCAGCATTTAGGTGGTAAAAAAAAACAAATTTTCATTTCTGTCATGCCACTTTGCATTAATTCCTGTAAAGCACCTGAAGGGTTAATAAACTACCTGACTGCAGTTTTCAATACGTCAGGGGGTGCCGATTTAAAAATGGTATCACGTTTGGGGGTTTCCCAATATATGAGACCCCTAAAGGCACTTCAAACATGGATAAGTCTCTAAAAAAATAAATTTTGGAAATTTCCTTGAAAAAATGAAAAATTACTGCTACATTTTTAATCCTCCTAAAATGCTAACAAAATAAAATAACATTTTACAAATGGTGCTGATGTAAAGCCGACATGTGGGAAATGTTATTTATTAATGGTTTGCTATGATATGGCCATCTGGATTAAAGGGATAATCATTCAAATTTTGAAAATTGCTAATTTTTTAACATTTTTCTCAAATTTTTGATATTTTTTATAAATAAACACTAAACATATTGACCTAAATTTACTATTATCATAAAGTATAATGTGTCACGAAAAAATAATCTCAAAATCACTGGGATTTGTTGAAGCGTTGCAGAGTTATTACCACATAAAGTGACACTGGTCAGATTTCAAAAATTTGGCTCCGTCACTAAGGGGTTAAACATGGCTTGTATTTTAAAATGACCGTTTCCAGTCAGGCAGCTACCTTCACTTAAAGGACTAGAAATACCTGATTGGGAACAAATGGACAGGACAACACAGCAATTGGCTGGACATGCACCAAATATTTTCTACCCTCTCTCTATTAAAGTCCTTTGTTATCAACGGGATTCTTTTTGTCCTATCTAGATAGAAAGACATTACACATTTCCAGAACAGAGTATGGATTTTAGGAGAAATTTACCTCAGAAATCCATACGGTTTTCCAGATTTTTTTTGTAATTTTTAAAAAAGCCGTTTTGGGGAAAAAAACAATCAAAAATTTCCTGTATAAACAGCAATGTGGTTTTCCATTAAAATTGAAAGGAAACTTCTTCAAAGAGCATTTGAGGCAGTTTTTGATTTGTGAACATCAAATAAACTGTGGACATAAGCTAAGGGCTCTTTTAGATGAGCGTATTAGACACAAGTGTCCTGTGTAAAAGAAAAAAGAAAACAAACAAATGAATAGCACACAGCCCATTAGGGCAGTTTTTTTTTCACTCGGACAGAGTGTCCCTATAAAAACATAAGAGAAAATAGAATTACGGTAGACTTTACTAAGAACCATCTAGAACAGCACCACAGGGGGATGTCAACCCACCCTAATAGGGACAGGAAACACAGAGGTCAAATAGCCCTTCCCACATCCCCTCTCCAGAGTTTTCTAAAGGACTACAAAAGTTTTGAATGCTACAAATAATATTTATCACCAAATTCAAAGTAATGCAAGAAATAACTAAGGAAAGGGTGGGAATAACCCGTGCAGTCATAGAGGGTTCATAGAAACAAAAATTATCGCCAAGTATATGGTAATTCTATAATCTCAAATCGCCCTCTATGACAGCATCACAGAAGAAATACCAAAGAGTAACTTTAGGGAGGGACAATAGTCTGGAACACTTTTCTCCCAAAGGCTAACTCTTTGTTGGTTCTGCAGATCTGTTCAATGGAAGCGCTTGCCTTCTTAGCCCAGGAGACAGATAGAGCCATAGTGGAGTGAGCTGTAAATCTTTCCGGGGGCAAGAGATTCTGGTTCCGGAATGTCTTGCAAATTGCCATCTTGATCTAGTTAGCAATAGTTCTTTTTCAGATTTTCTTCCCTTTATTTTGACCACAGTGCTTGATAAAGACATTCTGATCCTTCCTCCAAGATTGTGCTTGTTGAAGGTAGTGGATAGTGGAAGACCACTCATAGTACATCTAGGTAATGGAATTCCTCTTCTTTACCATTTGTTGGCAAAAGGAAGGAAGACTGATTTCCTGTGATCTCTGGAAATCTGACACTACTTTGGGCATAAAGGATTGGTCCAGTTGTAGTACAAAGGCCCCGTCTCACATAGCGAGATCGCTAGCGAGATCGCTGCTGAGTCACAAGTTTTGTGACGCAACAGCGACCTCCATAGCGATCTCGCTATGTGTGACACGTACCAGCGATCAGGCCCCTGCTGCGAGATCGCTGGTCGTGTCGGAATGGCCTGGACCTTTTTTTGGTCGTTGAGGCCCCGCTGACATCGCTGAATCGGTGTGTGTGACACCGATCCAGCGATGTCTTCACTGGTAACCAGGGTAAACATCGGGTTACTAAGCGCAGGGCCGCGCTTAGTAACCCGATGTTTACCCTGGTTACCAGCGTAAATGTAAAAAAAAACAAACAGTACATACTCGCCTTCTGATGTCCGTCAGGTCCCTCGCCGTCTGCTTCCTGCTCTCACTGACTCCCGGCCGTACAGTGAGAAGTGAGAGCACAGCAGTGACGTCACCGCTGCGCTCTGCTCTCACTGTACGGCGGCTCAGTCAGAGCGGGAAGCAGACGGCAAGGGACCTGGACACCGAAAGGCGAGTATGTAGTGTTTGTTTTTTTTGGTAACCAGGGTAAACATCGGGTTACTAAGCGCGGCCCTGCGCTTAGTAACCCGATGTTTACCCTGGTTACCCGGGTGCTGCAGGGGGACTTCGGCATCGTTGAAGACAGTTTCAACGATGCCGAAGTCGTTCCCCTGATCGTTGGTCGCTGGAGAGAGCTGTCTGTGTGACAGCTCCCCAGCGACCACACAACGACTTACCAACGATCACGGCCAGGTCGTATCGCTGGTCGTGATCGTTGGTAAATCGCTTAGTGAGACGGGGCCTTAATTCTATTGTCCAGAATACTCAAGTAGGGTTCTTTGAGAGGGCCTGAAGTTCACTCACTCTTCCAGGACAGTTTGTCTAGCTCTATCGAGGACATGAGTTCACACGGAGACAGTGTCAGACCCTTGAGGACGTTATTTACAGTGGGTACAGAAAGTATTCACATCTCTTTAAAAATTTTCACTCTGTTTTATTGCAGCCATTAGGTAAATTCCAAAAAAGTTCATTTTTTTTCTCATTAATGTACACTCTGCACCCTATCTCGACTGAAAAACAAAACAAAAAACAAATGTAGTAATTTTTGCAAATTTATTAAAAAAGAAAAACTGAAATATCACATGGTCATAAGTATTCAGACCCTTTGCTCAGACATTCATATTTAAGTCACATGCTGTCCATTTCCTTGTGATCCTCTCTCCTTGGAATGGTTGCACTCCTTCATTGTAGTCCAGCTGTGTTTAATTAAACTGATAGGAAACCAGTGGCCTTCTGGAGAAGAGGTAAAGAAGCCAAAATATCCTCTCTGGGAGTTCACTTCCTAAGGATCTTCTAGCTGATCTAGGCATCGGGGCATACTGTAGATCATGCTACACACGTAGAGACAACATTTGTCTTCAGCAGAGCAGCCGAAGTCTCCCATGATTTTATTAGCAAACTATCTTCTGCTCTAAAAGATCCTTAAGCTGAGAAAAATCTTCAAATGGCAAAGTGGTTTTCCTAGCCACTCTTAACTACTTGTATGTCAACCTTTGGTATTTCAGACCAAAATTTAGAAATGTCTTAATCTACAGGGAACCTGTCTTTTAGTTCGCCAGGAATACTTTGCCGCTTCTCAGGCGATTCCACTACTCCAGGATTAGGTTTTGGATATTTTCATACATGTGAAATAACATTATCTTTTTTGAACAGAGGCCCCCAAACATTTCTTCCTGAACCATTTGGATGGTCTTCTCTACTTCCATGGTACTCCTTACCAAAAGTAAGAAGTTCTTCCATATCTTTGGAAGAAAAATATTTTTATTTTCCTGGGTTACATCTGGGATGAACGTTAACCCCCTCTAATGGTTTTCCCAGTATAGACCAGATCGTCCTGTGAATCTGAGTCTAAGGGTATGTGCACACGTTCAGTAAATGCTGCAGGTTGGACACTGCGTACTTGCGCAGCGTCCAGCTGTTACAGCATAGTGGATGGGATTTCAAGAAACCCCATGCCCACTATAAGTGCTCAGACGCTTGTGGCTCACCTGCGGAGACGGACATGCTTTGCGTCTTTCCAGACCGCAGTATGTCTATTTATCTTGCGGATACGCGAGCCTCTGCAAGATATATTTCACCCATACAATGTATTGGATGATGTGAATCTGCACGGTTCAGTGAACACAAGCGGATTCCCCTGCGTTCAATAGGCGGCAGCAGACATGTGCTGTGTCTAAAGTGCTACCAATTCCTGAATGTGTGAACATACCCTAACTCGTCCTATAGGCCAATTTTGTTCTTGCACATATTGCATTTATGGCTTGTCACTTTAGTTTTACTCTTTGGTGCAGGATCCTTGCCCCCTGAAAGAGAAGGGAGGAGAAATAAGGCTACCATAACATATGACCACGGAGAGGGACCTACCAATGAGAGGAAGGGAAAAAAAAAAAGTGGAACGCAACCAGAGTCCGAAGTCACCTCAGGATGCCACACAGGAGAGGAAGAGGAGCAAGGCAAGGGAGCTCAGGGATGCCCCCCGACCACACACCATCCAACTTTATCCAGGATAAGCTGCAGCCTGGACTTCCTCTGCACCCCTCAACATATTCAAAACAGCTGTCAGTTTATTAACCATTCGGTTAATACGAAGTGGCATGACAGGAAGGAAAAATGTTATTTTTAACACCTAAATATCGCTACCTTCCAAACAGGCCACTATAGCTGGGAGACTAAGACTGTTAAGTGGCCATGAATTGCCATGGCAAATATCAGGACCACACAATCATAATCTCAGGGTGTTGATGGGGTTAAAGATTGAGCCTCCACACTGTTAACCATTTAGATGCCATAGTCACTATTGACCGCAGCATCTAAGGAGTTAAAAAGCCATTGTTGGTGCCAACAACAATCAATGGTAATACAGCAAGGTGTCAGCTATAGTGTACAGTGGACAGCTGCTACATTGTCACCAGTCAGGAGATGCTATTGTTTGATACCTGAGGTCAGTCAAAAGACATATTGGAGGTCACTAAGGGGTTAACACAAAGTAGGGGAAAGAACCTTTTGATAATCCATTATTTGGAAATGAAGGGTCCCATTGTTTTCTTCTCTGGTTTGGTTGCAGCAATGAGATGCAGCATTGGCCAGATCTTACAAACCAGTTATGATACTGACAACGAACTTAAACCTTTAGGTCACATTAACATTGCCATGGTTTGTACATTCAGTATCAGTGCCATGTTATAAAGAGCAGTTCTAGAATCTACATTTATATGCCTTTCATTGGCTTATGCTGCAGGATAGTAAAACATTCCTCGGGGTGAGCCTAAAGGTGATGGTTTCATTATACAAGAGATATAGTATGGCTGTATAGGGAACCTATGATTATCTGCAGAATGGAGTGATGCAGAGCAGAAGGAATACGAACACTTGATGACAAAACAAAAGGACAAGGAATCCAATGTCAGGACAGGTGGCAATTATGGAAATGTAACTGACAGCCTTTCCACCTGTTACTTAGGTAACTGAAGACCCCCCATGAGTTTGAAAAGAGAAATTATACAGAGTGCCCAGGGTTATATTCTTCATAGGCATTATTTAAAATAAATGAGGAGCTCAATTACATACAGACAGCGTTTATTTTCATGACTATAATCTAGAACAAATTTGTCTTCTACCACGACAGCTATAAGAGACACCATCTACATCAGTCACAAGCTATGTGATTCCTTCATGATGATGTTCTAGAAATAAAATGTAATTATGCATGCCTGTGAATAGCTGCAGAGTTCAGGTGACTTCAAAAGTGCATCATTGGATGCTTCTCTGATGATGTGCTCTTTTAGTCACCTGTTGACTTCTGAACAGAGAAGACAGTCACCAGCATAGGTATCAGGAGCAGCTGTTACTGAATCCACAGGAAAGCAACCTCCTTCAAGGGGTATTCTTTTGTTATGAAACGGATATAGTTAGTTGGACAGCATGAATATATGCAAGTTTTCAATTGACTTGCATTTTCTATCTGCTATCATTTTCCAGCAATGAAAGCTTTTATCTTATAGTACATAGCATACAGCTTCTAAATAGATAGACCACAAGAACCATGGCCCAGTGAGTGCAGCAGTTACATTCCAGGTTTAGGAGTTTACTCCTGAGATACCAGCAACCTCTCTCCAGCCTATTGAGTTTGATACAACAGTAAGCTGCTTCCCTTGCGGTCAGACTCTGATCTGGAGATGCTGTTGTCAGTCCTGCAAAAATCACTCCCCACACCCCATGGTGGGCAGTTTCCAGAGCAATACTCTTATTCACTGCTCACTTGAGCCATGCGCCATTTCAAAGGCATGGTTATCTCTATACGCAAATACAGTGGTAATAGGGTGGACTTGACCTGAAAAATCAAAAAGGCACAAGAAAACTCTGCATGTTGCAAGTTCAGCATAAAAGGGGCTGTTTCCAAGACATTCTTTTTCTAAACACTCCAATTACATGGACAGTTGCTTCAACAGCAATAACAATATATGATCTCAATTTTTCACAAATGCCAGACATTCGGCATTTTTCACATACAGTACATAAATACACACACACAATTTGTAACAGCATAAATATTCTGTTCCCCAGAAATGTTAACGGACTTGTGACATACACCGTTTGCACATAGTACTGTCTACTGACACCTCACGTGTTCGGTCATTGCTATGATTAGAGAACATACCGGTGTGGTCAGACTGGTTAAAGTCACTGCTAGCTTCATACCATTATGCGATATATATACACATACCTGATTAAGGTAGTATACCTATACGTAATCTGCCTATACAAGCTTTTGTATTAACAGATCAGTAAACAATGGATTGAATGCGAATACCCCGAGCAGCTGATCTAATACACTCATGAATTAAATACACAGCCCAGCAGTTTGAATTTAAATGGCGCAGACCAAAGGGCCAGTTCCTTCATTCCAGACACTGATTAGTGTACTTAGGGCTTTTAGTATATTTTTACAATGCTTTAGTTGCAGTTCTCGGAAAAGTGTACAGAAAAATACAGTAACATGAATTAAATGATCCAACAGATGTAAAACAAGTGGACAAACAGTCACACTTCTGAGTATAGGTAAAGTCTTTTTTTTTTCTACCCATTGCTAAAGCAGAAATGGAGTGTACGGAGAGATGTACGGTATAATTAAAGCCTTTACGAGTCTTTTGATCAATTCTATGTACCATGTGGATTGGGCCTTTACCACAAATAGGGAGCGAGATCCACCACATTAGGCTAAAATATTTTAATGGATTTAGGCTTCAACTTTGTCTTAGGAAATGTCTTAATTTTTCCACTAACATTCTGAAGACCAAGAAATATTTCATCGCCATATGAAAGCTATTAGCATGTCAAATCTAATTTAATACAAAGCCACTTAGCTATTATAAGCCATGAAGTGATCATATCACTTCTAAATACAATGTTACTATAACACAAATATGAAAGCTATTAGCATGTCAAATCTAATTTAATACAAAGCCACTTAGCTATTATAAGCCATGAAGTGATCATATCACTTCTAAATACAATGTTACTATAACACAAACTGTATAGTTGAGCATTTGCAGACAAGTGGCTTAGAAAAATTAGATGAAGGATTGCCAACTATATAATGTGTACGGAAATGTCCAGATTCTCCCCAATGGCAGATGTTGAAGTAAGAAGGATCGGACGTGTTGGATATTATGTATGGATTCTCCTAAAAGATAGCTTACATATAGGAGGTGACTAGAAGATGCTTACTCCTGTCTACCCAATAAAAACACATGAATGCACGAATGTGTCAGTTGTGCATGGGCATCAAAAGGAATAACCATATGACCACTTTATGTAAAATAAAAACTTGAATACATTTTCTAGGTAACCAAAATCTGTAACAAATTCATTAGTGTGGATAATCTCTCTATGGAAGGTACCAAAGTAAAAAGATTTCACATTGTGATATACTCACACTAATTCCAGCACATCAACCACACCAGTGTAAACTGTACACGTCTGAAGCAAGCCGGCGGTGTAAAGCCGGATAACTGGCAAAATTACAGCTGTAGCTTCACTGAAAATCCTGGAAAAGCCACAACTAAAGCTTTCCTTTCTATTTAATAAGGGCTAGGCTTTTGAACACTGGGAGGTCAGGGTCTTCTTTATGAAGCAATAGACATTACACATTATTTCAGCTCTTCCATTATTATAGAAGGAAGGTATGCAGTTACACTTGTTTCTAACAGGAACAAAAGAAAAAAGAAACTAAAAAAAAACAAACAGAAGGCCGTCAACCTGGCATCAGACGGATAGGCCATTATTTTCTTGGTTTTGCTCCCATGAAGAACTACGAAAATAAAAAAAATAAAAAAATACTGGAGTCAATTGAGATCCTGTATCTTCTATTGGCACTTGTTGCATGCAATTTATTTGCTCTTTGAAAAGAACTTTAAGGTGGGGAATAAAAGATAAGAAATGCATATGTGGACCCTGTGTGTTTTATCTATCTACACAACAGATTAGTTCAGGGAGATATTCCTAGTGACAGATTTGGTTTACAGGGGTATTCTCATCTGTGACAATTAGAACAGTGCCCCTTCTATGGTACCAAACAGTGCCTCTTAGGGCTCCTTTTCACTTGCGAGACATACGGCCGTGTCTCGCAGGTTAAAACCCTCCTCTGGCGCCGGCACTTCGGAGCAGAGCGTGCTGCTCCATGTGTTGCTATGCGGCCGCACGCTCGGCTCTGGAGTGCCGGCGTCAGAGGAGGGTTTTAACCTGCGAGACACGGCCGTATGTCTCGCAAGTGAAAAGGAGCCCTAAAGGTGTGTTTCCATGGTCAGGTCTGCATAGAGCCGCAGCGCCCAGATGTTACAGCATAGTGGAGGGGATTTCATGAAATCCCGTCTCCACTATGCGTTAAAACACGCATGCGGCAGACCCATGTAAACGGACATGCGGCGCGTCTTTTCAGAACGCAGCATGTCTGTTTACAATGTGGCGACGCTCCGTAAATTTCCCATAGATAATCATTAGATGCGATAAAACCGCATCTACTAGTCACATGCGTAGTAACTGTGTAAACGCAGCTTACTACGCATGTCTCCTAATTTACCTGCGGGCTTACCTTAACTTATCTTATCGCGAGAACTGCCGTGCAAGTGACCGGGGTTATCTCCGGTCACTATTCTGCTTCTCACGATCAGCTGACCGCTAGAGTGTAGGTGATTGCCGGAGATCTCCAGCGATCATCTACAAGCTTTGCTATGTCTGGATGTCAGGAATCCAGATGTAGCAGAGCTGGCCTCGTCGTGGGACACTCGATATTAAGGACTACGTCGAACTCAGGGAGTATACTGTTGGTTTATTATTTTTCTTTTTTTCTAGGAGACGAGGGCTTCGCTTGGATTACCAGTACAATAAAAATATGATCAAAACTGTGTGGTGTATTATTTCATTAAAATACTTTATTCTGCATGCATGTGTGTGTGTTATTAACCCTTTCATAAGCATAGGATTAGTAATGGTAGGTATCTTATTGACGCCTCTCCATTACTAAGCCGCCTTAATGTCACCTTACAAGGGTGGCATTAACCCGTCATTACCCCGTATTCCACCGCTACTCAGGAGTGGGAAGAGAGAGGCTAAGCGCCGGAATTGGCACATCATACAGATGTGCCATTTCTGGGGCGGCTGGGGGCTGGAATTTGTAGCCGGGGGGGGGGGGGCAATATCCATGGCCCCTCTAGGCTATGAATATCAGCCCGCAGCTGTCTGCGTAGCCTTTCGGGCTATGAATTATAGGGGGACCCCATGTCATTTTTATTTTTATTTTTTTTTTTTTGGGGGGGGGGGGGGGGTCTCCCTATTTTAATAGCCAGTAAATGCTAAATATACAGCTGCAGACTGATACCCATAGCCTGGGAAGATCCATGGGTATTAACCCATTCCCAGGCTACAAACATCGGTCCCTCAGTCGCTGGCTTTCCCTCTCTGGCGCAGAAAATTGAGCGGGAGCCCACACAATTTTTTTTTTTCCACTTTTTTTTTTTTTTTTAAATTGAACAGATATTGCTTTTAAGGCCTGGGTCACACTTGCGAGAAACTCACATGAGTCTCTCGCCTCAATACCAGTCACTGCTGCAGGCACTCGGACCGGAGCGTTCAGCTACATAGAAATACATGCAGCCGCACACTCCAGTCCTGTGTGCCGGTGGCAGTGTCGGGTATTGAGGTGCGAGTTTCTTGCAAGTGTGACCCCGGCCTAACGCAGATTTCGTGTGTCTTTATTTAAGGCCGGGATCACACATGCGAGAAACTGACGAGTCTCGCATCTTAATACCCGGCACTGCCGCCGGTACTCCGGAGCGGAGCGAGCGGCTGCACAGCAATACATGCAACAGCATGCTCCGCTCCCGAGTGCCGTCGTCAGTGCCGGGTATTAAGATGCAAGACTCGTCCGAGTTTCTCGCATGTGTGATCCCGGCCTAACTCTTTATGTACCATTTTATTATATTTATTATTAAACATCGGGCTTGGTATTATCTATCTATCCATCATCTATCGTATCTATTATCTATCTATTATCTATCAATATGTCTGTCTATCTAGCTATCGATAGATATATTTATAGATAGAAAATAGATAGATATGATAAAGATACGATAGATCTATCTATCCCATATCTATCTATCTATCCCATATCTATCTATCTATCTATCCCATATCTATCTATCTATCTATCCCATATCTGTCTATCTATCCCATATCTATCTATCCCATATCTATCATCTATCTATCATCTATCTATCATCTATCTATCATCTATCTATCATCTATCTATCATCTATCTATCATCTATCTATCATCTATCTATCATCTATCTATCATCTATCTATCATCTATCTATCATCTATCTATCATCTATCTATCATCTATCTATCATCTATCTATCATCTATTAGTCTCTGTGTGTAAACAATATTCTTCAATGGAGAATGTGAATGAACAGGTTGGACAAGAAATGACATCACAATTCTTTTTTTTTTTGGTATATCTTTATTTAGCTTACAAAAACACACACAAATCCGCATGAAAAAAGCATTAAAAAAGCATGTAAAAACACACAAAAAATTCAGGTGACCTGCCAGTGACCTCAGGTGCAGATTTGGTGCAGAATTTACCTGCGTCAAATCCTGACCGTGGAAAAACACCCTTAGGGTATATGCACACGTTGTAGATTTGCCTATGGAATATTCTGCCCAGATTCTGCATCTCTTGGCAGAAAAACGCAGGAAAAAAAAAATAGTGTGTTTTTTTATGCGGATTTTCATGTGTTTTTGCAAGCTAAATAAAGATCTATTTAACAAAAAAAAAAGAAAAATAATTGTGATGTAATTTCTTGCCAACCTCTTCATTTACGTACTCCATTGAACAATAATATTTACACACACAGATAGATGGAAAGTCAGAAAAAAAAAAAAAAAAAAAACCAGGCAGCACTCCAAAAATCAAATTGAAAAACCGTGGCTTTACTGATCCATTAGCAGTTCTTTTTGGAAGTGCTGCCAAATTTTCTTTAATTATTTTAGATCTAGATAGACACATCGATAGATAGAAATATAGATATATCTATAGATAAATACCAAGCCCGATGTTTAGTAATACACATAATAAAATGGTACATAAAGAGTTAAATAAAGACACACACACAAAAAATCTGCATTAGGCTGGGGTCCTCGGGACCGGAGCATTCAACTGCATAGAAATACATGCAGCCACACACTCCGGTCCCGAGTGCCGGGTATTGAGGTGCGAGTTTCTCGCAAGTGTGACCCCGGCCTTATACCTGTTTACTTTAAAAAAAAAAAAAAAAAAATGGCGTGGGCTCCTGCGCAATTTGCTGCGCCAGAGAGGGAAAGCCAGCGACTGGGGACCGATGTTTATAGCCTGGGAAGGGGGTTAATACCCACAGATCTTCCCAGGCTATGAATCTCGGCCCGCAGCTGTATATTTAGCCTTTACTATTAAAATAGCACCCCCCCCCAAAAAAAAAAAGATGAAGAAGAGTCCCCCTATAATTAATAGCCAGAAAAGGCCATGCAGACAACTGCGGGCTGATATTAATAGCCTAGCAAGGGGCCATGGATATTGCCCCCCCGGCTACAAACACCAGCTCACAGCCACCCCAGAAACGGCACATCTGTAAGATGCGCCAATTCTGGCACTTAGTCTCTCTCTTCCCACTGCCCTGTAGTGGTGGTATATGGGGTATAATAGTTTGGGGTTGATGCCACCTTTGAATTGTAAGGTGACATTAAGCCGGCTAAAGGTACCTTCACACGAAACGACATCGCTAGCGATCCGTGACGTTGCAGCGTCCTGGCTAGCGATATCGTTTCGTTTGACACGCAGCAGCGATCAGGATCCTGCTGTGATGTCGCTGGTCGCTGAATAAAGTCCAGAACTTTATTTGGTCGTCCGATCGCTGTGTATCGTTGTGTTTGAAAGCAAAAGCAACGATACCAGCGACGTTTTACACTGGTAACCAGGGTAAACATCGGGTTACCAAGCGCAGGGCCGCGCTTAGTAACCCGATGTTTACCCTGGTTACCAGCGTAAAAGTAAAAAAAAAAAACAGTACATGCTCACCTGCGCGTCCCCAGCGTCTGCTTCCTGACACTTACTGAGAGCCGGCCCGAAAGTGAAAGCACAGCGGTGACGTCACCGCTGTGCTGTTAGGGCCGGAGCTCAGTCAGTGTCAGGAAGCAGACGCTGGGGGACGCGCATGTGAGTATGTACTGTTTGTTTTTTTTACTTTTACGCTGGTAACCAGGGTAAACATCGGGTTACTAAGCGCGGCCCTGCGCTTAGCAACCCGATGTTTACCCTGGTTACCCGGGGACCTCGGCATCGTTGGTCGCTGGAGAGCGGTCTGTGTGACAGCTCTCCAGCGATCAAACAGCGACGCTGCAGCGATCGGCATCGTTGTCGCTATCGCTGCAGCGTCGCTTCGTGTGAAGGTACCTTTAGTAATGGAGAGGTGTCAATAAGACACCTATCCATTAATAATCCTATAGTTGGTAAAGGGTTAAATAAACAGCCAGAAAAAAGTATTTTAATGAAACAAAACACAACACGGTTTTGCCACCTTTATTGTTCTGGCCAATCAATGCGACACCCTCGATCTCCTGCAAAAAAAAAATAAATAAATAAACCAACACAAACACTCCCTGGTCTGACGTTGTCCATTTAATAACGAGTCTCCCCTATAGAGCTGTCACATCAGGAGTAGGGTTGAGCGAAACGGGTCGGCCATTTTCAGAAGTCACCGACTTTTGGCAAAGTCGGGTTTCATGAAACCCGACCCGACCCCTGTGTGGGGGTCGGCCATGAGGTCGGCGATCTTCTGAATCTGGTATCGGAATTCCGATACCGAGTTCCGATATGTTTGCGATATCGGAAATCGGTATCGGAATCCATATTTAGGTGTAAAATATAGAATCAAAATAAAAAATATTGATATACTCACCCTCGGACGCGCCCTGGTACTAACTGCTCACACACTGCATCGGCACGGCTGTGCCTCCACAAGACAACAGCGCCACCAATGACTCCCAGGCATTACCGTCAGGACATCGCTTCCCTGACCTCCTGAAATTCTTCATTGGACCACCCATGAAACTGAAACTGGACACATTGCGTCATTGTGAAATACTACATAGCGGTGACAATACTTACCCGGTGATCCCTAAGGCGACTATATGATAAAGGCCGTGGTTCGGCCGAAACGTCAAAACTGTCGCTCCACCTATCACCGTTAATAAAATTGATTCACTTTAAAGCATATCTTTCGACTGAGTGCAGTGATTCTATATTGAACTTGGACTTATGGACCATTGGGTTCCCTTTCACTGGCACCGTTGCTCCACCTAGTTGAGTGCTAACCATCTACATTATTACCCTGGTACTAACTGGCAGCCTTCCTTCCTAAGAATGAGCGCATGAATGACCTGCGGTGACGTCGCGGCATCTAAGGCCCTTCACGCGCTCATTCTTAGGAAGGAAGACTGCCGGAAAGAAGCCAAGGGTGAGTATATTCCTATTAGGTATATACTCACCCTCGGACGCGCCCTGCTTCTTTCCGGCAGCCTTCCTTCTTAAGAATGAGCGTGTGAAGGGCCTTAGATGACGTCACGGCTTGTGATTGGTCGCGGCCGCCCATGTGACCGCTCACGCGACCAATCACAAGCCGTGACGTCACCGCAGGTCATTCACGCGCTCATTCTTAGGAAGGAAGGCTGCCGGTTAGTACCAGGGCTCGTCCGAGGGTGAGTATATCAATATTTTTTATTTTGATTCTTTATTTTACACTTAAATATGGATCCCAGGGCCTGAAGGAGAGTTTCCTCTCCTTCAGACCCTGGGAACCATAGTATCCCATTGCACTGCATTGGGTTTCGTGTTTCGGCCGACCCCGACTTTTTTATAGGATCGGCCGATTTCACTCGACCCGACTTTTGAGAAAGTCGGGTTTCGTGAAACCCGACCCGATCCTATAAAAATAAAAGTCGCTCAACCCTAATCAGGAGATGTGACTGCTCTATAGGCCTCGAGTGACACACTGACAGGAGACAATGGCTCCTGCAGTGTTATCACTGAGGGTTCAATGGGCTCTCACTTTATGGCACTGCTGCGTGAGAATTTTACCACGCAGCGGTGCTGCAAGTGACAGTATGTACTCTGCACTCACAGAGGCTGAGGGATACAGTGCGCGGAGGATTACCTTCTGTCGCTGTATCACCGGGGCCCCTGGAGAGCGGTGGCATTTGCCGATGTGACAGCTCTCCACAGGAGATAGTCGTGGGAGACTCATTATTAAATGGATTACATCAAATCAGGGAGTATACTGTTGGTTTATTAGTTTTATTTTTTTTTATTTATTTTTTACAGGTGATCGAGGGCTTTGGCAACTAGGTGATTGGTGAGTATGTACTGTATGTCTATATGTGGTTTTTTTTACACTTGAACACAGTAGCCGGATAATGGGACTACTACTGTCCCATCATCCGGCTAGCTGTCATTGTAGCAGGCATAGCCGGATGGGACTAGTAGTCTCATCGGACAATGCCTGCCTACACATAGCTCCGCACACATACAGCACCGCAGACACACACAAACCCGCACACAGACACGCACATCTTCTCCACACACACAGTCTTCGCCCACACACACACACACACACACAGTTCTCCACCCGATCTGCAGCGTTTCTCGCAGGCAACTCGGCAGTTCTTTTTTTAAACCTGTGGTTTTGCAGCGGATTTGCCTGACACAATGGAAGTCAATGGATGCAGAAACGCTACAGATCTGCAAGAAGAATTGACATGCTGCGGAAAATAAAACGCTGCAAATGCGCGCTATTTTTTCTGCAGAATGTGCATAACAATTCTCAATTTGCCATTGACTAACATTGCTTGTGAACTACACTACGGATTTGATGCAATTCCGCGTGTCCAAAAACGCTGCACATCCACATCAAAATACGCAACGTCTGCACATAGCCTTAAGGACACACTCCCATCAAAGTTTTTATCCTCATAATATATTGCAGTCATCATATTATATAGCACTGTGTACTTACAAATGCTCATTTTGCCCTGTTACCTATTTTCTTTCCCCTGCATTTATAAATCTCCTCTTCAACTCCTGACCCAGCTGCTCCCTCCTCCTCCTGCAAGAGATTTTTGCAGTGACTCACGACTCATACAGCGAAAATTGACCTAGTTTCTACACACAGTTTATTAGGATTCAGATAGTCAGTTTTTATTCACATGATGTCATATACGTAAATTAAGAGAGGAATTAGCTGTGTAGAAAGGCAAAACGAGCAATTGTAAGTACACAGTGCCATATAATATGATGACTGCAATATAGTAACAGGATAAAATCTTTGATGGGACTAGGAGTGCCTCTTTAACCCTGCATCAGGAGCAAGAGGCTTGACAGACACAGCTCATACGTTTTTCTTTACCCCTCCACTCCAAGGAAGCTGGGGATTCCGCCCCTCATAGTATCTTCCTATCTTTAGGTGCTGCTTGAACCCCCCCCCCCCAATCAGTTTTACCACCATCCTTACGGAGAGCAGGTGTGACCTCTCAGGCTCATTGCGATTGAAGGATCACATTCTGTTTTGTTTTTCCCCATCACAATTGTTTATTTTGCTCATTTTATGAATGAATAATGCAAAGTTTGTAGATATTTCGTAGAAATAAGTACAGTTTCTTTAAAAATGGCCTCTCCAGCACATTGTGCACGAACATGTAATAATAATCTCTGATATATGATCTGATCTGCTATTTGGCGGTGGTTCAGAAATTTGGGTACTTGTTTTATTACTTTTATGGTTATGAAATGAGCTTTGTTGCATCTAATTTCGTATATTCGCTTTTAATACAGGGAAAATAGAACAGTTGTGAAAGGATTCTATGGCCCTTATACATCAGTCTTGATCAAGTGTATGATCAAGTGTATGAAGGAGAAAGATGAGAGAAAAAAGACCCGAGCCTGGTAATGGACTTGGGGCATTTTTCAGCTGGTGTGACCAGCATATGGAATGTACTCCAGTCAGGCACTTAAGTACACTTCTGTCCTAATTTACGCTACTACTGGCATACATTATGATGAATTTATCACCCAGAGTCGACTGAAATTTGGCAGAGCTGGTGTAAAAACACAAAAAGTGGCAGATTTGTTTGCACAATTACTAGTTGAAATCTCACAATATTTTAGTGTAAACCATTATATAACAGATTGATGAATCAGTGCCTATGTCTTCTGAGCATACCTGTGTCCAGATAGATAAGGACAGCAGAGAACAGCACTGCTGCTCAAATGTGGCTCCTTGCCCAAAACTATGCATTAGACATTGCCATTGCATAATTCTGTCTGGCTTGTATAAATCCAAAGTGTTCAGCTTGTTAATGTAGCATTGAGCGAAACAGAATAAAAATAATTGTTTACTTTCCCCTTGTCAATAGGACATGTCCCTACGTAGCCCAATAATGACAATGGTGTGCGTTCCTACAAACTGACAAGAAAGATTGCAAGACAGGCTGAGAATTCAATGTACTTATATACTGTTTATTTTACTCACCTACATACCGCCATTAATTACTCAGCGCTTTATAAACATTAATCGGCACTGTCCCCATAGAGAATCTAGATTGTGAGCCCCAAATCAGTATGTCTTTAGGGTGTGGGAGGAAACCTGAGTACCTGGAGGAAAACCACGCAGGCGCTTGAAGATGCTGTCATTGGTTGGATTTGAACCCCGGACCCCAGCGCTGCAATGGAAGGGTTATAATCACTGCCCTAGCCTGCTGGTCACAAATAAGTAAATTGCAAAATTTGCTTGTTATTAACCCCTTTCTGACATTAGACGTACTATCCCGTCGAGGTGGGGTGGGCCCGTATGACCACCGATGGGATAGTACGTCATATGCGATCGGCCTCGCTCACGGGGGGGGCGCGGCCAAGTGTCAGCTGACTATTACAGCTGACTATCGCAGCTGACATCCGGCACTATGTGCCAGGAGCGGTTACGGACCGCCCCCGGCACACTGCGATCAAACATAATCGCAGTGTTCCGGCGGTATAGGGAAGCATCGCGCAGGGAGGTGGCAATGTTATATTTTATATTTTTTATATTTTATTTATATGTTATATTTAAAATAAAATATTCACATGTGTAAAAAAAATAAAAATTCCCCAAAAAAATATTGTTCCAATAAATACATTTCTTTATCTAAATAAAAAAAAACAAAAAACAAAACACAACAATAAAAGTACACATATTTAGTATCGCCGCGTCCGTAACGACCCGGCATATAAAACTGTACCACTAGTTAACCCCTTCAGTGAACACCGTAAAAAAAAAAGAAAAAGAGGCAAAAATCAACGCTTTATTATCATACCACCAAACAAAAAGTCAAAAAGACTGATATAAATAACCATGGTACCACTGAAAACGTCATCTTGTCCCGCAAAAAACGAGCCGCCATACAGCGTCAAAGAAAAAATAAAAAAAGTTATAGTCCTCAGAATAAAGCGATGCAAAATTATTTTTTCTATAAAATAGTTTTTATCGTATGAAAGCGCCAAAACATAATGAGGTATCGCTGTAATCGTACTGACCCGAAGAATAAAACTGCTTTATCCATTTTACCAAACGTGGAACGGTATAAACGCCTCCCCCAAAGAAATTCATGAATAGCTGGTTTTTGGTCATTCTGCCTCACAAAAATCGGAATAAAAAGCAATCAAAAAATGTCACGTGCCCGAAAATGTTACCAATAAAAACTTCAACTAGTCCCGCAAAAAACAAGACCTCACATGGCTCTGTGGACAAAAATATGGAAAAATTATAGCTCTCAAAATGTGGTAACGCAAAAAATATTTTTTTGCAATAAAAAGCGTCTTTCAGTGTGTGACGGCTGCCAATCAAAAATCCGCCAAAAACCCGCTATAAAAGTAAATCAAATAACCCTTCATCGCCCCCTTAGTTAGGGAAAAATTAAAAAAATGTATTTATTTCCATTTTCCCATTAGAGCTAGGGTTAGGGCTAGGGTTAAGGCTACAGTTAGGGTTGGGGCTAAAGTTAGGGTTGGGGCTAAAATTAGGGTTAGGATTACATTTACGGTTGGGAATAGGGTTGGGATTAGGGGTGTGTCAGGGTTAGGGGTGTGCTTAGGGTTACTGTTGGGATTAGGATTAGGGATGTGTTTGGATTAGGGTTTCAGTTATAATTGGGGGGTTTTCACTGTTTAGGCACATCAGGGGTCTCCAAACGCGACATGGCGTCCGATCTCAATTCCAGCCAATTCTGCGTTGAAAAAGTAAAACAGTGCTCCTTCCCTTCCAAGCTCTCCCGTGTGCCCAAACAGGGGTTTACCCCAACATATTGGGTATCAGCGTACTCAGGACACATTGGACAACAACTTTTGGGGTCCAATTTCTCCTGTTACCCATGGGAAAATACAAAACTGGGGGCTAAAAAATAATTTTTGTGGAAAAAAAATATAGTTCTTACCGGTATTTCTCTGAGCCCATGAAGGCACCACGGAGAGAGGGGATCCGCCCACCAAGGACAGGAAAACTACAGATAAAAAGGGCGGTACCACTCTCCCGCATCAGTTGTTTACTAGAGAACAATGGGAGACTATGGAACAGCTTATTAGTTTCAATATTACTTAACCCCTTCCCGACCCATGACGCCTATGTGGCGTCATGGAATGATCGCGTCCCTGCAGATCGGGTGAAGGGGTTATCTCCTATTTTACCCGATCTGCAGGGAGAGGGGGAGTGGTACTTCAGCCCAGGGGGGGGTGGCTTCACCCCCCCGTGGCTACGATCGCTCTGATTGGCTGTTGAAAGTGAAACTGCCAATCAGAGCGATTTGTAATATTTCACCTAAAAAACTGGTGAAATATTACAATCCAGCCATGGCCGATGCTGCAATACCATCGGCCATGGCTGGAAAACCTTAAGTGACCCCCCCCCCACCCCACCGATCGCCCCCCCAGTGCTCCGTTATGGGGTCCGGTCCCCTCCGTCCTGTGCTCCGCTCCCCCGTCCTCCTGCCCGCTCCCCCCTGCTCCTATGTCACCCCCCGGTGCTCCGACGCCCCCCCCGTGCCCCGATCTCCCCCCCCTTATACTTACCGAGGCTCCCGGTGTCGGTCCGTCTCCTCGCTGGGCGCCGCCATCTTCCAAAATGGCGGGCGCATGCTCAGTGCGCCCGCCGAATCTGCAAGCCGGCAGATTCATTACAGGTACAATTTGATTGCTGTGGTAGGTTCTATCACAGCGATCAAAATAAAAAAATAATAAATAAACCCCCCCCCTTTATCACCCCCATAGGTAGGGACAATAATAAAATAAAGAAAAATGATAATTACTTACGGGTAATTTGATTTTCCAGATCCATGACAGCACCGGTACATGAGAGATGGTTCCGCCCCCAAGAACAGGAAACCTGCATAGGAGATAAAAGATGGGGACGGCACCTCTCTCCTCAGTTTGTTTACAGAGAATGTAAGGTAACCGCTATGTTAGTTTTAGGCATATATAAATTATACTTAACTCTAACACTATTTATCTATTGTTATGTTAAGTGGTTATTACCCCATCTTTCGCTTGTGGGTTTTTTTTTTTTTTTGTGAAACACACACCATCACCAAGATAGGGCGGGAACTAGAGCGGTGCTGTCATGGATCTGGAAAATCAAATTACCCGTAAGTAATTATCATTTTTTCCCTTCCCCATGACAGCACCGGTACATGAGAGGAAGAAATAGAAGGAACCTCTAGGGTGGGACAACGGCAGATAGTACTTTCCTACCAAAGGCAAGATCTGATAGCCCCAGATTTAATCTATAATGGCGGAAGAACGTAGAGGGTGAAGACCATACTGCTGCATTACAAATTTGCTCTATCGATGCATTTGCCCTCTCTGCCCAAGATGTGGAAATAGCCCTTGTAGAGTGGGCCGTAACACAAGGTGGAGGGACCTGTCCCGAAGAGGAATAGGAAAGTGATATAGCCATACGGAGCCAACGTGCAATAGTTGATTTTGTGGTCTTTTTTCCCCTGTTTGCCCCCTGAAAGGAGACAAAAAGGGCTGAAGACTGTCGCCATGGTCTTGTCACTTCTATATATTGAAGAAGGCAACGTCTAACGTCCAAGCAATGGAAGGTTTCTTCTCCCTGGGATTTTGGATTGGCACAAAATGAAGGCAAGACTATCTCCTTGTCCCTGTGAAATTTCGAGTTGACCTTTGGTAAGAAGGCCGGATCAGATTTTATAATTACCCTATCCTCCAGAATTGTAGTATAAGGAGGGTCAATAGATAAAGCCTGAAGCTCACTAATGCGTCTGGCAGAGGTAAGGGCAATCAGGAGAACTGTTTTTAAAGTTAGCGCTTTATCCGATATGGAGGAAAGAGGCTCGAAGGGAGAGGAGGTCAAGGCGTTTAAAACTAAATTTAAATCCCAGGGAGCGACCTTTGGACGAGGTTTGAATGGTCTGGCTGTAAAAGAGGCCCGAATAAACCTACACACCCAAGGGTGATCAGCCAATTTTTGGTCAAACAAGGCGCTAAGCGCCGAGACTTGCACTTTTAGAGTGCTGGTAGATAATCCCCTCTCCAGACCCTTTTGGAGAAACTCTAGGATTTCAGATATAGGGACTTTCTGAATGGTATCAGTTAACCCTCGGCCCGAGAATTCTAAAAATTTTCCCCATACCTTTTGGTATTTATCAGTTGTGACTTTTTTTCTACTGGACAGTAGGGTAGTAATTAACGGATCCGAGAACCCCTTTGCTAGCAGCAGTCCCCTCTCAAGTTCCAAGCAGTGAGGTGTAGGCTGTGAACCTGAGGATGTGTCACCGGACCCTGGTGCAGAAGGTTTGGAACCTCTGGAAGTATCCACGGGTCCGAGATGGACATACGTCTGAGCCAAGTGAACCAAGCTCTCTTTGGCCAGAAGGGTGCGATTAAAATTATGCGTGATTTCTCTTCTCGGATCTTCTTCAGGACTGTAGGGATCAATGGGATCGGGGGAAACGCATAGGCTAGATGGAATCTCCATTGGTGTAGTAACGCATCTACTCCTTCCGGGTTCTCTTTCGGGTTTAGAGAGTAGAACCTTTCTACTTTTCGATTCTGCCTTGTGGAGAAAAGATCCACTTGAGGAAGTCCCCAGATTGCACAGATTTCTCCAAATATTCTTTGATTTAGTGACCACTCGCCCTGGTGCAGGACGTGACGACTCAGAAAATCTGCGACAAAGTTGTCCGACCCCTTTAAGTGTGTACTCGTGAGGGATAAAAGGTGGTTTTCGGCCCAAAGAAATTGTTTTCCTGCTTCTTCCATTAGGGAACTTGATCTGGTTCCTCCCTGCCGATTTATATACGACACCGTTGTGCTGTTGTCGGACAACACTACTAAATGTTTTCCTTTGAGATCTTCTTCTGTTTGAAGAATTGCTTGCCTTACTGCTGTCAATTCCTTCAGGTTTAAGGAGGCTAATTGCATCTGTGGATCCCATAGACCCTGTAGGATCCGATCTGATAGGTGTGCTCCCCACCCTAACGGGCTCGCATCTGTGGTCAGTATCAGCGGATTCTGGATTGACCATGGGACCCCTTTTTTTAGATTCCCGGAATCTAGCCACCAGCTTAGAGAGTCCCGAACATGTTGTGACAATACGATTTTCCGGTTTAGATTGTAGGGTATTCTTGTTTGTTCTGACAGGATCTCCCACTGTAGGTCCCTTGAATGAAGTTGTGCCCATTGGACTGCCGGAATTGTTGCAGTAAGCATGCCTAGGAGGGACATGGCTTCCCTTACCGAGACGTATTGGGCCACCTGTATTTGTGTTATACGTTGTTTTATGGCCTCGACTTTTCTGTCTGGAAGGATACAGACCTGTTTGATTGAATTTAATTGGATCCCCAGGAACTCCTGTATCTGGGCTGGAATCAATCTTGATTTTTTTAAGTTTATTATCCACCCTAGTTTGGTTAGTAGCTCTCGTACTGTTGTAACTGCTTTTATGCAATCTTCTTGATTGTCTGCTATCAGGAGGAAATCGTCTAAATAGGGCACTAGCAGAATGTTCTCTCTCCTTATGAAGGATGCTACTTCCGAAATTATTTTGGTAAAAATACGAGGAGCTACCGATACCCCAAAGGGGAGACATTGGTATTGTAGATGGGTGTAGACCTTCCCCAGCTGCACAACCAACCTCAGGAATTGTTGATGTTCTCTGCTGATCGGCACATGATAATAGGCATCGGTAAGGTCTATCACTGCCATATAACATCCTGGATACAACAGTTTTACCGCCGTTCTCAGAGTCTCCATTTTGAATTTTTCTACCCGGATGAATTTGTTTAATTCTTTTAGGTTGAAAATAGTTCTTAAAGATCCATCCGGTTTTGGAGTGAGGAAAAGGGTGCTGTAAAATCCCCTCCCTATTTCCTGTGGAGGTACCTTTACCAGGACTTTTTTGTCTAAAAGAAGACGAACTTCTTTTTCGAGAACTAACTGGTTCTTTTTGGCCACACGAGTAACTTTTATTCGGTGGGGAGGCAGGGAGATGAAATTTAGTCGTAGGCCGTCTGATAACAAGTTGATTATCCATTGGGACGGCTGTAAGGTTACCCACTGATGGACAAAAAACCGTAACCTTCCTCCCACCTGAAATATGGCGTCATTGTTTGGGATCCGGTTTTGGGGGTTTATTGAAAAGAAACCCTCTTTCTCTTTTCTCCCCCCAGGGTTTCCCCCGTGTGGTTCTATCCGTTGGGCGGCCTCGGCCCCTACCTGATCCTCGAAAGGACCGACGATTGTCATACCAACGTCGTTTAAAGAAAGGAGGTGGAGGGAAGTGCTTTTTCTTGTCCGCCGCTTTTTCTAAGATCTCATCTAAAGCGCTGCCGAATAAATATTGGCCCTCACAGGGGACCGCACAGAGCTTCACTTTAGATTGGAAATCAGCATTCCAATTTTTTAACCACAATGCCCTTCTACCTGAATTAGAAAGGGCACCCGCCCGGGCAGAAAACCGAACAGAATCAATGGCAGCGTCCGCCAGGAATCCTGCTGCATTTTGAAGTGAAGGGATGACTTCTAGAAGTCTGTCTCTTGGACATTTGTTTATTTGTTCGCTTAGTTCCTCCAGCCATTTAACCATGGCACGGGCAGTACAAGTAGCCGCTACTCCAGGTTTAAACGCCCAAGTTGAGGCTTCCCAGGCTGATTTTAGAAAGGCATCCGCCTTTTTATCTAGGGGGTCTTTTAGGGCCCCCATGTCCTCAAAGGGAAGTGCTATGCCCCTGGAAGTACTTGCGATAGCCGCGTCCAGCTTAGGCGCCTTTTCCCATTTCTCGCAAATTTCCTCACTAAAGGGATATTTACGTTTCAAGGCCTGGGGAACTGAAATCCTTTTATTCGTTTTTTTCCATTCTTTTTAAATGAGATTTAGTATGTTATCATGAAATGGGAAAACTTTCCGTTTCCTATCCTCCAAATTACTGAACATAGAGTCCTGAACTGTTTGCTTCTCTTTTGGCGTCTCAACCCCCAGGGTGGACCTGACCAGTTTTAGCAACTTCCCCACATCTTCTGATAAGACATAAGGCCGGCCACTCTCTTCATCTGAAGAGTCCAGGTCCGAAATCTCCTCGGGCGGAAGCTCACCCAGTTCACCCTCGGATTCTATATCAAATGCCTGGGCAGACATAGAGGGCGGGATTACGGAGCTCTGCAACCCATGTTGTTTTAACTGCTCCTTTACCGTACATTGTACTTCGCTTCTAACAATATCTTTTATATTCTGAAGCAATGATGATGACTCTTCAGACACAGTTTTCTCTATCCATGAGCGGCACATACGCTTTTCATACGTTTTGGGAAGGCTTCTATCACAGAGTGCACATACTTTATGCTTTTGTTTAGAGGCAACTTTCTTTCCCTGCATATATACAAAAAACACAATGTCACTGACATGTCTTTGCCTTACAAAGGCACTCACCCACCGGACCCTCAGTACCACGACAGGCTGTGGGATGTCTGCTGGGATCGCTGATTCCTTCAGATCTGCCATCTTGCAGGAGACTGTTCCCAGCGCCAGCTTGCCGCCTTGTAGTTTTAAATATAGGCGGGCAGGAAGCGGTGTGTGCATCCCTGAACTTCCTCCCCCCCGGGGAGTGTCAGCACACCGCTTATTCAGCGTGTAGCGTCACTTCCGGTTACACCCGGAAGTTCCCCATTCAGTCGGCGCCAGCGTCGTGATGGGCACGCTCATTTTTCTCCCCCGGCCCAGCCTCCGGCCAGGAGCGGACGCCGGGGAGTCCGCAGTGGGAAGGACGCACCTGCAGCTCCAGGTATGGAGGCGACGCGCGTACGCCGCCGCCGCCGCTACTCCCACCGCGGACCTCGGTTCAGAGACCGGCTTAGCGAGGGAGACCTCTTCCCATGCAGCACCGCAGGTTCCCCGCAAGAACAGGAAACCAAACTGAGGAGAGAGGTGCCGCCCCCATCTTTTATCTCCTATGCAGGTTTCCTGTTCTTGGGGGCGGGACCATCTCTCATGTACCGGTGCTGTCATGGGGAAGGGAAAAATTTTTTTTTTTCTTTTTCCACTAGGGTTAGGGTTAGAACTAGGGTTAGAACTAGGGGTAGGGTTAGGGTTACGGGTAGGGTTAGGGTTATGGCATGTGCACACAGAGCGGATCGGCCGCGGATCCGCAGCGGATCGGCCGCGGATCCGCAGCGGATCGGCCGCGGATCCGCAGCGGATCGGCCGCGGATCCGCAGCGGATTGGCCGCTGCGAATTCGAAGCGGTTTTCCATCAGGTTTACAGTACCATGTACACCTAAGGAAAACCAAATCCGCTGTGCCCATGGTGCGGAAAATTCCATGCAGAAACGCTGCATTGTATTTTCCGCAGCATGTCAATTCTTTGTGCGGATTCCGCAGCGTTTTACACCTGTTCCTCAATAGGAATCCGCAGGTGAAATCCGCACAAAAAAACACTGGAAATCTGCTGTAAATCCGCAGGTAAAACGCAGTGCCTTTTACCTGCAGATTTTTCAAAAATTGTGCGGAAAAATCTCACACGAATCCGCAACGTGGGCACATAGCCTTAGGGTTAGGGTTGGAATTAGAGTTAGGGTTGGAATTAGGGCTAGGGTTTGAAATAGGGTTAAGATTAGGCTTGTGGTTAGGGTTACGGATAGGGTTAGGGGTGTGTTGGGGTTACAGTTGTGGTTAGGGTTGGGATTAGGGTTACAGTTGGGATTAGGGTTAGGATTAGGGTTGGAATTAGGGTTACGGGTGTGTTGCGGTTAGGGTTGTGATTAGGGTTATGGCTACAGTTGGGATTAGGATTAGGGGTGTGTTGGGGTTAGTGTTGAAGTTAGAATTGAGGGGTTTCCACTGTTTAGGCACATCAGGGGTCTCCAAACGCAACATGGCGCCACCATTGATTCCAGCCAATCTTGCGTTCAAAAAGTCAAATGGTGCTCCCGCCCTTCCAAGCCCCGACGTGCGCCCAAACAGTGGTTTACCCCCACATTTGGGGTACCAGCGTACTCAGGACAAACTGGGCAACAACTGTTGGGGTCCAATGTCTCCTGTTACCCTTGCAAAAATAAAAAATTACTTGCTAAAACATAATTTTTGAGGAAAGAACAATTATTTTTTATTTTCACGGCTCTGCGTTATAAACTTCTGTGAAGCACTTGGGGGTTGAAAGTGCTCACCACACATCTAGATAAGTTCCTTCGGGGGTCTAGTTTCCAAAATGGGGTCACTTGTGGGGTGTTTCTACTGTTTAGGCACATCAGGGGCTCTGCAAATGCAATGTGACGCCCGCAGACCATTCCATCAAAGTCTGCATTTCAAATGTCACTACTTCCCTTCCGAGCCCTGCCGTGTGCCCAAACAGTGGTTTACCCCCACATATGGGGTATCATCGTACTCAGGACAAACTGGACAACAACATTTGGGGTCCAATTTCTCCTATTACCCTTGGGAAAATAAAAAATTCTGGGCTAAAAATCATTTTTGAGGAAAGAAAAATTATTTTTTTATTTTCACGGCTCTGCGTTATAAACTTCTGTGAAGCACCTGGGGGTTATAAGTGCTCACTATGCATCTAGATAAGTTCCTTGGGGGGTCTAGTTTCCAAAATGGGGTCACTTGTAGGGGAGCTCCAATGTTTAGGCACACAGGGGCTCTCCAAACGCGACATGGTGTCCGCAAACGATTGGAGCTAATTTTCCATTCAAAAAGTCAAATGGCACGCCTCCCCTTCCGAGCCTTGCCGTGCACCCAAACAGTGGTTTACCCCCACATATGAGGTATCGGCATACTCAGGAGAAATTGCCCAACAAATTTTAGGATCCATTTTATCCTGTTGCCCATGTGAAAATGAAAGAATTGAGGCTAAAAGAAATTTTGTGTGAAAAAAAAGTACTTTTTCATTTTTGCGGATCAATTTGTGAAGCACCTGGGGGTTTAAAGTGCTCACTATGCCTCTAGATGAGTTCCTTGGGGGGTCTAGTTTCCAAAATGGGGTCACTTGTGGAGGAGCTCCAATGTTTAGGCACACAGGGGCTGTCCAAACGCGACATGGTGTCCGCTAACGATGGAGATAATTTTCCATTCAAAAAGTCAAATGGCGCTCCTTCCCTTCCGAGCCTTACCATGTGCCCAAACAGTGGTTTACCCCCACATATGAGGTATCGGCATACTCAGGAGAAATTGCCCAACAAAATTTATGATCCATTTTATCCTGTTGCCCATGTGAAAATGAAAAAATTGAGGCTAAAATAATTTTTTTGTGAAAAAAAAAGTACTTTTTCATTTTTACGGATCAATTTGTGAAGCACCTGGGGGTTTAAAGTGCTCACTATGCTACTAAATAAGTTCCTTGGGGGGTCTAGTTTCCAAAATGTGGTCACTTGTGGGGGAGCTCCAATGTTTAGGCACACGGGGGCTCTCCAAACGCGACATGGTGTCCGCTAAAGATTGGAGTCAATTTTGCATTCAAAAAGTCAAATGGCGCTCCTTCCCTTCCGAGCCCTGCCGTGCGCCCAAACAGTGGTTTACCCTCACATATGAGGTATCAGCGTACTCAGGACAAATTGGACAACGTCCGTGGTCCAGTTTCTCCTTTTACCCTTGGGAAAATAAAAAATTGTTGCTAAAAGATCATTTTTCTGACTAAAAAGTTAAATGTTCATTTTTTACTTCCATGTTGCTTCTGCTGCTGTGAAACACCTGAAGGGTTAATAAACTTCTTGAATGTGGTTTTGAGCACCTTGAGGGGTGCAGTTTTTAGAATGGTGTCACTTTTGGGTATTTTCAGCCATATAGAACCCTCAAAATGACTTCAAATGTGAGGTGGTCCCTAAAAAAAATGGTTTTGTAAATTTTGTTGTAAAAATGAGAAATCACTGGTCAAATTTTAACCCTTATAACTTCCTAGCAAAAAAAAAAATTTGTTTCCAAAATTGTGCTGATGTAAAGTAGACATGTGGGAAATGTTATTTATTAACTATTTTGTGTCACATAACTCTCTGGTTTAACAGAATAAAAATTCAAAATGTGAAAATTGCGAAATTTTCAAAATTTTTGCCAAATTTCCATTTTTTTCACAAATAAACTCAGAAATTATCGACCTAAATTTACCACTAACATGAAGCCCAATATGTCACGAAAAAACAATCTCAGAATCGCTAGGATCCGTTGAAGCGTTCCTGAGTTATTACCTCATAAAGGGACACTGGTCAGAATTGCAAAAAACGGCAAGGTCATGAAGGGGTTAACTTAATTGAGATACCGCGTGACCTATCATAAAATAAACTATGGCACTATATTAACGTGCACACCCATAAGTGAAGGGAGGGAATGTACGGGTGCAGTCATGGGCTCAGAGAAATACCGTTATCGGTAAGAACTATATTTTTCTCTGTCGCCCATGACGGCACCACGGAGAGATTCCATAGATTTGTACATTCAGGGAGGGACCCCCGCTTCCAGAACCCTTTACCGGAAGTAAGGTCCGAAGAGGAGATAAGGTCCAATCTATAGTGCCTATAGAATGTGGAAGGTGATGACTAAGTAGCAGCTCTACATATCTGGTCAATCGAAGCTCCGGCCTTCTCGCCCAAGAAGCTGCCACTGCTCTCGTTGAGTGAGCCTTGACCTCCCCTGAAATAGACATTCCACTTGATGAGTATGATAGGCTGATAGCATCTGTGATCCATCTCGCCAGAGTAGCTTTGCAGGCTTTTTTCCCCTTCCAGGGATCCTGAAAGCACACAAAAAGAGAGGCATCCTCCCTACTCTCTCTGGTGGCTTCTAAGTACTTCATGAAGCATCTCCTGACATCTAGTGTATGCAATGATTCCTCCTCCCTATTTTTAGGGTTAAGATAAAAGGAGGGCAGAGATATCTCTTGAGTTCTGTGGAACCGGGATGCCACCTTCGGGAGGTATGCTGGATCTATTTTGAGAGTAACACTATCCTCTAAAAACCGTGTATGAGGAGGGTTAGCAGATAGTGCCTTTATGTCGCTTATTCTACGAGCAGATGAGAGGGCGACGAGCAGGGATGTTTTGAGGGATAGGAGTTTTAATGGGATATCCTCTAAGGGTTTGAAGGGCGGTTTAGACAGGGTTTTAAGGACCAAAAATAAATCCCATTGAAGGGAACTTTTACTGGAAGTGGCCTCGAACTACCCCTCTAAGGTATTTGCCACTTTAACCCTAGCAATGGTGAAGTTCGTAAGGGATGGATTGAATGTTGGTTAGAATTAGACAGTGTTCTTTCCCGCAGTCAATTTAGGTATTGTGTGTTAGGTGTCGAGTTCCCGCCTCTGCACAGGGGGAATCTCAAACCATCTCCGCTGCGGTCTCCCATCCTTCTCCAGCCGCAGTGGAGTCTGCTCAGCAGAGACGTCAGTCCCAGCGTCTAGCTCAGGCTGATACTGGATGACTGGTTTGATGAACCTGGGAACCCACTGATTCATAAAGTGATGTTTTAAGGGACAGATTCCCAGAGAAGCCTCTGACCGGGGTTCAAAAGGAGGTTTGGATAGGGATATAAGATCAAAGTTTAAATTCCAAGGAGGAGTAAACCGAGAGGGGATGGGTCTAGACCTGGCCAATGCTTTGATGAACCTGGATATCCCCGATACCCAGCCGGGTCGTAATTGTACAGGGCCCTTAAATCCAAGACTTGAACTTTTAATGTATTTGTGGCTAGCCCCTGTTCCAATTCCTTGCAGAAACTCTAAGACAGCTGTTATTGGAAACTCCCTCTTCTAACTTGGAACCTGAAAGGAAGTTCCTCCAGGTTTCCCCCCTCCCCCAGCAGTTTGGTGGTTCCTATATGGTCTTCTCCACTCCTGGAAACATTCACAATCAATATTATGGCTAATATTCTGAGGAGATGCACCAGAGAAGTCTGGGTGACCAGCTTTTTGACCATTGCCATATATTAGGGCTCAGAGTACCGGCCCCCGACCACCTGCTCTATATTTCCACAAGGAGGGGACTTGGAGAAGCAACATGTGCCTGTTCAGACTGGATTACCCAGTCATGCACCGCGGCGTCTGCTTGCGTCATAAGGGCGCGCTCTCACCCCGTGCGTACCATTAGCCTCCGGTCCTGGACTGTGGGAAGATCAAACCAATAACAGTTAGTACATGGATAATGGCAGAGCATTAGGATGTACACACATTACTCATCCAGGAGATCACGTCTATTCCGAATCCTTAGGTGTCTAAACCCCAAACAAGGGTTGGATATTATTGCAACTAAGGAATACACAATCCGGCAGGTAATATTTCCTAACATTACCAGAGTTGGCCTCTCATTAGAAACGCTGAAAGGGAAACGTGGATCATCACTCCTATTTTACTGACATTACACACATATACGTATCCTAAAAGGCAAGCTTGTCAGTGTTATTTATACACCCAGACAGCCATGGAGGGAGTAGCCATACTCTATGGCTAGAGAAAAACAGGATTCTTCCCACCAGAGAGGTGCTGATTCGCCACAAGGTGCCAAAGGCAGACATGCCGTCCCTGGTAACCATAGTACAATAGACTTATGGGACGAGAATCTATCTACTGGATGTTAATCAAGGAAACCAGCCTGATTGTCACATGTGGAATTGGTAAGGATTTTTTCCTTCCACCTCTTGGTATTTTCTGCTCCCAGGACAGTAGTATGTCCCTTTATAGGTTGAGAAAAACTGTTCCATACGGAAGAACTGCTAATTTACTCAGCCAATTCAAGCAAAGCTGCTTGCTCATCTAAGCCCTGTTGTAAAGAATGAATCAACAGAAGTTGGAACTGGGTACAAAACCACTAGGACTCTATAAGCCAGAGTTGGGGCCCAAGACAAAAATGTGAAATGGTAGACCCACGATATACCTTGTGCGTGGCTGCATAACCTAAATCAGAAGGTCTAACCCAGAGCCAAAAAAGAAAACACCAAGCCCGAAGTACTAGGAAGCACAGAGGTACTATGATACTAATGACACCCCCTGAGGCACAGGGGCACTGAAGCAATAAGATGCCCGTAAGCACACATTTTGATGTATGGAGGGGCTATTAATGCAATGTGAAGCAAAAAAGCACAATGAAGCACCACGATGCAATATGATGCAATACAATGCATAAAGGCAATATGAAGCACTAAGATGCGACATGATGCAATATGATGCAACATGATGCACAGAGGCAATATGAAACACTATAATACAACATGAAGCACAGAAGCACTATGATGCAATGATATATGATACACAGAGGCACTCGATATGATGCATAGAGGCACTAAGATGCAACATGATGCACAGAGGCACTCAATATGATGCATAAAAGCACAATGATGCAATACGAAGCAGAGGTACTCAATATGATGCATAAAGGCACTGATGCAATATGAAGCACAGATGCACTCAATATGATGCATAAAGGCACTATGATGCAACATGATGCAGAGGCTCAATATGATATGTAGAAGCACAATAATGCAATATGAAGCACCGAGGCACTCGGCATGATGCATAGATGCACTATGATACAATATGACACCCAGAGACACTCAGTACGATGTATAGAGGCACCATGATGCAATACAACGCGCAGAGGCACTCAATACGATGCCTAGAGGTACTATGATGCAACATGATACATAGAGGCATGCAATATAATGCATAAAAGCACTATGATGCAATATGATACACAGAGACATGCCATATAATGCAGAGGCACCATGATGCAATATAATGCACAGAGGCACTTAGTATGATGCATAGAGGCACCATGATGCTATATGACGCACATAGGCACTCAGTAAGATGCGTAGAGGCACCCTGCCGCAATATGATGCACAGAGGCATGAAATATAAGGCATAGAGGCACCATGATGTAATATGATACGTAGAGGCATGTAATATAATGCATAGAAGCACTATGATGCGACATGATACAGAGACACGTGACATAATGCATAGAAGCAATATGATACACAGACACGCAATATAATGCAAAGAGACACCATGACACGCAGGGGCACTCGGTAAGATGCCTAGAGGCTCTAAGATGCAATATGACACACAGAGACACTCAATACGATGCATAGAGGAACCATGATGCAACGTGTTGCACTCAATATAATGCATAAAAGTATCATCATGCCATATGATGTTCAGCAACACACACTATAAAGCATAGAGCTACAGTCATGCTTGAAAACCGGCCAATAGTTACAAGCAAAAGAGCAATCTCTCAGAGATACGGATAAGCTTCCACTTTGAATAGTATATCTCATTTGTCAGACTGACCCCACCCGAAGGAGCTAACTAATGAGTTGCAGCTGAAGGGCAGTCTTCATGGAGGCAAAGTGCTCCATTAACACTATATGTCCTCCCAAGGCATAGAGTAGTTAAGTTGCAAAGAAAAGTGAGACACCTGTTTACCAGACCCCCCAAAAAAGTGAAAACCATGCTTCCAAAGGTCACTCTGAAGTCTAATCATAAGGCTCTGCGCAGACAAGACATGCAACTAACTCCAAATCATGAGATGTAGCCTGGACATATGGCCTTATTATAGCCTAGAGGTCCAAGGTCTGGCTGTGTATATGTGAAAACATACCTCACATATTGAGCTCTAGCACAGCTTTGCACAAAGGCATGAGCTATCAACAGAACATTCCACCATGCACTTACCTGTGCTGGCTCCATACCTGCTAAAAAACAGGGGGAGCTGGTGACGCCGAGAGCCCATCATGAGGGGAGGCGGCGTCCCATCAGGAGTGCAGCATTGCTGTCAATGATTTTCTCTCCCCCATGAGGTCCAGGCCTGGCAACTGAAGTAGGCTCAGCTCCGGTGTTTCCCTGGAGAAGATTCTGGGAGAGGCAGCATGCAGCTTTTTTTTTTTTTTTTCTTGCACACCGGGGGGCCCCGGCTTTTGCAGATTGCAGGCTTACGCTTCAGGGGGGAGAGCGCCACTCTCCCCGTAACCACAGAGGGACCCCCCTGTATGTTTATCGCTGCTGCGGCATTTTTTTTTTTTTTTTGTGGCTAGTGCTGCGGTTTGCGCTGCAGCCTGTGCTGCGGCTCGTGCTGCGGTTCCTTTACCAACGGATTACTGAAGCAGCCTCTTTTTATGCGGCGGCGATTCCCGCCGCTTGATTCAATTATGCGCCTGTGCAGAAGCGCCTCTTCCGGCGCCTGCGTAGGAACGCTGTCTGCCGGCTCCTGCGAAGTGTGCCATTATCGCTCTTTCCGACGTGCAGTTTCAAGATGGTGCCGCACATGTCCCGCTGCCCACCGGAGCTCCCGGTCTCCTTGCAGCCTGCCCTAATGCGCGGTCCCTGCACGCCGGTCGGCTATGCAGTGTGCAAGCTGACGCTTCCAAAGGGGGAGCCGCGCCGCTCCTCCCGCAACCACAGAGGGACCCCCCTGGATGTTGCCGCTGCTGCATCTTACCTAGGGAGGTGACCGCGAACTCCATGTCACCTTCCCCGCACACCCTAGAGGCCCACTAGCCCCAGCGGTGGCGCTTCGGGTGACCACACCAGCCGAGGCAGAGGGACCCCAGCTGCCTGAGTCGGACTGATTGGCCCCGGAATCCCACGACGATCTTCCTTCTGGTAAGTCTGTAGGTCTCCCATCAAGGACAGGAAACCAACTGATGCGGGAGAGTGGTACCGCCCTTTTTATCTGTAGGTTTCCTGTCCTTGGTGGGCGGATCCCCTCTCTCCGTGGTGCCGTCATGGGCGACAGAGAAAAAATATTTTTTATTTTCACGGCTCTGAGTTATAAACTGTAGTGAAACACTTGGGGGTTCGAAGTTCTCACAACACATCTTGATAAGTTCCTTGGGGGGGGTCTAGTTTCCAATATGGGTCACTTGTGGGGGGTTTCTACTGTTTAGGTACATTAGGGGCTCTGCAAACGCAATGTGACGCCTGCAGACCAATCCATCTAAGTCTGCATTCCAAATGACGCTCCTTCCCTTCCAAGCTCTGCCATGCGCTCAAACGGTGGTTCCCCCCCCACATATGGGGTATCAGCATACTCCGGACAAATTGTACAACAACTTTTGGGGTCCATTTTTTCCTGTTACCCTTGGTAAAATAAAACAAATTGGAGCTGAAGTAAATTTTTTGTGAAAAAAAGTTAAATGTTCATTTTTATTTAAACATTCCAAAAACTCCTGTGAAACACCTGAAGGGTTAATAAACTTCTTGAATGTGGTTTTGAGCACCTTGAGGGGTGCAGTTTTTAGAATGGTGTCACACTTGGTTATTTTCTATCATATAGACCCCTCAAAATGACTTCAAATGAGATGTGGTCCCTAAAAAAAAAAAAAAAAAAAAAAATGGTGTTGTAAAAATGAGAAATTGCTGGTCAACTTTTAACCCTTATAACTCCCTAACAAAAAAAAGTTTTGGTTCCAAAATTGTGCTGATGTAAAGTAGACATGTGGGAAATGTTACTTATTAAGTATTTTGTGTGACATACAGTGGGGCAAAAAAGTATTTAGTCAGTCAGCAATAGTGCAAGTTCCACCACTTAAAAAGATGAGAGGCGTCTGTAATTTACATCATAGGTAGACCTCAACTATGGGAGACAAACTGAGACAAAAAAAATCCAGAAAATCACATTGTCTGTTTTTTTATCATTTTATTTGCATATTATGGTGGAAAATAAGTAATTGGTCAGAAACAAAATTTCATCTCAATACTTTGTAATATATCCTTTGTTGGCAATGACAGAGGTCAAACGTTTTCTGTAAGTCTTCACAAGGTTGCCACACACTGTTGTTGGTATGTTGGCCCATTCCTCCATGCAGATCTCATCTAGAGCAGTGAGGTTTTTGGCTTTTCGCTTGGCAACACGGACTTTCAACTCCCTCCAAAGGTTTTCTATAGGGTTGAGATCTGGAGACTGGCTAGGCCACTCCAGGACCTTGAAATGCTTCTTACGAAGCCACTCCTTCGTCACCCTGGCGGTGTGCTTTGGATCATTGTCATGTTGAAAGACCCAGCCACGTTTCATCTTCAATGCCCTTGCTGATGGAAGGAGGTTTGCACTCAAAATCTCACGATACATGGCCCCATTCATTCTTTCATGTACCCGGATCAGTCGTCCTGGCCCCTTTGCAGAGAAACAGCCCCAAAGCATGATGTTTCCACCACCATGCTTTACAGTAGGTATGTGTTATGGCTGGACCTGGTGGTTAGGAGCAACGGGAATGACCTGATAGTCAAAACTGCAAAATAGAGCGAGCTCTGGGAAGTGGGAGCTCTGCTGACCGCAGCCCTAATCTATTATCACACACACTAGAATTAGCCGTGGATCGTACCTGACTCTGCCTAGACGACTCTTCACAGCCTGAGAGGTAACTTCCCCTAAAGAGAAATATAGCATCACCTTGCCTCAGAGAAATTTCCCAAAGGAAAAGAGCAGCCCTCCACATATATTGACTGTGAGTTAAGAGGAAGGCACAAACATAGGAATGAGACAGGTTTCAGCAAAGGAGGCCCGACTTACTAAACAGACAGAAGATAGATAAAGGGATCTTTGCGGTCAGCACAAAAAACTACAAAAAGCCACGCAGAGTGAGCAAGAAACCCCCCGCGCCGACTTACGGCGCGGTAGGTGCCACTCTGCAACCCAGAGCTTCCAGCTAGCGAGACAATATCATGATAGCCAGCTGGACAAAACTTAGCAGGTACTCAGAAATATATTCAGCGCACAAATGAACAACAAATGAGCTTAACAGGGACTTAGCTTCTGCTGAAGTAGACAGGTCATCAGGAGATCCAAGTGAGATCTGAACCAGTACAGATACATTGACAACTGGCATCAGGTAACGATCTGAGCAGAGTTAAATAGAGGAACCAGCCCAGTCTTTAAACGATGCAGCTGAGGAAGCCACCTCCAGACCAGCAGCTCCACTTTCAGCCACTAGAGAGAACCCACGGACAGAACTCACAGAAATACAATTCCTGACCACAGGAGGGAGTTCCAGAACAGAGTTCACAACAGTACCCCCCCCCCCCTTGAGGAGGGGTCACCGAACCCTCACCAGAACCCCCCCGGCCGATCAGGACGAGCCAAATGAAAGGCACGAACCAAATCGGCAGCATGGACATCGGAGGCAAGAACCCAGGAATTATCTTCCTGACCATAGCCCTTCCATTTGACCAGATACTGAAGTTTCCGTCTCGAGATAAGAGAATCTAAAATCTTCTCCACCACATACTCCAATTCTCCCTCGACCAACACCGGAGCAGGAGGGTCAACGGAAGGAACCATAGGCGCCACATATCTCTGCAACAACGACCTGTGGAACACATTATGGATGGCAAAAGAAGCTGGAAGGTCCAAACGAAATGACACAGGATTGAGGATTTCAGAAATCTTATAAGGCCCAATAAAACGAGGCTTAAACTTAGGAGAAGAAACCTTCATAGGAACATAACGAGATGACAGCCAAACCAGATCCCCAACACGAAGTCGAGGACCAACACGGCGACGGCGGTTAGCGAAACGTTGAGCCTTCTCCTGTGAATGTCAAATTGTCCACTACATGAGTCCAAATTTGCTGCAACCTGTCCACCACAGAATCCACACCAGGAAAGTCCGAAGGATCAACCTGCCCTGAAGAAAAAACGAGGATGAAAACCAGAATTACAATAAAAAGGTGAAACCAAAGTAGCCGAACTGGCCCGGTTATTAAGGGCGAATTCAGCCAATGGCAAGGTGGTCACCCAATCATCCTGATCAGCAGAAACAAAGCATCTCAGATAGGTCTCCAAAGTCTGATTGGTTCGCTCAGTTTGGCCATTTGTCTGAGGATGGAAAGCAGAAGAAAAAGACAAATCAATGCCCATCTTAGCACAAAAGGACCGCCAAAACCTCGAAACAAACTGGGAACCTCTGTCCGACACAATGTTCTCCGGAATGCCATGCAAACAAACCACATGCTGGAAAAACAACGGAACCAAATCAGAGGATGAAGGCAACTTAGGCAAGGGTACCAAATGGACCATCTTAGAGAAGCGATCACAAACCACCCAGATGACCGACATCCTTTGAGAGACAGGGAGATCTGAAATAAAATCCATGGAAACATGCGTCCAGGGCCTCTTCGGGACCGGCAAGGGCAAAAGTAACCCACTGGCACGAGAACAGCAGGGCTTCGCCCGAGCACAAGTCCCACAGGACTGCACAAAAGCACGCACATCCTGGGACAAGGAAGGCCACCAAAAGGACCTAGCCACCAAATCTCTGGTACCAAAAATTACAGGATGACCAGCCAACACCGAACAATGAACCTCCGAGATAACCCTACTAGTCCATCTATCAGGGACAAACAGTCTCTCTGCAGGACAGCGGTCAGGTCTATCCGCCTGAAACTCCTGCAGAACCCGCCGCAAATCAGGGGAGATGGCAGACAAAATCACCCCCTCTTTGAGAATACCAGCCGGCTCAGAAACTCCCGGAGAATCAGGCACAAAACTCCTTGAAAGGGCATCAGCCTTCACATTCTTAGAAACCGGAAGGTATGAAACCACAAAATCGAAACGGGAGAAAAACAGTGACCATCGAGCCTGTCTAGGGTTCAACCGCTTGGCAGACTCGAGAAGTCAAATTCTTGTGATCCGTCAAGACCACCACGCGATGCTTGGTGCCCTCAAGCCAATGTCGCCACTCCTCGAATGCCCACTTCATGGCCAACAACTCCCGATTGCCAACATCATAATTATGCTCAGCAGGCGAAAACTTTCTAGAAAAGAAAGCACATGGCTTCATCACAGAGCCATCAGAACCTCTCTGAGACAAAACAGCCCCTGCTCCAATCTCAGAAGCATCAACCTCGACCTGAAAAGGGAGCGAAACATCTGGCTGACACCACAGGAGCCGAAGAAAAACGACGTTTCAGCTCCTGAAACGCCTCAACGGCCGCAGAGGACCAATTCACCACATCCGCACCCTTCTTGGTCAAATCAGTCAGTGGTTTGACAACACTAGAAAAATTAGCGATAAAGCGACGGTAAAAATTCGCAAAGCCCAGGAATTTCTGAAGGTTCTTCACAGATGTAGGCTGAGTCCAATCATAAATGGCCCGGACGTTAACTGGATCCATCTCGATAGTAGAAGGGGAAAAAATGAAGCCCAAAAGGGAAACCTTCTGAACTCCGAAGAGACACTTAGACCCCTTCACAAACAAGGAATTAGCACGAAGGACTTGGAACACCATTCTGACCTGCTTCACATGAGACTCCCAATCATCCGAAAAGACCAAAATATCATCCAAGTATACTATCATGAATCTATCCAGATACTTTCGGAAGATATCACGCATAAAGGACTGGAATACAGATGGCGCATTAGAAAGCCCGAATGGCATCACCAGATACTCAAAATGGCCCTCGGGCGTATTAAACGCGGTTTTCCATTCATCGCCCCGCTTAATACGCACAAGATTATACGCTCCTCGAAGATCTATCTTGGTAAACCAACTAGCCCCCTTAATCCGAGCAAACAAATCAGACAATAGAGGCAGAGGGTACTGAAATTTGACCGTGATTTTATTAAGAAGGCGGTAATCTATACAAGGTCTCAGAGAACCATCCTTCTTGGCCACAAAAAAGAACCCTGCTCCCAACGGTGACAACGACGGGCAAATATGCCCTTTCTCCAAGGACTCCTTTATATAGCTCCGCATAGCGGAGTGTTCTGGCACAGATAAATTGAAAAGTCGGCCTTTAGGAAACTTACTACCAGGAATCAAATTAATAGCACAATCACAATCCCTATGAGGAGGCAGGGCACTGGACTTGGGCTCATCAAATACATCCTGGTAATCCGACAAAAACTCAGGTACTTCAGAAGGAGTGGAAGAAGAAATTGACAACGCTGGAACATCACCATGGGCCCCTTGACAACCCCAACTGGACACACACACAGATTTCCAGTCCAATACTGGATTATGGACCTGTAGCCATGGCAAACCCAACACGACCACATCATGCAAATTATGCAACACCAAAAAGCGAATATCTTCCCGATGTGCAGGAGCCATGCACATGGTCAACTGGGTCCAGTACTGAGGCTTATTCTTGGCCAAAGGCGTAGCATCAATTCCCCTTAATGGAATAGGATGCTGCAAGGGCTCCAAGAAAAAACCACAGCGCCTGGCAAACTCTAAGTCCATCAAATTCAGGGCAGCGCCTGAATCCACAAACGCCATAACAGAGTAGGATGACAAAGAGCAAATCAAAGTAACGGACAAAAGAAATTTAGGCTGTATAGTTCCAATGGTGACAGACCTAGCGGACCGCTTAGTGCGCTTAGAACAATCAGAGATAGCATGAGTGGAGTCACCACAGTAAAAACACAGCCCATTCTGACGTCTGTGCTCTTGCCATTCAGTTCTGGTCAAAGTCCTATCACATTGCATAGGCTCAGGCCTCTGCTCAGAGGACACCGCCATATGGTGCACAACTTTCCGCTCCCGCAAACGCCGATCGATCTGAATAGCCAAGGACATTGATTCATTCAGACCAGCAGGCGTGGGGAACCCCACCATAACATCCTTAAGGCCCTCAGAAAGACCCTTTCTGAAAATCGCTGCCAGAGCACACTCATTCCATTGAGTAAGCACAGACCACTTTCTAAACTTCTGACAATACATTTCAGCATCATCCTGACCCTGACATAGAGCCAGCAAGATTTTCTCTGCCTGATCCACAGAATTTGGTTCGTCATAGAGCAATCCAAGCGCCAGAAAAAACGCATCTACATTAAGCAATGCAGGATCTCCTGGCGCAAGGGAGAATGCCCAGTCTTGAGGGTCACCACACAACAAGGAAATAATGATTTTTACTTGCTGACTAGGGTCACCAGAGGAGCGAGGTTTCAGGGCAAGAAACAGTTTACAATTATTCTTGAAATTCAGAAACTTTGATCTATCCCCAGAAAACAAATCAGGAATTGGGATTCTAGGCTCTAACATAGGATTCTGAACTATATAATCCTGAATGCCTTGTACCCTTGCAGTGAGATTATCCACACAAGAGGACAGACCTTGAATGTCCATATATACACCTGAGTCCCGAACCACCCAGAGGTCCAGGGGAAAAAAAAGACCAAACACACTGCAGAGAAAAATAAATGGTCTCAGAACTTCTCTTATCCCTCTATTGAGATGCATTAACACTTTTTGGCCAGTTGTACTGTTATGGCTGGACCTGGTGGTTAGGAGCACCGGGAATGACCTGATAGTCAAAACTGCAAAATAGAGCGAGCTCTGGGAAGTGGGAGCTCTGCTGACCGCAGCCCTAATCTATTATCACAAACACTAGAATTAGCCGTGGATCGTACCTGACTCTGCCTAGACGACTCTTCACAGCCTGAGAGGTAACTTCCCCTAAAGAGAAATATAGCCTCACCTTGCCTCAGAGAAATTTCCCAAAGGAAAAGAGCAGCCCTCCACATATATTGACTGTGAGTTAAGAGGAAGGCACAAACATAGGAATGAGACAGGTTTCAGCAAAGGAGGCCTGACTTACTAAATAGACAGAAGATAGATAAAGGGATCTTTGCGGTCAGCACAAAAAAACTACAAAAAGCCATGCAGAGTGAGCAAGAAACCCCCCGCACCGACTTACGGCGCGGTAGGTGCCACTCTGCAACCCAGAGCTTCCAGCTAGCGAGACAATATCATGATAGCCAGCTGGACAAAACTTAGCAGGTACTCAGAAATATATTCAGCACACAAATGAACAACAAATGAGCTTAACAGGGACTTAGCTTCTGCTGAAGTAGACAGGTCATCAGGAGATCCAAGTGAGATCTGAACCAGTACAGATACATTGACAACTGGCATCAGGTAACGATCTGAGCAGAGTTAAATAGAGGAACCAGCCCAGTCTTTAAACGATGCAGCTGAGGAAGCCACCTCCAGACCAGCAGCTCCACTTTCAGCCACCAGAGGGAACCCACGGACAGAACTCACAGAAATACAATTCCTGACCACAGGAGGGAGTTCCAGAACAGAGTTCACAACAGGTATGGTGTTTGATGGATGCAACTCAGTATTCTTTTTCCTCCAAACACGACAAGTTGTGTTTCTACCAAACAGTTCCAGTTTGGTTTCATCAGTCCATAGGACATTCTCCCAAAACTCCTCTGGATCATCCAAATGCTCTCTAGCAAACTTCAGATGGGCCCGGACATGTACTGGCTTAAGCAGTGGGACACGTCTGGCACTGCAGGATCTGAGTCCATGGTGGCGTAGTGTGTTACTTATGGTAGGCCTTGTAACATTGGTCCCAGCTCTCTGCAGTTCATTCACTAGGTCCCCCCGCGTGGTTCTGGGATTTTTGCTCACCGTTCTTGTGATCATTCTGACCCCACGGGGTGGGATTTTGCGTGGAGCCCCAGATCGAGGGAGATTATCAGTGGTCTTGAATGTCTTCCATTTTCTAATTATTGCTCCCACTGTTGATTTCTTCACTCCAAGCTGGTTGGCTATTGCAGATTCAGTCTTCCCAGCCTGGTGCAGGGCTACAATTTTGTTTCTGGTGTTCTTTGACAGCTCTTTGGTCTTCACCATAGTGGAGTTTGGAGTCAGACTGTTTGAGGGTGTGCACAGGTGTCTTTTTATACTGATAACAAGTTTAAACAGGTGCCATTACTACAGGTAATGAGTGGAGGAAAGAGGAGACTCTTAAAGAAGTTACAGGTCTGTGAGCCAGAAATCTTGATTGTTTGTTTCTGACCAAATACTTATTTTCCACCATAATATGCAAACAAAATGATAAAAAAACAGACAATGTGATTTTCTGGATTTTTTTTTGTCTCAGTTTGTCTCCCATAGTTGAGGTCTACCTATGATGTAAATTACAGACGCCTCTCATCTTTTTAAGTGGTGGAACTTGCACTATTGCTGACTGACTAAATACTTTTTTGCCCCACTGTATCTCTGTAATTTAATTGCATAAAAATTCAAAGTTGGAAAATTGCGAAATTTTAAACATTTTCGCCAAATTTCCGTTTTTTTTTCACAAATAAACACGGGTAATATCAAAGAAATTTTACCACTATCATGAAGTACAATATGTCATGAGAAAACAATGTCAGAATCACCGGGATCCGTTGAAGCGTTCCAGAGTTATAACCTCATAAAGGGACAGTGGTCAGAATTGTAAAAATTGGCCTGGTCATTAACGTGCAAACCACCCATGGGGGTAAAGGGGTTAAAAATCCTATCTGTTCTCAAGAATGGAGTGCATTTTAATTTTGTTTTACTGCTTGTTACTCACACTACATCTCCTAGGCAAGGAGCACAGCACTTACAAGCTCTTTCCAGCAGTACTTGTAAGCAATGCTCTGAAACTGATCTGTACACCTTCAGTATCCAGCTTCTTCCAGATGAAGCCACTGGAAGAAGCTGAAGTGAAATGCACATTGGGGTAAAGGTACATGGTACTGGTCGTTGCTTCTCATTTTCACCAAGCCTTCTTTAATAGGTAATACCTGAATTATTGATTCACATGCTTGCTGGGCTATTGTAACTATTTTAACTAACTGTTTAGCTGTGTACTGCTAGGGATTTTAGATATCCACAATGGCATGTAAAGTTTGGGAACCCCTGGTAACTGTTACAGTTATTGTGAAGTTACCGTAAGCAAGTTGAAGGTGAAATGCTATTTAAAGGTCTAAAGTTAAAGATTAAACATTTCCTTTGTATTTTATGCAAAAAAAAATAAAAATTATATATGTGTATGTATATATATATATATATATATATATATATATATATATATATATATATATATATACACATACACACACATACATATACACAATCGTGTTGAAAAGTCCTGCATAGGCGTGAAGAAAACTGTTTCATACCTCTGCATCTCTATAGTGAAGCTGGTGGAACATATATGTTTTTGTAATCCCTCATTGTATGCCATACTCATTTTTGAATGTCCCAATTTTATAAATTGCTATGGTATGCGCATTTTTGATAATTTTTTACAGCATAACCATACCTACACCAGTACAGTGTGTAGAATGGTGAACAGGTTTCTAAGTTCATTAACTTCCAATGCAAGTTCACACAGACTTAAATTTTACTTTTTAAGATTTATTATTTTTTATTTCAGAGTCCTGAAAAGGGCCTTTAGAGTGCATCTTTAGCTTCTAATACTTTATTGGCCAGCCTTTGCTCTTGAGCACCAGCTTGCATCTCTGTGGCATTGAGTGAACAAGCTTCTGCAGATGTTCACGAGTGATGATGTGGTTCCAGGCCTGTATCAGAGCCTCAATATACTCACTCTTGGTCCTTGGCTGTTTTCTAGATATCTCTAATGATACCTTGTGCCACAAATTTTCAATTGGATTGAGGTCCGGGGACTGGGCTGGCCAGTCAATAGTAGCCACCTTGTTCTTCCAACACCATTGGCTGCCATACAGCCCTAGACCATTACTTTAATCGGATGTTTCACAGAGAAGCTCAAACACTCTGGCTTGTACTCTTCATGTGGGAACCTTCTCACATAAGACTTGCCATCATTTCCTAAAATGCAAAAAGTGCTTTCATCACTAAATAGCACTTTTTCCCCACTCCTCCTTCCTCCATTTTAAATATTTCAATGCCCACAGTTTTCGCCTTTGTCTGGCTGTCATCAATGGCTTCTTTCGGGCCTTGCACCCTTTCAATCCTGCTTCCAAACATCTCTATCTAACAGTTGATGTTGCTACCTCAATATTGCACTTTTCTTGCCATTCTCGCAGAAGCTGAGGAGAGGTGAGTTTTCGATTGGCAAGGGATGTCCTTATCAGTACTCTATCCTCCCTTTTAGTTGACTTTCTGGGCAGACCAGATCTGGGCCTGTCCTGGGTAATTCCAAGCTGCTTATGTTTCTGCAAATTTCTTACGACTGTACTCTGATTACAGCCGACCTTCCTTGCGATCTGGGGGCCAGTATAACCCTCTTCATGTAGCACCACAACTCGCACACGATCCTCCGCTGACAAAAATCTGAAGGCTCCCATCATAAAACTCTACAGTATGATTCACTAGATAGACCAACAGAGATAAAACAAACAAAGCAGCAGATGTGATGCAATGTGATTGGCTGCCATATCCAGGTTATGATTGGTCATAAGAACCTCATCTGCGATTGGATAATTTTGGATCTGAAGCTGTACAATATTTAGTTGTGCTTTCAATTCCCATATTGTTGGAATAATTTCAGACAAAACTGCTTCAAAAGGTTAAAAATATTACAGGGAGAGAATGCAAAATTGTATTCTGAACAAAACCATATATAATATGTCATATTAGCATCGAAGATATTCAACAGAAAACGTTTCAAACTTGAAAAATCAATTTATTCTATGCAGGACTTTTGAACACACACATATATACATACATACATACACACACACACACACACACACACACACACACACACACACACACACAGTACAGACCAAAAGTTTGGACACCTTCTCATTTAAGATTTTTCTGTATTTTCATGACTATGAAAATTGTACATTCACACTGAAGGCATCAAAACTATGAATTAACTCATGTGGAATTATATACTTAACAAAAAAGTGTGAAACAACTGAAAATATGTCTTACATTCTAGGTTCTTCAAAGTAGCCACCTTTTTGCTTAGATGACTGCTTTGCACACTCTTGGCATTCTCTTGATGAGCTTCAAGAGGTAGTCACCGGGAATGGTCTTCCAACAATCTTGAAGGAGTTCCCAGAGATACTTAGCACTTGTTGGCCCTTTTGCCTTCACTCTGCGGTCCAGCTCACCCCAAACCATGTCGATTGGGTTCAGGTCTGGTGACTGTGGTGGCCAGGTCATCTGGCGTAGCACCCAATCAATCTCCTTCTTGGTCAAATAGCCCTTACACAGCCTGGAGGTGTGTTTGGGGTCATTGGCCTGTTGTTGTGTTGTTTTTTTTAAACTTTTGACCATGTTAGTTCCTTGAGACGACTTCAACCTGCGATGATCCGCTTTCTTGTGCTACACACAGCAATAACACAGGATTGCTGTATGTCTCAAAAATCATGGTCTCCTATGACAGGCACAGCGGTCTTCAGCAGACAAATGGCTGTTATGGCAGGTTATCAGAAGTGGCAGGAGCTCTGCATCACCATCACAGATCTTACACCTTATTTTATTTTAATGCTGTGATAAACTAAACAATGCAATCTGTTCTGAGCTACAATAGAAACATGCAGATGGCAACTTGAGTAAAACTGCAGGGTTATGAAATAAAACTTTACCTGAATAACGAGAATATCACGTTATGCAGTTCACCAAACAAGACTACTGCAGATAACAGAAGACCAGATCAACAGGAAAATACAAAAAGTGCCAAAGGGTAAAATAGTGCGCCTAAGGGCATATGGAAAAATGTGGCTATAAAGCAAAAATATATAGATTTGTATTTCTTTATTTTTTAATGTCTATGGTCACCTTTTACAGTTTAGATTACTGAACGTTAGGAGTCCGTTAGATGGCTACATTTTTTTTTGCTTTTGTTTACATCCGCCGGCTGCTTTTAGACCTGCTAATAGCCCATAATGGTGCACCACCACATTATGGGTGTCAGGTCCGGGCATTCCTACATGAACAGTTTCCTGGAAAGTGGATTGGTCATCGTGGGCCAGTTGAATGGCCACCAAGGTCTCCCGATCTGACCCCCTTAGACTTTTATCTTTGGGATCATCCGAAGGTAACTGTCTATGCTGTGAAGATACGAGATGTGCAGCATCTGAAACAACGGATATTGGAAGATGTGCTAGGATTTCTTCTGCGATGTTGCTATCAATGTGTCAAGAGTGGGAGAAGAGGGTTGCATTGACAATCCAACACAATGGGCAGCACTTTAAACACATTTTATAAGTGGTCATAAACTTGTAAATATCTCACGAAATAATAAAGTTACGTTAAAACGAATCACTATTGTTTTTCTTGTGAAATTCTCAATAAGTTTGATGCGTCACAAGACCCTCTTTCCATTGAAAAAAATAAAGTTGGATCCAAAATGGCCGACTTCAAAATGGCCACCATGGTCACCACCCATCTTGGAAAGTTTCCCCCCTCCCATATACTAATGTGCTACAAACAGGAAGTTGATATCACCAACCATTCCCATTTTATTTAGGTGTATCCATATAACTGACCCACCCTGTATATTGTCTGTACAAGTCCCTTCTAAGGCTATGTGCACACGTTGCGGTTTTTACCGCGGAACCGCAGCGATTTTGATACTGCGCGTCCGCAGCAGTTTCCATTGCGTTTACAGTAAACATGTAAACCAATGGGAAACCGCAAACCGCTGTGCACATGCTGCGGGAAAAACCGCGCAGAAACGCAGCGGTTTACAACCCGCAGCATGTCACTTATTTGTGCAGAATCGCAGCGATTCTGCACACATAGAAATGCATTGATCCGCTTACTTCCCGCATGGGGCTGTGCCCACGATGCGGGAAGTAAGCGGATAATGTGCGGTTGCTACCCGGGGTGGAGGAGAGGAAACTCTCCTCCAGGCCCTGGGAACCATATTTGTGGTAAAAAAAAAAAAAGAATTAAAATAAAAAATAATGCTATAGTCACCTCTCAGCGCTGCACGCGGCCGTCCGGTCTCAGGTTTGCTATGCGAGCAGGACCTGCGGTGACGTCGCGGTCACATGACCGTGACGTCACGAAGGTCCTTCTCGCACAGCATCTATGGAACCGGACCGCCGCGTGCAGCGCCGAGGAGATCGGGACGTCAGAGGGTGAGTATATAACCATTTTTTTTTCATTTTTAACATTACTATTGATGCTGCATATGCAGCATCAATAGTAAAACCAAAACCCGCAGCGGAAACCGGAAGACAAAACGTGATAAATCTGCAGGGATAACCGCAGCGGTTTTGCCCTGCAGATTTATCAAATCCGCTGCGGGAGAACCCGCAGGGACCCGAACCTACGTGTGCACATGGCCTAAGGGTACTTTCACATTAGCGTTGTGCACTGCACGTCGCAATGCGACGTTGCGGCGCACGGACGCATACTGTGGAAGCGCCGCACAACGGGGGCAGCGGATGCTGTTTTTCAATGCATCCGTTGCCCCACTGTGAGGTGCGGGGAGGAGGGGGCGGAGTTCCGGCCGCACATGCGCGGTCGGAAATGCTGGACACGACGCACCAAAAAACGTTACATGCAACGTTTTTTGGTGGTATGCGATGTGTGGCAATGCATAGCACTGCGTCGCTAATGCAAGTCAATGGAGAAAAAACGCATCCTGCAAGCACTTTTGCAGGATGCGTTTTTTCTACAAAACGACGCATAGCGACGCAGTGCACGACGCTAGTGTGAAAGTAGCCTAAAATGTAAAGTGCTGCGGAATATGCTGGCGCTAAAGAAATAAAAATAATAATTATTATTATTATACTACCAGATATCACTGAGGAGCAAAGCTAGATTATATTACCGGATATCACTGAGGAGCAAAGCTAGACTATACTACTGGATATCACTCTGGAGCAAAGCTAGACTATACTACTGGATATAACTCAGGACCTGCACAAGATAAGTAATGTAAAATGCTTACAAAGTCAAACAGCTCTGATGCAGACTACATATCTGGATATGACCAGATTAGGGCTATTCATGTGCATCCTACCCATGTGGCTTTACTGTAAGGGTACATGCACACAGGAGGGAAATGCTGTTGATTTTCAATCTAGATTTGTGGATGGAAAATCCACTGTGGAAACAGTTGCAGAAAGAAGAGATTTTCCACACAGAAATTGACTTGGGTTGAATATTTTCTAATCAGCAGTAAGCAAAAATCACATTCTTTGTGGAAGTCATAATATGCATACAAATTGCAAGTTTTGGCCAGAGTTGTCAAAGCTAATTTCCAATATATTTGTAATAAGGGGCGTAACTACCACAGTCGCAGCGGTCACCGCTGCGACCGGGCCTGGCAGGTCAGGGGTCCGGTAGGTGAGAAGCACCCGACTTCCCCCGCCGCCACATTGAACTAAACCCAATTCAAAGCAATGATGGAGGAGAGAGCGTCAGCCGACGCTCCCTCTACCATCATTCCCGACACTGCGGGTGCGCGATGACATCACTTCATCGTGCACCCGCTGTGTGCATGGCCCAGGCAGTGCAGCATCTGCACAGGTGATGGCGGCTGCCATATTGGCGGAGCCTGTGGCGCCTGCTGGGACTGGGAACAGGCGGCTCCGGAGCTGGCGGTCGGTGCATGGACCGAGCCGCCTAGGAGGGGGATGCCACAGCGGCTCAGCCATGTGGAGGACCGGAATATGGAGGTGTACGGGAAAAGCGGCAGTGAGGTGTGTCTGCTGCCTGTGTGTTGCCGTCCCCAGCCCCCTGTGACACCAGCCTCGTTTCCTCCCTGCTCTCCCGTGCCCCATGTCCCTGTAGGTCCCCCGGTTCAGGTCATTGTGCTCCTCCGGGCCCATGTACACTCCTTGTCCCTCCTCCCCTGGTCCCCCAATGCTCCCCATCTCCCATGCCCTGAGTCCTCCTGCACCCCCCATGCACTCCCTGCCCTTGTCCCCGTGTGACCAGCCTGCCCTGCTCTCAAGTCTCCCCTTTCTCACCGTATTCCCCATCTACCCTGTCCTCGTAATCCCTGTGCCCTTCTTTCCTGCTCCCAAGTTTTCCCACCGTCCCCTTGCAGCGCCGTCTCCCCGTGCATACCTATCTACTCTGCCCTCAGAGTCCCCTTCTACCTGTCTCCATTGCCTCTTGTGCCCTTCTCCCCTTCCTCCTAGTCCCCTTGTGTCTGTCGCCCTTGTCCCCGTGTGTCAGTCTCCCTTGCCCACTAGTCCCCGTGTGTCAGTCTCCCTTGCCCACTAGTCCCCGTGTGTCAGTTTCCCTTGCCCACTAGTCCCCGTGTGTCAGTCTCCCATGCCCACTAGTCCCCATGTGTCAGTCTCCCATGCCCACTAGTCTCCCTGGCCCACTAGTCCCCGTGTGTCTCCTTGTGACACTCTCCCTTGCGCCCTTCTCACCTGCCTCCTAGCCCCCTTGTGCCTGTCTTCCTTGCTCCCTAGCCCCCCTGTGCCCGTCTCCCCTAGCCCCCTTATGTCCTTCTGCCCTGCCCCCTAGTCACCGTTTGCCCATGTCTTTCTCCCCGCCCCTGTATGGAGGGGCTGCATTATATTCTATGGGGGTTACATTATAATTAGTGAAGAGCGTGTGTATTTGTTGCTGGGGATTTCCCGAGCCCGCTCGGGTGACCTAGTATTTATGACTGCTCGGAGATTTAGTTTTCATCCCGACAGCTGAATGATTTACAGCTAGTAGCCAGCCTGAGTACATGTGGGGGTTGCCTGGTTGCTAGGGAATCCCCACATGTAATCAAGCAGGCTAGTAGCTGTAAATCATTCAGCTGCCGTGATGAAAACTAAATCTCCAAGCAGTCATAAATACTCGGAGGTCACCCGAGCGTGCTCGGGAAAACCCGAGCAACGAGTACACTCGCTCATCACTAATTATATTGTATGGCGGGGCTACATTATACTTTTGTGGGGTGGCTGCATTATACTGTACGTGGGCTGCATTATACTGTATCGAGGACTATGGGGGAATACATTATACTATATGAAGAACTATGGGGTGCATTATACTATGGGAAGTAACTTGCACGACATGGATGACGATGGCGGAACATTATACTATATGGAGCACTATGAGGAGTGTATTATACTTCTTATATGAATCCCCATGACTTCTATGTAAGCCCCTGATGAGTTTTTTTTTTTTATACATTACATAATGGCAGTATGGGGGACAAATATATACCAGGATGGGGCACCGGATAGTTACGCCAGTGGTCACACTATACAATTTTGCAATAAAGCTATAGTGTGCGAAATGAATAGGGAGAATGTGAATTTGGGTGGAATTGGGCATTGGGATGGGGGGGGGGGGCGGGGCATTTGAAAGTTCGCACCGGGGCCTATAACTTTGTAGTTACGCCACTGTTTGTAATGCTACAGCCTGTATGGTGTGTACAGGAGGTATATATGTGCAATAGCCCGTATGTGTGTACAGGAGATATATACCGTATTTTTCGGATTATAAGACGCACCCCAAGTTTTCATGAGAAAAATAGGAAAATAACTTTTTTTTAATAAAATGGTAGTGCTTCTTATAATTCATGCGTCTTATTGCTTACCGGCGGTGGTGGCTGAGGTGAAGCGGGGGTCCCAGGGTCGCTGGTGGAGGAGGCAAGAGTAGAGCGTTGCCGCAGGCTGGAATGAGTGGGTGTTCCAAAGTGCGGCACGCCGCTGCAGGTGTCCCGGTGGCGGTGCTGCGCTGTGTCCACTGTTGCGGTGCTGTGTCCCCGATTTTGCGGGGAGCTCTCATCTCCCGAGATCTCGGCACCGAAATCTCGATCTGCGCTTGCGCCGCCTCCCGGCGGCCATTTTCCCGAAGTCCACCACCGCACAGGAAACCATGGAAGAACTTGCCGGGGGCTCTGGCCTTTCACAAAATGTCGGCAGAGCCCCCTGCAGCACCAGGGACACAGCACAGCGGCACGCCGATAAGGTATATCCACATTATAAGACACCCCCCCCCAAAAAAAAAAAAAAAAAAATTAGGGGGGGGGGGGGGGGGGGAGTGCGTCTTAGAATCCGAAAAATACGGCATGTGCTTGTGATACAAATGAGACAAGAATGTCTGAATGTATGTGTAGATAGTGATTTCACGTATCTATTGCCATTAACTGAGTAAAACAAGACAAAATGGAAGCGGGAAAGTGCCCTCAGAGTGACCTATTTGTATTGTATGAGGAGATGTGGCATAAACAGCTATGTACGCATGCGCAGCGGCATTCTTGTAGTGTGAGGAAAATATTCTCGAGGGTGAACAACAAGATAAGCATGGAATTTGTACAATAACAGCTCGTGATCTGTAAAATAATAAGTTATATGAGAAAAATGCCAGTACGCATGACGAAACTGAATCCAGTTTTAAGTGTATAAAACAGGACGGCATTTAGGTGGGGGTAGGGACATTCCAGGAGACTTTATGGACGCATAACTTCTGTGATGATGTGTTACCGAATATTTCCTTCTCATCAGTCGAGTCCCCCGGCAGGGAAGTGATGTTACAATATTTGGTAATTATATAGTTGCTTACTTTCTCTATTATATAGATGATGATTATGATCATGTAATGTTAGGCTAGCGCTGTTATAATTCATGTGCCTGTAGTACATATATCAAATCATAGCTTAAATTGTTGATTATTAAACTTTATTTCATTATTAATAAAATATAAATTGTTTTACCGAAATAAAGACCTAGTAGTCTTCTTGCCTAATTAGTATATTAGTGAGCGCTACGTAAGTAAGGGGTTTTCCCCTCCCGGAGTGAAAACTCGGTAAGACAGTGCTACACCCTGTATGGTTCTTTAAAAGGCAGACGCCGAAACGTGCGTCGGGATGGACGCATCCTTGGGACTTCTCTGGACCCCTTTTCACCCACCAGTTGCTCACAGGTAGATATCATATGGCATCATAGCAATATGTTCACATTATGGCTACACTTTTTTTGGCACTGTCCATATGTCCACCAATTAATTACCGTAAATTGACAGAACTGCACTAGCATCTTAGTTAAGATTTTTTTTTTTTTTGCCACATTCTATATTTGCTTTTATGAGGGTCCACCTCTATTAACCCTTATTCCCTGTCATATTTGCAGCACCATATATTTGTATTTTGCATTTTATTCACCATTTTACTTTACTGTGCCATGCTGACAGCAGTAATATTTATAACATTAACGTATTTGCACCTTGTATATTGCATCCCCTTTTTCATTCCTAGAGCATTTGGCCGCTCCTCTATCGTTGTTTTATCAGTATATTAAATAAAATATATCTTTTTACACGTTATTGGGTATAAATTCATTTTTTTCTTCCTTTTGTTATGAGATATATTATATATCCACAGCTCTGGAAAAAAAGAGACCACTGCAAAATGTTCAGTTTCTCTGATCTTTATAGGTATATTTTTTTAAGTAAAATGTAAATTGTTCTTTTATTCTATAAACTTCTGACAACATGTCTCCGAATTTCCCAGCAATAATTTTTTTTTTTTCTGACAAAGAAAATGGTCAAAATTAAAAAAACAAACAAACAAAAAAAAACACCAGTGCTTTCATTCCTCAAATAATGCAAAGAAAACAAGTTCATAATCATTTAGAAACAACAATACTAATGTTTTAACTCAGGAAGAGTTCAGAAATCAATATTTTGTGGAATAATCGGAATTTTTAATCACAGCTTTCGTGCGTCTTGGCATACTTTCCACCAGTCTTTGACACTACATATTCTACAGCCTGTATGATGTGTGCAGGATATACGCTACAGCCTGTATGGTGTGTGCAGGATATACGCTACAACCTGTATGGTGTGTGCAGGATATACGCTACAGCCTGTATGGTGTGTGCAGGATATACGCTACAGCCTGTGTGGTGTGTGCAGGATATACGCTACAACCTGTATGGTGTGTGCAGGATATACGCTACAGCCTGTGTGGTGTGTGCAGGATATACGCTACAGCCTGTGTGGTGTGTGCAGGATATACGCTACAACCTGTATGGTGTGTGCAGGATATACGCTACAGCCTGTATGGTGTGTGCAGGATATACGCTACAGCCTGTGTGGTGTGTGCAGGATATACGCTACAACCTGTATGGTGTGTGCAGGATATACGCTACAGCCTGTATGATGTGTGCAGGATATACGCTACAGCCTGTATGGTGTGTGCAGGATATACGCTACAGCCTGTATGACGTGTACAGGATATGTTACAGCCTGTATGATGTGTGCAGGATATACGCTACAGCCTGTATGGTGTGTGCAGGATATACGCTACAGCCTGTATGACGTGTACAGGATATGTTACAGCCTGTATGACGTGTACAGGATATGTTACAGCCTGTATGACGTGTACAGGATATGTTACAGCCTGTATGATGTGTACAGGATATGTTACAGCCCGTATGATGTGTACAGGATATACGCTATAGCCTGTATGATGTGTGCAGGATATATGCTACAGCCTGTATGACGTATGCAGGATATGTTACAGCCTGTATGATGTGTACAGGATATGTTACAGCCCGTATGATGTGTACAGGATATACGCTATAGCCTGTATGATGTGTGCAGGATATATGCTACAGCCTGTATGACGTGTGCAGGATATGTTACAGCCTGTATGACGTGTACAGGATATGTTACAGCCTGTATGATGTGTACAGGATATGTTACAGCCCGTATGATGTGTACAGGATATACGCTATAGCCTGTATGATGTGTGCAGGATATATGCTACAGCCTGTATGACGTGTGCAGGATATGTTACAGCCTGTGTGGTGTGTGCAGGATATGCTACAGCCCGTATGATGTGTACAGGATATGTTACAGCCTGTATGATGTGTGCAGGATATACGCTACAGCCTGTATGGTGTGTGCAGGATATGTTACAGCCTGTATGATGTGTGCAGGATATGTTACAGCCTGTATGATGTGTACAGGATATGTTACAGCCTGTATGATGTGTACAGGATATGTTACAGCCCGTATGATGTGTACAGGATATATGTTACAGCCTGTATGATGTGTGCAGGATATGTTACAGCCTGTATGATGTGTACAGGATATGTTACAGCCTGTATGATGTGTACAGGATATGTTACAGCCCGTATGATGTGTACAGGATATACGCTATAGCCTGTATGATGTGTGCAGGATATTGTTATGAAGGACTGTCACATGGATAAACATTGCACCTTATGTCCCAATCTTCCTACAATATCATTCTCGGTCTTCAGTACCCGGAGGTTGGGGGGCTGTGCCCTGTCCCTACAGAATGGCAGGTGAAACCCCCAGGTACCAGCGGACAGCTCCCATCACCAGGACATGGGCAGGGACTGGCAGAACTTTCCCCAGTCATCGTGCACACAGAAGCATGCAGGAGGCTGACGCCACAGGTACACACACAGCGGTAAGGAGGGCATGTAATACACAGCCTGCACATGGGAAGTTTCTCACCTGGCAGCCCTTCTTATGGTGGAAGCCCACCACCACAATATGCAGCACAGGCCCTGCTCTGGTCGCAGGGGTCTCTTCCCCAACCTGGGCATCCATGCGTGACGTCACAGAGACACGGTCCGTTTCGCCGTGGCCACTAGGGGGCAGACCTGAACGGTTTCGTGCTGGCACCTTCCTGCAGCGCTCTTGTACTTCCGAGGGCCGTACACCAGCAGCACTAATACTGGACTAACCCAGGCACCGTGCATGTAGTGCCGAGTGTGCGGTCCACGCCTCTCCCTGCCATGCGGACCTGCCCTGTCAGTCTCCAACCTCCCTCCTTCCTACTATTTGCCTGCAGTCACATGTCAGTGACAGGTTCAGAGTGACGTCATCGCGCCAGCTTCCGCCCTCAACCATTGAGCGATCACGTGACCAGGATTCAGCCGCGGGATTGGTGGGCGGGGATGGGTGTACTATGCACGCAGTTTGTGGTGGAAGTGGCCACCAGTAGCTGCTCGGTCCGTGTCATATGGCGGTGGCTAGAGACGTTCTCGGTAACGTCTGGTGCTTGCCTCTGCGGGAATAGCCGCTGCTCTGAGGAAAACAACTCGGCGTGCTCTGAACCTTGACTATAGGCATTGGGGAAAAAGGCCATATTGTGTCTGTATTGGCGCCTGTGAAATCCAGAATTTATCTATGAGTGGTCGGAGTGGTAATCTGAGGAGAAACGCTTCGTGTGAACCAGCGCCATCTGTAGCCTCTGTTTACCACAGGCCTCCCCTGGGCGCCTGGTTTAGCCTAGAATGTATGGGCACCTGGCAGATATAAGCAGTGGTGAATGTATTCACCCTCTTGCCATTTTTAGTGTGTTGCTACCTCTCACAACCTGGAATTTTTCTATTTTTCTTTGAGGGGTTGCGTCAGTTCATGTAAACACCAGAACTATTCACCCCCCTCCTCCTAAATCAGTACTTTGTAGAGCAGGGGTGGGAAATTACAGCTGCAATCACTCTGGATAAGTCTCTGAGCTTTCCAGTTTCCACATCTTCCCACTGGGATTTTTGCCCATTCCTCAAGGCAAAACTGCTGCAGCTCCTTCAAGTTAGATGGATTCCTCTGGTGAACAGAAATCTTCATGTCTCACCATAGATTCTCAGTTTAAGGTCTGGGCTTTGACTAGGCCACTTCAAAACATTTACACGTTTCCCCTTAATGACCGCCAATACGTCTTTTTACTAATCTAGTATATAATTGTCTAAGGGTCACTTGCGTCTGTCTGTCCTTCTGTCTGTCTTTCACATTCATTGGTCGCGGCCTCTGTCATGGAAATCCAAGTCGCTGATTGGTCGCGGCAAAACAGCTACGACCAATCAGCGACGGCCACAGTCCGGAAGAAAATGGCCGCTCCTTACTCCCCGCAGTCAGTGCCCGGTGCCCGCATACTCCCCTCCAGTCACCGCTCACACAGGGTTAATGGCAGCGTTGACCGCGGTGTAACGCACTCGGTTAACCCTGCTATTAACCATGTGTGACCAACGTTTACTATTAATGCTGCCTATGCAGCATGAATAGTAAAAAGATGTAATGTTAAAAATAATAAAAAAAATAGTTACATACTCGATCCTCCCTGATCGAAGCGGTTACCGACTCTCCTCGCGACGCCCCGGTGACCGCCCCATGCATTGCGGTCTCGCGAGATGATGACATGCGGTCTCACGAGACCGCTACGTGATCATCTCACGAGACCGCAATGCACTCTTCAGACCGGAACGCGCGAGGACCATCGGTAACCGCTTCGATCCGGGAGCCAACGGAGGGTGAGTATGTAACTATTTTTTATTTTAATTTTTTTTTAACAGGGATACCGTGCATACTACGTGACTTGCCAATATACTACGTGACTGGGCAGTATACTACGTGGCTCTGTGCTGTATACTACGTGACAGCAATATACTATGTGGCTGGGCAATATACTACGTGGCTCTGTGCTGTATACTACGTGGTTGGGCAATATACTACGTGGTTGGGCAATATACTGCGTGGCTGGGCAATATACTGCGTGGCTGGGCAATATACTACATGACTGGGCAGTATACTACGTGGGCTGTGCAATATACTACGTGGCTGGGCAATATACTACGTGGCTGGGCAATATACTACGTGGCTGGGCAATTAACTACGTGGGCTGTGCAATATACTACGTGGACATGCATATTCTAGAATACCCGATGCGTTAGAATCGGGCCGCCATCTAGTCTGAGATATAAGAGAATAGCAACCCCATACAGGTGACAATCCAGCAGCTGTCGGCTGTCCGCTATAACTGACAGCTAGCTGCATTAGTGTTGGCACCGTCCATATCTGTTTAACCTCTTAGATGCTGCTGTCAATAGTGACTACATCATATAAATGGTTAACAGAGTGTGGGGGCTTCCTCTTTATCCTCATCGGCTCCCTGAGATCATGATTGTGTGGTTCTGATGTTTGTCATGGCAATTCACAGCCAAATAGCGGCCTCAGAGTCTCCTGGCTATAGTGACCTATTCAGAAGTTACCGACGTTTAGGTGGTAAAAATACACTTCTTCATTCCTGTCATGCCACTTTGCATTAATTCCTGAAAAGCACCAGAAGGGTTAATAAACTACATGACAGCATTTTTTTAATATGTCAGGGTGTGCTGTTTTTTTTAAAATGGTATCACTTTTAGGGGGTTTCCAATATATGGGATATAAAGTCACTTCAAACATGGATTGGTCCCTAAAAAAATAATTTTGTTAATTTCCTTGGGAAAAGGAAAAATTGTTGCTACATTTTTAAACCTCCTAAAATGCTAACAAAATAAAGCAACATTTTACAAATGGTGCTGATTTAACCCCTTAGTGACAGCCAATTTGCTACTTAATGACCAAGCCAATTTTTACAATTCTGACCACTGTCACTTTATGTGGTTATAACTCTGGAACATTTTAACGGATCCCGCTGATTCTGAGACTGTTTTTTCGTGATGTATTGTACTTCATGTTAGTGGTAAAATTTGATATAACTTGCATTTATTCATGTAAAAATGGACAAATAGCAAACAATTTTAAAATTTTTGCAATTTTCAAACTTTTAGCTTTTGTGCCCTTAAATCAGAGAGTGGGGTAACACTAAATTGTCAATAAATAACATTTCCCACATGTCTACTTTACATCAGCACAATTTTGGAAACAAAATTTTTTTGTTTTTGTTTTTTTTTCTGCAGAAAATCCGCACGTGTTTTTCTTGCTGTTTTTGTGCGGATTTTTCGCGTTTTTTTCCAGAGCTTCCCAATGCATTAAATAGCGGGAAATCCGCGATAAATATGCAAAATTAATGAACATGCTGCGTATTTTTCCATGATGCGTTTTTATTGCGGAAAAAAACGCAACATGTGCACAAAAATTGCAGAATACATTCAAAATGATGGGATGCTTAATGTATGCATTTTTTAGGCGTTTTTGCCTCAGAAAACCACCGAAAAAACGGGCAAAAAATGCAAAAAATCCTGAACGTGTGCACATACCCTAAAAGTTGACCAGCGATTTCTCATTTTTACAAGAAAATTTTCAAAACCATTTTTTTTAGGGACCACATCACATTTGACGTAACTTTGACAGGTGTACATGACATAATATACCCAAAAGTGACACCATTCTAAAAACTGCACCCCTCAAGGTGCTCCAAACCACATTCAAGAAGTTTATTAACCCTTTAAGTGCTTCACAGAAACTGAAGCAATCTGGAAGGAAAAAATGACCATTTAACTTTTTTTCACAAACATTTTACTTCAGAACCAATTTTTTTATTTTCACAAGAGTGAAAAGAGAAAATGAACCACAAAATTTGCTGTGCAGTTTCTCCAGAATATGCGGATACCCCATATGTGAGGGTAAACCACTGTTTGGGCGCACGGCAGAGCTCGGAAAGGAAGGAGCGCCGTTTGACTTTTTCAACGCAGAATTGGCTGGAATTGAGATCGGACGCCATGTTGCATTTGGAGAGCCCCGGATGTGCCTAAACAGTGGAAACCCCCCACCAGTGACACCATTTTGGAAACTAGACCCCCACAAAGAACTTATCTAGATGTGTGGTGAGCACTTTGAACCCCCAAGTGCTTCACAGAAGTTTATAACATTGAGCCGTGAAAATAAAAAATCATTTTTTTCTACAAAAATGATATTTTCGCCCCCAAATTTTTATTTTCCCAAAGGTAACAGGAGAAATAAGACCCCCAAAGTTGTTGAGCAATTTGTCCCCAGTATACTGAGAGCCCATATGTGGGGGTAAACCACTGTTTGGGCACACGGCAGAGCTCAGAAGGGAAGGAGCACCATTTGACTAATCTCAAAATTGTGAGAGCGGATGCCATGTCGGGTTTGGAGATGTGCCTAAACAGCAGAAACCCCTCACAACTGACCCCATTTTGGAAACTACACCCCTCAAAGATTTTATTCAGGGGTATATTGAGCAATTTGAACCCACAAGTACGACACACAACATTAGGTCCTCATTGAAAAAGTTAATTTTTTCACAAAAATCTTGTTTTAGACCTGAATTTCTCACTTTTGTCAGTAATTACACAAAAAAATGGACCCCACAATTTGTTACCCACTTATGAGTGCGGCGATATCCCATATGTAGTCAAAAAGTTCTGTTTGGACAAACGGCAGGACTCGGACAGGAAGTGTCACAATATGACATTTGGCTTTATTTGAAATAGATTGTCATTAGTGATGAGCGAATATACTCGTTACTTGAGATTTCCCGAGCACGATCGGGTGTCCTCCGAGTATTTTTTAGTGCTCGGAAATTTAGTTTTTATTGCCGCAGCTGAATGATTTACATCTGACAGCCAGCATAAGTACATGTGGGGGTTGCCTGGTTGCTAGGGAATCCCCACATGTACTTATGCTGGCTAACAGATGTAAATCATTCAGCTGCGACAACTAAATTTCCAAGCACTAAAAAATACTCGTAGGACACCCGAGTGTGCTCGGAAAATCTCGAGTAACGAGTATATTCGCTCATCACTAATTGTCATATTTGCAGAGCCTGTGTGATTCAAGAGCAACAGAAAACCTTCATAAATGTCTTTTTTTTATATAAATTGTGCACTCTAATCTATTTGTCTAGGGAGGTAGTGAGTAGTTTGATACCACCATTTTTATGCAGTTGATGCAACACCAGTTTGAATATTTACAATTTCCATTTTTTTCACTGTCTCTTTTGTGATTCTTTTTTATACGTTCTGAGGAATACACATCAAATTTTCTTGCACTAGTTTTTATGTGTTCAGAAATATATCCAATACTAGTTGGCCCGTGTGAAATTTTCGCACATTTGTTGTTGGGGGCTCAGGCAATTTCAGGAAAAGTAAGCTGGTGAAATGTAAATGTATTTAATGAGATGATAAACACAGAGAGGTATGTGTGTCACTGACATATATATATTTTCACAAATATTTGAGCCCATGGATCTATTATATGGCGATTTTGCAAGCCGGCAAGAAAATCTTGCCATACGGATGTCATACGGATGTCACAGGGATGCTTACATGCGAAAAAATCGCATCCTCGCATTGCACACGGATGAGAATGCTGGACTGCTTTGCCTATAATAATAGACGCACACCATTTGGTCTTTAGGGTAAAATTGAAGTTCCAGGACCCATTAAAAGCTTCTAGACACACTGAGCAAATAAGAAAATCCTTCCAGGAATTATTACAGAGGGCAGCATGCTCCTAAAAACACATTGGCTGATTATAAAATTTGGTCTTGCTAACAAAACTGTTGTCCCCAATTTGCTTATTTTGTAGCAGGAAAAATAAACAGTACTAGAATGAAGGGCAAAATGTGGAGGAAAATGCAGCCAACTATGTGGCAAAGCTGAGTTTGTTCCAAAGATGAAAGAACATCAGCAGGGCTAGAATGGTAGACACATAACAAGCTCCCACCCGCCAAGGTAGGAACCGCTAGATGTACAAAACAACCAATTCTCTACAGAAACCATAAAGTATTGTCTGGTACCAGACGTTCGTCAAGAACCGTAAAGTAAAGCCCATAGTGTATTCGTACGAACTTCCTCATTATTAGAGACCCTCCAATAAAATGATCATGCCCATATCACCAACATAAATATAAGTAATATAAATGGAAGCAAAAGTTTTGTGCAGCAAGACAGTCGTAAAACAGTCAAAGTTAGATAAATGGTCAAAAATGTTTGTGAGTAATCAGGTCCTAGAATTAATTTTCAGATGACCTGACTTTTCAAGAACATTTGTGGGGTCCACACTCTGGAGTGTACAGACGTGGGTATGTGGACGAGAATTTGTTGGAATAGTAGTTTGGTATGTGATTGATCAAGTCCTAGAATTAATTTTCAGATGACCTGACTTTTCTTTTTCCAGTGATTTTTATTTAAATTTAAAGTTTAAGGCTACTTTCACATTAGCGTTTTAATCTGCAGCGTTTAATCCGCAAACGCAAGGACACGAAAAACGCATGAAAACGCGTGTAAACGCAGCGTTTTTAAAACGCTTACGGTTACCGCATGCGTCATTAAAACACTGCGTTTACATGCTTTTGCATACGTTTTCCATGCGTTTGCGTTTTTTGTGCGCATGTCGCAAAAATTTACCAGAGAAAAAATCTAGATGCAAGAACCAGCCAATGGGACTACAGAGGGCGTGTATTATGTGAAATCTATATATAGACCCTAGGACAGCTGAAATCTTCAGATTTTGCTCCTGTGTCCTGTGACAAGATGGATCTTCACATGGATAGCTATTACTTCAAACTGGATCTGAGCATCAAGATTTTTCTGGCATGTGCGTTTGCTTGGGAGCAACACCGGAACCGGGAAAGACAGAGAAGGACACGGCGTAGGCGGTTTTGGCAACACCCCATTGTAGAACTGCGTGAGAGCCGTGGTGCATATCACACCCTGTATGGTGAGCTCAATGAGAACCCAGAAAAATTCCCGGAATATACCAGGATGTCACAAGACTCTTTCCGGGATTTGCTTGAACGTGTCCAAGGAGCCATCCGGAGACAGGACACACAGCTCCGTAGAGCCATTCCACCAGAGGAACGTCTCCTGGTTACCTTAAGGTACGTAATAATTCTAAACAAAAGCTACCCAAAATTTTTTGCAGGTCTGATGTTTTTTTGCCTATTTTGTAAATTATTTATTCTTACTACAGATTTCTTGCAACTGGAGAGAGCTTGTCATCCCTTCATTTCCAGTACCGCCTTGGGATTTCCACGCTGTCCGGAATTGTTTTTGAAACCTGCCGGGCTTTATGGACCATTCTCCGTGAGGAATTTATACCCATACCCACGGAGGACATGTGGAAAGAAATTGCTGACAAATTTTGGACTGTTTGTGATTTTCCCAACTGTTTGGGTGTGGTGGATGGGAAGCACATCCGGATTACCAAACCAGCCAGAACGGGATCACAGTTCTTCAACTACAAAAAATATTTTTCTTTGGCAATAGCCGATGCGGACTGTCGCTTCATTGCTGTGGACATTGGTGCTTTTGGCCGTAGCAATGATTCACAGACTTTTAAAACCTCTGATATGGGCCGACGTGTTTATGGCAAAAATTTTAATTTCCCACAGCCACGACCACTCCCCTACACTCAAGGCCCACCGCTGCCATTTGTAATGGTTGGGGATGAGGCCTTTCAGATGAGTGAAAATCTCCTGAAGCCCTATTCAAGTCGGGACTTGAACCGCACAAAACGGATCTATAACTACAGACTAACCAGGGCACGCAGAACAGTAGAGTGTGCCTTTGGGATTATGGTGTCCAAATGGCGCATTCTAGCAACTGCAATAAATCTAAAAATGGAGACAGTGGATGAGGTGGTTAAAGCCTGTGTGGTTCTCCACAATTTCATTCTGGCTAAGGAGCGACCCACCATAGAACTTGATGAACCTGTTGCAAACCCTTTGCCTGATTACCGTCATCACCCGCTGCGGTCAACAGTTGAAGTAGGCCACATGCGGGACCAATTTGCTGCCTTTTTTGATTCTGACATTGGACGTGTGCCATGGCAGGACAATATGGTGTAAAATGTACTGCTGGTTTCGGGTCTGCAAATTTATGTTTGGAATGTTAATGTTTTTTCTAATAAAATAATTGTGATTTACTTTCTTCACCATGTCTCCTATCTATTTCCTCAACAAACCACTTTGGGTTTTTGTGGTTAGGTTCTTGACGTCATTGAGTGCGGTCTTGTTTCACCATTAGCTATTTGCCGCAGACTGTATAGACGATGTCTGTATTGTCGCAGTAGTTGTCCAGTACTTAACAGCATTATTTGTAAGCCAAAACCAGGAGTGGTAGTTAAATGCTTTTAGTGGTGCATATGTGTTTATTGAACTTTTCCTCACATAGCTCCACTCCAGGTTTAGGCTTACAAATAGTGCTGTAAAATACAGAGCGAATACTGAGAGTGTGACGGCAGCCTATACCACAAATCTATAGTAATCAAGTCAGGTGTCTGAAATAATGAATTTATGATGCTAATTGCTCTTGAATTCAACACTTGTCCGGGTGAGTATAGATATGTCATGTATGACGTACATTGACCCTTCACTTTGTGTGAAATATATGTATATGTACCCATAAGATAAAATGGAGGTAATATAATGCATTTCTAAAATCAGCAGGTCAGGGGTCATAAATAATGTTTCTGATAAGACACGACCTGTTGAGTACACTTGTGCTGTGTATTACCACCATTTTGTCTTCTATGTGCTACCAAAAATCACGGAGTAAACAGAAAGAACTGTTTTTGGAGAAAATACAAGTGTTTTTTTGGGGGGCAACCTCATATCTCTTAAGCAAACACACACCAAGCTTCAGTGTTCTGTTAATTAAGTACTGTAGGTTGGAGGTGGCCCCCAAAAAAGTGTTTGACGCATTATTTGTTATTGGCGCATGGTGTGTGGTGACGGCGGCGAAATACACAATTAACCAAACCTCATTGGGGCAAAACACAGGTTTATTAAACACAAAAACAAAAAAATTAACTGCGCCTGCTTGGGGTTGAGTGCCGATATTGTAGCGTGTTGAGTTGTGAGGTCTGGCTTATTGTAGCCGACATAGGGGTGGCAGGAGAAGGCGCAATGAAACTGCTGGGGTCAGGATATTCAGGGATAGGGCTAGACACATGAGAGGGCTGAGACACACTGGAAGGGTGAGACAAACCAGACATTACAGACACATTGGGAGGTGAGGGGGGAGGGATAGCTATGGTTTTTTGTTTTTTTTTGCCTTTCCCCTTCCTTGTTTTGCGCGGGCTCGTTGTCGTGGCAGGAAACGCCAGGGCAGGGTCCGGCAATGGCAGTCTTGTAGTGGTGGCGGGGAACGCCAGGGCAGGGTCCGGCAATGGCAGTCTTGTAGTGGTGGCGGGGAACGCCAGGGCAGGGTCCGGCAATGGCAGTCTTGTAGTGGTGGCGGGGAACGCCAGGGCAGGGTCCGGCAATGGCAGTCTTGTAGTGGTGGCGGGGAACGCCAGGGCAGGGTCCGGCAATGGCAGTCTTGTAGTGGTGGCGGGGAACGCCAGGCCAGGGTCCTGCGGCGGCAGCATGGTGGTGGCAGTGGAGGAGGCCCAAGCAGGAGCAGCAGTTGTCGTGGTGGCGGTGGGCTGACCCACTGCACTGGGCATGGTGGTGGTGCTATAATACGGTCCGGCAGTATTTGGAATGGAGGTGGCCGTGCAGTGGTATGCAGCAGATGTCGGCATTGATGTAAAGCGTGACAGTGTGGGCACTGTTGGAAATGCCCCCACTGTCTGCTGAAAATACCGACTCTGCTGCATAGCCTGCACGTAAGCAGCATTGCAGGCCTGCATAACAGTAATCTGGAGCTCAGGACTAAGGTGTTCCGACATGCCCTGTTCTATCTAATTAAAAAAATGATGTGCTGGCCTCTGGAGGTCGGCTTTCACTTGGGCAAGGGCTGTGGTTACCTCCTGGATACGTGTGCTCATATGACTAATGGCAGTATCCAGTCGGTCACCCATCGCCTTGAGTCCCTCATGGAAGACCGAGCTCAAGTGTAAAAACTCGGGCATGAGTGACCTGTCCGCGGCCCTCTGCCGCTGCCGGGAGGAGCCCATAAAAAATTGGCTAGAGGCAGAGGACTGGGGAAGGGGAACACCTAATGGACCAGCTTCCTGGTCTCCAGGTTGTGTGGCAGGCCCACTTGCTGCAGCGCTGGAGGATGGCTGGGACGGGTCCGTGGCTGACTGATGAAGGACCGCTCCAGAACCTGGGCCAACAGTGGAGCTCCAAGTGCTGCGGAAAAAAAAAAATAAAATTATTACAAAACATTTACAAAAAGATAACTCAACAGTTAGATAAACATTCAGATAGGGAAAGGTCACACTAACACTATTTGTAGTGAATTTTACATCAGAATTTGCAAGCCAGGAGTTCAACAGTAGGAATAAAAGTTTCATAAAACAACATGCTATACTTCTGCATGCATCGACCAGTCCTTGGGGATTAAAAAAACTGATGTAAAATATGAAGAGACGTTGGAGGCAATACAAGCCATATCTCTATACAAGGTATTGGTAATCCAAAACCTGGAGAGGAACTATGTGAGGGAAAGTATTCAAAGAACACGTACCCCACTTCTGCATCTATCAACCACTCATGGTTTTGGATTACAAATTCTGATGGGAAATACGAATTGACGACAGAGTACATACAAGCCACCTGTATACTCACCAGGACAAGTGTCATGAAAAATGAATTGAGGAGCCATTGGCATCCTGAAATCATTATTTATGACACCTGACTTGATGAGTATAGATCTGTTGTGCAGGCTGCCGTCACACTCTCAGTATTTGCTCAGTATTTCAAATCAGTATTGGTAATCCAAAACCTGGAGAGGAACTATGTGAGGGAAAGTATTCAAAGCACACGTACCCCACTTCTGCATCTATCAACCACTCATGGTTTTGGATTACAAATACTGATGGGAAATACGAATTGACGACAGAGTACATACAAGCCACCTGTATACTCACCAGGACAAGTGTCATGAAAAATGAATTGAGGAGCCATTGGCATCCTGAAATCATTATTTATGACACCTGACTTGATGAGTATAGATCTGTTGTGCAGGCTGCCGTCACACTCTCAGTATTTGCTCAGTATTTCAAATCAGTATTGGTAATCCAAAACCTGGAGAGGAACTATGTGAGGGAAAGTATTCAAAGCACACGTACCCCACTTCTGCATCTATCAACCACTCATGGTTTTGGATTACAAATACTGATTTGAAATAATGACCCCCCAAAAATTGCATTATACACCACTTTTTTTTTTCTTTTTTAACCAATATACTTACGTTCTTCGTGCAAGGACCGGTCTCAAAAACGCAAGGATGCGGTGGTACTTGTATTTGCGTATCCTTGCTGCAGAACCACTTGGAAGCTGGCTCTCTTGGCGCAGGTCCTTGTTGAAGCGGTCCTTCATCGATCTCCAACGTGTTTTCACTTTTGACACTGTTGGCAAAACAAAACATAATAGTTAGGACAATGGTCTTTTGACCATGGTCACACAACTGTATGTGCTGTGAAAAAGTAATGACTTTCTCACATCATACACAGTTGTGTGAGCATGGCCAAGGTATTGACTACATCACACTGCATTGCGATACTTACCAAATGCAGAACGGACCCGAGCCGGGGCATTGGCCCAGCCATCCCACAAGGCTGCGGCCACCTCATTCCAAAGCCTCCGGATCGTCACATTGTTGGCGTGCAGTGGATCCCGGGTGTCCCACAATGCGACTCGCTCGTGAACCAGGGAGATGAGGTGTTCATTCTCAATTAGGTCGTCATCCTCCTCTGGAACCTAACAACAAAAAGTACATAATATAGGAGGCGTTCACATACGGAAGACAGAAAACAGAATCAGAGGAATGGCATGAATATTGAAGTAAAAAAAAACACTGGTGCTGAAGCCAAAGGGAAAGAAAGAGAGAAGTAGAAAGAAATGAAGATTCAAGAATTATAAAGTGAGGATACAATACACATTCAGCCAGCTATACTTACACGATGCCGCCGTGTTGCCCGGCCGTGACTACGCTGCTCCTGCCCAGTCTCCTGCCCAGTCTCTTCCGCTGTAGAAGAAGTGGTCTGAAAAAGGGAAAATATACATTGTCATATGTGTAGATGTGACAGTGAATACTTACCAATCTGAGGAGGTGAATACTCACTTCGCTGACATGTTCCCCTTGTGCAGGCCCAGGCGTTTCCTCATCAGAAGAAGAAGACATTCTGATGTGTGCAGAAAGAAAGGAATGACAGAAATTAGGGCATATAGACACAGATTATAGAAAAGAAATGCATTGGATAGGATATACTCACATAGTTCAGAGGCTTGTTTGCTTGTTTTCTGCTCCAAGGGGCTGTGGGGCGTCTCGTCTGCAAGGCAGTCTGATGAGTAGTGACCTGCAACTGTCCACTACCTCCCTTTATCACCTTGTATGTGGGGGGTGGCTTATCAGTGTCTAGACATGTTTTTCTCAATTGAGACGCATGCGTCGGCAAACGCAAGCAAACGCATGTACTGAAAAACGCATGCGTTTACATAGACTACAATGCGTTTTTTTGGCGCAAACCTTGCGCAATCAACCGCATACGTTTCCAGGCGGCAAAATGACGCCTCTAAAAATTACTACATGTTGCATTTCCGCGCCAAGACGCAGACGGCTAGACGACGCATGCGTCGTCAAACGTGGCAAAACGCGAACATAGAAAAACGCATGCGTCGATAATGTTAAAGATAGGAATACACAACGCATGCAGATATTTGCGGAAGAAACGCTGCGGACACAACCGCAAATGTGAAAGCGGCCTAACATACATAGAATTGGTGAGATTTGCAGTTGCAAATAGGTTAGGAATGGGGAAGGGTGGAGGGGGCTGTAACAAAGAAAAGGTTGAAGGGAGGGGGGGCGGGGGGATTTTGAAGCAAAAACAGTGTTACCAAACAAGACTAGCAACAATCAAATAATAAAATAACAACAATGCCTAGTAATCATAGGTGTTAAGCTACAATTCAAATAAGTTTAAGGGTAAATATTATCCCAGTGAGACTGTTTCTCTGTGAACTTGACAAGTTGATTGTTGGCTAGGGCGAATTTTAATTCGTACGGCCTATGAAGTGAGATTTTCTCAACTAAGTCAGAGAAAGTGGGAGAAAGTTGTTTTTTCCAAACAAAACCAATTACATTTTTGATCACAAGCAGAATGTGGATAATTAAATATCTTTTGTCTGGGCTGAGGTCTATAAGCTCAAGGGACAGCAAAGCCAGTTGAGGAATTAGGGTGATTGCTTTACCTGCTATTTTGTCAATGACAGTAGTGGTTTGGGACAACAGAGAAATTAGCTTGTAACAGGTCTCCACGAACACCGCAGTTCCTCCAACACAGAGAGGAGTTATTTTAGTCAAAATGCACTAATCTGGCAGGAGTATAATTCCAGCACAAGTTGACTTTAAAGTGTGATTCTTGTAAAGACATAGATAGAGTTGATGCATAAGTGGAAGACAATGCGTCTTCCCATACCTCACGAGGAAGTGAAATATTTAACTCTCTCCCATTTATGCATGTATGAATTTTTTGACAGATCCACATCATGGTTAAACCAGTTTTATATATACCTATGACTCCAGAAGATCCCATGATCTGTGTTGCTTATTAGATTTAGGGTCCCTTCTGAGATTTTACGTTCCCTCTGGAGGAAGGATAAGACTTGTTCTTTTAGGATCAAAAATTGTAGGAACATTGACAACGGAAGTTTGTGTTTATCTTTTAAGTCGCTGAATTTCATAACTGAGATTCCATCGTGTATGTCCCCCAGCTTCGTAATACCATATTCAACCCAAGATATTGGTAAAGTCTGGTTATTGAATGATAGCATGGTATGGAGAGGTAGTTTTTTTAAGATTACCATTTTGGGTGACCCTCTTTTTTGACTTGAGAGTTTATTCCAGGCGTACTTGCCTGGAAAATGGGATGAGCGGTGGAGCTGCGATAGTGATTAGTTAGGGTCTTTATGATTAGATCTCGAGGGTGTTTGTTATTGTTTAGAAATATTTCTAAATCTAGCCAAGCTGGGGGGTTGGTACATGACAAACAATATAAATTCTGTTTAATTAAGGTTGTGAAGTGGTGGGCAGTTATATTTGGAATTCCTAGTCCTCCATGGGCTTTCTTTTTGTAGGTTATATTCAAAGGGATTCTAGGTTTTTTTATTATCCCAAATAAATGTATTAACAGCTGTTTGAAGTGTGGTTAGTTGTGAGACCGAAATGTGTAGTGGTATAGTGCTTAAGATGTACAAAATCTTCGGAAGCGAGAAAATTTTCATGGTAAAGTTTCTGCCCCACCAGGAGAGCCCTCTGTCCCCAAAAACGTTAATGTCTTTATTAATGGTCTTAAGTAGAGCATTGCTATTGGTTGTAACTAAGTTATTGAGGCTATTAGTTATTGTGATGCCCAGATAATTGATTTCTTTGTTGGCCCAGTTAATGGGTGAAATTTGTTTTATTTTTTTAATCTGGTCCTCAGTTAAATTTAGATGAAAGATACTAGATTTTTCTTCAATAATTTTGAAATGTGAAAGGGTTGAGAATGTTGCAAGGATGTTGTGTAATTCTTTTATATAGTTAACGGGATCCATCAAGGTAACAAAGACGTCATCAGCGAACCAGCTTATTTTGTGTTGATGTGTTGTAGTGTTTAAACCTCTAATATTACCATTTTGTCTAATGTGTTGGGCAAGGGGTTCTATGGCCATAATGAAAAGTAGCGGGGACAGGGGGCAGCCCTGCCTTGTTCCATTTGATATGGAAAAGGGGGCAGAAACGTGGTTATTTGAGATTTTACCTGTGGGATGACCTGACATTTCAAGAACATTTGTGGGGTCCACAGTCTGCAGTGTTCAGACGTGGGTACATGGATGAGAATTTGTTGGAATAGTAGTTTGGTATGTGATTGATCAAGTCCTGGAATTAATTGCGAAATGGGGTAAAATGGGATCTAATGAAAATATTCTCTATTACTTGTTCAAAATTACTTTACTGGGACCATTAAGCAAAAATTAGAAATGATAAACAAACAAAAACTAATTGTAGGTAGTGTGGTAGGTCTCAAAACAGGGGGCGATACAAAGGCCTGGTTCGGATGGGCGTGTGCGGCAATAGTACCAGGAATCAGTCCACCATGCTTCCTACAAACCCAGCATCTTTTTTGAGGACACTTTTGGGTGGGAGTGACAGGGACAGGGTGAGGAAAATGGTGCTCTGCAAGTCTCCGGGAATCCTCAGACTGGAAGGCTTCCCCCTGTGCCATCGACTCAAACATGAGGCCCTCAACAATTTGTTCCTGAAACTGGAGGAATGTAAGCGGTCCTTGGGACTTTTTGTACTGGACAAAACTGTTGTATGTGGCAGTTTGGATAAGGTAGATTGCCACCTTTTCGTACCAGGCCCTGGTCTTCCGCTTCACCAGGTATGGTTGCAGATCCTGGTCTGACAGGTCAACGCCACCCATAAATTTGTTATAATCTGTGACACAGATTGGTTTTTGTTTGTCCCTGGTGGCGCCCCTGTCTCTGACTGTCACAGTGTGGTCAGCATGTAGACGTCCTTGCTGTCATCCCACTTCACTGCAAGAAGTTGGTCACTTGCGAGTGAGGATGACGCCCCCTTCTCCAAACGTCTGGACACCAACTGTCACGGAAACCCCTCTCGTTTTTTTCTGACTGTCTCACAGGCCCCTGTATTTACAGCGTGGAGAGATTTTTATAGGGGGATACTTGTGTAATAGTTGTCCATATACACATGGTACCCTTGATGGAGAAAGGGCGTCATTAGCTCCCAGACAATTTTGCCTGGGATGCCAATTGTCTGGGGGCAGTTTGGGGGATTGATTTGGCAGTCCCTACCTTCATAAATTAGGAAGGTGGAAGTGTACCCTGATGAGCTCTTACAAGTTTTGTACAATTTGATGCCATATTTGGCTTGCTTGGAGGGGATAAATTGGCGGAATGATAAATGGCCCTTGTAGTTCATCAAGGACTCGTCGACTGACACATTTTTTTCTGGGGTATAGGAATTTAGAAATTAATTTTGTAGGAGGGAAATTAGGGGTCTCAATTTATTTAGCCGATCAGGAACGGGAATGAAAGGCAGGTGCGTTTTTTGGAGCTGTATTGTTGGGCATATAAATTAGTTTGCTGTGCGATTAATTGTAGGACTTCTGGACTAATGCAAATTTTGAAAAAAATCAACAAGGGGTAAAATTGGTGACATCTACTCTTAATCCGAGGCTGCAGAAAATGGGGGAAAATGAAGTTTCATTATACCACAGAGGTGGGGGGACTGCGGTACTTGGTCCTGCCTCTGAAGCTTCAGCAGTGACAACTGACTCCGCTACCATCGGGCTGTGGGATCCCGTGGAGGAAGAATCATCATCACTGCCTGAAAACTGCTCTACTTCTGAGGCAGATTCTGTTACACTGCTGGAGCAAAGCAGGCTGTATGCTTGCTCCGTGCCAAATGTTCTGCGTGCCATTTATTTATTTGCCTGCATAACGAAAAACTAACCCTAATCTAACAGTAGTATTTTGTTCCTGTTAACCCTAACCCTAGTACGTATAACCCTAACCCTAATACGTGTAACCATAACCCTAACCGCAAAAAATTATTAAAAAAAAAAAAAAAAAATGTATAATCCCCTGATAACATAATTGTATGCTTTATGGAGCGTTCGGATGCAGAAATTATTTTGTATAATTCTGACAGGGCAGCGCTTGAACTGTAGTCTATCTCTCTTCTCTCCCAGAACAAATACAATGAGAGCAGAGAGAGGCACAGAGCAAGTGCTGCCATATTTACTAAATATTGGGGGTTTTGATCACTGTGATAGGGTCTATTACAGTAATCAAAACCCAGCAGCTAATGAGAAAATTCTCATTGGTTGCAGGCAGGCAGATCTTGGCGGGCGCAATGCGCATGCGTCCGCCATTTTCTTTCTGCCAGAGGAACGAGGGGGACCGGGAGACAACTGATCCAGTACGTTAAGTACCATGGGGGGGCTTTGGTGAACCCTATTTCTCTCTCCTCTGATGTGCGATCACATCAAGGGAGAGAGAAATGGAATGGAAAATCAGACTTTATTTTTGTGGTCACCGATATACTATTAATAATGGCAAACGCAACACCGCTGTCAGTAAAAACCAACCCGAATCATGTTCTCTGGGGTCTCGGCCACCCCTGCAGCCGAGATTCCTAAGAAATTCCGACTCTGGGGGTGCTATACCCTTATTCCGCAGTGCCGTTTGCTGTGTTTTAAGTACCCTTAACTGCCGCCATTAAAAGGCGTATCGGCGCTTGTTAAGGGGTTAACGCAAACATGAGGGAAATGTTATTTATTAATGTTTTGCTATGGGATGTCTATCTGCCTTAAAGGGATAATCATTCAGTTAGAAAATTGCTATTTTTGTTACATTTTTGTCACATTTCTGATATTTTTTATGAATAAACACAAAACATATTGATCTAAATTTACCATTATCATATAATATATATAGTAATACTATAATATATAGTATAATGTGTCATGAAAAAACATTCTCCAAATCAATTGGATATGTTGAAGCATTTCAGAGTTATTACCACGTAAAGTGACACTGGTCAGATTTAAAAAATTTGGCCCGTCACTAAGGGGTTAAACCACTCAAGTTCTGCTTTAGCAGTGTACTTTGAATCACTGTCTTGTTGGATGGTTAACCTCTGTTCCAGTCGCAAATCATTGACAGACTGAAACTGGTTTTGCTCAAGAATATCCCTGTATTTCGCACCATCCATCTTCCCCTCCATTCGGACCATTTTCCATGTCCCTGCTACCGAAAAACAACCGTACAGCATGATGCTGCCACCACCATGTATCAATGCGGGATGGTGTTCTTGGGGTGATGAGCTGTGTTGTTCTGGCTCCTGACATAGCGTTTACCTTGGTGGCCAAAAAGTTCAATTTTGGTCTCGTGACCACTTTGCTCAATGCATTTGGGTATTCTCCCTCATTTCTTTTGGCAACTTCAAATCAAGCCTGATGTGGAAACCTGTATGGAAAGTTTTAGGAGAAACTCAAAAGGTTTCACACGTTTGCCAGTTTTGATCAAATCAGGGAGTCAATCGATCGGAGACAAGAGCACACAAGCTGAGGTCTCTTGGTGTACTGGCTTGTCTGACTTTCAGAAGCCCAGTCACAAGTTTTTATTACAAGCACAGAGATAAGAAAAGTGGGAATGGCTTACATTACCTAAGACAGAAGATATTTAAGTTGGGGAAAACAAAATCGTAAATTATGGATTCTGTAAAAATTCCTTTCTAGCCACATCTAAGGAGCTTACTATACTTTCAGAGGCAAAAGAAATGTTTAATACAGACACCTCTATTTCAGAGAACACCCTGTGTTATTGCTGTTATGAATAACACTTATAAAGCTAATACTAAAATACAAATGATCAAAGATATGTAAGTAGATTCAATTGTCTAAATAATAATCAAAGCAAAGTATAAATATTTACCGTAACAAGATTTACAATTTTTGTGTGTAAGTAAAGACTTTTTCTGCCCACTCTTCCATAAAGGTCACCTCTATGGAGTAGTGTACTGCTTATTGTGGTTGTATGGACAAATATTCCAGTCTCTGCTTGGGAACTCAAATATCAAAAGACTGACCGGTACATCCAAACAGAAAACAGGTGTGAACAGGTGCTTACTAAGTGTAGCCATCTCCATATATAACCAACAAATAAAGTAGCACTCTGTAGCGCATATGTATACAAATCTGCTTGGGAACTCTGCAGCTCCCTCAGGGTTACATTTGGTATCTATTCTGCCTCTCTGATTAATGCCCTCCTTGCCCGGACTGAGAGTTTTGGTGGGTGGAACTCTCTTGGCAGGTTTGTTGTGCTACCATGTTCTTTCCATTTGATGATAATGAATTTGATGGTGCTCCAGAGATCAGAGATTGGGATATTTTTCTTATACCCCGACCCTGACTTGTACCTCTCACCAGCTTTGTCCCTAACTTGCTTGGAGATCTCCTTGGTCTCCATGGCTTTTGGTTACCCCCCCCAATATGTATATGTGTGTACATATATATATATATATATATATATATATATATATATATATATACCTATATACTGTATATACAGTACAGAGCAAAAGTTTGGACACACCTTATTTAAAGATCTTTCTGTATTTTCATGACTATGAATATTGTAAATTCACACTGAAGGCATCAAAACTATGAATTAAAACGTGGAATTATATTCTTAACAAATAAGTGTGAAACAACTGAAAATATGTCTTATATTCTAGGTTCTTCAAAGTAGCCACCTTTTGCTTTGATGACTGCTTTGCACACTCTTGGCATATTTATATATACAGCTCTGGAAAAAATTAAGAGACCACTGTACAGTTTTATAAAAATCAGCTTCTCTAGATGTCTGACAGCCATTCCTTTCCAGTGTCAGTTGAATTCCAACCAGAGTACACCTCATTCTACTTAATGTGCTTCTGATTAGGTGATCACCTGAATCAAATATTATTTAACGAAGGAGTGTATAAAAAACACTGCTGTGGTGTACATAATCCTCTTGCAGTAGGACAAGCTGGATGGCAAAACAAGTGCTAGTGATATCCCAAAAGTAATAGGAATGAAAAAATAACTTTTAACCATGCCAAAGGAGTTGAAAAGAAAAGTCTTGAGTGAGGAAAAGAAGGGCTCAATTCTGGCTTTACTAGCAGAAGGACACAGTGAGTGTAATGTTGCCTCCATCCTTAACATTTCTAAGACGGAAGTCCATTACAACAAAATCAAGCAGCAGACATTGGGGACAACAAAGCTACAGACCGACTGTCATGTCGGACGCTGTTCAGACCAGGTCGTTCGACAGACAGCGGTAATTCCGCTTTTGACCACTATTTGCTCATTGGCGTTGGCTAGATTTTATCTAGCTGTTCCGGGGTTAATTTACCTGATCCTCGGATTGGAAGCTGGGCCATGCCCATTGCCTTTAAATAGTTCTCCTGATCATTGGGCGTTGCCAATTATAGCTTCTGTCTTGTGCGTTGTTATCTCGGTCTGGAGTGGAGAGCTGGTTGTTGGAAATTCATTGCTGGTGGTGTATTTTCCTTTGTCTTATTTACTCCTTCCTATATTTGTATTTATTTTGCCCTGCACATTTATAGTGTATTCCTGAGTGACTGCGGCGTGGTGTATATTTTCCTTTATCCTTGTCTGTGCTAACTGTGGGTATTGGTGTATTACCTCTTCACTAGGTGGTGGGCGGAGGTTTCAGCCTAGGGTAGAAACAGGAGACAGGGTGAGGTTCGAGGCCTGGACATGCACACCGTCAGTGTAAACTCCAGGTAGAGGGTCAGTCAGGATTTCCCTAGTCTGAGGGAAATTGCAGGGGCCCGGGTTATTAGCTCTCGCTCACCTAGTCTTCCTGTGACACCGTCAGAGGGCGAAAACGACTTTCCACTGACCGGGATGACCGTCATCTTATTGGAATGTCACTCAACAACTGCAGGATGACATCAAGTGACCTGCAAAAGGAATGGCAAATGGCAGTTGAGGTGAAGTGCACGGCAAGAGCAGTTCGTAACAGGCTTCTAGAGGCAGGGCTCAAGTCATGTAAAGCTAGAAAAAAAAGCCTTTTATCAATAAGAAGCAAAGGAGAGCCAGGCTGAAGTTTGCCAAAAACCATAAGGATTGGACCATAGAGGACTGGAGTAAGGTAATCTTCCCTGATGAGTCTAATTTTCAGCTTTGCCCAACACCTGGTCATCTAATGACTAGATGGAGACCTGGAGAGGCGTACAAGCCACAGTGTCTTGCACCCACTGTGAAATTTGGTGGAGGATTGGTGATGATCTGGGGATGCTTCAGCAAGGCTGGAATTGGGCAGGTTAATTTTTGCGAAGGACTTATGAGTGAAGCCATATACAAGGTTATCCTGGAAAAACAGTTGATTCTTTCTGCTAAGGCAATGTTCCCCAACTCTGAGGACTGTTTTTTCCAGCAGGACAATGCACCATGCCACACAGCTAGGTCAATCAAGGTGTGGATGAAGGACCACCACATCAAATCCCTGTCATGGCCATCCCAATCTCCAGACCTGAACCCCATTGAAAACCTCTGGAATGTAATCAAGAGGAAGATGGATAGTCACAAGCCATCAAAGAAGAACTGCTTAAATTTTTGTACCGGGAGTGGCATAAGGTCACCCAAAAGCAGTGTGAAAGACTGGTGGAAATCATGCCAAGACGCATGAAAGCAGTGATTAAAAATCATGGTTATTCCACAAAATATTGATTTCTGAACTCTTCCTGAGTTAAAACATTAGTATTGTTGTTTCTAAATGATTATGAACTTGTTTTATTTTTTGCATTATCTGAGGTCTGCAAGGAATGCATTTTTTTTGTTATTTTGACCATTTCTCATTTTCAGAAAATAAATACAAAATGTATTGCTTGGAACTTCGGAGACATGTTGTCAGTAGTTTATAGAATAATAGAACAATTTACATTTTGCTTAAAAATATACCTTTAAAGAGAAAAATCGACAAACTGAAGATTTTGCAGTGGTCTCCTAATTTTTGTCAGAGCTGTATATATATATATATATATATATATATATATATATATATATACATATATATATATTTTTTTTTTTTAATTCAATGCCTTGGAATCGGGTGTTGAAATTGTCAGTCAATTGCATATTGTCCTGATTATTAGAGGCTGTGGAGTGCTGTTCGTGACAAATTGGTGGGATATCTGTGGGATTCACTTGGCTGTTTTCTGGCTGTTCCCTTGACATTGAGCTATTGAATCTGTGTAAGAGCACCATTATGACCATGCCTTTACTTAAATATGCAAAATGTTAATGACCGGTTCTCGTTCGTGGAATTTTGTATGTTTAAAATACAGCATTATAGCTGAATTCCAAACTATAATTTTCTTCACTTTAACAGTAAAAATAAATGTTAGTATCTGCAAATTGTTCTACTCTTTGTTACAAACAGGACAGTAATATTTCTTATTTGTGGTCACACATCTATCTTTAGTCGATAAACTGGCACATTTGAAATGATACCACTGATTACAATCAAAACATTCCACAATACTTTCTTGTGGCTCACAGATTTGACAAAAGCAGAACATGTCAATGTGACCTTTTTAAAATTAATTTTTAGCCTTCTGCTCGCATAGGAAAACATACTCATTTGTCCCATCTCCAATCATTTCACTAAATGGGCTTTGTACAAAAGTTATTTTTGAAAAGTCAACAGCTTCCGCCACTGCTGTCACGTTAGCTAAGGCAAAAAGTCTGCAATAACTTGATTCTCTTTATAGATGAAGGCAATGGAATTTCACATCCAGAAATTTATTGACCAGTTGAAACAGTGAGCCATACTTTTTTTTAGTTGTTTCTTTAGGGTGTCTGAAACAGCTGTGAACAGCAGTGAGTCATAAACAGAAACCATAGCACTACTGTACACTGATACCACCCAACAAGCTCCTAAATGGTGGATTTGAACTACATGGTTTCCAATTGTGTCTTCAAAGTGTTATTCTGTATCAGAACCTGCCAAAATCACATCTGTGAATCCAGAAATGTTTTGGTGTTTTGATTACAGATAGTGACAAATATTTATGGTATTGTCATCCAGCCAATCATTGCAAATCCCAGCTCTATCATCTTGTGTTAATTTAATAATAATTTGGAACCCAAGCATTATTTTTCGTTTCAGTGAATGACCCGTTTTTGTTCTCCCTAATTACAGTTTCCCATAGCTCTTCCTTTTTTTGTCAGCTATCCCCAATCTACGCAGTTCGGGTTGTTTTTGCTTGTCATATTTTCTTTTGGGAAAAATGTTTATTATCATTAACTAAACTTTTCTGCGTGGGCATTAATGCTACTCCAAGATCAGAAGACTTATTCTCTCTTACCATTAGCAGCCATTCTGTAAATTTGGCCTCTAGCATCTTAAGACATTCAGCAATTTGCAAAATATGCACACAATCAGTAAGCCCTTTCAACACTCTTTCACGTTTACGTTTGGAAATGTTTTTTTTTTTACTTCTTATTCGTGGGGGTAAATCTTGAAGTACCAACTTTTCATCAACAAGCATATTTTCTTGGCTCAAGTGTTCCTCTTGTTTGTAGTTTCCTGAAAACAGTAATCGGTAGTGAAAATAAAGGGTTTTTGCTATAGAATGTGCTAATATTGCCCCATTTGTAAGGTGTATAACGGAACACCACACAAATGTGTTTACATAGCAATAGATACCAGTGCAAATTCTTGCATGTGTGGAAAGGTCCATCAGGGCCAGCACAAACTGCATACACAACATATTTTCTTGTTTCACTCTGGACTTGACTGTAATATCTTTTTTTTTTAGTCTACAATAATAACACTGCATTACATGATTAATAAAATCTCGTGGTCGATTGTGTGCAAAAATGATGGAACTTCGACATCGTACTTTCGATAGTGTTCTGAACTGATCCCATTTAATTGCAGATACCTTTAAAAAAGTGAAATAAAACTATTAAACACAAATACCATTATTATATAAAATTAAATTCTAAAGTAGGTTATTAAAATAGTTTTTAAATATAGAAGTCCCATTTGCACAGTTAATCCATGCATTACAATACTTTCTCGATCAACCTGTTTAAACGTTCCCCAGAAAAATAATGGCCAAAGTGCTTGTTCTTCAGTGATGGGTTATGTGAGGCACATAAATAATATTGGCAAGCACAAATACCTCAGTGACATCTTAATGCCAAAACCAGGGCTACAAGTAACCCATTAGATAGATACCTACTTCAAAGTGTGTATATATATATATATATAGCCGGAGAAACAAGGAGTCATCAGATATATTTAAGTAAAAAGATACATATTTTATTGAAAGTCGAACAATAAAGCAAAAAATTACCAGCAAAAATAGTCATAAAAAATGACACATAAACAGACAAAGAGACAGAAAAGCCACAGGGACACCAATTGCAACTGCCCGGTTATTAATAATATTAAAGTGCTTGTGCAATAGTATAGCTTATGGTAAGGAGACTTCCTACAAAGAAGGGGATAGTCAAGTTACTATATCCAATCAGAAAAACCCCCCTAAGGAGGGAGAACACTTACCACGGGCAGAGGCAAAGGCAAAAAGACCCTAGGCCGGTGTTAGATGACCCCGACGCGCGTTTTGCGTGTTCAATCCACCGCTTTATCAAGGGGAATACAACAATACAGCAGCAAGGACCTTTTATGGTCACATGGAGAGTCATATGGTGTGCATATGGCCAATCAGCGTGGTTAGAAGCGGCGCATGCGCAGCGCGTCTCCCAGGTCCTGGAAGGTACATCTCGGCATCATGTGTTACTACACAAGCGCGGGGAGGGGGATTGTCCCCGCGCATGCGAGCAAGACAAGGAGACACATCAATGTCCACCAGAGAGCAGGAGCGGCGGTACGCATGCGCCCAACCACTGTACCACCAATGTGAGATCAAATAACCATTTCAGTACTATGGTATTAAGGTACCTTCACACTAAACGATATCGCTAGCGATCCGTGACGTTGCAGCGTCCTGGATAGCGATATCGTTGTGTTTGACAGGCAGCAGCGATCAGGATCCCGCTGTGAGTTCGCTGGTCGTTGCTGAAAGTCCAGAACTTTATTTCGTCGCTGGATCTCCCGCTGACATCGCTGGATCGGTGTGTGTGACACCGATCCAGCAATGTCTTCACTGGTAACCAGGGTAAACATCAGGTTACTAAGTGCAGGCCGCGCTTAGTAACCCGATGTTTACCCTGGTTACCATTGTAAAAGTAAAAAAAAAAACCACATACTCACATTCCGGTGCCCGGCGTCCGCTTCCCTGCACTCCTCCTGCATCCTGTGTAAGTGCCGGCCGTAAAGCAGAACGGTGACGTCACCGCTCTGCTCTGTGGGAGATGCCGGAGATGTTCAGCGCTGACACAGGATGCAGGAGGAGTGCAGGGAAGCGGACGCCGGGCACCGGAATGTGAGTATGTGTTTTTTTTTTTTACTTTTACAATGGTAACCAGGGTAAACATCGGGTTACTAAGCGCGGCCCTGCGCTTAGTAACCCGATGTTTACCCTGGTTACCCGGGGACTTCGGCACCGTTGGTCGCTGGAGAGCCATCTGTGTGACAGCTCTCCAGCGACCACACAACGACTAAACAGCGACGCTGCAGCGATCGGCATCGTTGTCTGTATCGCTGCAGCGTCGCTTAGTGTGAAGGTACCTTTACAGTCAGATAATATGATTATAAGGGCAGTACACATCGTTTTTAGACCTATACAATTGCAGAGATATCACACCTATGTATCATAAAAATCTAATAAGAAATCATAACATCACATTACATAGTTCACATATTCAAATATATAGACATCATAAGCGCAATCAGCCGATTATGAGGATGGTATAACAGACGATGTATCTGTAATTCCAATGTCCTTGAAGAACCCAAAATCAGTCCCGCTGTGAAAATGTGAAGAAAAATTAAAAACAATTAAAATACATAAAAACAAACTTACTAACACCATATATAGGGGAATGTGGGGAGGACGAATATATCTCAAAGAACCCAGGAACACGGAGGCATATTGGGGGATTTATTTACACAGCAGATCACAGAAATGATGCAAATGATAATGAGTCATTTAGGCCCCTAGGGGTCAGGGTATCCAATAGCACGATCCATTTCGCTTCCACCTGTGCAAGAATTTTTTTTATATTCACCCCCCCTGATCCCTAGGTGAATGACATCAATCCCCCTTACCTTAAACGAAGATGGATCACTGTTATAATACTGTCTAAAGTGAAGGGGATCGTCTTAAGGAGGGTAATATCGGTCGCTGTCTTGGCCGCACAAGTGTCCCGCTCATGCTTCCGTATACGTACTCTCAGCTCTCTTGATGTAAGTTCAATATAAATTTTTGAGCAGCCACAAGTCGCATAGTAGATGACATTCGTGCTACTGCATGATATTCGATGTCTAATCTCAAATTGTTTCTTACCATCAGATGAGCTGAATGTGGTGCAGCGCAGGACATTTGGGCAGGCAAGACAGCGACCGCATGGTATGGACCCAGATATTGGGCCCCTAGAGCCAAATGGATGATTAAAGGTGGGAGTGTAATGACTCCTCACTAGGAGATCTTTAAGATTTTTTTATCTCCTTGCGGTCATAGAGGGAAGTTCCCACAGTGCAAAAATGCAGTATAATTGAGTGTGGCAGTGCGTGGGCGGAGACTGCAAGTCTCTGCGGGCGGGGTCTGTGCGGGACCGTGGGTGGTCTGTGCGTGCCTGCCGGCGGTCTGTACAGCCTGCCGGCGGTCTGTACAGCCTGCCGGGGGTCTGTGTGGCGTGCCGGGGCTCTGTACGGGGCTCTGTGAGCGTGCCGGGGCTCTGTGAGCATGCCGGGGCTCTGTGCGGGGCTCTGTGAGCGTGCCGGGGCTCTGCGGCGTGCCGGGGATCTGTGCGGCATGCCGGGGCTCAGTGTGGCGTGCCGGGGCTCTGTATGGGCTGCCGGGGGTCTGTGCAGTGTAGTATGTATGTAGCATGTATGTATGTAGCATGTATGTAGTATGTATGTAGTATGTATGTAGCATATAGTATGTATGTAGCATGTATGTAATATGTATGTAGTATGTATGTAGTATGTATGCAGCATGTATATAGCATGTAGTATGTATGTAGTATGTATGTAGTATGTTATATGTAGCATGTATGTAGTATGAATGTAGCATGTATGTAGTATGTATGTAGTATGTATGTAGCATGTATGTAATGTATGTAGTATGTATGTAGTATGTATGCAGCATGTATATAGCATGTAGTATGTATGTAGTATGTATGTAGTATGTTATATGTAGCATGTATGTAGTATGTATGTAGCATGTATGTAGTATGAATGTGGCATGTATGTAGTATGTATGTAGCATGTATGTAGTATGTATGTATGTAGCATGTATGTAGTATGTATGTAGCATGTATGTAGCATTTATGTAGTATGTATGTAGCATGTATGTAGTATTTTTTTTTTTTTTACATTCAACACATTAGCCGGATGATGGGACTACTACTGTCCCATCATTGGCTAATGTGTCAGTCACTGTCACTGTAGCCGGCACGTTAAATGTGAGGCGGATGTTTAAGGAATCCTGATTCAGCGTCCCCATAAATTCCCCGAGCTGCTGTGCCGTCCCGTAACACAAAAAGAAAATATAATCTATATATCTGTGCCAGCACAGCACATGGGGCCCCGGTCGCCAAAAATGAATCTCTCCCAAGACCCCTGGAAGAGATTCGCATACGAGGGCACACAGGCCACGCCCATGGCTGTGCCACGCTTCTGTAGACAAAAATGATCTTTATAGACAAAAAAATTGTGGGTTAGGACATAGCGCAGCAGCTCAAGGATAAATTCACACAACGGGCCGTCATGGTCGGAGGCCCCCAGGAAGAGGCGGACCGCATTGAGGCCATGCTCATGTTCGATACACGTATCGAGGCTCTCCACGTCAGCGGTGACCATCAAAGTATCGTGATCCACAAGAATACCATCGACCCTAGCCAGGGCGTCCGTTGTGTCCCGTACATATGACGGCAATGTTTCCACCATCGGTTTTAGATAAAAGTCGATAAATTGGCATATTGGATTACAAAGGCCTCCAATGCCCGACACAATAGGGCGCCCTGGAGGGTTGAGGGCATTCTTGTGGATTTTGGGCAGTAAATAGAATGTTGGAATTTTTGGAAATTTGACAGTAAGCCCATCCAACACTTGTCGAGTAATCACGTCTTTTGCCAGAGCTCTGACCAAGATCCCTTGGAGGTCGAGAGAGAAGGAGTTCAGAGGATTAAAGGTTAATCTGGAATATGTATCCGAATCTCTTAGTTGTCTGAAGGCCTCCCGTTCATATTTGGCCTGAGGCCAGATCACGATGTTCCCCCCTTGTCTGCTGGTTTAAATACAATGTCCAGAAGGGACTGAAGTTGAGATAATGCTATACGATCCGCATGGGTCAAGTTATCAAACTGACGTCTGGTTGAAAGTTTCTTAAAGTCCTCAGTAGCACATTTAGTAAAAATCTCAATGGCCAGACACAGAGTCAAGGGGAACCTGGTAGATCTGGAAGAAGAAGAGGGTGGGAACCTACTAGTTTAGGGACCAACCTGTTCATCTAAGAGGTCCTCCAGATTCTGAAGTGTTTCTCTCTCAATCTCATTCAAGGGCTCAGAAGACGTTCTTTTATGATGTAACTTTCTCAACAATAGTTTGCGGGAGAACAGATTCAGATCTTTTATAGCTGTAAAACAATGAAAAGAATTAGTTGGTGAAAAAGAAAGACCCTTTGATAAAAGTTTTAGTTGGGTATCTGTGAGAACATGAGAAGATAAATTAACTACGTGTAACCATCCCTGGGAATCAGATGGTACTCTTGTATTGGTTTTGGACTTAGATGTTTGTCTGGTTGTACGTTTATATACAGGCGTTTTTCCTGAGGAACCACCATGTGTCAAAGTCTTTGGTATAAATTCACCGTCCCCGGAGATATTAGATCTCATTGATGCTGACCGTGATCTTGACTGAGAGGGATTTCTGGACTGTGACCTTGATCGGTCATATATATTCCGCCATCTATAGATGCGTGAAGACCTCTTATCCTCAACATCCCTCTGGAATTTTTTAGCTTTGGTAGTTTGTATTTCATGTGCCCATTTCTGGGAGAGAACATCAATCTCCTCATTAAATTTTTTGAGAGAATCAGAGGTCATGTCTCTACGGAGAATAATCTGTAGTTCCTCAATCTCAGACTCGAGAGAGGTAACAGAGTCATGGTTCATACTTTTCAAAAGCTCCATAAATCCCTTGGAGCATGTATTTGTAAGAGTTTCCCATTTGGTTTTAAAGGTTTCATCCTCAATTGGAAAGGATGGGAAAACCTGTATTCTCAGACCTCTTGGAATGAGATCCCTTTATATGTACTTCTCTAAAAAAGCATGGTTCCACCAAATGCGTGTCCGCCGCCTGAGTAGATCCTTAAATTTATTGATTACGTCCTGTAAGTTCTTATCCGGTCCCACAGCACCCCCATCTGTCTCATCCTGCATAGTATCATTTATGAATGCACGCCACGTATGGTGCCGTGCACGGAAATCCATAATATAGCTGAGGTAAACTGTGAAAAACACAAATAATAAGCAAGCACAAATACCTCAGTGACATCTTAATGCCAAAACCAGGGCTACAAGTAACCCATTAGATAGATACCCACTCCAAAGTGTGTATATATATATATATATATATATATATATATATATATATATATATATATCCGAAGAAACAAGGAGTCATCAGATATATTTAAGTAAAAAGATATATATATATATTATTTATTGAAAGTCCAACAATAAAGCGAAAAATTACCACCAAAAATAGTCATAAAAAATGACACATAAACAGACCAAGAGACAGAAAGGCCACAGGGACACCAATTGCAACTGCCCGGTTATTAATAATATTAAAGTGCTTGTGCAATAGTATAGCTTATGGTAAGGAGACTTCCTACAAAGAAGGGGATAGTAAAGTCACTATATCCAATCACAAAAAAATCCCTAAGGTGGGAGAACACTTACCACGGGCAGAGGCAAAGGCAAAAAGACCCTAGGCTGGTGTTAGATGATCCCGACGCGCGTTTCGCGTCTTCAATCCACCGCTTTATCAAGGGGAATACAACAATACAGCAGCAAGGACCTTTTTTGGTCACATGGAGAGTCACATGGTGTGCATATGGCCAATCAGCGTGGTTAGAAGCGGCGCATGCGCAGCGCGGCTCCCAGGTCCTGGTAGGTACATCTCGGCATCATGTGTTACTACACAAGTGCAGGGAGGGGGATTGTCCCTGTCCATGCGAGCAAGACAAGGAGACACGTCAATGTCCACCAGAGAGCGGGAGCAGCGGTACGCATGCGCACAACCACTGTACCTTCAATGTGAGATCAAATAACAATTTCAGTACCATGGTATTACAGTCAGATAACATGATTATAAGGGCAGTACACATCGGTTTTAGACCTATACAATTGCAGAGATATCACACCTATGTATCATAAGAATATAATAAGAAATCATAACATCAGATTACATAGTTCACATATTCAAATATATAGACATCATAAGCGCAATCAGCCGATTATGAGGATGGTATAACAGACGATGTATCTGTAATTCCAATGTCCATGAAGAACCCAAAATCAGTCCCGCTGCGAAAATGTGAAGAAAAATTAAAAACAATTAAAATACATATAAACAAACTTACTAACACCATATATAGGGGAATGTGGGGAGGATGAATATATCTCAAAGAACCCAGGAACGCGGAGGCATATTGGGGATTTATTATCATTAGTGTTGAGCGATACCTTCCGATATCCAAAAGTATCGGTATCGGATTGGATCAGCCAATATCCAAAAAATATCAGATATCGCCGATACCGATACCCGACACCAATGCAAGTCAATGGGACACAAATATCGGAATGTAAATAAGCCCTTTCTGTGCTTCTACATCCTGTCCCGGAGGGGGGAGAGTGTGGGCGGTGCATGGGTGGAGACTGTGCGTGTCTGTGTGTGCGCGCGGGGTCTGTGCGGGCCTCTGTATGTGCTGCCGGTGGTCTGTGCGGGCCTCCCGGGGCTCTGTATGTGCTGCCGGTGGTCTGTGCGGGCCTCCCGGGGCTCTATATGGGCTGCCGATGGTCTGTGTGGGCCTCCCGGGGCTCTGTATGGGCTGCCGGTGGTCTGTGTGGGCCTCCCAGGGCTCTGTATGGGCTGCCGGTGGTCTGTGCGGGTCTCCCGGGGCTCTGTATGTGCTGCCTGTGGTCTGTGCAGGCCTCCCGGGGCTCTGTATGGGCTGCCGGTGGTCTGTGCGGCGTGCCGGGGCTCTGTATGGGCTGCCGGAGCTCTGTGCGGTGTGCAGGCATCGTGCGATGTGACTACAAGTCCCATCGGACGATGCCTGCTATAGTGACAGTGACTGACACATTAGCCAATGATGGGACAGTAGTAGTCCCATCATCCGGCTAATGTGTTGAATGTAAAAAAAAAAAAATACTACATACATGCTACATACATGCTACATACATACTACATACATGCTACATACATGCTACATACATACATACTACATACATGCTACATACATACTACATACATACTACATACATGCTACATACATGCTACATGCATACTACATACATGCTACATACAACATACTACATACATACTACATGCTACATACATGCTGCATATATACATACATGCTACATACATGCTACATACATACTACATACATGCTACATACATACTACATGCTACATACATACTACATACATACTACATGCTACATACATGCTACATACATACTATATACATGCTACATACATGCTACATACATACTACATACATACATCATACTACATACATACATACTACATACATACATACATACTACATACATACTGCATACAACATACATACATTACATACATACTACATACATATTACGTACGTACATACATACATACAACATACATACTACATACATTACATACATTACATACATACTACATACATTACATACATACATACTACATACAATACAGTCATACATTACATACAATACATACATACAGACATACAGTACATTAAACATAGATTACATACTCATCATTACTTGTCACTTTGTTCCCCGAAGCCAGTATCATCTGTAAAAAAGATTAAAATATCAAACAACCAATATACTCCCTGTCCGCAGAAATCCACGAATGTCCCACGACGATCTCCCATGGAGAACGGCAGCATCAGCTGGTAAGACCGCTTTCCAGGGGCTCCAGGAACACAATGACGGGAGGAAGGTATCTTTCCGCACTGTATTCCTCTGCCGCTGTAAAAAAAAAATAGTCCCTAGTTTCACTTTATGCCATTGCTGTGTGAGAAATTTTCCCAGGCAGCAATTGCCATAAAGTGAGACTTTGAACTCAGGTAACCTCAGTGATGCACTGCAGGAGCCATTGTCTCCTGTCAGTGTGTCACTGAGGGTCCTATAGAGCAGTGACATCACCCGATGTCACTGTTCTATAGGGGAGATCTGTTGTGAATTCCGTTCTCGAACTCCCTCCTGTGGTCATGAATGGTACTTCGGCGAGTTCTGTCCGTGGACTCCCTCTGGTGGCTGTGAGTGGAACTGCTGGTTCTGAGGTTGCTTCCTCAGCTGCCCTCGTTTGCGGCTAGGGTGGCTTCTCTATTTAACTCCACTCAGATCGTTACTCCATGCCAGCTGTCAATGTATCAGTACTGGTTCAGGTCTCTCTCGGATCTTTCTGATGACCTGTCTACTCCAGCATAAGCTAAGTCCCTGCTAGTTCATTTGTTGTTCATTGTGTAATGAATATGTTTCTTAGTGCTTGCTAAGTTCTAGTCCAGCTTGCTAAACATGATATTGCCTTGCTAGCTGGAAGCTCTGGGTTGCAGAGTGGCACCTCCGCACCGTGAGTCGGTGTGGGGGTCTTTTTGCACACTCTGCGTGGCTTTTTGTAGTTTTTTGTGCTGACCGCATAGATCCCTTTCCTATCCTCAGTCTATCTAGTAAGTCTGGCCACCTTTGCTGAAACCTGTTTCATCCCTGTGTTTGTGACTTTCCTCTTAACTCTCAGTTAATATATGTGGGGGGGCTGCCTTTACCGTTGGGGAATTTCTCTGAGGCAAGGTAAGGCTTATTTTCCTATCTTTAGGGGTAGTTAGCTCTTAGGCTGTGAAGAGGCGTCTAGGGAGAGTTAGGTACGCTCCACAGCTATTTCTAGTGTGTGTGTTAGGATTAGGATTTGTGGTCAGCAGAGTTCCCACTTCCTAGAGCTTGTCCTGTCTTTTAGTTTAACCATCAGGTCATTCCAGGTGCACCTAACCACCAGGTCCATAACAGTACAGCTGGCCCACAAAGTGTTAATGCATCTCAATAGAGGGATAAGAGAAGTTCTGAGACCATTTTTTTTTCTCTGCAGTGTGTTTTGTCTTTCTTTTCCCCTTAACCTCTGGGTGGTTCAGGACTCAGGTGTAGATATGGACATTCAAGGTCTGTCCTCTTGTGTTGATCACCTCACTGCGAGGGTACAAGGCATTCAAGATTATGTAGTTCAGAATCCTATGTTAGAGCCTAGAATTCCAATTCCTGATTTGTTTTTTGGAGATAGATCTAAATTTCTGAATTTCAAAAATAATTGTAAACTGTTTCTTGCTTTGAAACCCCGCTCCTCTGGTGACCCCATTCAGCAAGTAAAAATCATTATTTCTTTGTTACGTGGCGATCCACAAGACTGGGCATTCTCCCTTGCGCCAGGAGATCCTGCATTGCTTAATGTAGATGCGTTTTTTCTGGGGCTTGGGTTGCTTTATGACGAACCTAACTCTGTGGATCAGGCAGAGAAAATCCTGCTGGCTTTGTGTCAAGGTCAGGATGAAGCGGAGGTATATTGCCAGAAGTTCAGAAAGTGGTCTGTGCTTACTCAATGGAATGAGTGTGCCCTTGCAGCAATTTTCAGAAAAGGTCTTTCTGAAGCCCTTAAGGATGTTATGGTTGGGTTTCCCACGCCTACTGGTCTGAATGAATCAATGTCCTTGGCTATTCAGATCGATCGGCGCTTGCGTGAACGCAAGGTTGTGCGCCATTTGGCGGTGTCCTCTGAGCAGAGGCCTGAGCCTATGCAATGTGATAGGACTTTGACCAGAGCTGAACGGCAAGAACACAGATGTCAGAATGGGCTGTGTTTTTACTGTGGTGACTCCACTCATGCTATCTCTGATTGTCCTAAGCGCTCTAAGCGGTTCACTAGGTCTGTCACCATTGGTAATGTACAGCCTAAATTTCTTTTGTCCGTTACTCTGATTTGCTCTTTGTCGTCCTACTCTGTTATGGCATTTGTGGACTGAGGCGCTGCCCTGAATTTGATGGACTTGGAGTTTGCCAGGCGCTGTGGTTTTTTCTTGGAGCCCTTGCAGTATCCTATTCCATTAAGGGGAATTGATGCTACGCCTTTGGCCAAGAATAAACCTCAGTACTGGACTCAGTTGACCATGTGCATGGCTCCTGCACATCAGGAAGATGTTCGCTTTTTGGTGTTGCATAATTTGCATGATGTGGTCGTGTTGGGTTTGCCATGGCTACAGGTCCATAATCCAGTATTGGATTGGAAATCAATGTCTGAGTCCAGTTGGGGTTGTCAAGGGGTACATGGTGACGTTCCGTTGTTGTCAATTTCTCCTTCTACTCCTTCTGAAGTCCCTGAGTTTTTGTCGGATTACCGAGATGTATTTGATGAGCCCAAATCCAGTGCCCTACCTCCTCATAGGGATTGTGATTGTGCTATTAATTTGATTCCTGGTAGTAAATTTCCTAAGGGACGGCTTTTCAATTTATCTGTGCCGGAACACGCCACTATGCGGAGTTATATAAAGGAGTCCTTGGAGAAAGGGCATATTCGTCCGTCGTCGTCACCGTTGGGAGCAGGGTTCTTTTTTGTGGCCAAGAAGGATGGTTCTCTGAGACCTTGTATAGATTACCGCCTTCTCAATAAAATCACGGTCAAATTTCAGTACCCTTTGCCTCTACTGTCTGATTTGTTTGCTCGGATTAAGGGGGCTAGTTGGTTCACCAAGATAGATCTTCGAGGGGCGTATAATCTCGTGTGTTCAAAACAAGGCGATGAATGGAAAACAGCATTTAATACGCCCGAGGGCCATTTTGAGTACCTGGTGATACCATTCGGGCTTTCTAATGCTCCATCTGTGTTTCAGTCCTTTATGCATGACATCTTCTGAAAGTATTTGGATAGATTCATTATTGTATATTTGGATGATATTTTGGTCTTTTCTGATGATTGGGAGTCTCATGTGAAGCAGGTCAGAATGGTGTTCCAGGTTCTTCATGCTAATTCTTTGTTTGTGAAGGGGTCTAAATGTCTCTTCGGAGTTCAGAAGGTTTCCTTTTTGGGCTTCATTTTTTCCCCTTCTACTATCGAGATGGATCCTGTTAAAGTTCAGGCCATTTATGATTGGACTCAGCCTACATCTGTGAAGAGCCTTCAGAAATTCCTGGGCTTTGCTAATTTTTACCGTCGCTTCATCGCTAATTTTTCTAGCGTTGTTAAACCATTGACTGATTTGACCAAGAAAGGTGCTGATGTGGTGAATTGGTCCTCTGCGGCCGTTGAGGCTTTTCGGGAGTTGAAACATCGTTTCTATGCGGCCCCTGTGTTGTGTCAGCCAGATGTTTCGCTCCCTTTTCAGGTCGAGGTTGATGCTTCTTAGATTGGAGCAGGGGCTGTTTTGTCTCAAAGATCTTCTGATGGCTCTGTGATGAAGCCATGTGCTTTCTTTTCTAGAAAGTTTTCGCCTGCTGAGCGTAATTATGATGTTGGCATTCGGGAGTTGTTGGCTATGAAGTGGGCGTTCGAGGAGTGGCGACATTGGCTTGAGGGAGCCAAGCATCGCGTAGTGGTCTTAACTGATCACAAGAATCTGACTTATCTCGAGTCTTCTAAGTGGTTGAATCCTAGACAGGCTCGATGGTCGCTGTTTTTCTCCCGTTTCAATTTTGTGGTTTCATACCTTCCCGGTTCTAAGAATGTGAAGGCCGATGCCCTTTCAAGGAGTTTTGTGCCTGATTCCCCGGGAGTTCCTGAGCCGGCTGGTATTCTCAAAGAGGGGGTAATTCTGTCTGCCATCTCACCTGATTTGCGGCGGGTGCTGCAGGAGTTTCAGGCTGATAGACCTGACCGTTGTCCAGCAGAGAAACTGTTTGTCCCTGATAACGAAGGGAGAAATGGGGATTTCCAGCACATCCATCCAGTTTAGGCAAAGAGAGTTCCTCTCTCTTTCTTTTTAATGTTGTTTTTTAAAATGTTCTAAATAAATTTTGATTATTTTACTCAAACTGGATGGATGTGCTGGAAATCCCCATTTCTCCCTTCGTCTACAGCAGCTGTTAATCACCGGCAGGTACGGCACCCATCAGTTACATTTATTTGCAACGGTTCTTAGATGCATGTCTCGGCGTGTCAAGCTTCAACCCTTCCTCTTCCCCCCTCCTCCTTTTTCTGAATTGTTTGTCCCTGATAGATGGACTAGTAGAGTTATCTCTGAGGTTCATTGATCGGTGTTGGCTGGTCATCCAGGGATTTTTGGTACCAGAGATTTGCTGGCTAGGTCCTTTTGGTGGCCTTCCTTGTCACGGGATGTGCGTTCTTTTGTGCAGTCCTGTGGGACTTGTACTCGGGCCAAGTCCTGCTGTTCTCGTGCCAGTGGGTTACTTTTGCCCTTGCCAGTCCCGAAAAGGCCTTGGACGCATGTTTCCATGGATTTTATTTCAGACCTCCCTGTCTCTCAAAGGATGTCGGTCATCTGGGTGGTTTGTGATCGCTTCTCTAAGATGGTCCATTTGGTACCCTTGCCTAAATTACCTTCCTCCTCTGATTTGGTTCCACTATTTTTCCAGCATATGGTTCGTTTGCATGGCATTCCGGAGAACATCGTGTCGAACAGAGATTCCCAGTTTGTTTCAAGGTTTTGGCAGTCCTTTTGTGCGAAGATGGGCATTGATTTGTCTTTCTCTTCGGCTTTCCATCCTCAGACAAATGGCCAAACCGAACGAACTAATCAGACTTTGGAGACCTGTTGTGAATTTGGTTTCTGGGCTCCCCCGGTGGTCACTGGTGGTACTGAACGTGGGTTTGTCATCTCCTCTTTTCACCTGTTTCCATCAGGATGTGGGAGTTTCTATTTAGCCTTGCTCCTCAGTCATTTCTATGCCGGCCAACAATGTTACCAGAAGCATTTCTGTTGCATGTTCCTGCTCCTAGACTACTTTCAGCTAAGTTGGATTTTTGTCCTAAGTTTGTTTGCATTTTTGTTCCAGTTCTCTGTGTTTGAATATTTCTGAGACTGGAAGCTCTTGTGAACTGAAATTGCCACTCTGGTGTCATGAGTTGATATTAGAGTTCTAAAGTAATTTCAGGATGGAATTTTGAATAGGGTTTTCAGCTGGCCGTGAAGTCCCCTTTTCTGTCTTCCTTCTATCTAGTAAGCGGACCTCAATTTTGCTAAACCTATTTTCATACTTCGTATGTCAATTTCCTCTAATATCACCGACAATATTTGTGGGGGCTACTGTCCGCCTTTTGGGGAAAATTTCTCTAGAGGTGAGCCAGGTCTGTATTTTCCTCTGCTAGGGTCAGTCAGTTCTCCGGCTGGCGCTGGGCGTCTAGGGATAAAACGTAGGCACGCTACCCGGCCACTTTCAGTTGTTGTGATAGGTTTAGCTCACGGTCAGCTCGAGTTCCCATCTTCCAAGAGCTAGTCCTTTTTGTATGCTCAACTATGTTCTCTGTGTGTTGAGAACCATGACAGTTTGGCCGGCCAAGGGTTAAAATAATTGGCTGAAGAAAGGAGAGAATTAGAAGTCTGCAGAGAATTTTTTTTTTTTTTTTCCCTGAGTTTGCTTCTCTGCTTATACTGCAGCCTTCGTCTCTCTCTGCTTCTAATCCTTGAATGGCTCTGATCTCACCTGATTAAAATGGATCCTCAGAGTTTAGCTACTGGTTTGAGTAATCTCGCTAATAAGGTTCAAAGTTTACAGGATTTTGTTATTCATGCTCCAATATCTGAACCTAGAATCCCTTTACCTGAATTTTTCTCCGGGGATAGATCTCGCTTTCAGAATTTCAAACATAATTGTAAATTGTTTTTGTCTCTGAGATCTCGCTCCGCTGGAGATCCTGCACAGCAGGTCAGGATTGTAATTTCCTTACTCCGGGGCGACCCTCAGGATTGGGCATTTGCTTTGGCACCAGGGGATCCTGCGTTGCTCAATGTGGATGCGTTTTTTCTAGCTTTGGGGTTGCTTTATGAGGAACCCCATTTAGAGATTCAGGCTGAAAAAGCCTTGATGGCCCTGTCCCAGGGTACAGATGAGGCGGAAATATACTGCCAAAAATTTCGTAAGTGGTCTGTGCTTACTCAGTGGAATGAGTGCGCCCTGGCGGCGATTTTCAGAGAGGGTCTCTCTGATGCCATTAAGGATGTTATGGTGGGGTTCCCTGTGCCTGCAGGTCTGAATGAGTCCATGACAATGGCTATTCAGATTGATCGGCGTTTGCGGGAGCGCAAACCTGTGCACCATTTGGCGGTGTCTACTGAGAAGGCGCCAGAGAATATGCAATGTGATAGAATTCTGTCTAGAAGCGAACGGCAGAACTTTAGGCGAAAAAATGGGTTATGCTTCTATTGTGGTGATGCAACTCATGTTATATCAGCATGCTCTAAACGTACAAAGAAGGTTGATAAGTCTGTTTCAATCAGCACTTTACAGTCTAAGTTTATTCTATCTGTGACCCTGATTTGCTCTTTATCGTCAATTACCGCGGACGCTTATGTCGACTCTGGCGCCGCTTTGAGTCTTATGGATTGGTCCTTTGCCAAATGCTGTGGTTATGATTTAGAGCCTTTGGAAGTTCCTATACCTCTGAAGGGTATTGACTCCACGCCATTGGCTAGTAATAAACCACAATACTGGACACAAGTGACTATGCGTATTAATCCGGATCACCAGGAGATTATTCGCTTTCTTGTATTGTATAATCTACATGATGTTTTGGTGCTTGGATTGCCATGGCTGCAATCTCATAACCCAGTCCTCGACTGGAAAGCAATGTCTGTGTTAAGCTGGGGATGTCAGGGGACTCATGGGGACGTACCTTTGGTTGCCATTTCGTCATCTGTTCCCTCTGAGATTCCGGAATTCTTATCTGATTATCGTGACGTTTTTGAGGAACCTAAACTTGGTTCACTGCCTCCGCACAGAGATTGCGATTGTACAATAGATCTGATTCCGGGCAGTAAGTTTCCAAAAGGTCGTTTATTTAATCTGTCTGTGCCTGAACATGCTGCTATGCGTGAATATATTAAGGAGTCCTTGGAAAAGGGACATATTCGTCCTTCGTCATCTCCTTTAGGAGCCGGCTTTTTCTTTGTATCTAAAAAGGATGGCTCTTTTAGGCCGTGTATTGATTATCGGCTTTTGAATAAAATCACGATTAAATATCAGTACCCTTTGCCATTGCTTACTGATTTGTTTGCTCGCATAAAGGGGGCCAAGTGGTTCTCTAAGATTGATCTTCGTGGGGCGTATAATTTAGTGCGAATTAAGCAGGGGGACGAGTGGAAAACCGCATTTAATACGCCTGAGGGTCATTTTGAGTATTTAGTAATGCCTTTTGGTCTTTCAAATGCCCCTTCAGTCTTTCAGTCCTTTATGCATGACATTTTCCGTGAATATTTGGATAAATTTATGATTGTGTATTTGGATGATATTTTGATTTTTTCGGATGACTGGGACTCTCATGTCCAGCAGGTCAGGAAGGTTTTTCAGGTTTTGCGCTCTAATTCCTTGTGTGTAAAGGGTTCTAAGTGCATTTTTGGGGTTCAAAAGATTTCTTTTTTGGGGTATATGTTTTCCCCCTCTTCCATTGAGATGGATCCTGTCAAGGTTCAGGCTATTTGCGATTGGACGCAACCCTCTTCTCTTAAGAGCCTTCAGAAATTCTTGGGCTTTGCTAATTTCTACCGTCGATTTATAACTGGGTTTTCTGATGTTGCTAAACCACTGACTGATTTGACTAAGAAGGGTGCTGATGTTGCTGATTGGTCCCCTGCTGCTGTGGAGGCCTTTCGGGAGCTTAAGCGCCGCTTTTCTTCCGCCCCTGTATTGCGTCAGCCTGATGTTACTCTTCCTTTTCAGGTTGAGGTCGACGCTTCAGAAATTGGAGCTGGGGCGGTTTTGTCGCAGAAAAGTTCCGACTGCTCCGTGATGAGACCTTGCGCGTTCTTTTCTCGTAAATTTTCGCCCGCGGAGCGAAATTATGATATTGGTAATCGTGAACTCTTAGCTATGAAGTGGGCTTTTGAGGAATGGCGTCATTGGCTTGAGGGGGCTAGACATCAGGTGGTGGTATTGACCGACCACAAGAATTTGATTTATCTTGAGTCTGCCAGGCGCCTGAATCCTAGACAGGCGCGCTGGTCGTTATTTTTCTCTCGGTTTAATTTTGTGGTTTCATACCTACCAGGTTCTAAAAATGTGAAGGCGGATGCCCTTTCTAGGAGTTTTGAGCCTGATTCTCCTGGTAATTCTGAACCTACGGGTATCCTTAAGGAGGGAGTGATTTTATCTGCTGTTTCCCCAGACCTGCGACGGGCCTTGCAGGAGTTTCAGGCGGATAGACCTGATCGTTGCCCGCCTGGTAGAATGTTTGTTTCTGATGATTGGACCAGTAGAGTCATCTCGGAGGTCTATTCTTCTGCGTTGGCAGGGCATCCTGGAATCTTTGGTACCAGGGAGTTGGTGGCTAGGTCCTTCTGGTGGCCTTCCCTGTCACGAGATCTGCGAGGTTTTGTGCAGTCTTGTGATGTTTGTGCTCGGGCCAAGCCTTGTTGTTCTCGGGCTAGTGGATTGTTGTTGCCCTTGCCTATTCCGAAGAGGCCTTGGACTCACATCTCGATGGATTTTATTTCTGATCTCCCTGTTTCTCAGAAGATGTCTGTCATCTGGGTGGTGTGTGACCGTTTCTCTAAGATGGTCCATTTGGTTCCCTTGCCTAAGTTGCCTTCCTCATCCGAGTTGGTTCCTCTGTTTTTTCAAAATGTGGTTCGCTTGCATGGTATTCCGGAGAATATCGTTTCTGACAGGGGGACCCAATTCGTGTCTAGATTTTGGCGAGCGTTCTGCGCTAGGATGGGCATTGATTTGTGTTTTTCGTCTGCTTTCCATCCTCAGACTAATGGCCAGACCGAGCGAACTAATCAGACCTTGGAGACTTATTTGAGGTGTTTTGTCTCTGCGGATCAGGATGATTGGGTTGCCTTCTTGCCCTTGGCGGAGTTTGCCCTCAATAATCGGGCTAGTTCTGCCACTTTGGTTTCTCCTTTCTTCTGTAATTCGGGGTTTCATCCTCGTTTCTCTTCCGGTCAGGTGGAGCCTTCGGATTGTCCTGGAGTGGATGCTGTGGTGGAGAGGTTGCATCAGATTTGGGGGCAGGTGGTGGACAATTTGAAGTTGTCCCAGGAGAAGACTCAGCATTTTGCCAACCGCCGTCGTCGTGTTGGTCCTCGTCTTTGTGTTGGGGATTTGGTGTGGTTATCTTCTCGGTTTGTCCCTATGAAGGTTTCTTCTCCTAAGTTTAAGCCTCGGTTCATCGGCCCGTACAAGATATTGGAGATTCTTAACCCTGTGTCCTTTCGTTTGGACCTCCCTGCATCTTTTTCTATTCATAATGTCTTCCATCGGTCATTGTTGCGCAGGTATGAGGTACCTGTTGTGCCTTCCGTTGAGCCTCCTGCTCCGGTGTTGGTTGAGGGTGAGTTGGAGTACGTTGTGGAGAAGATCTTGGACTCCCGTGTTTCCAGACGGAGACTTCAGTATTTGGTCAAGTGGAAGGGCTACGGTCAGGAGGATAATTCTTGGGTGACAGCCTCTGATGTTCATGCCTCCGATTTGGTCCGTGCCTTTCATAGGGCTCATCCTGATCGCCCTGGTGGTTCTGGTGAGTGTTCGGTGCCCCCTCCTTGAGGGGGGGTACTGTTGTGAATTTGGTTTCTGGGCTCCCCCGGTGGTCACTGGTGGTACTGAACGTGGGTTTGTCATCTCCTCTTTTCACCTGTTTCCATCAGGATGCGGGAGTTTCTATTTAGCCTTGCTCCTCAGTCATTTCTATGCCGGCCAACAATGTTACCAGAAGCATTTCTGTTGCATGTTCCTGCTCCTAGACTACTTTCAGCTAAGTTGGATTTTTGTCCTAAGTTTGTTTGCATTTTTGTTCCAGTTCTCTGTGTTTGAATATTTCTGAGACTGGAAGCTCTTGTGAACTGAAATTGCCACTCTGGTGTCATGAGTTGATATTAGAGTTCTAAAGTAATTTCAGGATGGAATTTTGAATAGGGTTTTCAGCTGGCCGTGAAGTCCCCTTTTCTGTCTTCCTTCTATCTAGTAAGCGGACCTCAATTTTGCTAAACCTATTTTCATACTTCGTATGTCAATTTCCTCTAATATCACCGACAATATTTGTGGGGGCTACTGTCCGCCTTTTGGGGAAAATTTCTCTAGAGGTGAGCCAGGTCTGTATTTTCCTCTGCTAGGGTCAGTCAGTTCTCCGGCTGGCGCTGGGCGTCTAGGGATAAAACGTAGGCACGCTACCCGGCCACTTTCAGTTGTTGTGATAGGTTTAGCTCACGGTCAGCTCGAGTTCCCATCTTCCAAGAGCTAGTCCTTTTTGTATGCTCAACTATGTTCTCTGTGTGTTGAGAACCATGACAGAGACCTATCTGAGATGCTTTGTTTCTGCTGATCAGGATGATTGGGTGACCTTCTTGCCATTGGCTGAGTTCGCCCTTAATAATCGGGCCAGTTCGGCTACTTTGGTTTCGCCTTTTTTTTGTAATTCTGGTTTTCATCCTCGTTTTTCTTCAGGGCAGGTTGAGCCTTCGGACTGTCCTGGTGTGGATTCTGTGGTGGACAGGTTGCAGCAAATTTGGACTCATGTAGTGGACAATTTGACATTGTCCCAGGAGAAGGCTCAACGTTTCGCCAACCGCCGTCGCTGTGTTGGTCCCCGACTTCGTGTTCGGGATTTGGTTTGGTTGTCATCTCGTCATGTCCCTATGAAGGTTTCTTCTCCTAAGTTTAAGCCTCGTTTCATTGGTCCTTATAAGATTTCTGAAATTCTCAATCCTGTGTCCTTTCGTTTGGCCCTTCCAGCTTCTTTTGCCATCCATAATGTGTTCCATAGGTCGTTGTTGCGGAGATATGTGGCGCCTATGGTTCCCTCTGTTGACCCTCCTGCTCCGGTGTTGGTCGAGGGGGAGTTGGAGTATGTGGTGGAGAAGATTTTGGATTCTCGTATTTCGAGATGGAAACTTCAGTACCTGGTCAAGTGGAAGGGCTATGGTCAGGAGGATAATTCCTGGGTTTTTGCCTCCGATGTCCATGCGGCCGAGTTGGTTCGTGCCTTTCATTTGGCTCGTCCTGATCGGCCTGGGGGCTCTGGTGAGGGTTCAGTGACCGCTCCTCAAGGGGGGGTACTGTTGTGAATTCCGTTCTCGAACTCCCTCCTGTGGTCATGAATGGTACTTCGGCGAGTTCTGTCCGTGGACTCCCTCTGGTGGCTGTGAGTGGAACTGCTGGTTCTGAGGTTGCTTCCTCAGCTGCCCTCGTTTGCGGCTAGGCTGGCTTCTCTATTTAACTCCACTCAGATCGTTACTCCATGCCAGCTGTCAATGTATCAGTACTGGTTCAGATCTCTCTCGGATCTTTCTGATGACCTGTCTACTCCAGCATAAGCTAAGTCCCTGCTAGTTCATTTGTTGTTCATTGTGTACTGAATATGTTTCTTAGTGCTTGCTAAGTTCTAGTCCAGCTTGCTAAACATGATATTGCCTTGCTAGCTGGAAGCTCTGGGTTGCAGAGTGGCACCTCCGCACCGTGATTCGGTGCGGGGGTCTTTTTGCACACTCTGCGTGGCTTTTTGTAGTTTTTTGTGCTGACCGCATAGATCCCTTTCCTATCCTCAGTCTATCTAGTAAGTCTGGCCACCTTTGCTGAAACCTGTTTCATCCCTGTGTTTGTGACTTTCCTCTTAACTCACAGTTAATATATGTGGGGGGCTGCCTTTACCTTTGGGGAATTTCTCTGAGGCAAGGTAAGGCTTATTTTCCTATCTTTAGGGGTAGTTAGCTCTTAGGCTGTGAAGAGGCGTCTAGGGAGAGTTAGGTACGCTCCACAGCTATTTCTAGTGTGTGTGTTAGGATTAGGATTTGCGGTCAGCAGAGTTACCACTTCCCAGAGCTTGTCCTGTCTTTTAGTTTAACCATCAGGTCATTCCAGGTGCACCTAACCACCAGGTCCATAACAGAGATCGTCGTGGGACACTCGTTATTAATTGGACTACGGCGGACAGGTAGTATACGGTTTATTATTTTACGTTTTTTGCAGGCGCTGAAGTATGGTAAGTATGGTGAAATGAAGAGTATCAAAATACTTTTTTCCTAATGTGTGTGTTTTATTAACCCTTTATTATTATTGGATTAATAATGGATAGGCGTCTTATTGACGCCTCTCCGTTATTAACCCGGCTTAATGTCATCTTTCGATAGCAAGGTGACATTAAACCCTTATTACCCCATATCCCACCGCTACACGGGAGTGGGAAGAGAGGGGCTAAGTGTTGGAATTGTTGCATCTTACAGATGCGCCATTTCTGGGGCAGCTGCAGACTGGTATTTGTAGCCGGGGGGGCCAATATCCATGGCCCCGCTCTAGGCTATGAATATTAGGCCGCAGCTATCTGCGTAGCCTTTCTGGCTATAAAATATAGGGGGACCCCATGTCATTTTTTGGGGGGGTCCCCCTATTTTAATAGCCAGTAAAGGCTACGCAGACAGCTGCGGGCTGATATTCATAGCAGGCTACAAATATTGGCCCCCGGCTGTCGGCTTTCCCCCTCTGGCACAGAAAATTGTGTGGGAGCCCACACCGTTTTTTTTTTTTTTTTTTTAATTAAACGCTCATTAAGGCCTCTTTCACCCTTGCGTCGGTACGAGTCCGTCGCTATGCGTCAGGCCGACAAACCGACGCATGTGAAATTTTGCACGTCGTGGGCAGCGGATGCAGTGTTTTAACGCATCCACTGCCCATTCTGAAGTCCGGGGAGGATGGGGCGGAGATTCAGCCGCGCATGCGTGGTAGAAAATGGCGGAAACGACGGACAAAATAGTTCACTTGAACGTTTTTTTGTGCTGACGGTCCAACAAAACTTGACGGATCCGTTGCACGACAGACGCGACGTGTAGCCATCTGTCGCTAATACAAGTGTATGGGTAAAAAACGCATCCTGCGAGCACATTTGCAGGATCCATTTTTTTCCGCCGGATACGTTTTTTTTGGCGGATCCTTTTTTTATTCCGCTGGATCCTTTTTTTTTTCTGCTGGATCTGTTTTTTTCCACCGGATCCATTTTTTCCCTCCGGATCCGTTTTTTCTCATAGAGATGTATTAGCGCCAGATTGCGCTTGATGGCAACACGTTTCATCTGGTTTTTGACGGTCTGTCAAAAAAGCTGTTTCCGCTGGACGGAAAACACATACAGAGGAATGTTTTTTCTGTCCGGCGAAAAAACGCACAGTGAAGGATCTGGCAAAAAACATCAAACTGAGATGTGACATGATGAATCCGGCCTTCTAATCCGTTTTTTCATGCATGTTTCCATTCAAATCATGCATATTTTCCATTTATTTATTTCCAAAAACCGCACCAAAACCTGGCATCAAAAACAGCATCAAAAACTGCACCAAAAACTGCATTAAAAAAGCATCAAAAACCGCACTAAAAGCTGCACCAAAACCTGCATCAAAAAAGCACCAAAAACTGCATCAAAACCCGCACCAAAAATTTGCATCAAAAACTGTACCAAAAACTGCATCAAATACAGCATCAAAAACCGCTCCAAAAGCCTGCATCAAAAACAGCATCATAAACAGCATCAAAAACAGCATCAAAAACCGCACCAAAACCAGCACCAAAAACTGCATCAAAAACAGCATCAAAAACCGCATCAAAACTGCACCAGTTTTTGATGCAGTTTTTGGTGCAGATTTTTGGTGCGGTTTTTGATGCAGTTTTTGGTTCTTTGTTTGGTGCTGTTTTTGATGTAGGTTTTTGGTGCGGTTTTTGATGCTGTTTTTGATGCAGTTTTTGGTGCAGTGTTGATGCAGTTTTCGGTGCAGTTTTGATGCAGGTTTTGATGCGGTTTTTGGAAAATAAATAAAAGGAAAATGTGCATGATTTGAATGGAAACATGCATGAAAAAACGGATTCTGAGGCCGGATTCATCATTTCACATCTCAGTTTCATACGTTTTTTGTGGGATCCGTCGCTGTGCGTGTTTTCGCCAGACAGAAAAAACGTTCCTCTGTATGTGTTATCCGTCAGGCAGAAACAGCTTTTTTGATGGATCTGGCAAAAACCGGATGAAACGTGTGGCCATCAGGCGCAATCCGGCGCTAATACAACGAGAAAAAACAGATCCGGTGGAAAAAAAACGTATCTGGCGGAAAAAAAACAGATCCGACGGTCAAAAACGGATCCGGCGGAAAAAAATGGATCCTGCAAATGTGCTCGCAGGATGCGTTTTTTACCCATAGACTTGTATTAGCGACGGATTGCGATGGATGGCCACACGTCGCGTCCGTCGTACAATGGATCCATCGTGTTTTGTCGGACCGTCGGCACCAAAAAACGTTCAAGTGAACGTTTTTTTGTCCGTCGCGTCCACCATTTTCTACCGCGCATGCGCGGCCGAAACTCCGCCCCATCCTCCCCAGACTTCAGAATGGGCAGCGGATGCGTTGAAACACTGCATCCGCTGTCCACGACGTGCAAAATTTCACAACGTGCATCGGTACGTCGGCCTGACACATAGCGATGGACCCCTACCGACGCAAGAGTGAAAGAGGCCTTAATGAGCGTTTAATTTAGAAAAAAAAAAAAAAAAACGGTGTGGGCTCCCACGCAATTTTCTGCGCCAGAGGGGGAAAGCCGACGGCCGGGGGCCAATATTTGTAGCCTGCTATGAATATCAGCCCGCAGCTGTCTGCGTAGCCTTTACTGGCTATTAAAATAGGGGGACCCCCCAAAAAATGACGTGGGGTCCCCCTATATTTTATAGCCAGAAAGGCTACGCAGATAGCAGCGGGCTGATATTCATAGCCTAGAGAGGGGCCATGGATATTGGCCCCCCGGCTACAAATACCAGTCCGCAGCCGCCCCAGAAATGGCGCATCTGTAAGTTAGCCCCTCTCTTCCCACTCCCGTGTAGCGGTGGGATATGGGGTAATAAGGGTTTAATGTCACCTTGCTATCGTAAGGTGACATTAAGCCGGGTTAATAACGGAGAGGCGTCAATAAGACGCCTATCCATTATTAATCCAATAGTAATAAAGGGTTAATAAAACACACACACATTAGGAAAAAAGTATTTTAATATTCTTCATTTCACCATACTTACCATACTTCAGCGCCTGCAAAAAACGTAAAATAATAAACCGTATACTACAGACCGCCAGCAGGCACGCACAGACAACCCACGGTCCCGCACAGACCCCGCCCGCACAGGGACACACCCAGTCTCCGCCCACGCACCGCCCACACTCAATTATACTGCATTTTTGCACTGTGGGAACTTCCGATTCCGGTATCCGATATCGCTAAAATATCGGAACTCGGTATCGGAATTCCAATACAGCGAATATCGGCTGATACCCGATATTTGCAGTATCGGAATGCTCAACACTAATTATCACAACAGATCACAGAAATGAAGCAAATGATAATGAGTCATTTAGGCCCCTAGGGGTCAGGGTATCCAATAGCACGATCCATTTCGCTTCCACCTGTGCAAGAATTTTTTTAATATTCACCCCCCTGATCCCTAGGTGAATGACATCAATCCCCCTCACGTTAAATGAAGATGGATCACTGTTATGATACTGTCTAAAGTGACGGGGGATTGTCTTAAGGAGGGTAATATCGGTCGCTGTCTTGGCCGCACAAATGTCCCGCACATGCTCCCGTATACGTACTCTCAGCTCTCTTGATGTAAGTTCAATATAAATTTTTGAGCAGCCACAAGTCGCATAGTAGATGACATTCGTGCTACTACATGATATTCGATGTCTAATCTCAAATTGTATCTTACCATCAGATGAGCTGAATGTGGTGCAGCGCAGGACATTTGGGCAGGCAAGACAGAGACCGCATGGTATGGACCCAGATATTGGGCCCCTAGAGCCAAATGGATGATTGAAGGAGGGAGTGTAATGACTCCTCACTAGGAGATCTTTAAGATTTTTTGATCTCCTTGCTGTCATAGAGGGATGATCACCAAGAGATGTTCCCAGGGAGAGTTCGGTACTCAAAATCGGCCAGTGTTTTTTAAGAATCTGTCTCATATTTTCCCATTCATGATTGAATGTGGATATAAACCTTATTGGTGTCCCTGTGGCTTTTCTGTCTCTTTGTCTGTTTATGTGTAATTTTTTATGACTATTTTTGGTGGTAATTTTTCGCTTTATTGTTGGACTTTCAATAAAATATATATCTTTTTACTTAAATATATCTGATGACTCCTTGTTTCTCCGGCTATATATTGATAAATAATATTGTTTATAGCACATATGCTGTATGCTGACAAAACATTGTTACTAAAGGGAACCTGTCACATCCCCAAGTTCTATTAACTTGCAGATATTTGGTTAAAGGGGGGCAAAAGGCTTATTCATTTTAGAACAATGCAAACAATAATACAACATGATGTCGGGACCACACTCAGTCGGAGAAGCCTTTGGAAGTGGGGAATCACCAGAAATAATACACAAGACACGTCTCGTATAGTATATCACTGGGAAGCCTCTGAAGCACGCCTGCCTTCAAGGTGCTATCCCCTCTTTATATAGTTGTACAGGTAGTTTCAGTGGTTATACAAGTTTTGCTTGTTTAAACAAAGAGAGAAAAGAGAAGACAAAAAAAAAACAGTTTCGGCTATGTGATAGTTTCACAACAAACAAAACAGTACAGTTTCGCCTAAGTGGCAGTTTCACAAACAAAAAATAGGATTTCACACTATAGCTAAAATGTCCTTGAATGGACAGGTCAATATTGATCACAAATTCTTTTTGGTTCATTGAGGTAACCATTTTTGTTCCGCTCTTCACAATCCCCCCTTTGACATATTCCATTCAAAACCTTGTCATATAGACGATTATTTTAGTCATTCTTTTTGTGATATTACAAAAAAAAACTTTATATTCTCGCATCTATTACACAAAATTTATTTGTGCATACCGAGATACCCTTGAGTACAACCTTGAATAATACATATATAATTACAATAACTATAACTGTATGTATTAGGCTTTGCATAATCCCGGTAACCCACCCACCGATCCCCCTGAACCAATTGGCCGGGTTAAGAAAAGAAAAGGTATCTGACCACCAGCTATCCTTATTTTGGTCATTGTCTTTGTCATACTGATCCCTGAGTCGTTGTACGTCTTCTAATTTAAATCTCATACTCATAGTACTATTCGGGTCTATATAATGACAGCAGGTGGGTCCGATGATTTGACACATACCCCCTTGTGAGGCAGTTAGGTAATCCAATACCAGGGTATGTTGGTTAGTGACTATTATAAGCTGATTCTGTACAGCTATACTAGTATTTAATATGTCCAATATATCCCAAATCTGGTCATCTAGATAATCCGTGGCTCTAACTAATTTATCCCACATCTGTGTTAACATAGGATAAATAAAAATGGTACTAGCAATTTTGTTGGGAATTCCCATTTGTACTATATGTGGCCTCCCCGAGGGACGTGGTGAGTTATCTGCAGCTCTTTTATACAGTGTGTGCTTGGGCACGGCTTGCATATTCACTTGTTTGTTCGAAATTATGAAAGTAGCTGGGGTTAGGCGTCCTAATGTACAAGTACCCTTTATACCTACGGGAAGCCATTTATATGCTCCTTCTCCGCATATCCAAAATGTACCCTCAGGCAGATCCCACAAAGCTGAGTGCTGCAATACCAATCTGTGAGCCAAATCCACAAAACTAGATACATTCTGAAGCATACACCAAGAGGGTTTTTGTCCCAAGGGGCTACAGTACCCGGCTGCGGGATTCCCACATACATGCATTCCGTTGACATACTCATCGGATTCATTACAAACCAGGTTCCCCGGCTTACTTGTACAACTGTTTGCATCACCTTGGGGGAACAACTCGGAATGTTCCCATTTTCTATTATGTATGTACCTTTCCAATACTGTAGGTTTGAAAGCATCAGAGGAAGGGGTGGTTGTACTGAAACTGAGCTGTAGATTTTCAGTGGGGACCTGTCCTAAATCAGTTAATCCAGTCTTATTCCTAGGTACCCATGCTCCTCCTCTGAGTGCTAAATATTGTAAGTTGCCTATTTTTCCTGTAAGATTGCCCTGCCACCAAGGAAATTCTACCCATCCCACAACTGGTATGGCGATTGTAGTATTCCATAGTCTAGTATTGCCAGGTTGGTTGTTGGCCAGGTTGTCTGAACAATTAGGCCAAGCGAATATTTCTTCAGCTGACACGGGAACTGCTAGAAAAGGTATACTTGTGGCTGATACTGGTGAATGGGTACAGATCCAACAATCTGCCAGGGGTTGCATATTATTTAACAAATCATGCACTAATTTTCTATGATGTTGTACGAATCTATTGTTCAAAGGGGCTAGAGAATTCAATCTTTCCCATGCCTCCGTTGAGGTTAACATTATTAACATCAATATCATGAGTCTTATACTGCTTTTTTGCAATGGCTTGCATGTATCCATGATGCCTTTCCTTCAAGCTTGACTGGTGTTGGAGTTGTTAACAGGACTTGGAAAGGTCCGTCAAATCTCGGTTCCAGAGTCTTTCTGGTGTGTCTTTTCACGTAGATTTGATCACCAGGTTCCAACTTGTGGCCTCCTTCGAGATTTTCTGGATCTGGAAGGGAAGCAAAAACTTGCGAATGCACTTTAGTTAAACGTTTTTGTAATTCTTGTACATAAGCAGTTAAAGTCTCAGTATTCAACATCAGTTGTTGTGGAAAATAACAACCCAAATTTGCTGCTCTACCAAAAAGAATCTCATGTGGTGACAGCTTAGCCTTCCCCCTTGGGGCGTTTCGGATGGAATACAGGGCAAGTGGTAGACACTCGGTCCAAGGCTTTCCTGTTTCTGCCATGGCCTTCTGGATTTTTAATTTTATTGTTCCATTTAATCTTTCCACTTTACCTGAACTCTGTGGGTGATACGGAGTGTGAAACTGGTTTTCTACTCCCAACATTTTCATAACAGTCTGGAATATTTCTCCAGTAAAATGGGTACCCCTATCTGACTCGATCACCTCAGGCATGCCGTAACGGGGTATCAGTTCATGTGCTATTTTAATGGCAGTAGTTTTTGCTGAGGCTTTACGAACTGGATAAGCCTCTGGCCACCCTGAGAACATGTCCACACACACAAGCACATATTCGTATCCATTGTACCTAGGAAGCTGGATGTAGTCGATCTGGAGTCTTTGAAAGGGATACAGTGGTCTTACATGATGCTTGGTTGGGGTTTTAATGGTCTGACCTGGATTGTGTGCCAGGCATATAGCGCATGCAGCACACATGTTCCGAGCGAAATTACCAAAGCCTGGAGCCAACCACCTTTCTTTTACCTTGAGCGTCATACCGTTTGCCGATACATGCGTAGGTAGGTGGAGGTCACTCGCCACTGCGGGGTACCAGGCTCTGGGTAAACACAACAAACTTCCTTTTTTCCATAATCCTTGCTGATCTTCTGCCCCCTTTTTCTGCCACTGCCCTCGTTCTTCGTCGTCTACCTGTTTCTGAGCTTCCTTCAATCTCTCCTCATCATCTTCAGAGCTATCTAGTGTGTGGGCATGATGTAAGGGTTTACGTGCTGCCTGTTTTGCTGCTTTGTCGGCTTTATCGTTACCCCTGGCTTCCTCGGTGTCGAGTCTCACATGTGCAGCTACCTTTATCACCGCTATTTCTTTAGTTTCTTGTGCTGCCTCCAGAATCTGTCTAATGAGGGAGGCATGTTTAACAGGTTGGCCTGAAGCAGTCATATAACCTCTGGCTCTCCATATTACGCCAAAATCGAAAATAATGCCATGTGCATATCTAGAGTCAGTGTATATGTTTGCTGTCTGATCTTTGGCTATTTTTAGAGCTTCAACTAATGCCGTAAGTTCTGCTTCTTGTGCAGACTGATTAGCAGGGAGAGGTTCTGCTTTCAGCACTTCATGCTGAGTTACTACCGCATAACCTGTATGAAATTGTCCATTCATATCTGCATATCTACTGCCATCTATGAAAAGTTCAAATGTAGCATTACAGAGTGGCTTGTCACGTACATTACGTAAGCCCTGAGTCTCTTGTTCCATTAATTGTACACAATCATGCATTGACTCTGATGGGTCAAAGGAGTTGGAGAGTGCAGTTTCCTCAGGTATGGTACCCCCCTCAGACTCTAAAGGGAGCAAAGACGCGAGATTAAGAGTCTGAAGCCTGGCAAAGGAAATGTTGGGCGGCAGTAGTAGGGAACATTGGAGACGGAGGTGTCTGGCCATTGAAATATGTTTAGGTTGGACCTGGTTAAGAATGCCATGTACATCATGAGTGGTCTGAACTAGAAGTGGGTGATCAAGAACAATCTCAGAAGCTTTATCTAATAACAGTGAAATTGCGGCTACTACTCTTACACAAGAAGGTGCGGCTCTAGCTACAGGGTCCAGATGAGCTGATATGTATGCCACAGGTCTCTGTTTGTTTCCATGTTTTTGTGTGAGCACCCCTGTAGCATGTGAGGATATCTCAGCTGCCATCAATTGAAAAGGTTTAGTGTAGTCTGGGAGTCCCAAAGCCGGAGCTGATACCAGTGCTGTTTTCAAAGAGGAAAATGACTGTTTAGCCTCTTCACTGAGTGAATATGGCGTGTTGGCAATACAGTCATATAAAGACTGCATGAGTTGACTTGCATGTATGATCCACTGTCTACAGTGTGAAACAATACCCAGGAAAGCACGCAGCTGTTTGTGATTCCTGGGTTCAAGCATGTTACGTATGGCTTCCGTACGTTGAGGTGTGAGGTGTCTGATGCCCTGTGATAGGCAGTGACCTAAGAACATGACTGTTTGTTGACAAGCCTGGAGTTTCTGTCTATTTACTTTACAGCCTTCTTGCGCTAGGAAAATTAAGAAATTAACAGTTGAGGTAACTGCCGTCTGCTCATCAGGGCAACAAATAAGTAAGTCATCTTCATACTGTAGAATGACTACTCTTGGTTCTGGGGTGAAATTTTTCAGCACGGTCTGCATTGCTTCAGAGTACAAAGTTGGTGAGTGTACCATACCTTGTGGCAATCTTGTCCATGCTAATTGTTTACCCTTGAATGTAAAGGCAAACAAATGCCAACAGTTCTTATGTAGTGGCACAGAAAAAAATGCGTTTGATAAGTCAATTACCGTAAAATATGCAGCAGTGCTGGGAATTTGAGACAGTAAGGTATGAGGATTCGGTACCACAGGGGTGACCGGTGCCAAAACCTTATTGATTTCCCGTAGGTCGTGCACCATGCGATATTTCACCATAGTTTCTTTGGAGGAAACTTTCTTTTTAACAGGATATAAGGGTGTATTGGCGGGTGACCTGATTTCTACCAAAACACCTTGTAACACATAATCCTGAATTTGTTGAGAAATCGCCAGTTCTTGCTGGGCGCTGATGGGGTATTGCCTAAGCTGAGGTAAAATGGTTCCCGGGGCAGTTTCTAACAGTATAGGAGCTACTGATAAGAATCCTACATCAGTGTCTCCTTTTGCCCATAGGCTGTCAGGAACCCGAGACAAGTCAATTTTTGCTTGTTGAGTGTAAATTTCGGGAAAATCCTCCATTGCCTGTATTCTAACATATTGTTCCAGAGTTTCTGCATCTTCAGGGATGGTCAGCATAACTGTGCCATTTTCTCTAAAATGGATGTTTGCGTGCATTTTAATTAAGACATCAGTACCCAGCAAGCAGGTAGGTGCACCTTTAGCAAATAAAAATTTGGATACAAAGGTTTTAGGGCCAAAGCTCACATTTAAAGGTTTTGTAAAGGGCAACGCCTGAATTTTACCATCATACCCTTCTGCATATGTTACCTTTGAGGATATATTGTCAGGATATGGTAAAAAGTCTTGATTTAAAATGGAGGATGTTGCTCCCGTATCTATCAGAAAAGGTACATTTTTACCCTCAACCTCAACTTGTATTATTGGTCTTCTAGAAGGAAGAGAGACCTGCATAACCTTCAGTCATTCTGAGCTGTCTGTTTGATCAGGCGCTGGGTTATTTATCCTATTTTTGGGTACAAAGGTTCCTGAATCTATATCTGCTTTTCTCTTCCTACATTCCCTTTGGAAATGTCCTGGCTTCTTACAGTAATGACAAGTAAACTTTTGATTAGCAGAGCCAGTATTAGCCTGTGCAATTCTTACTGGCTTAGAATTTTCTCTTAAGTCCATTTCTATCCCTACAGCTTTCTGTCTAGCCAGGTGTGGGTCTTCCAAGGTTCTCCAATCAGGGGTTGCGGCCTTAAGCTTTTCCTTCACTTTTGGAGACAATCCATCTATAAAGGTTTTTGTAACTAACCTCATCATTCCTGAAGCGGTTAGATCCATGCCTTCATCTCTCAAATTATTTTCTACACTTAGATAATATTCGTCTACTGATTGTCCAGATTTCTGAGCCACCACTCCCGTTGTTCCTCTCTGCCCCTGTTTTTCCCTCATGAAAACCATTAAGTGATCTACAAATTGCGTACCTGATTCTATCGTTTGTAAGGCACCATCTCCTGCCTGGGGCCTATGTACCTGTAGATTTGCTAATAGCTCCTGGAAGAGTCCAGGAGTCATTTTCATTCTACATAATTCTTCTCCATCTGCCCAAACTCCAGCGTGAGTCTGCATAATTTGCTGTATATATTGTGCAAATCTAACTGGACACTGGGTGGGATCTGGTGCGTTATGCAAGAGAGACATGCCTTCAGCGGGGGACCAAGGGAAATATTGTCGAGTTTGGTGATATCTAGTTCCCATTACTCCGTCAGCACCAGGTTCCCTAAAGGGTCTTGGTACTACCCTAACAGGGGCAAGTACAGCGCCATGTCTAGGTGTACCACAGGCTAGGCAATCATTTCTCCAGTCTGGATTTTGTTGTCCACAGTGCGGACATACCCATCCTCCTGGTCCGGCTAAACTTTGAGGTGGTGTTTGGAGAAAAGATGGGGCATGTGGGTTAAGGTATGGGGGTGGGGTGTTCTTATATTCCACATTTTGTTTTTCTCCATAGCCTGCGGGTCTAATACACCACTTTTTATTCTGTTGATTATATGTCCATCCCTCTTTTTCTGCTACCCTAGAGACATCAATCAACGCTTGGATCTGATCTATCCATTTCTTGTCTCTGATTATGCCTTTTTTTTTTTCCTGAATTCCTTCCCATTTTTTTCTACTAAAGGCTTCTGCCTTAGTAACTCCAAACTTACTAAAAATCTTTCTCAGCCCCTTAGTGGCATCTTCACCACTTCTCTCCTTTATGATAGTATAGATATCTAATTCTTCTGGTTCCGACTTTGTTTGCTTATTCCCCATTTTCTTATCCTGAGCTTTTTTTTCTTTTCTTGCCCTAGGTGGCGTTTGGGTATGAGAATACCTCGTTACCTTCTTCCTAAGGAGCTAGGATGTTTAACGGCTTCTGCGTACCGTGTTGATGTAAGAAAATCCTGATTCCTACACCTATAGCAAACAACACAAATGCAACCAGACAGAGGATCAAAATACAACGTATCTTGTCCCAGGCTAATTTATCTGTTCTGGGCTCATACTATCATACACTTATCCGTCACCAGGTTTTCGTCAAAGACAGGATCAGAGATTGAACATAGGCGCGGAGGTCTCCCCGAAAGGATGCAACCACGTTGCCCAGTGGGACAGTCACTTCTTCTGTTTCAACACCCTGGGCGACTTATAGGGCTATTCCCAACTTCCACACACCTTCTATTCACATTCACTCTCATTCAATGCCGTACTCCGTGAGGTGGTCAATTCCTAAGTAGTTCAAGAACCCGAGCTATAGGTATCCTCCTCTACTAGAACTACCCGCTAAAGGACACGACACAGAAAATCTTACGGACAGTGCAGGGCAGATATAAGAGATCTAACAGTGTCTCTTACCTGGCCAGGTTTTTATTCATCTGCCGTCCATTATCCCAGATTCTCTTTTCGTTCGTATTCTGCCGGTGTTCTTGAAGGAGTACACAGACCTCGGGTCCCTGTTCAGGCGCCAGGAAATGTCGGGACCACACTCAGTCGGAGCAGCCTTTGGAAGTGGGGAATCACCAGAAATAATACACAAGACACGTCTCGTATAGTATATCACTGGGAAGCCTCTGAAGCACGCCTGCCTTCAAGGTGCTATCCCCTCTTTATATAGTTGTACAGGTAGTTTCAGTGGTTATACAAGTTTTGCTTGTTTAAACAAAGAGAGAAAAGAGAAGACAAAAAAAAAACAGTTTCGGCTATGTGATAGTTTCACAACAAACAAAACAGTACAGTTTCGCCTAAGTGGCAGTTTCACAAGCAAAAAATAGGATTTCACACTATAGCTAAAATGTCCTTGAATGGACAGGTCAATATTGATCACAAATTCTTTTTGGTTCATTGAGGTAACCATTTTTGTTCCGCTCTTCACAATGACAATACTAATGAGTATTGTGACAAACCTCATTATAATCCTATAGATCTCCATGTTTCTTTTAGCTGATGTCATTACTCACATTACTGCTTTTAGCCTACTCACATAACTCTTAAAACATTGACAGTTCTCTGGCTCTGATTTCTATACCAGTTCAACACATAGAAGAACAAGTGCTTTTCACAATATTAGAATATTAACCATCTGCTCACTCTTTCTATCCTCCTTCTCCTAGTTGCAGGTGACATCTCTCTCAACCCCGGCCCTTCATATTATAGTAAGTAGAACCCCTCACCTACTACACTCAGAAACCCCTCAAATCTCATTAATATTCCCTGCAAGCTCGGTCTCTTTTAATTGTGCCCTTTGGAATTCTCCTCAGTGTGTAATAAACTCTTTCATCCATGACTTCTTCCTCTCTGATTCTCTTAACCTTCTGGCTCTTACAGGATCCAGCAGTCAGACACCACCGCTGCTACTGCTTTTTCATACGGTGGACTACACTTCTCTCATACCCCAAGATCGAACAACACACCAGGTGGAGGTGTTGGTCTGCTCCTATCACCGAAATCTACCTTTCAGGTTATCCCTCAAGTACCCTCATTTATCTTCCCTTCTTTTGAGGTACACGCTATCAGACTCTACATCCCCTTCTCCATGCGAGTGGTGGTTGTGTATTGTCCTCCGGGTCCCTCCCATCAGTTCCTGGATCACTTTGCCACCCGGCTTCCACATTTTCTCTCCTGTGACATTCCCACCATCATCTTGGGAGACTTTAACATCACCATTGCTTTTCCCCTCTCCCCATCTGCCACTCACCTTTTATCTCTAACCTTCTTCAACCTTTCACAGCTCACTACCTTTCCTGTTGTGAACTCTGTTTTCAGGCTCCCTCTTGTGGTCACTGGTGGTATGGTGTGAATTTGCTTTGGGCTCCCCCTGGTGGCTTTGTTTGTTATCCTGCTGGTCTCTGGCTATCAGCTGGTTCGTTATCCTCTGGGAGGTTCCTATATAGCTCTGTTTTACTTTCACTTGTTGCCGGCTGTCGATGTAATCAGTGCTACTCAGATTCCTTCTGACTACCTTGCTCCCAGTCCATCCAGGACAAGCTAAGTTTTGTTTGCTCATTTTTTGATCAGCAGTGTTTATCATGTTTTCTTGTCCTGCTTGCTAAAATGTTATTCCCTCGCTTGCTGGATGCTCTAGTGGACTGAGTTTCTCCCCACACACCATTAGTTGGTGCGTGGGTTCTTGAAATCTCAGGATGGATATTTTGTAAGGGTTTTTTATTGATCGCATAGACCCCTGCTCTATTTTCTGCTTTCTAGTACTAGTGGGCCTCTTTTGCTGAATCTGATTTCATCCCTACGTATGTGCCTTCTTCTTACTTCACCGTTAATATTTGTTGGGGGCTTCTATATCTTTGGGGATTATTTCTCTGGAGGCAAGCGAGGTCTGTCTTTCTCTTTAGGGGTAGCTAGTTCCTCAGGCTGGCTCGAGACGTCTAGGAATTTTTTTTAGGCACGTTCACCGGCTACCTCTAGTTGTGTTGGATAGGTTCAGATTTAAGATCAGTCCAGTTACCATCTCCCTAGAGCTTGTCCTTAGTTTATTCACTTGCTGGTCTATTCGTGATCCTCAGCCACTAAAGATCATAACAGTACAGCCGGCCCTTAAAGTGTTAATTGCATGGCAGAAGCAGGAGAAAAGAAGCCTTGAGAATTTTTTTTTTTTTTTTTGCCGTGTGTCTAGCTGCTGTGGCTAGCTTCTCTCCTCCTCTTAATCTTGGTGTGGCTCTGAGTTCAGCTGCTGACATGGATGTCCAGAGCTTGGCTTCCAGTCTGGATCATCTTGCTGCTAGGGTTCAAAGTATTCAGGATTTTGTTGTTCACAGTCCTATGTCAGAGCCTAGAATACCTATTCCGGAGTTGTTTTCTGGACATAGATCTAGGTTCCTGAATTTTAGGAACAATTGTAAGTTGTTTCTTTCTTTGAAACCTCGTTCCTCTGGTGATTCCGTTCAGCAAGTTAAGATTATTATTTCTTTCTTGCGCGGCGACCCTCAAGATTGGGCCTTCGCATTGGCGCCAGGGGATCCTGCATTGCTTAGTGTAGATGCGTTTTTTCTAGCCCTTGGATTGCTCTATGAGGAACCTAATCTTGAGAACCAGGCTGAAAAAACGTTATTGGCCCTCTCGCAGGGGCAAGATGAAGCAGAGGTGTACTGCCAGAAATTTCGGAAATGGTCGGTGCTTACTCAGTGGAATGAGTGTGCCCTGGCTGCAAATTTCAGAGAAGGTCTTTCTGAAGCCATTAAGAATGTCATGGTGGGGTTCCCTACGCCTGCAGGTCTGAATGAGTCAATGACTCTGGCCATTCAGATTGATCGGCGTTTGCGGGAGCGCAAACCTGTGCACCATTTGGCGGTGTCTTCTGAACAGACACCTGAGTCTATGCAATGTGACAGAATTCTGATCAGAAGTGAACGGCAAAATTATAAACGGCAAAATGGGTTGTGCTTTTACTGTGGTGACTCAGCTCATGTTATCTCAGCATGCTCTAAGCGCAAAAAAAAGGTTGATAAATCTGTCACCATTGGTACTTTACAGCCTAAGTTCATTTTGTCTGTTACCCTGATTTGTTCCCTGTCATCTTACCCGGTTAATGCTTTTGTAGATTCAGGTGCCGCCCTGAGTCTGATGGATTGGTCATTTGCCAGGCGCTGTGGTTTTGATTTGGAGCCTTTAAAATTCCCTATTCCACTAAGGGGAATTGATTCTACACCATTGGCTACGAATAGACCTCAGTACTGGACACAAGTGACCATGTGCATGACTCCTGTTCATCAGGAGGTGATTCGCTTTCTTGTACTGCATAATTTGCATGATGTCGTCGTGTTGGGTCTACCATGGTTGCAGACTCATAATCCAGTCCTGGATTGGAAAGCTATGTCGGTGTCAAGTTGGGGTTGTCAGGGAATTCATGGTGACGCTCCTGTGGTGTCAATTGCTTCGTCCACTCCTTCTGAAGTCCCTACGTTTTTGTCAGACTACCAGGATGTATTTGAGGAGCCCAAACTCAATTCTCTACCTCCTCATAGGGACTGTGATTGTGCTATAAATTTGATTCCTGGTAGTAAGTTTCCTAAGGGACGACTTTTCAATTTATCTGTGCCGGAGCATGCTGCCATGCGGAGTTATATAAAGGAGTCTTTAGAGAAGGGACATATTCGCCCGTCCTCATCCCCTCTTGGTGCAGGATTCTTTTTTTGTGGCTAAAAAGGATGGTTCCCTGAGACCCTGTATTGAATATCGCCTTTTGAATAAAATCACGGTCAAATTTCAGTATCCTTTGCCATTGTTAACTGATTTGTTTGCTCGCATTAGGGGGTCTAGTTGGTTCACCAAGATAGATCTTCGTGGTGCGTATAACATTGTGCGTATAAAACAGGGTGATGAATGGAAAACTGCATTTAATACGCCTGAAGGCCATTTTGAGTACTTGGTGATGCCTTTTGGACTTTCTAATACTCCTTCAGTCTTTCAGTCCTTTATGCATGACATCTTCCGTGAATATCTGGATAAGTTTATGATTGTGTATCTGGATGATATTCTGTTTTTTTCGGATGATTGGGAGTCTCATGTTAAACAGGTCAGGATGGTCTTTCAGGTCCTGCGTGACAATGCTTTATTTGTGAAGGGCTCAAAATGTCTTTCTGGAGTCCAGAAGATTTCTTTTTTGGGTTTCATTTTTTCTCCTTCTACTATTGAGATGGACCCAGTCAAGGTTCAGGCTATTCATGACTGGACGCAGCCTACATCTGTTAAGAGTCTTCAGAAGTTCTTGGGTTTTGCTAATTTTTACCGTCGCTTCATAGCTAATTTTTCTGGCGTTGTTAAGCCTTTGACGGATTTGACCAAGAAGGGTTCTGATGTGACTAATTGGTCTTCTGCGGCTGTGGAGGCCTTTCGGGAGCTGAAGCGTCGGTTTTCTTCGGCTCCGGTCTTATGTCAGCCAGATGTCTCACTTCCCTTCCAGGTGGAGGTTGATGCTTCCAAGATTGGAGCGGGGGCTGTTTTGTCACAGAGAAGCCCCGATGGCTCTGTGATGAAGCCATGTGCTTTCTTTTCAAGAAAGTTTTCGCCTGCCGAGCGGAATTATGATGTCGGTAATCGGGAGCGGTTGGCTATGAAGTGGGCATTTGATGAGTGGCGACATTGGCTCGAGGGAGCTAAACATCGTGTGGTGGTCTTGACTGATCACAAGAATTTGATTTATCTCGAGTCGGCCAAGCGGCTGAATCCCAGACAGGCTCGTTGGTCGTTGTTTTTCTCTCGTTTTGATTTCATGGTCTCGTACCTGCCGGGTTCGAAGAATGTGAAGGCTGATGCTCTTTCTAGGAGTTTTGTGCCTGACTCTCCTGGAGATTCAGAGCCGGCTGGTATCCTTAGAGAAGGGGTGATTTTGTCTGCCATCTCCCCAGATTTGCGACGTGTGCTGCAAGAGTTTCAGGCGGATAGACCTGACCGCTGTCCACCGGAGAGACTGTTTGTCCCGGATAGATGGACCAACAGAGTCATCTCCGAGGTTCATTCTTCGGTGTTGGCAGGCCATCCTGGAATATTTGGTACCAGAGACTTGGTGGCCAGGTCTTTTTGGTGGCCTTCCTTGTCGCGGGATGTGCGTTCCTTTGTGCAGTCTTGTGGAATTTGTGCTCGGGCGAAGCCTTGCTGTTCTCGTGCCAGTGGTTTGCTGTTACCTTTGCCTGTCCCGAAGAGGCCTTGGATGCACATTTCCATGGATTTTATTTCAGATCTCCCTGTCTCTCAGAGAATGTCTGTCATGTGGGTGGTGTGTGATCGTTTTTCTAAGATGGTCCATTTGGTGCCCTTGCCTAAGTTCCCTTCCTCCTCCGAGTTGGTTCCACTGTTTTTTCAAAATGTGGTTCGTTTGCACGGGATTCCTGAGAACATTGTTTCTGACAGAGGATCCCAGTTTGTGTCTAGATTTTGGCGGACCTTTTTTGCTAAGTTGGGCATTGAATTGTCTTTTTCGTCGGCCTTCCATCCTCAGCCGAATGGCCAAACCGAGCGAACTAATCAGACCTTGGAGACTTATTTAAGATGTTTTGTTTCTGCTGACCAGGACGACTTGGTTACTTTTTTGCCGTTGGCCGAGTTTGCCCTTAATAATCGGGCTAGTTCTGCTACTTTGGTTTCTCCTTTTTTTTGTAATTCGGGGTTTCATCCTCGTTTTTCCTCGGGTCAGGTGGAGCCTTCTGACTGTCCTGGAGTGGATGTTGTGGTGGATAGGTTGCATCAGATTTGGAATCATGTGGTGGACAATTTGAAGTTGTCACAAGAGAAGGCTCAGCTCTTTGCCAACCGCCGTCGCTGTGTGGGTCCCCGACTTCGCGTTGGGGACTTGGTGTGGTTGTCTTCTCGCTTCGTTTCTATGAAGGTCTCCTCTCCTAAGTTCAAGCCTCGGTTTATCGGTCCTTATAAGATTCTGGAAGTCCTTGGCCCTGTGTCATTCCGTCTGGACCTCCCGGCATCATTTGCTATTCATAATGTGTTCCATCGCTCGTTGTTGCGGAGGTATGTGGTACCTGTGGTTCACCGGTTGAGCCTCCTGCCCCGGTGCTGGTTGAGGGAGAATTGGAATATGTGGTGGAGAAGATCTTGGATTCTCGTGTTTCTAGACGGAGGCTCCAGTATTTGGTCAAGTGGAAGGGCTATGGTCAGGAGGATAATTTTTGGGTTGTCGCCTCTGATGTTCATGCGGCCGATTTGGTTCGTGCCTTCCATGTGGCTCATCCTGATCGCCCGGGGGGTTTTCATGAGGGTTCGGTGACCCCTCCTTAAGGGGGGGGTACTGTTGTGAACTCTGTTTTCAGGCTCCCTCTTGTGGTCACTGGTGGTATGGTGTGACTTTTGCTTTGGGCTCCCCCTGGTGGCTTTGTTTGTTATCCTGTTGGTCTCTGGCTATCAGCTGGTTCCTCTGGGAGGTTCCTATATAGCTCTGTTTTACTTTCACTTGTTGCCGGCTGTCGATGTAATCAGTGCTACTCAGATTCCTTCTGACTACCTTGCTCCCAGTCCATCCAGGACAAGCTAAGTTTTGTTTGCTCATTTTTTGATCAGCAGTGTTTATCATGTTTTCTTGTCCTGCTTGCTAAAATGTTATTCCCTCGCTTGCTGGATGCTCTAGTGGACTGAGTTTCTCCCCACACACCATTAGTTGGTGCGTGGGTTCTTGAAATCTCAGGATGGATATTTTGTAAGGGTTTTTTATTGATCGCATAGACCCCTGCTCTATTTTCTGCTTTCTAGTACTAGTGGGCCTCTTTTGCTGAATCTGATTTCATCCCTACGTATGTGCCTTCTTCTTACTTCACCGTTAATATTTGTTGGGGGCTTCTATATCTTTGGGGATTATTTCTCTGGAGGCAAGCGAGGTCTGTCTTTCTCTTTAGGGGTAGCTAGTTCCTCAGGCTGGCTCGAGACGTCTAGGGATTTTTTTTAGGCACGTTCACCGGCTACCTCTAGTTGTGTTGGATAGGTTCAGATTTGCGATCAGTCCAGTTACCATCTCCCTAGAGCTTGTCCTTAGTTTATTCACTTGCTGGTCTATTCGTGATCCTCAGCCACTAAGGATCATAACACTTTCCTACGCATGAAGACGGAAATTCCCGTGACCTGGTCTTCTCGCACTTTAGCTCAGTGTATGATTTTACCAACTCCTCTCTCCCACTCTCTGACCACAACCTTCTTTCATTCTCTGTCAAGAACTGTCATTCCGCTTTGGACACCCCCACTTTCCACACTTATAGAAATATACGTGCCATTAACACCCAGAAACTTACGAAGAATTTGCAGTCATCATTGGCCCCTATTTCCTCCCTCTCATGTCCTGACTCTGCACTGAAACATTATAATGAAACACTGCAAAGTGCCCTGGACAACCCTGGCACACACTGCAAACACGTCTTCTATAGCGGTGCTCCAGGTGCGCCGAACGTCTGTGGAGAAAATCCAATCTGCCCGAAGATTTCATCCATTATAAGTTTATGCTTAAAACATACAACTCTGCACTTCACCTCTCCAAACAAACCTATTTCAACACCCTCATCACTTCACTATCCAATAGTACTAAACATTTCTTTGATACTTTTCATTCCCTACTCAACCCAGGAGTGCAAGCCCCAACCAAGGATCTCCACTCTGACGATCAGGACAATTATTTCAAAGAAAAAATTGACCATATCTGACAAGAAATTTTCTCCCAATCCCCTCATACCATGCACTGTCCTACTTTGAACCAGTCACAGAAGAAGAATTGATCAGGCTCCTTGCATCCTCTCGCTCTATTATTTGCACCAAGGACCCTATTCCCTCACATCTCCAGTTCCTTTCCCCCGGTGTCACCACTCACCTAGAAAATATATTCAACCTCTCTCTCTTTTCCGGTATCTTTCCCTCATTTAAACATGCCATCATGCATCCATTACTTAAAAAACCATCCCTCGACCAAGAGTGTGCTGCAAACTATAGTCTCGTCTCTAACCTTACCTTTATCTCTAAACTCCTGGAACACTTGGTCCACTCACATCTAATCCGTCATCTCTCAGATATCTCTCTTCTTGACCCTCTACAATCCGATTTCTGCCCTTTACACTCTACTGAAACTGCCTTCACTAAAGTCTATAATGATCTACTAACAACTAAGTCTAATGGTCACTGCTCCATGCTAATTCTCCTGCATTTCTCTGCAGCATTCAACACGGTGGATCATCAGTTCCTCCTCACTATGCTCCACTCCATCGGTGTCAAGGACACTGTTCTCTCCTGGTTCTCCTCCTACCTCTCCTTCACTGTATCTTTTGCTGGCTCCTTTCCTCATCTTGCCCATACGGTTGGGGTTCATCAACGATCAGTCCTAGGCCCCCTGCTCTTCTCCTTGTATACTGCCCCTACTGGACAATCAGTAGATTTGGTTTCCAGTACCATTTCTATGCTGACACCCAATTACAGTATATATCTCTAGTCCTGACATCATGCCTGCATTATTACAAAGCACCAGTGACTGTCTTGCCGCTGTCTCCAACATCATGTCCTTCCTTTATCTGAAACTAAACCTGTCAAAAACTGAATTCTTTGTGTGTACTCCCTCTACTAACCTACCTATGCCCGACATTGACATTTCTGTGTGTGTTTCTACCATTATTCCCCAGCAACATGCCCGCTGTCTTGGGGTCATACTTGATTCAGAGCTTTCATTCACATCCACATCTATTTCAACTGTATTTATTGGATTTAAAAAAAATAATGGGAAAAGGGAGAACAGGAAAGACATAGGAAGAAAAGGTATTAGGGAATGTGCGGAAGAGGGAAGGGAAATATAGACTGGGGAGAGAAAGGAAAAAAGGTGGAATGGGAAAGTTAAAAGGAACAAACCCTATAAAGATAGGGAAAAGACAAGTAAGCATACTTTTCAAAAGAGATATAAATCAAACTTAAATGTTGCTTGAAATTTTAGTACCTGTAAATTTGAAGCATGCAATCAGAAAACAATACGCATATATTCAATCATACCAGTCAAATATGTGTAAAGACAGGAAGCATCAATAATAAAAGTAGCTTAGTCAATTATTGCCAACATCTCATAGATTGTAAGCTTGCGAGCAGGGCCCTCATTCCTCTTGGTATCTGTTTTGAACTGTGACTATTGTTATGCTGTAATGTCTGTACAAATCCGCTTTATAATTGTAAAGCGCTGCTGAATATGTTGGTGCTATATAAATAAAATTATTATTATTGACATTAAACCTACGTACAGAGAGTGAAAAAATAAGTATTACTTAGGATGTATAAATACTTGTCGGGTCTGGGAGTAACCCTAGGAAAGTTTGATTCAAAAAGTAAAAATAAAAAACAAGTGGATTTTGGATAGATATAATATCAGTATGCCAAAAGCTACAATATAATGTCTCTTGTCGGTCTTATCTTGACCATGGAAGTATTATATATGTGTAGTGCCCCCTCCACCGCCGCAGGGCCGAGGGGTACCCGGTACCGGGCCTCTGAGTCTCTGCTTCTGGGGTTGTCACGGCGGCTAGGCCCCGGTCCGTGACCCTGCCGTGGGGCGCACAGTAGAATGCAAGGTGTGGGTGTTGGTAGTAATGATAGCGATGTAGCGGTGCAGTTGTGGGGTGCAGGTCGCAGTAAATAACAAGGACACCAGGTTGCAGTCTCTTTACCTCTTTACTGGAGATCTCTGAGTCCTCAGTCCAGAACACGGTTCACCAGGCTACGCAAGTCCAGCCGGTCCAATGGCACCTCCAGAGTCCTCCTCTCAGATGGAAATCTGTGCCTTCCTTCTAGCGCTATGTGTTGTAGTCCTTCCCTGCTGTGCTCACGGAAAGTGACCCCACAACGGTTGTGTCTGTTTCTTAAGTTCCCTCACAACTCGATTTGATGTTCCTCTGTAATCCACCCCTCCCTGTATTCAGGTTGGAATGGCACCCGTTTGTCAGGTAGGCCTGGAGTTCTTCCGGGACCCTAGAGACGCCCCTCTCCCGCAATTGCCCCCCAAGACTTCATAGGTGATATGTGGTAGACAGCCCGCCTGAGACCGACTGTCCTGCCGCTGTTTGGAGTATGGCTTGAAGCTGTATTCTAATCCACTCCCTCGGCGTTCCGGCCACCGGTATTGCACCTCAGCAGGGTGCTGCCTCTTTCAACAAAACCCCTGCTGGTATTCTCCTTCTGCTTGATCTCGTTTCTCACTCAGCACAATCTGCCTCGCTTCTAGTCCTTTCTTGGGCACCGCCGCTAAGCTGAGCAGGCACGGTTCCGTTACGTTCTCTCAATGCCAAGCCTCTGCCAGGATCCCACCCCTGGCAGAGACCCTACAGTCTCTCCCTTCACAACACCCTCTGCCACAGGGTGTTGCTCTGTTCAATCCCGTCAGCGTTCTCTCTCTAACTTCCTGCCTGACCCCCAGTTTATCCACTATGGTGGGGAGTGGCCTAATGAATAGCACCCTTAGCTCCCCCCGGAGGCCCTGCTGTGAAACATATTGGTGTCTGTGATACCTGATTGGAGGAACTCCTTCAGTGCCATCGAACGTACCATGGCTCCCCTTAGTGGCAGAGCCACAGTACTGCAACGACCAGGACTCTGGGGCGCTGCACTCCCCCCTGGTTAAACACAGTACTCCGGGACTGGGAAGAAAAACAACAATACAGATTAGTAAACAGACATACAATTTTGTTGAGTGCAAAACAATAAGTATACTTGAACAGGCTTCCCTTTATGGGAGGTGAGGACACTTTTAACGTTACAAACATAGTCAACATTATAAATTACAGGCTATACATAACTCCTGTTACCCAACCGGGTATTCTACTTAGTGCAAATTCTGGAACAATAAATTAACATTGCCTTTAAGAAACATACACTCTTAGTTTACCAAAGGCCTTCCTATAATCACATTACAGGGTAGAGTAACTTCACATTCTCCTACTTTGAACCTGCAGGACCGCCTGTCCCTATGGCACCAGACCTACTGCCTCTCCTTTCTTTTACAGGACCGCCCCGTTCAGCCAGGGCCTACTGCCTTTCGCTACTATACATAGTATAGACATAACATTCCTTTCGTTTAAAGAACTCTGAGCCAGCTCTACTCGGCTCCTTTAAGGACTCACTCTCTAACCCCTACGGGTTCGCTTTCTGTCCTTAGTAACAAAGTAACTTTCTATGGGGACGCAGGGTTTACCTTCTATCCTCACCTTCATCATTACTTCTTTACTTTCAACTATGCAAATCTCTACTTCTACCCCTGCGGGCTCTCTGCATCTTTTCCTTTCACAAAACATTATTTTCAGATTTCACAATTCAAACAATTTAAACACATATAACTTTTCATGTAAAACAGTTACATTCTTTCTCAAAGCATCATCATATTACCGTTCTAAAACAGTATCGCTTTCAAGTTCAATTCCACGCATCCCCTTTAAGAGGGGACCAAGCCTTTCTGAGGTAGCTCGTCTTCTCAGCCTACCAGTCCACGCAAAGGCTCCGGAATGGCATCTTCGCAAAGTGTCTTTTAACTAAAACCAGTAGGAAAGGTATCTTCGCAAAGTGTCTTTTAACTAAAACCAGTAGGAGGCACCCTTAAGAAGGTGCAACTATTTACAAGGAAGTTCGAATCATGCACAGTCCATGATTACTGCAGTTTGTGTAAAACTTCTGGAAAACAACAATAGTGACCCCGGGTCAACAAAGGGGTCACCTTTTAAAGTTTACCCTGGACGGGTTTAGCAACAAACAATCAGGAACAGTTAAAGGAAAACTATTTACATTTTTATAAAGCAATAAAATCTTACTCTTCTTTCAGAAGTTTCCATGAGGCGCCACCTGGCGGGCGGACCCCTGTAATTCAGGTTTCAGGTCCACCCCCGCGGCCAGATACACCCCATGGGTTCGGGTCTGTTGCACGACCAGGTCGTGCGCGGCGATAAAGGTCTGTGTCCCCACTTCCCTCTGTGCCGGTACATCAGGGACATTGATCACCCGAAAAGGAACCTCTTTAGCCACTACGGTGGTTACGGCGATCGGGCGGCTGATCGCAAGTTCTGTGGTCGGGCAGGTGGGGGCGACCAGGGTGGTTACAGGTCGATCACACGGTGGCACTTTGGCTACAGGGGCTGGTTTCTCTTTCTTGTAGACGTTCAGGGCGAACCACCCCTTTTCCCCAAAATGCCGGGTGTAAGTAACACTGTCCCCCGGATAGAGGTCTCGATCGGGGTGACCCTCTCTAAGGTGTGACTCGACATCCCGTCGGTTAACAAAGACCTCCGCATATAGCCCCGGCTCTTTGATGAAACCCCAGCCTCCTTGGAGTTTAAAGGTGGTGACGATGCCCTGCCTGCGCGGGGCCTGGTGAGTGGTGGGGTCCTTACGGGCCCGGTCCTTGACCGCCAAATCTTTTTGATGGTAGGCCTCCCGTCTAGCCTGATGTGTCTTCTCCTCCTCCCGCCACCGTTGTTCTAGCTGGATCTGGTACTCTTCCCAGCTTAGGGCCTGTACCATTTCTCCCTTCTGGGTTTCCACCCCGGGGAACCCCATAAGATTGGATCCAGGGTTCACCCAGCGACACACCGTGCGCTCCGCACTAACCTCACACGGTAAGGGGGTAGGAGTGATTGGGGCTCGCATACGATGTTCCATGCCCGTGGCTTCCTCCCAGGGTAACAGACGCTGAAGTCTATGGGTTCCCGGGAGAGGTGGTGCCGCTACGGGGCCCACTAACACACCCTCGGCTGGCAGGGCAGGATCGGCGGACTCACCCACTGGTACGGATCCACTTTCCGCGACAGGTCCCGCTGGTCCTTCCAGTGAGAGCTCCGATGTCCGAAAATCCTCTGCCGGCACCACCGGGTGCGGGGCCTGGACCTTCACGTTCAGTTGGAGGAGCTGGTTATATAAGTCCTCCATCTCGGCTCTCAAGAATCTGGTGTTATCCACGGAAGACAGGCTGCTGGGCTCATCCGGGTAGTCAGGGGAGGCTTCTACTTTAACCCCGCTGTCGGGTTCGGAGCTGCTGGCCATAGCGTCCTCCACGTGGGTCGCTTCCTGGTCTTTTTCCCGCTCTCTCCTTCGTGAGCAGTTTCGTTTTCTCTGCCTCCGCCCCCCATTAAGGATTAGGAGGCGGATCTCTGCTGCTGACGGACACGTCCTCACCGTGCAGAAATACTTAGACTGGGCGGCCATTATTCTTCGCGCTCTCCAGCTTGTCTACGCCCACTCCACGCCCCTTTTCTCTTCCTGCGCTCTCCTCAGCGCTACAATGGCGGCGGATTTTGGCGGCAAATGGCACAACACACAGTCCTCTCAATAAAGTACAGTTCAAGCACAGTAAATCAAAGTCTCTAGGCACACATGACCTGATTCTTCAGGCTTAAGTAGATCCTGTTCGTGACGCCAAGTTCTGTAGCGCCCCCTCCACCGCCGCAGGGCCGAGGGGTACCCGGTACCGGGCCTCTGAGTCTCTGCATCTGGGGTTGTCACGGCGGCTAGGCCCCGGTCCGTGACCCTGCCGTGGGGCGCACAGTAGAATGCAAGGTGTGGGTGTTGGTAGTAATGATAGCGATGTAGCGGTGCAGTTGTGGGGTGCAGGTCGCAGTAAATAACAAGGACACCAGGTTGCAGTCTCTTTACCTCTTTACTGGAGATCTCTGAGTCCTCAGTCCAGAACACGGTTCACCAGGCTACGCAAGTCCAGCCGGTCCAATGGCACCTCCAGAGTCCTCCTCTCAGATGGAAATCTGTGCCTTCCTTCTAGCGCTATGTGTTGTAGTCCTTCCCTGCTGTGCTCACGGAAAGTGACCCCACAACGGTTGTGTCTGTTTCTTAAGTTCCCTCACAACTCGATTTGATGTTCCTCTGTAATCCACCCCTCCCTGTATTCAGGTTGGAATGGCACCCGTTTGTCAGGTAGGCCTGGAGTTCTTCCGGGACCCTAGAGACGCCCCTCTCCCGCAATTGCCCCCCAAGACTTCATAGGTGATATGTGGTAGACAGCCCGCCTGAGACCGACTGTCCTGCCGCTGTTTGGAGTATGGCTTGAAGCTGTATTCTAATCCACTCCCTCGGCGTTCCGGCCACCGGTATTGCGCCTCAGCAGGGTGCTGCCTCTTTCAACAAAACCCCTGCTGGTATTCTCCTTCTGCTTGATCTCGTTTCTCACTCAGCACAATCTGCCTCGCTTCTAGTCCTTTCTTGGGCACCGCTGCTAAGCTGAGCAGGCACGGTTCCGTTACGTTCTCTCAATGCCAAGCCTCTGCCAGGATCCCACCCCTGGCAGAGACCCTACAGTCTCTCCCTTCACAACACCCTCTGCCACAGGGTGTTGCTCTGTTCAATCCCGTCAGCGTTCTCTCTCTAACTTCCTGCCTGACCCCCAGTTTATCCACTATGGTGGGGAGTGGCCTAATGAATAGCACCCTTAGCTCCCCCCGGAGGCCCTGCTGTGAAACATATTGGTGTCTGTGATACCTGATTGGAGGAACTCCTTCAGTGCCATCGAACGTACCATGGCTCCCCTTAGTGGCAGAGCCACAGTACTGCAACGACCAGGACTCTGGGGCGCTGCATATGTAATAAAAAAATATGTTGTAATCCAAGTTGAGTAAATAGCCAATTAGAAGTAGAAAAAAATCAATGAAGAAAAAAAGCCCTGATTGTAATCCATGTATAAAAGGATCGATTGAAGAATGTAGTAAATGTTGTAATCCAGGTTAGATGACCATGCTGAGAAAAACAAAGAATGGAAAAGGATGAAATACGTAATCCGTCATGTGGGAGAGAAGTCGTGTGAGAATGAGCACAAGAATCCATGAGGAGGTGGGGAAGTCGATATTCCTATTTGGTTTAGAAAGTCAATGCCTTCCTCCGGAGTTGAAATAATGAATGATCTTGAAGCATATTTCAATTGTAAAATAGATGTTTAGGTCCAATGATAAGTTATTCTGGCATGTAAGAGTTCTCGTGTAACCTGACGAAATGATTTCCTGCATCGTAGCTTTAGATAAGTCTTTAAACAGAGATATATCGTTATATGGGATTGGGAGTTTTTTCAAATCTCTTGTCAAGGCAAGCAAGTCATTTCTTTTTCAAAGAACTTTATTATCTTTTATTATTAACAATCTGGGGGGGTAAGGGGGAGGAGATGATAGTGGAAGGGAAGGGAGGGAAAATGGAGGTGGACACATAGGGGACTTAATCTGGAAAATTAATTCCAGTAACAAATCCAACCAACTAGAGTATATGAAAGAGTGTTACGATCTTTAAGCAAATATTCAAGCTTTTAAGGAAACAATTCCAACCATCTGAACCGTTTCTTTGCAAATTTTTCAGAACAGTCATTAATCATAGCCAATTTATATTCAAAGGATTTATGTAAAGACATTCTATCAATTATGTCTTGTATAGAAGAGACAACAGGGCTTTTCCAAGAGAAAGCAATGACATTTTTTTGGAACCAACAAGAAATGAATTAGAATTTGTCTAGAAGTAGGATCCAACTGGCATTGTCTAATGAAAGGAAAGCCAATTGGGGGTAAGGAGGAAATTATTTATTTTCAAAATCTTACCAATAAGAAATGAGATTTTTCCCCAAAGAGGCTTAATTTTAGGGCATAGCCAGAAGATGTGGAGCAAGTTTCCGTGCTGGCCACAATCTCTCCAACATGTTGAGGAAGAATCTGCATTGATCAAGGCCAATCTGGATGGGGTGTAGTACCACCTCATAAGAATTTTAAAATACGATTCCTGCAAAGACATTGAGAGGGTTGAAGAATTAGTAAGATCCAAGCCTCTCTCCCAGTCATCAGAATTTGCTGAAATTTGCAGGACAGACTCCCATTTTAGCATATAGGGAGATTTGGAAAAGTCGATATCATCATTAAAACCATTTGTATAAGTAATAAAAACTCCAAAATATTTTGTGTCCAATATTTTCCATAAGATTTATGAAGGGTTCTGAAAAAAGCGTTTTTTTAAGGAGGAAGTCCTTGATTTGATCCTTCTGGATAGTGTATTTCTTAAAAGCAGAAGAGGGTGCTTTAAATTTGTTTTTGATATAATTAACCGCTTCATGACCGCCCACTGTACATAAACTTCGGCGCAAGCAGGGCTTTGTGCAGTGCCGATGTTTATGAACGTTGAGTGGTCTAGCAGCGATCAAGACCCTCAGGGTCCTGCAAGTGCTGCGATTCCTGTGCAGAGCCGTTGATCTGCCAGGTGACATCATTGGGACCTGATTAGATCAAGTCCCAATGATGTTAACCCTTTGCTAACTTCTAGATGCCGCGATTGCGGCATTTAGAAGATAGCAGAGGGAGACCCCTGCTATACTCACTTCTCCGACGACCCCCTGATGAGATCTGATCAGATCACAGGGGATCCCGCATTACCATGGCAACTGGAAGTCACGTGATGACTTCCAGCTACGGTGGCTTGTTAGGCTCAGCCTGCTAAGTCTAACAAGCGTTTTCAAGTGGAAAACTCACAGGTCTCTTGCAATGCAATACATGTGTATTGCATTGTAAGAGACCTGTGATCAGACAAATAAAAATTGTCCCGTACAGGGACTAAGTAAAAAATTTAAAAAAGTTTAAGAAAAAGTTTTAAAACTATAAAAAAAAAAAACTCACAAAATAAATAAAAAAAAGAAAAAATATTAAACCAATAAATATATATATATATATATATATATATATATATATATATATATATATATATATATATATATATATACTAGCTGAAGAGCCCGGCGTTGCCTGGGCATAGTAAATATCTGTGGTTAGTTATAGCACCTCACTTCTCTTATTTTCCCATCACGCCTCTCATTTTCCCTCTCACATCTCTCATTTTCTCCCTTACACCTCTCATTTTCCCCCTCACTCCTCTTATTTTCCCCCTCATTCCTCTCATTCCCCCTAACTCTTGTCATTTTGATCTCACATCTGTCATTTTCCGATCACTTCATTATTTTCCCTCACTCCTCTCAATTTGCACTCACACCTTTTCATTTTCACCTCACACCCCTCATTTTCACCTCACACCTCTCCTCTCATTTTCCCCTCAGTATATACATATATGTCATCTCCCTTATATATAGTATACACCTGTATGTCATCTCCTGTATATAGTATATACCTGTATGTCATCTCCCCTGTAAATAGTATATACAGTACAGACCAAAAGTTTGGGCACACCTTCTCATTTAAAGATTTTTCTGTATTTTCATGACTATGAAAATTGTACATTCACACTGAAGGCATCAAAACTATGAATTAACACATCTGGAATTATATACTTACTAAAAAAGTGTGAAAGAACTGAAATTATGTCTTATATTCTAGGTTCTTCAAAGTAGCCACCTTTTGCTTTGATGACTGCTTTGCACACTCTTGCTATTCTCTTGATGAGCTTCAAGAGGTAGTCACCAGGAATGGTTTTCACTTCACAGGTGTGCCCAGTCAGGTTTAATAAGTGGGATTTCTTGCCTTATAAATGGTGTTGGGACCATCAGTTGTGTTGTGCAGAAGTCTGGTGGATACACAGCTGATAGTCCTACTGAATAGACTGTTAGAATTTGTATTATGGCAAGAAAAAAGCAGCTAAGTAAAGAAAAACGAGTGGCCATCATTACTTTAAAAAATGAAGGTCAGTCAGTCTGTAAAATTGGGAAAACTGTCCCCAAGTGCAGTTGCAAAAACCATCAAGTGCTACAAAGAAACTGGCTCACATGAGGACCGCCCCAGGAAAGGAAGACCAAGAGTCACCTCTGCTTCTGAGGGTAAGTTTATCCGGGTCACCAGCCTCAGAAATCGCGGGTTAAAAGTAGCTCAGATTAGAGACCAGGTCAATGCCACACAGAGTTCTAGCAGCAGACACATCTCTACAACAACTGTTAAGAGGAGACTTTGTGCAGCAGGCCTTCATGGTAAAATAGCTGCTAGGAAACCACTGCTAAGGACAGGCAACAAGCAGAAGAGACTTCTTTGGCCTAAAGAACACAAGGAATGGACATTAGACTAATGGAAATCTGTGCTTTGGCCTGATGAGTCCAAATTTGAGATCTTTGGTTCCAACCACCGTGTCTTTGTGCGACACAGAAAAGGTGAATGGATGGACTCTACATGCCTGGTTCCCACCGTGAAGCATGGAGGAGGAGGTGTGATGGTGTGTGGGGGTGCTTTGCTGGTGACACTGTTGGGGATTTATTCAAAATTAAAGACATACTGAACCAACATGGCTACCACAGCATCTTGCAGCGGCATGCTATTTCATCCGGTTTGCGTTTAGTTGGACCATCATTTATTTTTCAACAGGACAATGACCCCAAACACACCTCCAGACTGTGTAAGGACTATTTGACCAAGAAGGAGAGTGATAGGGTGCTACGCCAGATGACCTGGCCTCCACAGACACCAGACCTGAACGCTGAGCGCAGAGTGAAGGCAAAAGGGCCAACAAGTGCTAAGCATCTCTGGGAACTCCTTCAAGATTGTTGGAAAACCATTCCCGGTGACTACCTCTTGAAGCTCATCAAGAGAATAGCAAGAGTGTGCAAAACAGTTATCAAAGCAAAAGGGGGCTTCTTTGAAGAACCGAGAATATAAGACATAATTTCAGTTTTTTCACACTTTTTTAGTAAGTATATAATTCCAGATGTGTTAATTCATAGTTTTGATGCCTTCAGTGTGAATGTACAATTTTCATAGTCATGAAAATACAGAAAAATCTTTAAATGAGAAGGTGTGTCCAAACTTTTGGTCTGTACTGTACCTGCTGTATATCATCTCCTGTATATTGTATATACCTATGTGTCATCTCCTCCTGTATATAGTATATACCTGTATGTCATCTCTTCTGTATATACTATATACCTGTATGTCATCTCCTATATATAGTATATACCTGTATGTCATCTCCTGTATATAGTATATACCTGTATGTCATCTCCCCTGTATATAGTATGTACCTGTATGTCATCTCCTGTATATAGTATGTACCTGTATGTCATCTCCTCCTGTATATAGTATATACCTGTGTGTCATCTCCTCTGTATATAGCATATACCTGTGTGTCATCTCCCCTGTATATAGTATATACCTGTGTGTCATCTCAACTGTTTATAGGATATACCTGTGTATCATCTCCCCTGTATATAGTATATATGTGTGTGTCATCTCCCCTGTATATAGTGTATACCTGTGTGTCATCTCCTCCTGTATATAGTATATACCTGTGTGTCATCTCCCCTGTATATAGTATATACCTGTGTGTCATCTCCCCTGTATATAGTATATATGTGTGTCATCTCCTCCTGTATATAGTATATACCTGTGTGTCATCTCCCCTGTATATAGTATATACCTGTGTGTCATCTCCTCCTGTATATAGTATATATCTGTGTCATCTCCCCTGTATATAGTATATATGTGTGTGTCATCTCTCCTGTATATAGTATATACCTGTGTGTCATCTCTCCTGTATATAGTATATACCTGTGTGTCATCTCCTCCTGTATATAGTATATATCTGTGTGTCATCTCCCCTGTATATAGTATATATGTGTGTGTCATCTCCTGTATATAGTATATACCTGTGTGTCATCTCCTCCTGTATATAGTATATATCTGTATGTCATCTCCTCCTGTATTAGACTGCGTTTACACGTTATTTGCTCAGTATTTTTACCTCAGTATTTGTAAGCTAAATTGGCAGCCTGATAAATCTCCAGCCAACAGGAAGCCCTCCCCCTGGCAGTATATGTTAGCTCACACATGCACATAATAGACAGGTCATGTGACTGACAGCTGCCGTATTTCCTATATGGTACAGTTGTTGCTCTTGTAGTTTGTCTGGTTATTAATCAGATTTTTATTTTTGAAGGATAATACCAGACTTGTGTGTGTTTTAGGGCGAGTTTCATGTGTCAAGTTGTGTGTGTTGAGTTGCGTATGGCGACATGCATGTAGCGACTTTTGTGAGATGAGTTTTGTGTGGCGACATGCGTGTAGCAACTTTTTGTGTGTTGAGTTGCATGTGACAGGCTAGTGTAGCAAGTTGTGTGCAGCAAGTTTTGCGCATGGCGAGTTTTGCGGGTGGCAAGTTTTATGTGTGGTGCGTTTTGAGTATGTGTAAGTTTTGTGTGAGGCAACTTTTGCATGTGTTGCAACTTTTGTGCATGTGGCAATTTTTCCACGTGGGCAAGTTTTGCGTGTGGCGAGTTTTCCATGAGGTGAGTTTTGCATGTGTGGCGAGTTTTGCGTGAGCCTAGTTTTGCACATGGCGAGTTTTGCGCGTGGCGAGTTTTGAGCGGCGACTTTTGTGTTTTGACTTTTATGTGGCAAGGTTGGTGTATGTGTGGTGAAATGTGTGCTGAGGGTGATATGTGTTCAAGCACGTGGTAGTGTGTGGCGCATTTTATGTGTGTGCATATCCCCGTGTGTGGTGAGTATCCCATGTCGGGGCCACACCTTAGCAACTGTACGGTATATACTCTTTGGCGCCATCGCTCTCACTCTTTAAGTCCCCCTTGTTCACATCTGGCAGCTGTCATTTTGCCTCCAACACTTTTCCTTTCACTTTTTCCCCATTATGTAGATAGGGGCAAAATTGTTTGGTGAATTGGAACGTGAGGGTTTAAAATTTTGCCTCACAACATAGCCTATGACGCTATCAGGGTCCAGACGTGTGACTGTGCAAAATTTTGTGGCTGTAGCTGCGATGGTGCAGATGCCAATCCCGGACATACACACACACATACACACACATTCAGCTTTATATATACTGTATATATGTACAAAAAAAAGTACACATATTTGATATTGCCGCGTCCGGAATGGGCCAAGCTATAAAACGTTCACACTTATTCACTCCTTCAGTGCACACTGCAAAAAAAACAAAAAAAGGAGCAAAAACCTTTGCTTTTTCATCATGCCGCCAAACAAAACGTAGAATAAAACAAGATCAAAAAATCATATCAAAATAAAAATGGTACCGTTGAAAACGTCATGTTGTCCCACAAAAAACAAGCAGCCACACAGCTCCAACAGCAGAAAAATAAAAAAAGTTATAGCTTTTAGAATAAAGCGATGCAAAAATAATTTAATTATTTTTTCTATAAAATAGTTTTCACTGTGAAAAAGCGGTAAAAGGTAAAAAAAATATAAATGTGGTATCGCTGTAACTGAAGAATAAAGCTGCCTTATTAATTTTACTACACACTGAATGTCATAAAAACACTAAACAATTCCTAAATTCCTGGTGTTTGATCATTCTGTCTCCCAAAAATCAGAATAGAAAGCGATCAAAAAATGTCATGAGCCTGAAAATGGCACCAATAAAAACGTCAGCTCATCCCGCAAAAAACAAGCCTTCACATGACTCTGTCAGCCGAAATATGGAAAAATTATAGCTCTCAAAATATGATGATTCAAAAACGTTTTTGCAATAAAAAGCTTCTTTTAGTGTGTGACAGCAGCCAAACATAAAAACTCGATATACATCTGGTATCGATGCTTATACCGCATGACGAACGGCGTAAAAAATAAATAAAACCAATTCTTCACATGCTGTTGATTTTTTTTTCATTCTGCCTCCCAAAGATAGCAGTAAGGCTCGGCACATATTTATCCCATGCACTGCGCTGAGCGCTTACATCGGGGTTTCCGTGTATATCTCTGAAATACGTGATGCAGAGAGAACCTCTGGCGTATAATGAGGCAGATGGAGACACTGTGGATGCCATAAAACCTGTGATCCGGCGGTGTCCATCTTTTTAGTCATATGTAAAAGCGCAGTCAGCCAGTTTTGTGCACCTCTGAAAAGAAGGACACCGCTGAACAGAGGCCACTCTGCTGCCTCTTTATAGTGAATTGATCGGGGGTTTCGTCTGTCACGTCACTCAGATTTAGATAGAAACCCCAAAGTAAGTGGTCAGCGTAGATTTATGTCAAATGTTCCCAATAAAAGCTTCCACTCAATCCACAAAAAAAGCAAGTCACTCAGGTCCATCACCTGTTAACGGAAATATAGGGGGGTTCCACGTTACTGCTTGTACAAAGGCTCTGGAAAAGCATTATGGCTACTCACCCCCCTAAAAGAAATTCTGCTCTCCCAAATTCAAATGCCCCCCTCCCTTTTGAGCCCCACAGTCTACCTAATCCACATATATCATCCACATTTTTGACAATTCTGTAGTGATGAGAGCCGTCTAATTTATGGGTGCATGTATCCAGAATCACAGGCTGGGCATAACGTACTGGTGACTACAAAGTTCTGGTCACTACAGCGTACTGGTCACTGCAACGGCAGTTTGCATTTTTCACTCGGCAACATCCACTGCTGCTTGTTTCTGGAAAAAAACCCATGGAATCAAAATCATCACTACACTTGTAGATAAATACCTAAAGGGGTATAATTTCCAAACTGGGGTCACTTGAGGGGGGATTCTGCTTTTCTGGCATTTAGGGGCTCTTTATATAGGGTCTGGAAACTATTTTTAATAATTTGTTCTCCGAGCGTCTAATAGCGCTCCGTCCCTTTAGAGTCTTGTGGCTAAGCAGTACTGTACCGCCACATATGGGGTATTGCCAAGTTCAGACGAAATTGTGTAACACATTTTGGCACCATTTTTACCCATTTCCCAGTGTTACAATGTAAAATCTAGGGTTAAAAAATTTTTTTGTGGTAAAAATGTAATTATTTTTTCTTTACTGCCCAATGGTATCAAATTCTGTGACACACTTGTGTCAATACGATCACTGCACCCCTAGATGAACTCATTCAGAGGTGTAGCTTGTAAAATTGGGTCACGTACAGGGGGTTTCTGCTGTTCTGGCATCTCAGGGGCTCTGCCAATGTGACATGGCCCCCTCAAACCAATGCAGCAAAACCTGCACAGTAATATGGCGCTCCTTCCATTCCATGCCCTGCTGTGCTCACAGACAGTAGTTTTCCGCCACATGCCTGGTATTGGCATACTTAGGAGAAATTTCTCAACAAACCTTGGGGTCCATTTTTCCTTGCTATCCTTCTGAAAATAATTTTTTTTTTTATTATTTTGACGGCTCAATATTATAAAATTCTCTGAAACCCCTGGAGGTTCAAGGTGCCCACCAGACATCTAGATAAATTCCTTGAGGGGTCTAGTTTCCAAAATGGAGTCACTTGTTGGGGGTTTCCACTGTTTAGGCATGTAATGGGCTCTCCAAACACAGCATGGCGTCCACTATTGATTCCAGCCAATTTTGCATTCGAAAAGTCAAATGGCGCTCCTTCCCTTCCGAACCCTGCCGTGCTTCCAAACAGTAGTATTCCCCCACATATGGGGTATCAGCGTGCTCAGGAGAAATTGCACAACAAACTGTTTTGAGCAATTTCACCTTTTACACTTATGAACATGCAAAATATGGAGCTAAAATAGATTTATTTGGGAAAAATTTGATTTTTTTTTTTATTTCCATGGCTCTATGTTATAAACTTCTGTGAAGTACCTGTTGGTCCAAGGAGCTCAATACACATCTAGATAAGTTCCCTAAAGGGTTTAGTTTCCAAAATGGTGTCACTGGTTGGGGATTTCCACTGTTTATTCACCTCAGGGGCTCTCCAAACGCAACATGGCAATCGCTAATTATTCCAGCATATTTTACATTCAAAAAGTCAAATGGCGCTCCTTCCCTTCCGAGCCCTGCCTTGTGCCCAAACAGTAGTATTCCCCCACATATTGGGTATTGGCATGCTCAGGAGTAACGGCAAAATAAAATGTATAGTTCATTTTCTCCTGTTACCCTTGTGAAAGTAAAAAAAAATTGGTCCAAAGGAAAATTTTTGTGAAAGAAAGATAAATGTTTATTTTTTCCTTCCACATTCCTTTCATTCCTGTAAAGCACCTGAAGGGTTAATCAACTTTTTGAATGTGGTTTTGATCACGTTCAGGGGTGCAGTTTTTAGAATGGTGTCACTTTTGAGTTTTTTCTTTCATATAGACCCCTCAAAGTGACTTCAAATGTGAGATGGTCCCTAAAAAAATGGTTTTGTAAAATTTGTTGAAAAAATTAATCTCTGGTTAACTTCTAACCCTTATAATGTCCTAACAAAAAAAAATTGATTCTAAAATTGTGCTCATGTAAAGTAGACATGCGGGAAATGTTATTTATAAACTATTTTGTGCGATTTGACTGTCTGAATTAGAGGCATAAACATAAAAATTTTGAAAATTGCGAAATTTTCAAGATTTTTACCAAATTTCCGTTTTTTTACAAAAAACGCAAGTCATATTGAAGACATTTTACCACTAACATGAAGTACAATATGTCATGAGGAAACATTCTCAGAATCACTGGGATCCGTTGAAGCGTTCCAGAGTTATAAACTCATAAAGTGACAGTGGTCAGAATTGTAAAAATTGGCCTGGTCACGAAGGCAAAAACAGGCCCCGGCACGAAAGGGTTAACCCCTTCCCAACATGACAACTGAGTTCCTGCAAACTGCAGTACTAGTACGGCGGCACGATCACGCGGTCTCACGGTGAGCACCGCGGCGATCACGTGCGGGTGTCAGTAGTGACAGCGACATAGAGGGGCATCGCGCAGGGACAGGGGCTCCCTGCGCTCTCTCACCGGAACAATGCGATGCAATCGCGTTGTTCCGGTGTTCTCGAAGGAGTCCCCGGATCCAAAATGGCTGCGGGGCTACTTCCGGGTCCTGAAGTGAGGTCGCTTCCCGGCGCCTGCTGAGAAAAGGTGCTGGAAAGCTTCCTGCACTGCCTGTCAGATCGCTGATCTGACACAGTGCTATGCAAAGTGTCAGATCAGCGATCTGATGTAATATAGTGATGTCCCACCCTGGGACAATGTTATAAAGTAAAAAATAAAATGGAATGTATAAAAAAAAAAAATCCCCAAATAAAGAAAAAAAATACATATTTTCCAATAAATCCATTTATTTATGTAAATAACAAAAAAAAATAAAAGTACACGTATTTGGTATCGCCGCGTCCGTAACGACCCGCCCTATAAAACTATCCCACTAGTTAACCCCTTCAGTGAACACCGCAAAAAAATAAATAAAAAGCGAGGCAATAAACAATGCTTGATCATCATACTGCCGAACAAAAAGTGCAATAAAATGTGATCAAAAAGACGGATATAAATAAGCATGGTACCGCTGAAAACGTCATCTTGATCCACAAAAAAAAAGCTGCCATACAGCATCATCAGCAGAAAAATAAAAAGTTATAACTCTCAGAATAAAGCGATGCAAATACAATTATTATTTATATAAAATAGTTTTTATGGTGTAAAAGCGCCAAAACATAAAAAAAGATATAAATGAGGTATCGCTGTAATTGTACTAACCCGAAGAATAATGCTGCTTTATCAATTTTACAACACGCGGAACAGTATAAACGCCCCCCTAAAAGAAATTCAGGAATTTCTGTTTTTTGTTCATTCTGCCTCCTAAAAATCGGAATAAAAAGCGATCAAAAAAGGTTATGTGCCTGAAAATGGTACCAATAAAAACGTCAACTCGTCCCGCAAAAAACAAGACCTCACATGACTCTGTGGGCCAAAATATGGATAAATTATAGCTCTCAAAATGTGATGATGTAAAAACTATTTTTCCCAGGACGTCCCTCCTGACAGCACCACTAGGAGGTTGCCCTTCATATCCTTGATAGGGACAGGAAACACAGAAGAGGTTAAATAGCCCCTCCCAACCTCCACCCTATAGTGTTTTTCATGTCCCTATCAAGAACAGACGCAGGAGAGAGCACAGACGTGCGAAGAAACATTAACCTGAAAGCTCCAGCGGGGTTGGGTCTGTGAGCGATGGAGTAAGCCCACAATGCCGCTGATACCGCGAGAGGTCCCTCAGCGGTCGGTAGAGCAGGCGCTCCCGACATCGGCCGAATTCCTTCTTGGACCCTGGGTCGCAGCTGCTGAGCGGCGCCCTCCGGGCGAGCGTTCACGGTGCTTGATCCGGCATGCCACTGCAGGTGGCTGGGAAGCTGCCGCTCGCCGGGTCGGCGTCTCCCTCCTGTATGGCGCCATGACACTGGAAGTCGCGTGGTGACGACTTCCGGGGGCGGCGCCAAGAATTGCAGCCGGCTGACGCTCCTGGAGGGGGCGCGGTTTTCACAGAAGATCCAGTATCCAGCGTGCGTTCCACGGGGCGCATGCGCTGTTAGAAGCGACAGCAAGGATCCAAATGAGCAGCAGCTGTGATCGGAAGGAGGATGAATTAGATGTCTTGAAGCCGGGTAAAACAGACTACTTAAGACAGACAGCTGACAGCACAGACTGACCCAGTAAGATGGAGAGTGCTTGCCGTCCTGACGTCCAGTCGTTAGAATCTCCTTTGGATCACGTGAGTGTGCTACAATAGCATCTTCCTAGCCACGCTACATATAGATATAGGACCTTACTTTCCGTATTTTCTAGGATAAGGAAATGGCTAAACACTCCACGACAGCGGTCTAAAGAAAATTGAATAAGTGCCCATTATGCACCACAAGACTTCCAGATGCATATGACAAGAAATTATGCGACACATGCATCGCCAAACTGCTCAAACAGGAGCAATCATCCTTATTGGATAATATGCGCACCATGATCAGAGAGGAGGTTCAGGCCATTATATCTATTACTGAACCGCCCCAGGTTCCCTCCCCTAAAAGACCCAGATGGAACATGGATCCGAGCTCTGAGGAAGGAGAAGTATTGGGCTACTCTGATCTAGACTCAGCGGAAGGCGAAACCTCCTCTGTACTTCTTTCTGGCGATCGGAAAAGATACTTATTTTCTTCCGAAGACACGGACACCCTGTTTCAAGCATCAGAGTCAAAACAAAAGAAAGTCAAAACCGCACCCTTTTATATATAGATTGAAGGTCTCAGCGGACACAAGGGCGCACGTCCAAAACCAGGGAGCCCATCCTGGACAGTACCAAGACCACAAAAAACAAAAAGACAGCGCCACAATGGATGGTGAAAAAATAGGAGCTTACATTTATTCTGCCTCCTGTAGCGACGTTTCGGTCAACAGACTGCTTGATAAAGGTCTGTTGACCGAAACGTCGCTACAGGAGGCAGAATAAATGTAAGCTCCTATTTTTTCACCATCCATTGTGGCGCTGTCTCTTTGTTTTTTGTGACCCTGTTTCAAGCAGTCCGAAACACCATGAAGGTGGAAGAATCCAAGGAGCCAATGACAGTCCAGGATGAGATGTTTGGAGGACTAAGGGCCCGAAGAGATAGGGTAATCCCCATGAATAACCACATATCGGCAGTGATATTAGAAGAATGGGAAGATGTGGGGAAAAAACTTATAGTCCCAAAGGACTTCAAATTCCGACTTCCCTTTAATCCTGAGGATACTAAGACGTGGTAGACGGTTACAGAGATTGACATACCAGTAGCCAGAGTGTCAAAGAAGACAGCCATCCCATTTGAAGATTCCTCAGGCCATAAGGACCCAATGGACAAGAGAGCGGAGGATCTCCTTAAAAAATCATCGGAAGCATCAGCAGCAATTATGAAGGCTAATGTAGCTGTGACCTCAGTAGCCAGGTCAATGTATATCTGGGTTGAGGAGTTGGAAACCCAAATAAAAAATAGAACTCCCCGAGAAGAAATTTTAAGATCCCTACCACTGCTGAAAATGGCAACTGATTTTATGGCAGATGCCTCGGCTGAGTCAGTCCGCTTTGCTGCCAGGGGCAATGCATTATCTAATGCCGTAAGGCGTGCGGTATGGTTAAGATCATGGTCAGGAGACACTCAATCTAAAAATAAACTTTGCTGAATTCCGTTTTCTGGTCTCCATGTATTTGGTCCAGTATTGGATGATTTACTGGACAAAAGCATCAGATAAGAAAAAGGGCTTCCCAGAACAGAAACAAAAGAAAATGCCGGTCTTTCACAGGCCCCGATTTAATCCGAGGCAGGATTATAGTGGCAAAGGTAAAACCGGAAGATGGAGCTACCCTAAAGGGGGCAGGGGTAGAGGCTCCTTTCGTGACCAGGGGACTGGGTCAGGTAAATAATGATGTCAGGCGCATCGGAGGAAGACTTCAACGTTTTCTGGAAGGATGGCAGGCTATTACCCAAAACAGTTGGATACTCCAAACAGTCTCTCAGGGATACAAAATAAAATTTACTCAGATACCCCCCAGAAGATATTGCCTGACCCGCAGCCAATCTCCAGAGGTTCATCAGAGGCTCTTAGAAGACATACAAGAACTCATACATGTAGAAGCCATAGTTCTGGTACCCCTGTTGGAACACTTCCAGGGTCACTATTCCAGTCTATTTCCCCAAGAGGGGAGTACCGGACCATAATAAACTTAAAACCACTGAACCAATGGGTTCTTTACAAATGCTTCAAAATGGAGACCATCAGATCTGTCATACCATTAATAAAGAAAGATTCAGTAATGTGTACAATAGATCTCAAAAGCGCATATTATCATGTGCCCATTCATCCCCTACACCAGAAGTACCTCAGGTTCGCTATAAAAGACCGAGGGAAGATTCTTCATTTCCAATTTCAATGTCTGCCATTCAAACTCTCTTCAGCACCAAGAATTTTTATGAAACTCATGGCAGAAGCGATGGACTTCCTACGGACAAAAAATATTCTTATAGTGCCGTACTTGGACGACCTGCTGTTGGTGGCAGACTCTCGGCGGCAGATGGAACAGTGTCTAAAAGACACTATGTCGCTTCTAGAAACCCTCGGATGGGTAATAAACCTAAAAAAAATCGAGTCTAGAAGCAGAAAGGAAGAAAACCTTCTTGGGGGTCCTCCTGGACTCAGAGGAGTATTCATTCCTTCCAGCTCACAAACAACTTGCTGTCTCACGAGAAGCTCAGATGTTGGAAAAAAAACAGTACACCACCATCAGGAAGGCCATGACACTACTAGGCCTGATGACCTCATGCATTCCAAGTGTCCAGTGGAGCCAGTTTCACTCAAGAGGGTTACAGCTGGACATACTTTCCAGATGGGATGGAAAAGAGGCATCATTGGACGACAAAATATCCTTAACCAAAGAAGGGAAACGCTCCCTGTCCTGGTGGATCAACATCTCGAATCTGCAGCAGGTCAAACCCTGGAGGACGTTGCCATGCATAAATATAACTACAGACGCAAGTCTCAGTGGTTGGGAAGCTCACATAGACGGTCGTTATCTTCAAGTTACATGGCCCTCTTGGATACGCAGCAACTCATCAAATTTCAGAGAACTCAGAGCAGTTTGGGAAGTGCTGAGCAGGTCTCAGCAACAGCTCAATGGCCTTCACGTCAGAATATTCTCTGACAATTCAACAATAGTCTCCTTCATCCTACATCAAGGAGGCCCGAGACACCATTATCTTCAAGGCCTAACAAACATAATATTCTCCTGGGCAGAACTCAACTTAAGATCCTTAACGGCGGTACGTTTGAAAGGCGAAAGGAACCAAGTAGCAGATTTTCTCAGCAGGAAAAAAATCCAGCCCACAGAGTGGGGCTTAAATCAGGAAGTCTTTTTACATCTTACCGACACCTGAGGCATCCCAGAGATAGATTTATTCGCTTCAAGGATAAACTCAAAAACAAAATGCTTTTTTTTGCTGAATCCAGGAGACAACCCGACAACAGTGGATGCTTTGGCCTAGGATTGGGATATAGAACTAGCATATGCCTTCCCTCCACTGCCCTTAATCCCGAGAGTTCTACGGAAGATTCAGGAGAGTCAGACGACAGTTATTCTAATAGTGCCGTACTGGCCCAGGATAAGCTGGTTCCCAGTACTAAAACAGATGGCGTTGGAAGATCCAGTTCTTCTACCACGACAACAAAACCTCTTGACACAGGGCCCTCTTGTTCATCACAATCTAGAGTTCCTACAGCTTTCAGCCTGGATCCTGAGAAGGAAATTCTAAAATAGAGAGGCCTCTCAGAGTCAGTCATATCTACCTTACAGAAAAGTAGAAAGCCAGTCACTTCGGCTATATTCCTTAAAGTCTGGAAAAAATTCTGCTCGTATTGTACAGGCACAATACCTCTTAATCAGGAACCTGATATTCCTCAAATCCTAGATTTTCTTCAGGCTGGCTTCGACAAAGGTCTAAAACCCAATAAGCTAAAAGTGCAAATCTCGGCTCTGAGCTCCTTCTTTGATTACCCTCTGGCAGAACACCCTGGGTGGTAAGATTTATTAGAGCCATTCAGCGTATTAGACCTACAATACATAGTACCGTCCCTCCTTGGACCTAAATTTAGTCCTGAATAAATTACGGGAAAATCCTTATGAACCCCTAGACCAAGCAGATCTCAGATCGGTAACACTTAAAACAGTGTTTCTGGTGGCAATAACCTCAGCCAGATGTATCGGAGAAATTCAAGCCCTTTCCATAAAAGACCCATATCTAAGAATCCAGGAAGTCTGTATCATTTTTAAGCTGAATCCGGCCTTCCTTCCAAACGTTGTAACTGACTTTCATAGGAGCCAGGAAATAATTTTGCCCACCTTCCGTCAGGACCATAAAAACGAGAAAGAACGTACACTCCATTCTTTGGACGTTAAAAGAACAGTTCTACAATACATAAAACTCACAGAAGGCTGGAGACTAGATTCAAATCTCTTCGTCCAGATGGCAGGTAGAAATAGAGGGAAGAAGGCATCAAAAGCCACCTTAGCTAGGTGGATAAAACTAGCCATTTCCACAGCATATACCTCGGCAAGAAAGATTCCGTCGGAAGGCCTTAAGCCTCACTCACGGAGAGCAGAAGAGCGGCTTCTTGGGCAGAGAGTGCAGGGGCTTCCATGGATCAAATGGATCTACTTTCTGTAGACATTACAAACTGGATGTTCTGTCAAACCAACAGACGGCCTTTGGGAGGACAGTCCTCCAAGCAGTAATCCCGGCCTAATAGGAGTTATTTGGTACTTCTCCTGGTGGTGCTGTCATGAGAGACGTCCTGGGAAAGTAGGAATTAGTCCTACCGGTAATGTTGTTTCCAGGAGACCATCCTGACAGCACCCCTTAAATACCCTCCCGTATATTTCCTATCTGATGTTATATAAACATTTTGTAATGGAAATTTAATAAAACAGCGTTGCATCCATCCTGGTGTGGTACTTGGAAAAGACACTGAAGGGTGGAGGTGGGGAGGGGCTATTTAACCTTCTGTTTTTCCTGTCCCTATCAAGGATATGAAGGGCAACCTCCTGGTGGTGCTGTCAGGATGGACTCCTGGAAACAACATTACCGGTAGGACTAATTCCTACTTTTGCAATAAAAAGTGTCTCTTAGCATGTGACAGCTGCCAAACAAAAACCTGCTATAAAAACCCGCTATGTATAGTAAATCAAACCCCCCTTAATCACCCCCTTTGTTAGGGAAAAATAATAAAATTAAAAAAATGTATTTATTTCCATTTTCCCATTATGGTTAGGGTTAGGGTTGGGGCTAACGTTAGGGTTATGGTTGGGGCTAAAGTTAGGGTTGTGGCTAAAGCTAGGGTTGGGGCTAAAGTTAGGGTTAGGGCTGGGGCTAAAGTTTGGGCTGGGTTGGGGCTAAAGTAAGGGTTAGGGTTGGGGCTAAAGTTAGGGTTTGGATTATGTTTACAGTTGGGGTTAGGGTTGGGATTAAGGTTAGGGGTGTGTCAGGGTTAGGGGTGTGGTTAGGGTTATGGTTAGGGTTGAGATTAGGGCTGGTATTAAGGTTAGGGGTGTGTTGGGGTTAGGGGTGTGGTCAGGGTTATGGTTGGGATTAGGCATAGGGGTGCATTGGGGTTAGAGTTGGAGTTAGAATTGGGGGGTTTCCACTGTTTAGGCACATCAGGGGCTCTCCAAAAATGACATGGCGTCCGATCTCAATTCCAGCCAATTCTGCATTAAAAAGGAAAATGGTGCTCCTTCCCTTCCGAGCTCTGCCATGTGCCCAAACGGTGGTCCCACCCCACATATGGGATATCAGCGTACTCAGGGCAAATTGGACAACAACTTTTGCAGTCCAATTTTCCTGCTACCTTTGTGAAAATAAAAATTTGGGGGTTAAAATATCATTTTTGTGGAAAAAAAAAAATTTTTTTATTTTCACGGCTCTGCATAATAAACTTTAGTGAAACAATTGGGGGTTAAAAGTGCTCACGACACATCTAGATAAGTTCCTTATGGGGTCTACTTTCCAAAATGGGGTAATTGTGGGGGGTTTCAACTGTTTAGACACATCAGGGTCTCACCAAACATGACATGGTGTCCGATCTCAATTCCAGCCAATTTTCCATTGAAAAGTCAAAAGGCGCTCCTTCCCTTCCGAGCTCTGCCATGCGCCCAAACAGTGGTTTACCCCCACATATGGGGTATCAGCGTACTCAGAACAAATAGCACAACAACTTTTGGGGTCCAATTTCTCCTGTTACACTTGGGAAAATAAAAAATTGGGGGAGAAAAAAATCATTTTTGTGAAAAAAAATATATTTTTTTTACGGCTATACATTATAAACCTCTGTGAAGCACTTGGGGGTTCAACGTGCTCACCACACATCTACATTAGTTCCTTAGGGGGTCTAGTTTCCAAAATGGTGTCACTTGTGGGGGGTTTCCACTGTTTAGGCACATCAGGGGCTCTCCAAACGCACCCCTTCTGAGGAAGATTGAATATCGAAACGCGCGTTAAGGGGTACACAGGTACGTGACTTCAGACAGATTGTATCTTGATACTTTCAGTTGCTGCTACTGTGGTCTATTTAACCATTTCAGGTCATGGTGTGCACATTATGCTCTGTTTTTCCTTTGAAGGCTTTGGATCTCACTGATCCTATTACACTGCTTCAATAATTAAAATAAACATTTTTTCTTTAGATTCTTAGCCTTCAGATGAAAAACTGACAGATTTGATATGCAATTAGATACTGGATTGATTTATCCCTCTCTATATATTTCATTGAAAATTGTCTGCACTATGCACTTTACCTAATCTTTACACCATATTCTTGAACGGCTATATTATTTCTATGACTAGTATTGATGATATTATACTCACCTTTACTCCATTTACATTGTCAAATTTTTCTATCTCTCTTTAAACTGTCTGTTGGATTATTACTTGATGTTCGCTATTCTGCATAATTTGTATTGTTGCACTTTGTGCACCATATCATTATCATGTACAGTGTTTGCGCTGTTTCTCATCATTTTTGTGGTTGAGTTGCATTTCCAATTTTTAATGGTTTTTAATTCAAATTATGTACTTTAATAAAATTATTTTCTATGAGAATCCACGCTGGAGGATTTTGTTTGTCCCTACGTTTTCTTTGGTTACCTTATGGTCCTCCTATTTTGGTATTTTTTGAGCAGGTCATTTTGTATCAAGTTCCTTAGGGGGTCTACTTTCCAAAATGGGGTCATTGTGGGGGGTTTCAACTGTTTAGGCACATCAGGGGCTCTCCAAACGTGACATGGTGTCCGATCTCAATTCCAGCCAATTTTGCATTGAAAAGTCAAACGGCGCTCCTTCCCTTCCGAGCTCTGCCATACGCCCAAACAGTGGTTTACCCCCACATATGGGGTATCAGCGTACTCAGGACAAATAGCACAACAACTTTTGGGGTCCAATTTCTCCTGTTATCTTTGAGAAAATAAAAATGTAAGGGCTAAAACATCATTTTTGTGGAAAAAAAAATTATTTTCACAATGGTAAGAGGAGAATATGGAACCTAAAATATTTTGTGAAATTTCTTCTGAGTATGCCACGACCCCATATGTGGAGGAAAACCACTGGGTGCACGGCAGGGTTCGGAAGGGAAGGAGTACCGTTTGACTTTTTGAAACTAAAAATGGCTGGAATCAAGAGCGGATGTCATGTTGCGTTTGGAAAGCCCCTGATGTGCCTAAACAGTGGAAACCCCCACAAGTGATCCTATTATGGAAACTAGACCCCTTAAGGAATGTATGTAGATGAGTGTTGAGCATGTTGAACACCCAGTTGCTTCACAGAAGTACATAAGGGAGAGCTGTGAAAATAAAGAAAAATCACATTTTACCCACAAAATATAACATAATAATATCCACGCCAGGCTTTTTTTTCAGTAGAATTGCAAATCTGCCAGTCTAAAGCCCATACATTGTGTCCCCATACAGTGTAGAGCCCCCACATATTGCAGTGCCCCATACATTGAGCCCAGCTTGTGCTTATGGTGAAATGCACCCATAAATCAAGTGCCTTCTCTCCGTTACAATAATGCCAAATATGTGGCCGCTTAGTGTGGTTTAGGCACAGTGGGGCGCAGAAGGGGGTGGGTGTTTGGATTTGGGAGCGCAGGATTCACTGGAATTTATTTGAGTGGTCGGGAGCCATTCCGCTTTTCCATAGTCTTTGTTCTAGCAGTAAAGTGGAAACTCCCTATAGTTCCAGTGAAGGATGATGGACCTGAGTGGGAGCTGCTTTTGTGCAGGATAAATTAGGGTTTATTTTTGCGGGACGAGTTGCAGATTTTTTTTGGTACAAGTTTGGGGTACATAATATTTTTGGGTCACTTTTTATTCAAATTTTTCAGACAGAATGAACAAAAACATGCATTCAGTTATTGTTTTCATTTTATTTTTTTGCGCCGTTCCCCATGCTGTAAAAGTAATAAGATTTGTTTGTTGGGTCGGAAAAATTACAGTGATACCAAATTTATATTTTTTTATGCTTTGCTATTTTTACACACTAAAAACAATGTTTTAGCAAAACAAATTTGTTTTTACATCATCATATTCTGAGAGCTGTAACTTTTTTATTTTTTTGCTGAATGGGCCAATAGGGCTTGTTTTTTGTGTGACGTTTTCACTTGTACAATTTTTTTCACATATGACTTTTTGATCACTTTTTATTCACTTTTTTGCTAGTCAGTATAATGAATAAGCAACATTTGTGGTGTTTTTTAAATTATTTTTTTACGGTGTTCGCCAAACTGAATAAATAACGTGCCAGTTTTATAGAGCGGGTCGTTCCGGACATTGCGATACCATTTATGTGTACTTCTTTTGTTTAATTTTGTTTTATCAGAAACACTGCGTTTGAATGGCAAAACAAATTTTCGTGATTTGTGTGTTTTTTTCACTTTTTTTTACACTTTTCTACTGTGGAGCATGTATAATTTTTACTTTGATCACTTCTCAAATACACTGCTGTACTCATATACAGCAGTGCATGAGAGCAGTCAGTGTCTCACTGACCTGTGAGACCCAGCTTATTGTGACCCCTTGTAACAACTTAAATACCGCTGTCGAGACTGACAGTAGAATTTAAGGAGTTAATCGATCCCGATCTGTCGCAAAACTGATTGGATCTGATAATGCAATGGTTTTTGAAAGTTTGTCAGCCCTTCATAATTTTGTATTATTAGTAATACATTTTACAATAAAAGTTTACCTAAATATACCTTCTATTTTAAAACAATTTATAAAAGTTGATAATATCAAAACAGAGCAAACATTAAAAACATGCCTCTCCATGTATCTGAAGTGTTTGAAGAGTGGTGTGCACCTCCATGCGCTGTTCCAGAATTCTCTGAGATTTCTATTGTATAGAATACAACAGCTCACCATGAATTAGGCCATGTATTTCACAACATTATTGAATGCAATCTTTGGCTCAATAGACCTATTAGTGGCAAGTTAAATAACCAATGCACTCCTATTAGGCCCCTTAAAAAAAAGAAATAAAAAAAACAATAGGATAAAATGCACTGACAATATCGTCACAAACCATTGATAAAAACTAATTATACTTGGAGTAATAACTAATCACGTGTTATAGGGTTTACTGTTCATATAAAAATATTTTTAATAAGTATATTTTTGCCTGTAGTAAAAAATATTCATAAAGGCTAATTTGTTGTTCAAAATGTTTTAATTGAAAATGTTTTACAAATTATGGCAGAAAAGGTACAGAAAAGAAAGGGAAGTCATTAGGAAAAGCACGAGGAGTCAAATATAAAGCTCTGAAATATGTGATTCAGACGGAACACCCAATGGAAGATTTCCTATGATGAGGCTGATGGAAACACGGTGGACACCGTCTGGCCTATCATCCAGTGGCATCTGTTTTTTTAGGTGTGCATAAAGGTGCAGTCGAGCACAGTTTTGTACACTTCTGAAAAGAAAGATACCACTGAACAGAAGCCAGTCGGAGTCCAGAGTAATTCTGCTCCGTCATTATCGTGAATGGATCCCTTGGGGAGGTTTCATCTGAATAACGTCATTCGGAGATTTAGATGGAAACCCTGATGTAAGTGCTCAGTGTAGAGCACAGGATAAATGTGATCCAAAATGTTATGTAAAAAGTTCCCAACAAAAGCTTCATCTCAATCCACAAAAAAAGCAAGTCCCCACTTAGGTCTGTAATCTGTTAATAGAAATATAGAAAGCTTCTACGTTACTGGTAGTAAAAAGGCCGTGGAAAAGCACTATGGTTTCTCGCCCTCTCTAAAAGAAATTCAGCAAATTCTGTGCTCCCAAGTGCAAATGCCCCTTCCCTTATGAGTCCCACAATGAGCCTAAACCACATTTAGAGTCCACATGTTTGTCAGGGTTATAATTACCAAAATGGGGTCACTTGAGGGGGGTATTCTTGCTCTTCTACCACTTAGAGGCTCTGTATATGGAGTCCACAAACTATTCTAGAAAAATCTGCTCTGCAGGAGGCAAATAGCGCTTCATCCCTCCCGAGTCTCTCTGTATGGTTAAGTGGTACTGTACAGCCACATAAGGGGTATTTCTAGATTCAGAAGTGGGAAAACTTTGGTGCCATTTTCACCGTTTCTCGATGTGAAAGTGTAAAATCTGGGCCAAAACCATTTTATGGGGTAAAAATGAAATTATTTTTTCATCACTGCCCAATGGTATAAAATTCTATGACACACAAGTGGAGTAAATATGATCACTGTAATTTGTAAAATTGTGTCACTAATAGGGAGTTCCGCTGTTCTGGCACCTCAGGGGCTCTGCCAGTGGCTCATAGTAACCGCAAACTGTAACAGTAAAATCTACACTATAATATGGCTCTTCTTCCCTTCTGAGCTTTGCACTGTGACTGAAAAAATAGTTCCTGATTACATGTTGAGTATTGGTGCATTTTTTGCTATTAGTCCTTATAAAAATGAAAAATTTTGCGCTAAAACATCATTTTTAGCGGTAAAAATTAAATAATTTTTTCTTCACCGCCCAATGGTATAAATTTCTGTGAAGCACATGTTTATAAAATGACATTGCTTATGCAAGGTTTCTGCTGTTCTGGCACCTCAGGGGCGCTCTGTCAATGTGACATGGCACCTCCTAGTGATGGGCAGTTTGGCTCTTTTTGGTGATCCGGCTCTCATGGCTCTGCTCACCAAAAAGTGACGGCTCTTTTTGGATCCTAAATGGATCCCTATTAAATAAGTGTTCACGGGTCAGAAACCCCACCCACCTCTGGCAGAAACTCTGCCCACTTCCTAGTAACCAATTAAATTGATGAGTGGGTGGAGTTTTGTTCCGATGGGCGGAGATACATCTGCCAGACACAGGGATATTACGCCCAGTGAGAGCCATTCAGAGAAATTACTGGCTCTCACTGGGGTGCTGGCTCCCATTGTTTACAGCAGGGAGATGGGTCTTTGTACCGGATCCTTCACGAATGACCCATCACTACCTCAAACCATTTCCAACAAGTTCTGAACTCCAATATGGCATGTCTTCCATTCTGAGCTTTGCACTGTGCCTCAAAAATAGTTTTTGACCACATATGGGATATAGGAGCACTTAGCAGAATTGCACAAAAAATTGTACATTTTCTCCTGTTACCCTTGTGAAAATAAAAAATTTGGGGTTAAAAAAACATTTTTGTGGAAAAAAATTAGAATTTTTTATTTATTTTCACGGCTCTACCTTATAAACTTCCATGCAGCACTTGGGGGTTCAAAGTGCTCACCACATATCTAAATACATTCCTTGAAGGATCTAGCTTTCAAAATTGGGTCACTTGTGAGGGGGTTTGGCACCTTAGGGGCTCTCCAAACGCGACATGGCATCCGCTTTTGATTCCAGCTATTTTGTTTTCAAAAAGTCAAACAGTGCCCCTTCCTAGTTTTCCCCCACATATGTGATTTTTGCATACTCAGGAGAAATTGCACAACAAATTTTTGGGCCCATTTTCTCCTTTTATCCTTGTGAAAATAAAAGAATTGTGGCTAAAATAATATTTTTCATTTTCACAGCTCTACGTTATATACTTGTGTGAAGCATCTGGGGGTTCCAAGTGCTCATCACACATTTAAATACATTTCTTGAGGGGTCTACTTTAAAAAAAAATGAGGTCAATTGTGGTGGGTTTCCACTATTTAGGCACATCAGAGGCTCTCCAAATGCAACATGGCGTCCACTAATGATTTCTGCATATTTCTGCAAATTGTACATTCAATTAGTCAAATGGCACGCCTTCCCGTCCAAACCATGCCATGCGCCCAAACAGTAGTTTTCCCCCACATATGGGGTATCGGTGTACTCAGAAAGAAATTCCACAACAAATATTGAGGTCCATTTTTTCCATGTGAAAATAAAAAAAGGGGCTAAAATATTTTTGTAGGAAAAATTTTATGTTTTATTTTCATGGTTCTATGTTATAAACTTCTGTGAAGCACCTGGGGATTCAAGGTCCTCACCACACATCGAGATACATTCCTTGAGGGGTCTATTCTCCAAAATGGGGTCACTTGTGGGGTGTTTTCACTGTTTAGGCACATCAGGGGCTCTCTGCTAATGATTCCAGCCAATTTTGCGCTCCAAATGTCAAATAGCGTGCCATCCCTTCCAAGCCCTTCCATGCACCCAAACAGTAGTTTTACCCCACATATGGGGTATCGGCATACTCAGTTGGACTTGCACAACAAATTAATGTATTTCTACTCATAGGTTCATTGCCTGCAATGGAGGTTAAATTTTCCTATCTGCATCATTGGTAGAGCTGCAGCTTGTGAACGTGTAGAAGTGAGTTTGTGTCCTGGTGAGTTCTCTTCACAGGCAAAAAAGCAGTGAATGTATAAGTTAATTTATGCAGTGAGCAGAGAGAAGTGGACCTGCCCTGAGGAGAAGGAGCTACGGATTGATGAACATGTCAGAGAGAGGTAAGTATCAGAAGCTGGGACAAAAGCTCTGACTTGCCCTGACGTGATGTGATACGGGATGGTTGGGAGCTGTGCCTTCCGGTCCCCATTCATAAATTGGCGAATTCCCACAGTGCGTGTGCTGGGAGGATTCATAAGTCTGCAGTTACAGAGAGTGACTGCAGACTTATCGATTTGGAGCATACTACCCCTTATGTACAGTGGGGAAAAAAATTATTTAGTCAGCCACCAATTGTGCAAGTTTTCCCACTTAAAAAGATGAGAGAGGCCTGTTATTGACATCATAGTTAGACGACAACTATGAGAGTCAAAATGAGAAAACAAATCCAGAAAATCACCTTGTCTTATTTGGCAAGATTTATTTTGCAAATTATGGTGGAAAATAAGTATTTGTGTGACCCTGGCCTAAATATGAATATGTGACTGCCACTACAAATTTTGCCATAATACTGTTGTATAATTAAAATGTTACATGATTGGTGTATGTATGTATGTGTTTTGGGGGGTTGACGTGCACTCATTATACAACGTTATGTAACTGATGTATTACTTAAAGCAGTTATTCCCTTTCAGACAATGTTCAGCCCCATCTGCAGGTTGTTAAAAAACAACTTTTTGTACAGACAAAGAAGGATTCACACTGCAGTTTTTATGCCGCGGTCTTCTGTCCCTATTTTTTTTATACTCTGTGTCTGCTGTAAGACACTTTGTACAACTTCCAGAAAGATTGAGGGTATGTGCACATGTATTTTTGAGGGCTGTGGATTTTTCCCCAGCGGATTTCATAAAAAGGCACTGCGTGTTACTTGCGGATTTACCGCAGATTTACCGCAGTTTTTATGCGGAACTTGTGCGGATTCCAGCCGGGGGTTTTACATTGTAGTGTAAACACATGGAGAGCTGCTGCGGACCCGCAGCTGCAAATCCGCTGTGGATCCGCAGCAAAATCCGCAACGTGTGCACATAGCCTTAGAATCCAGTCTCCATTGTACTCATTTTGTTCCTGCTACATAGGGGAAGGGCTTCTCCCATGCAGATAGTGACGTGTGGCTACATTACACAAGCACTGCACTGTAACCTCCCAGATATACTGTGCACAGTACACAGAAAGCCAGAGTCACAGCTTGTGCAGCAGATATGGAGCTTCCAGGCTGTGGAACTGTTTTGCTTATTTTCATGCTTACATTCCTGATGACCCTGTGGGTCAAAAGAAAAGGAAAACAATCCAAACTTCCCCCAGGACCTACTCCACTACCTTTCCTGGGGAATCTTCTGCAGATTGATTTCAAGAACATTATAGAAGAGTTTGTCAAGGTCAGTTTATAGAATAATTTGGTATTCAATCAATTGTAGAAAAGAACCACAACATTCATCATTCTAAGGAGGCAATCATGTTGTGCTTGTATGAAATGCTATGATTTGTGGCTTCAAGTTGTTGCTATTGTGTCAAAATCTGAACTGGTCAAATATTCTACTTACAGCATTACCATCAAACATGCAGTGAAAAAGGTTTGTTACTTCTAATATTGTACCGAAGAGCATGTTAAGGGAACCTCTGTACATGCATTGCATAGTAGGCTGTCAATGTGGCGGGGAATGCCTACAGCACGCTCATAGTATAGCATGCGGAGACTAACAGCTCCCTGTGCCTCACAATGACTGGAAGTGAGCGGCTGCAGGGAGAATAGAAGTTTATTATCTTACAATAAGCAAACCAGGCATGATTTAAACATTATTTAAATGCAATTTACCACCCTGTTAACATGCAAATAGCTTTTCTAGAGGTGGAAAGCTCTGAAGATGTATATGATAGTGATGCATTTTATTAGGGTATGTTGACAACATGGATGACCATATAGTTGGCATATAGATTTGTATTAACATAAACATCATACTGTCTAAAGGGATGGGAATCCTTACAGCTATAGGTTTCCCAGTATCATGTATATCAGTTCTTTCTTGAAAAAGAAATGTTTTTTTTGTAGCTAATCTCTGCTAAATTGGAAAAAAATTTCCTCTTCTATTTGCCCATAAAGAATTCACTATTGCCTTTGGGTGGAAAAAACACAACCGATCACTGTATAAACCTAACCTTTCTTTCTAAAATTATTCTACAATTCATGTACTATATCTTGTTAAAAGTATTGTAGTTATCCTACTGAGGCATCAGAAATCCTTTTGACAAGAGCAGACGCTGCCAGATGTATAAGGCTGGGTTCACATTGCGTTTACAGCAGCCTGTTCAACACATACGGTAACGGGCTGCTGTAAACGCAAGTGCGGGTATGGCAGCACACTAGCGCAGATAGAGCATCTGCTAGCTCTATCTGCGCTAGCAGTGACGGACCTGGAAACCCTGCAGCCCGCGTCTCAGGGTCCGTCACTCAATGACGGCACATCCCTAGAGCACGCCCATTGTGGGTGTGCGCTAGCGATGCGTCCGACATAGGAATTAATGGCGGCCTTAACGGACTACGTTACACTGTGTTTATGCCGCGGTGTAACGTAGTCCGTCTAACGGACGCCCATAACGCAGTGTGAACCCAGCCTTAGGAATGGATGCAAAAAAGGGTCCATAAGGTAGCCACTACTACAGGGTGCTACGTACCCTCTTGTACTGGCTGTAAGTAGCCAGAAAACTACCATTTACTCTGTCTGTTCAGAGAACTTGGAGCTACAATCGTTATAATGGAGACTATTTTCAGGGGGTGTAAATAGAAATCAGGTGGCTCCATAGTGATAGTCTCAATTGGAGACCCGTTGATGGGCCTCCAGCTGCGATTAAACAGTCAATCTCTTTTCCATAATCGTGTTATGTGAGGCCAATGAAAGTTACAGAGGTTTCCTCTGTATAAACACTGAGATGCAATGGTTCCTGTCCATTGAAGGGGGTACACACAGTACAAATTCTCCCAACTTCATGTACAACTAATGCCAGGAGAAGTGGGTGATCTCAGTAACTCTATAGCTTTTGGGTGGCTTGCCTCTATTAGTGGAATGCCTGTTTTCCTGATGAATGAAAATGAATAAAATCTGTAATTTACACCTATCAGCACATATGGCATATTTTTTAATGATACCTCCTCTTTCTGTCACATCCAAAAAGTGTAGCTGGTGTTTCTTTAACCATAAAGGGTGTATCTGGGACTTTTCAAAATACAAAAAATGTACCTAAGCAATAACAGGCAGTTAATTGCAGTTTACCTGCCTGTTGTGCATAGCGCCGTTCTCCCCCCTCACAGAGCCATCACACACCGCTCCTTCCGGGGATTCAGCTGCCTCTGCTGACTCAACGGGGTGGGACTTTCATAAACATTTTGACTGACAGTTAGCTCCCCCAGTTAGGCAGCTGGGATCCAGCTGTCAATCAGAATGATGCCGGAAGTCTTGTCCCGTCGACAGAGCAGAGAAGAAAAGAGGCCTCTTCTCTGTGACGTCAGCAGAGGCTTCTAAATCACCGGCAGGAGCAGTGTGTGTCCTCTCTGTGCCAGGGGAGAACTCGCTGTGCACAACAGGCTGTTAAGTAGCAATTACCTGCCTTTCAGTTTTTGGTAATTTTTTATTTTTTGTAAAATCCCAGATATAACCTCTAACTTTCGAAATATGCTTCCAGCTTTAGAAAAAAAAATGATATTGGCAGCAATAAACTTCATGATATAAATATTGGTATACTGTATTTAACTATGTTAAAAATACATTTCTCAGAAAAAAAAACACTGAAAAAAATCAGTCTCCCTAAATTTGAAAATATTCAAATTAATTTCTGTATAGGGTGTGAAATCTGAAACCAGTGGCACATACAAGTGCTTCTCATTAAATTAGAATATCATCAAAAATTTTATTTATTTCAGTTCTTCAATACAAAAAGTGAAACTCATACTGTATGTGGCCTGTTTTTAAAAAAAAATGCCAAATAGTGCTGTATATAATTAGAGTAACAGACAGCAAAAACAGTGGCAAAATGGCCTACAATGCTCAAACTTGGAGCATGCAGATATATGAGGGCTCCCATGGAAATACCACACTGCCAAATATGTGGCCTTTTTATATTTTTTTAGGCTAAATAGTGCTGTATATAATTTGAGTAACAGACAGCAAAAAAAGTGGTCCTCCGGCCTACAGTGACCAAACTTGGAGCACGCAGATATATGAGGGCTATCACGAAAATACCACACTGGCAAATATGTGGCCTTTTTTATATTTTTTTATGCTAAATAGTGCTGTATATTAGAGTAACAGGCAGCAAAAACAGTGGCAAAACAGCCTAAAATGCAAAAACTTGGAGCACGCAGGTATATGAGGCCTTTTTTGGTGAATTTAAAACACCAAAAAAAAAAAAAAAAGTGGCACAAGGCTAGCACACACAACTATGCTACGTATGCCTGACAAACTATGATTTTTAAACTGGCCTCAGTCTGACAGAACACACTGTATTTTTTTTTTTTTTGGGGGGGGGTGAATTTTTTGAAAAAAAAAATGCAACTAGGTATATACCGTATATACTCGAGTATAAGCCAACCCGAGTATAAGCCGACCCCCCTAATTTTGCCACAAAAAACTGGGAAAACTTAATGACTCGAGTATAAGCCTAGGGTGGGAAATGTAGCAGCTACCGGTAAATGTAAAAAGTAAAAATAGATATCAATAAAAGTAAAATTAATTGAGACATCAGTAGGTTAAGTGTTTTTGAATATCCATATTGAATCAGGAGCCCCATATAATGCTCCATAAAGTTTATGATGGCCCCATAAGATGCTCCATATTAAAATATGCCCCATATAATCCTGCATAAAGGTTAATAATGGCCCCATAAGATGCTCCATAGACACATTTGCCCAATATAATGCTGCACAAATTTTGATTATGGCCCCATAAGATGCCCCATAAAGATATTTGCCCCATATAGTACTGCACAAACATTATGGCCCCATAAGATACTCCATACAGACATTTGCCCCATATAATGCTGCACAAACGTTAATTATGGCCCCATAAGATGCTCCATAAAGATATTTGCCCCATATAGTGCTGCACAAACGTTGATTATGGCCCCCAAGATGCTCCATACAGACACTTGCCCCATATAGTGCTGCACAAACGTTATGGCCCCACAAGATGCTCCATACAGACACTTGCCCCATATAGTGCTGCACAAACGTTATAGCCCCATACAGACACTTGCCCCATATAGTGCTGCACAAACGTTATGGCCCCATAGATGCTCCATACAGACATTTGCCCCGTATAGTGCCCCACAAATTTTATGGCACCATATGATGCTCCATACAGACACTTGCCCCATTTGCTGTTGCTGCGATAAAAAAAACCAAAACATCATACTCACCTCTCCGTCGCTCAGGCCCCCGGCACTTTTAATATTCACCTGCTCCCCGTTCCGGCGCCGCTCCATCTTCAGCGTCTTCCGCACTGATTTTCAGGCAGAGGGCGCGCACTAACCATGTCACCGCGCCCTCTGACCTGAGGGTCACTGCAGAAGACGCTGAAGACGGAGCGGCACCGGAACGAGGCGCAGGTGAATATTGCACAGCGCTGTGCTCCCCTCCCCGTTATACTTACCTGCTCCTGGCGCTGTGCAGTCCCTGCTTCTTGGCGCAGCAGCTTCTCCCTGTACTGAGCGGTCACCGGTACCGTGTAATAATTAATAATTATAGGGGATAACTCAGGAGACTCTTTGCGTGGAACAAGACAACTACAGGACACAGTTTTATAAGTGATAAAGTCTATATTATAACACGGTGATTCAAACAGGTGCAGAGAGAAACTCAAGTCCACAACACTTGATGCAAATAATAAACGCAGCTTAGCAGTCTTCAGAGAAAAATGCAATCAAGCAGAAAGTCTATGAAGCACAGTTATTCTTGAGGATACTTGACACGAATAAATCCTTGTCTTAATCCAGACACAGATAGATATGCGTATAGGCAGTTCAAATCATATCTTAGCTCAACCAGGGAGGCCTGGTTAATAGTCTCAGGTTATTGCAAAGCAGCAGCAGCTTACATGTCCAGCAAATGCAGATGAAGTAAACACGAGCAGCAGATGAAGGAGGATTACTGGAAACTTGTGTATGCAGCAGGAACTCAGAGCAGAGTAGCAGGATCACCACACAGGTTCACAGGAGCAGGTGTATAGCCAGGGAGTAATCAGAGGTCAGGAGCTGGATGCAAGGCAGAATACTCTAGCACAGACTGAAGGCTGGGGTGGAGTTTTATAGCAGGAAGACAGTGCACATGAGACCAAAGACGCCATCTTGGAAAAGGGCAGTAATGCACAAAAGGTAAAAAATGTTCAGAGTCCTGACATACCGCTCATTACAGTAATGAATATGCGGCTCCATTCCTATGGGAGGTGGAGCCGCATATTCATTACTGTAATGAGCGGTACCATGTGACCGCTCAATACAGGAAGAAGCTGCCAGCACCGGGGAAGCCAGGGACCTGCAGGGACCGCCCCAGGAGCAGGTGAGTATAATTAGACAGTCCCCGCTCCCCCTCCCCTGCCGACCCCTGAGTATGACTCGAGTATAAGCAAAGAGGGGGGACTTTCAGCCCCCAAAAATGGGCTGAAAATCTCAGCTTGTACTTGAGTATATATGGTAGTAAAGAAGCTGCAGCAGCAGACAGTTATGGAGCTTTGGGAGGGATGCAGTGGGAACAATGGATGCACATACAGTGCCTGCAGGCCTTGCACTGATGTGGATATGCTGTGCCCTGCCTACCTAGTGCTTCAAAAGGACTGTTGGTTTCTTAGGAGTTGTGGATTTAAGAGTTGCAGACCTACACTAACTCTAAAAACCACGATTCTGACCCTATCTCGGCAGCAGCTCTCCCTACTCTCGCTGAATCTGAAGCAGAATGTGGCGAGCAGGGCGGCACCAGGTCTCTTATACTCGGGATGATGCTGTGCGGCCAAGCCAATCACTGCACGACCACAACAAAAATGGCTGCGGCGTTTCATGGCCTGACAGACAATCCCTGCATCGTGTTTGGGTCTCTAAAGTCTGCCAAAAATGCTGGGTGGAGACACCAGTTACTGCCAAATAATCCCAGAAATGCTCGGTGCTCGCCGAGTACACCGAGCATGGTGATACTCGGGCGAGTAACGAGTAGAGATGAGCACCTTTGCTCATCACCAGACTCTATATAATATAATAAAGATTTTTCTGTATTTTCATGGCTGTGAAAATTGTACATTCACACTGAAGGCATCAAAACTATGAATTAACACATGTGGAATTATATAATTAACAAAAAAGTGTGAAACAACTGAAAATATGTCTTATATTCTAGGTTCTTCAAAGTAGCCACCTTTTGCTTTGATGACTGCTTTGCACACTCTTGGCATTCTCTTGATGAGCTTCAAGAGGTAGTCACCGGGAATGTTTTTCACTTCACAGGTATGCCCTGTCAGGTTTAATAAGTTGGATTTCTTGTCTTATAAATGGCGTTGGGACCATCAGTGTGTTGTGCAGAAGTCTGGTGGATACACAGCTGATAGTCCTACTGAATAGACTGTTAGAATTTGTATTATGGCAAGAAAAAAGCAGTTAAGTAAAGAAAAACGAGTGGCCATCATTACTTTAAGGGTATGTGCACACGTCCGGATTTCTTGCAGAAATTTCCTGAAGAAAACCGGAAATTTTCTGCAAGAAATATGCATTTTTTTTTTGCGTTTTTTTTCCGTTTTTTTCGCGGTTTTTTTAGCATTCTGCAAGCGTAATTAGCTTGCAGAATGCTAAAGTTTACCAAGCGATCTGTAGCATCGCTTGGAAAACTGACTGACAAGTTGGTCACACTTGTCAAACATACTGTTTGACAAGTGTGACCAACTTTTTACTATAGATGCTGCTTATGCAGCATCTATAGTAAAAGATAGAATGTTTAAAAATAATAAAAAAAATAAAAAAATGGTTATACTCACCCTCTGCAGACAGCCAATCTCCTTAGCGGCGTCTGTTCCTATAGATGCCGGTGTGGTTCAGGACCTTCGATGACGTCGCGGCTTGTGATTGGTCGCGTGAGTCACATGAGCGGTCACGCGACCAATCACCAGACAGCGACATCATCACAGGTCCTGAATCACACCATCTATAGGAATGGAAGAGAGAGCATGCACCGGAGAGGTGGGAACACTTCGGGGGCCATCAGAGGGTGAGTATATCACTATTTTTTATTTTAATTCTTTTTTTTTCACCAATTATATGGTGCCCAGTCCGTGGAGGAGAGTCTCCTCTCCTCCACCCTGGGTACCAACCGCACATAATCTGCTTACTTCCGGCATGGTGTGCACAGCCCCGTGCGGGAAGTAAGCAGATCAATGCATTCCTAGGTGTGCGGAATCCCCGCAATTCTGCATTTTTAATGAACATGTTGCTTTTTTTTCCGCAATGCGATTTTTTCGCGGAGAAAAATGCAACATTTGCACAAAAAATGCGGAATACCCTGTAAATAATAGGAGGCATATGTAAGCGTTTTTTTCGCGTTTTTATCATGTTTTTATACCGAAAAAACGTGAAAAAAACGCGAAAAATCCTGAACGTGTGCACATGGCCTTAGAAATGAAGGTCAGTCAGTCTGAAAAATTGGGAAAACTTTGAAAGTGTCCCCAAGTGCAGTGGCAAAAATCATCCAGCGCTACAAAGAAACTGGCTCATATGAGGACCGCCCCAGGGAAGGAAGACCAAGAGTCACCACTGCTTCTGAGGATAAGTTTATCTGAGTCACCAGCCTCAGAAATCACAGTTTAACAGCAGCACAGATTAGAGACCAGGTCAATGCCACACAGAGTTCTAGCAGCAGACACATCTCTACAACAACTGTTAAGAGGAGAATTTGTGCAGCAGGCCTTCATGGTAAAATAGCTGCTAGGAAACCACTGCTAAGGACAGGCAACAAGCAGAAGAGACTTGTTTGGGGGTAAAGAACACAAGGAATGGACATTAGACCAGTGGAAATCTGTGCTTTGTTCTGATGAGTCCAAATTTGAGATCTTTGTTTCCAACCACCGTGTCTTTGTGCGACGCAGAAAAGGTGAATGGATGGACTCTACATGCCTGGTTCCCACTGTGAAGCATGGAGGAGAAGGTGTGATGGTGTGGGGGTGCTTTGCTGGTGATACTGTTGGGGATTTATTCAAAATTGAAGGCATACTGAACCAGCATGGCTACCACAGCATCTTGCAGCGGCATGCTATTCCATCCGGTTTGCGTTTAGTTGGACCATCATTTATTTTTTAACAGGACAATGACCCCAAACACACCTCCAGGCTGTGTAAGGACTATTTGACCAAGAAGTAGAGTGATGGGGTGCTACGCCAGATAACCTGGCCTCCACAGCCACCAGACCTGAACCCAATCGAGATGGTTTGGGGTGAGCTGGACCGCAGAGTGAAGGCAAAAGGGCCAATAAGTGCTAAGCATCTCTAGGAACTCCTTCAAGATTGTTGGAAGACCATTTCCGGTGAATACCTCTTGAAACTCAACAAGAGAATGCCAAGAGTGTGCAAAGTAGGCATCAAAACAAAAGGTGGCTACTTTGAAGAACCTTGAATATAAGACTTAATTTTAGTTGTTTCACACTTTTTTGTTAAGTATATAGTTCCATATGTGTTAATTCATAGTTTTGATGCCTTCAGTGTGAATGTACAATTTCATAGTCATGAAAATACAGAAAAATCTTTAAATGAGTAGGTGTGTCCAAACTTTTGGTCTGTACTGTACTTGGAAGAGAGCCAAACCTTATTGCCAGGGAGGTAAGGAGAAGAGTCCACGCCCCATTTATCAGCATGTTTTTTCATCCGACCACAAGCCCTCTCAAGTGCTCCCTTGGTCTCATTCCAAATCTTGGGAAATTCCACAGATAAAGAGTCAGCTGCTAGCACAGGATGTTGCCCAAAGACAACAAAAAAAGGTGACTTAGTAGAGAACTCGCTGAAGTGGTTATTATAGGCAAATTCCGCCCAGGGAAGAAGGTCGACCCAGTCGTCTTGGTGAATGTTGGAAAAATGTCGAAGGTAAGGCGTAAGAACCTGGTTAGTTCGCTCCACTTAACCGTTGGTTTGAGGATGATAAGCAGACGAGAAATTCAAGGACATGTCCATAAGTCTGCAAAAAGCTCTCCAGAACCGGGAATTGAACTGAATGCCTCGGTCAGACATGATGTGTTGAGGGAATCAGTCAAATCTGCTCTAACTCAGAGGCTGAAGGCAGACCGGGTAGAGGAACAAAATGAGCCATTTTAGAGAAACGGTCCACGACTACCAAACTAACTGTGCAACCAGAAGAACGAGGAAGGTCGGTGATAAAATCCATGGCTATATGTTGCCAGGGAAGCGATGGAACCAGAAGAGGAAGCAAAAGTCCAGAGGGTAAACATCTTGGAACTTTATTCTTGGCACAGGAAGGTCAGAAAGCAGTGAGTTCTTCAACGTCATGGTGAAGTGAGGACCACCAATAGTAGCGAGAGATAAGGTAGAGAGTACTGTCCCCAATGTAACACCCTTTCTCTGTCCTCCTCAGGCACGTAGGTCTTACCTGGCAGTGGAGTAACAAGATTTAAGGGAGCCACTGTGATGATCTTGGTAGGATCAATAGTATGCGAGGGTTCTTCTTTTGCATCGGATGGCTGAAAGGACCTAGACAGCGCATCAGCTTTGACGTTCTTATTGCCTGGCCGGAATTTGAGCTAAAAGTCAAAACGGGTGAAAAATAGTTACCCCCTAGCTTGCCAGGGATTGAGCCTCTGAGCAGATCGGATATAGGCCAAGTTCTTATGGTAAGTGAAGATTATAAAAGGGTGAACAGCTCCCTCGAGCAGATATCGCCACTCTTCTAGGGCCAACTTTATGGCCAATAGCTCACGGACTCCGATAGAGTAATTACATTCTGACGTAGAAAATGCTTTGGAGAAGAATCCACAGGTGACCAACCGACCAGACAAAGATCTTTGAGAAAGCACTGCATCGGCTCCCGTGGAGGAGGCATGCGCCTCAAGAATGAACGGTTTGCTGGCCTCTGGACGATGTAGCACTGGAGCTGCCGCAAAGGATTGTTTCTGGGACAGAAAGGCATTCTCGGCCTCCGAGGTGCAGACATTGTGTTTCGCTCCTTTGAGGATGAGAGAAGAGATGGGCTTGGTTATCGTGGAAAAATGAGGAATGAATTGTCTGTAATAATTTGCAAAGCCAACAAACCGTTGGATAGACCTAACTCCAATAGGATGCGGCCATTTGAGAATGGAGAGTTTCTCTGGATCCATCCTCAATCTAGAATCGGAGATAATATATTCTAAAAAGGTAAGGATTAAGTCTGTTCAAAAATGCACTTCTCGATCTTGGCATCAAGGCGATTCTCCCTCAAACGTTGCAGTACCAGACGAACGTCTCTCCTATGAGAAGAAAGATCTGAAGAAAAAACGAGGATGTCATCCAAGTACACCACGACACAAGATATAGCAGGTCCCAGAAGATATCGTTAACAAACTCCTGAAATACTGCAGGAGCATTGCAGACACCGAAGGGCACCAAATACTCGTAATGCCCGTTCCACGTGTTAAAGGCAGTGTTCCACTCATCCCCAGAGCGAATACAGATCAGGTTGTAAGCACCATGAAGATCCAGTTTGGAAAAAATCCAGGCCCCTCTTAAACGGTTAAAGAGCTCTGGAATGAGTGACAGAGGATATTTGTTTTTGACCATGATGTCATTCAGACCTCTGTAGTCTATACAAAGACAAAGCGATCCATCTTTCTTTTTGACAAAGAAGAATCTGGCGCCTGCAGGAGAAGAAGACTTCCATATAAACCCTTTGGCCAGATTCTCCTGGATATATTCAGACATGGCCAAGGTTTCAGCAAGAGACAGTGGATAGATCCTACCCCTAGGAGGAGTAGTATCGGGGATTAGCTCAATCGGGCAGTCATATGGTCGATGTGGAGGTAGGCTCTCTGCCTCCTTCCTGTCAAAGACATCCGCAAATGACCAGTAGGTGGAAGGCAGCCCAGGTTGAACAGAAGAAGGCCGTAGAAATCTTGCTGGGTGGATTGACAGCAGATATCGTTCATGACAAGAGTGTCCCCAACGAAGGACCTCACCTGAGTGCCAATCGAGGACTGGCTCATGCACCCTTAACCAGGGAAGACTGAGAAACAGTGCATGAGACACGTTAGGCAGAACGTAGAAGGCTATCTTCTGATGCAGGGCCCCCACTTGCAGCACCACCTCCTCTGTAACCATAGTGACAGTCTCTTGCAGGGGTTTACCATACACCAAGGCAATCAGACATGGACTCTTCAGGGTAATAACAGGAATCCGATGTTTATTAACCTCTTCGAGCCTGATAAAGTGCCCTGCTGTGCCCGAATCCACATAAGCCACCTCAGTGTAGTGTCTCTGACCAATGATCACTAGGACAAACAAGGTAAGGGGTAGAGAAGAGTCAAACACACTTAGCGAGGCCTCTCTTACCTGTCCTATGTGGAAGAGTTTCCCGGCCTCTCGGGACAGGAACAGTGTAAATGAGAAGCTCCTCTGCAATAGAAGCACAAGCCTTGCGCGAGTCTCTCTCTTTGGCGTTGCTCCGCTATTTTGAGTTAATCCACTTGCAACGGTTCCGGTGCGGAACCCGAGGAAGCTACGGTTGGTCGTGGACTGAGTGGCCTGAGAAAGAAAGGAGACGGTCTGAAAGATTTCCTCTCTGGCTGACTCACGAGAGCGCTCCTGGAAATGCAGGTCAATGCGCATGGCTGAAGAGATTAGATCCTCCAAAGAAATTGGAGTATCCCAACCTGCGAGTCCATCCTTTATTTTGCCTGAAAGTCCACGCCAAAAGGCTCCGAACAATGCTTCATTATTCCATCCGAACTCGGAGGACAAAGTACGGAAGCGAATAGCGTACAGGCCGACCGTGAGAGCACCCTGTTGAAGATTAAGGAGTGACTCAGTAGTGGAAGCCAGATGGCCTGGTTCATCCAAAACTCTACAAAAAGTTTCCAAGAAAGTCAGCAATAGAGATACTATGGGGTCATCGCTCTCCCATAGAGGATTTACCCAGGCAAGGGCCTCTCCCTCTAGGTGAGAGACTATGAACACCAGTTTAGCCTGGTCGGTGGGGTATTGCTGGGGTAACAGTTCAATGTTTAGGCAGCACTGATTCAGAGAGCCTCTGCAAAGTTCGGGATCACAACTGTACCTAGTTGGTTTCCCAAGGTGAGGCGAAGGATGCGGAACAGAGACAGAATCAGAGTCACGGGATAGAGCCTGGGCCGAGGCAGTGGCGGCAGACTGTAGATTGTACAAACGGTCATCCACAGAGGTCATATAGCTCAGCATGCGCGATTGCATGTCACACTGCTTTGAAAGCTCCTGCTGAAGGCTAGCAAGCTGAGTGGCAGTTACCGGGTCAGAGGCCTGTAAAGAAGACAGTCTAGACTCCATAGACTGCATAAAGGACATTATACGATTTTGATTCTCACGCAAAAAGGCCAATTTTTTCTGAGCAGAGAAAGCTGCATCGGCAGGGCCCATGGCCTGATTAGTCTGTGACATCTTGGAGAGGCGAGCTTCCTAGAGTGGACCCTCTGGGTCGTGATACCGAACCTTGCCTGGGTGAGTTATCCAGGTGAAACCGACCCCTATACAGGGATCGTTAGGAGCAGGCCAAGGGGAATCAAATATCTCGACAGCCGGTACCAAGAGGGCGGCTCATAGGGAACTAGAGCAATGGAAAGGAACAGAAATACTGTACATAGAACCGTAAAAACTAAAAGAACAGAGAAAAAGATCTGGATGGGAAGCAGATAGACTTCTATGAAGTTCTGGACAGGAGAGGAAGTGAGGGGACTGGATCCGAGGACTGAGGAACCCAGGGGAAGGAGAGGATGCAGGAGGCCACTGGAGGGAGATGAGGAGACAGGTGCTGTAGAAGAGACAAGAGGAAGAAGTGGGTAACCACGGGGTAGACATTGGCACAGGGGAATGCACAGAGGGTACCTAAGTACTGGTAAGGAGTAATAATAATTATTAGTCTCCACTAAGAGGAGACAGCCTGATATGCCTGTTGACTCTGCCCCAGTGGCTAAGCGGTGCTTCCGGGTCAGGACACCGCTGATCTATAAAGTGCCGGCGATGTGCACTGCCGCGTCCTAAGGCTCATGTGTGAAGATCAATGTCCCACCGCCGACTGCGAGACCAGTGGCGCTGGAGTGACGCTCCGTGGACCTCGTCCAGTAGCACCCTGGGACACTGAAGCAGGAGGGACAAGGTGAGTAGCGGGGTACCGGGTGGGCACAGACCTAACAACTGGGATAATAACCCAGGTTAGCAAAGAAGGGTGTTACCTTAGTAGATGAACTCTGAGAGTTGTTGCAACAAAATTCTGCTAACGGAAGCAACTCCAACCAGTCATCCCTCGTATGGCAGATATAGCATCTTAGATACTGTTCCAGAGTCTGATTAGTCTGCTCCGTCTGCCCATTAGTCTGAGGATGATACACAGAAGACAGACCAACATTAACACCATGCACAGAACAGAATCCCTTCCAGAACCTGGACGTAAATTGCACTCCCCAATCGGAAATTATTTCGTCCGAAATTCCATGCAGCCGGAACACATTCTGGATGTCCAGATCTACCGTCTCTTTGGCAGAGGGAAGACCAGTACACTGGATGAAGTGGGCAGCTTTAGTAAGGCGATCTATAACCACCAGAATAGAAGAATAGAATTATTTCCTCCAAAGATGGGCAATTCTACTATAAAGTCCATCGAAATAGACCCCCAAGGGCGAGAGGGGACGGATAGTGGTTGTAGCATTCCAGTAGGTGATACACAAGGAGTCTTAAAGTGTGCACATACCTCACAAGAGATAATGTAGCTCTTCACGTCTTTCAAACAGGTAGGCCACCAAAAAAATGGCCGAGGAACTCCTGTGTCCTCTGTACCCCTCGATGACCAGCCAGCTTGGAGTCATGGACAAACTTGAGGACCTGCAGCTTTACGTCCTCCAGAAAGTATAAATGTTGATCCCAGACGCACATACCGTTTTTGGGAGCTAAGTTCACATCAGCAGTCGAGTTGGCGAGAAATGGGTCTGTATCATAGGCCTCCTTAATGGTCTTCCATAATTCCTTATTCTGAATGACTCCAACAAAGTTGGCATCAGACAAGATGGTCTTGGATGGAATCCATGGCATGGATTCGGGACAAAGCATCCTCTTTCCCATTACTTGACCCTGAGCGGTACGACATGACAAAATTAAATTGGTGCAAAAATAGACTCCAACAAGCCTGCGTGGAGAAAGACATCTAGCAGATCTAATAAATTCCAGATGGCGATGATCCGTGAGAAAAATAACTTGTTGTGCTGCCCCCTGCAGATGGTGCCTCCATTCCTTAAATGCAGCCATAATGGCTAGAAGCTCTACGAGAAAAAAAGCACATGGATGTAACAGACCCTTGTCTCCCGTTCGTTGTGAGAAAATGGCCCCCAGAGCACAGTCCGAAGCATCCACTTCCACGATGAAAGGATGTGCAGGGTTAGGGTGAATTAGTACAGGAGCAGAAATAAACCGGGACTTAAGACAATAAAAGGCTTTCTGAGCCTGTGAGGACCATAAGAAAGTCTTTTCCTTCTTGGTTAGCTGTGTAATGGGTCGAATAATTTCAGAGAAGTTACAAATGAATTGTCTATAAAAGATTGTGAATCCAATGCAATGTTGTACCTCTTTGACATTTTTAGGTGCGGGCCAATCAATAATAGCCTGGATTTTACTTGCCTCCATGTTAAGCCACTGTGGCGAGATGACATACCCCAGAAATTGAATCTCTGTGTGATGGAATTCACATTTCTCAGGCATAATGTAGAGATTATTCTCTTTCAGACGTCTCAGGATGGTTTTAACATGCTCCTGATCTGCCTGCAATGAATCAGAAAAAATCAGAATATCGTCCAGATAGATCATGACAAAATGGTCTAAAAGATCTCTAAAAATATCATTAGCCAGATGTTGGAAGGTTGCCGGAGCATTGCAGAGACCGAAAGGCATCACCAGATATTCGAAATGCCCAAACCGACATCTAAATGCAGTCTTTCATCTCCAGAGCAGATCCAAATCAAACTATACGCTCCTGGAAGATCCAACTTATTACTTACTTATCCAACTATATTTTAGCTTGATCCTCAAAAAAAAAGCTAGCACATTGCTAGAGAATAGAGCGGTTGGCACCTTCAAGTGTGGACACTGTGTCTTTTGTGGATATATTACATCATCTTATACCGTTCAAAGCTCAGTGACCAAGAGGATATATAAAAAATAAACATTTTGCTAATTGCAAAACAGAAGGAGTAGTGTATTTATGTACCTGTACATGCCCAAGAGATTATGTAGGTAAAACAAAAAGACAATTGCGTGTCATGGGAATATCTGGGAGATATCCGAAACAAAAGAGATACCCCATTAGCAAGACACGTAATCTCACAACATGACGGGGATCCTTTATATATCCTTCCGTATGATTGAGGTAGTCAATCCATCAATTAGGCAAGGTGATTGGGATAACAAAATTCTGCAAAGGGAGTGCAGGTAGATTTTGTGGCTTGATAGCATGAGCCCTGGAGGTATTAACCCCTTTACCCCCAGGGTGGCGTGCATGTTAATGACCAGGCCAATTGTTACAATTCTGACCACTGTCCCTTTATGAGGCTATAACTCTGGAATGCTTCCATGGATCCCAATGATTCTGACAATGTTTTCTCATGACATATTGTGCTTCATGATAGTGGTAAAATTTCTTTGATATAACTTGCGTTTATTTGTGAAAAAAATGGAAATTTGGCAAAAATTGTGAAAATTTCGCCAATTTTCCAAATTTGAATTTTCATGCCCTTAAATCACACAGATATGACACACAAAATACTTAATAATTAACATTTCCCACATGTCTACTTTGCATCAGCACAATTTTGGAACCAAATTTTTTTTTGTTTTGTTAGGGGAGTTATAAGGGTTAAAAGTTGACCAGCGATTTCTCATTTTTGCAACACAATTTTTTTTTTAGGGACCACACCACATTTTATAGTCACTTCGAGGGGTCTATATGATAGAAAATACCCAAAAGTGACACCATTCTGAAAACTGCACCCCTCAAGGTACTCAAAAACAAATTCAAGAAGTTTATTAACCCTTCAGGTGCTTCACAGGAATTTTTGGAGTGTTTTAAAAAAAATAAACATTTAACTTTTTTTCACAAAAAAATTACTTCAGATCCATTTTTTTTTATTTTCCCAAGGGTAACAGGAGAAATTGTACTGCAAAAGTTATTGTGCAATTTCTCCTAAGTATGCCGATACCCCATATGTGGTGGGAACCACTGTTTGGGCGCATGGCAGAGTCCGGAAGGGAAGGAGCGTTGTTTGACTTTTCAATGCAAAATTGGCTGGAATTGAGATCGGATGCCATGTCGTGTTTGGAGAGCCCCTGATGTGCCTAAACAGTGGAAACCCCCCACATAAGTGACACCATTTTGGAAAGTAGACCCCCTAAGGAACTTATCTAGATGTGTGGTGAGTAATTTGAACCCTCAAGTGCGTGAAAGAAGTTTATAATGTAGAGCTGTAAAAATAAAAAATCCTATTTTTTTCACAAAATTGACCTTTTCCCCCCAATTATTTATTTTTCCAAGGGTAACAAGAGAAATTGGACGCCAAAAGTTATCGTGCAATTTGTCCTGAGTACGCCAATACCCGATGTGTGGGGGTAAACCACTGTTTGGGCACATGGCAGAGCTCGAAAGGGAAGGAGCACCGTTTGACTTTTTTGACCCAGAATTGGCTGGAATTGAGATTGGACGCCATGTCGCGTTTGGAGAGCTCCTGATGTGCCTAAACAGTGGAAACCCCCACAAGTGACCCCATTTTGGAAACTAGACCACCCACGGAACTTATCTAGATGTTTGGTGAGCACTTTGAACCCCCAATTGAACCCCCAATACTCAAAGAGAAATTAGACCCCAAAAGAAACGCAGCATGCTGTGTTTGTCAGCGTATTGCGCAAAAAAATCCGCCAATGAAAGTCTATGGGGGTGAGAAAAATACGGACTACACACAGACCATCAGTGTGACTTGCAAGAAATACACACCGGTGTTCTATAGAAAAGCCGGTAATTCAGTGCGGCGTATAGTAAAATCACACGGACAGGTTAGAATAGAATAGATCAAATAAATGTCTACACATAGTATAGGGATATATATATATATATATATATATATATATATGTCAGTGAGATATATATATATATATATATATATATATATATATATATATATATATATATGTATATTTCATACAGCGCTAGATAGCAGAAAAGCCGGTAATTCAATTGCCGGCTTTTGCTATCTCCTTCCCAAACCCGACATGATATGAGACATGGTTTACATACAGTGAACCATTTAATATCCCTTTTTTTTGCATATTCCTCACTACTAATGTTAGTAGTGTGTGTGCAAAATTTGGGGGCTCTAGTTGTTAAAATAAAGGGTTAAATTGCGGAAAGAAACTGGCGTGGGCTCCCGCACAATTTTCTCCGCCAGAGGGGGAGAGTCAGTGACTGAGGGCAGATATTAATAGCCTAGAGAGGCTAAAAATATCTGCCCCCAGCCACCCCAGAAAAGGCACATCTGGAAGATGCGCACTTCTTTTTGCTAGTATATATTGGGGGGATGATTAACCCTCGTTCTGGGCCCCACCCTTTTGTGACCATGTTAAATATTAATTATTAAATTATTACACTCAATTACTGTACTGAGCTTCGTGGAAGGTTTCGCTGACATTACAAAAAGCTATTTCTGTATATTTAGCTCAGAGATAAAGTTAACACCATATAGAGAGAACACGTGCTCTATGGGACATATATATTCACGGCTCTTAGGAGGGGGGCTGTCATTTGGGCCTTCTTCTTCACTCTCTATGGACTACAGACTTCACACAGACGGAATGAACAGCTGGTAGCCATGTGCTTCTTGGTGACTTCTACTCCATGACAGAGACAGACGCCATTTACCATTCAGAATCTCAGGAAAGATGGGGAACAAATGGACAATCTCTTTGTAACTATTTCACCTATTTTATGTTTTGCTGCAATGATTTTTTTTTTGGGTGGACAATCCAATAAACCACTACATTTTTTATGAGACATCTGGTAAAGAGTCCTTGATTAAAAAATATACGAAATAAGTATATTTAACAGACCAATAAGCAGAAAAACTATGGGTATGAAATTAAAATGTATTATAAAGGGAAATTTTAATAATAATAGACCGGTACTCAGTATATGCCATCTATATCCTGAGACACATTTTTGGGTTCATACAAACCAGAAATAATCATGATCAGAAGAAAATATTATATAGCAGAAGAGACTAACTTGCATTGCGCATGTTACAGGAAGTGGCATGCATATGCGGTCCTTCCCCCGGAAATGTATTTAATCGTGATAGAGTGTCTCTGGTGACACGCATTTGCGCTTCAATCACAGGAAATATACTTGACGGGACAGGAAATACTCCCCTGAAATATACCTGACCGGGTTACTGCGCATGCTGCCGTTGAAACTCATCTGCACTTCAACTTCAGGAAATATACCCGACCAGACTGGAAACACTAATATAGCGCTGCCGGAAAGACAACAAGAATGAGGCGGCGTGCGTTCCATAGACCAGAATACTGTCAGGTAGCTGCTGTATAATGCTAGCCTGACTATATATAATACAACACCCTCAAAACATTCACACCAATTTCTTCTTCTATTATGTTGACATGCTCCTATTTATGGTCCCCTGATGAGCCTCAATAACAGGAGATGGCGAAATGTGTAGGGACAAGGGACCTCAAAAGTGCTGGTGACTTCAACCAGATAAGTGGTCTATTATGGTCCTCTACTGAATCTGACAAATGAACAACCTATGATCTATATTTTGGCCATTGGTGTTTGTTGCACCCTCAAAGCGTGTCATTGAAGGTGTCTTTGTATTTCTCCAGAATATTACTAAGAAGGTTATGTAGTGGAGTGTCTCTATATTTTTTGAAATCTTGTTTATTGGTGGCATGCTAAACATTTACATAGTAAATGCATGATGCACTGGCTCTGATTTTTTGGTATGGTATTAATACATTGCTTTTGATTGATTTAGAAATCTCGCTGTATGTACCATATTTAGGATACTTAATAGACTATTTATGATACAATTTGAAATCTCGTTTTCCCTATACTTTGTTGTTGTGAAATTGGATTTTGGGCTCCCCCGGTGGCCACTGGTGGAATTGAACTGGTGTGCATCATCCTCTCTGTTCACCTGTTTCCATCAGGATGTGGGAGTCGCTATTTAGCCTTGCTCCTCTGTCACTTCCATGCCGGTCAACATTGTAATCAGAAGCCTTTCTGTGCATGTTCCTGCTGCTAGACAACTCCCAGCTAAGTTGGACTTAGTCCTTGTTTGTTTTTGCATTTTGTTCCAGTTCACAGCTGTAGTTTCGTTTCTGTGTCTGGAAAGCTCTTGTGATCTGAAATTGCCACTCTGATGTTATGAGTTAATACTAGAGTCTTAAAGTAATTTCAGGATGGTATTTTGATAGGGTTTTCAGCTGACCATGAAAGTGCCCTTTCTGTCTTCCTGCTATCTAGTAAGCGGACCTCAATTTTGCTAAACCTATTTTCATACTACGTTTGTCATTTCATCTAAAATCACCGCCAATATTTGTGGGGGCCTCTGTCTGCCTTTCGGGGAAATTTCTCTAGAGGTGAGCCAGGACTATATTTTCCTCTGCCAGGATTAGTTAGTCCTCCGGCCGGCGCTGGGCGTCTAGGGATAAAACGCAGGCTACGCTACCCGGCTACTGTTAGTTGTGCGGCAGGTTTAGTTCATGGTCAGTTTAGTTTCCATCCTTCCAAGAGCTAGTTCGTATGTTTGCTGGGCTATGTTCTCTTGCCATTGAGAACCATAACACTTTGTATAGTGGTGGAGTACTACGTTTACATTGAGACACTTGTGCACTTTAACATTACATTGCACTTTAATAACACCTGGCCATGTCAAGCTGATTATTGTATTTTTTTTATAAAGGGTTTATAAAGTTACATTAGTATATGTGAAAAACACTTTACCAATTTATTAGGCTATGTGCACAAGCTGTGGATTTTGCTGCGGATTCCAGCGTTTCCACAGCTGCTGGTCCGCAGCGGTTTCCCATGCGTTTACAGTACAATGTAAACCTATGGGAAACGTAATCCGCAGTGCACATGCTGTGGAAAAAAACGCGCGGAAACGCAGCGGTTTACATTCCGCAGCATGTCAATTCTTTGTGCGGAATCCGCAGCGGTTTTACACCTGCTCCATAATAGAAAACCGCAGGTGTAAAACCGCAGTGGAATCCGCACAAAAACCGTGGTAAATCCGCAATAAATCCGCAGGAAAAACGTGCAGTTTTTGCACTGTGGATTTATGAAATCCGCTGTGGAAAAATCCACAGAGGATAATTCTACGTGTGCACTTACCCTAAGAATTTAGACATTATTTAGTGAGATCATAGACATCTGATTCATTTGTTTGCATGTTGGGAATATTAGTAAGGGTTAAGTGATAGGGGCTTGCAGGGATTTCAAGGGATAGCCGACGTTGAGTGGGGGCGCCACATCTTATTTTAGGGTGCCAACCTCTGGTGTCAGGCAGGATATCAGTTTATTAGGGTATTCTCAGAGTCAGTGTTAGGATTTCCACACTGTCCTAATTTTATATTGATTCCCTTTGCAAATATTCCACCTATCTTAACCTTTGAGAGAGTAAATGAGAATATCATCCAGATAGACCACAACCAAGGTGATGAGCATATCCTGGAGGATATCGTTCACAAAGTCTTGGAAAACGGCCGGAGCATTACAGAGCCGGAAGGGCATCACCAGGTATTCATAGTGCCCTTCCCTGGTGTTAAATGCCATCATCCACACACACACATTTGCAAGTTTACACTAGCGCATGGCCGAGCGGCCATGCAAACCTTTTATAGTAGTAACGCTCCGGGACCTTCCTGATGGTCCAATAGGAGCTGCAACAGGACCTGAGCATGTGACCCCCGACCTCCAATGGGAGGTTGTCCCGTGGGCATGCTCATTATGAGAAAAGCAGGACTTTGAAGGCCTGCTCGCTGCTAATCAGTGCTGGCTACAAAGGCAGAGCCTGGAAAGTCAGCATAAACCACGCGCACAGTATCAGCTTGAGCTAGATGCTAGGACCGACGTCTCCGCTGAGCAGGTTCCATTGCAGCTGGAGGAAAATGGGAGACCGCAGTGGACATGATTCGAGATCCCCCCTGTGCAGCGGTGGGAACTCGACACCTAACACATGTGCTAACAATATTTATTTATTCACATATCTTTGGAGATTTGATACATATTTTCTATGTGGAAGTATTCAATAGCATATATGTATTGAGATTCCTGGTTGGTTGAACCCTTTAGATATGGATACTTTTTTTAAATAAATTGCATTGTCTCTTTTTTTCTGTTATGATTTACCTGATTTATAAATAAACTTTATGTTATTTAATACTTATCATCGTGGACTTTTGGTTGTTTTTTTCTGTTTTTTCTGGTTTTCTGCAATCTTCCCGACTGTCCATTAATTTTTTATTGAGTCCTTTTCCCTTGGTTGGCAGATATTATTATATATATTTTTTTTAAATATTATTGGTAAAATTACTTTTATATATATGTTCTGCTACCAGGTAGTTATCCTTGGTTGGGTTTCTTACAAGTATGTGATTTGTATACTTCTAGCCACATTCTGACTAGACATGTTCAGTCTCGCTCAATTCATTTTCATTGAGTGAGGCCACGCATGTCTAGTTGGTATGTGACCATATGGCCCACTTATACTTTTCTTCCCCATACAGTCTCCTTGCACTATTTCCCTCAATATTTTACTCACACTTTTCTCCTCATACAGTTACCCTCTCCCTACTGCCTCCTCACACATCACCATACTGTGTCTGCAACCATCCCATCACTAACCATATTGTGTCTGCACCCATCTCCCACTCACCATACTGTGTCTACACCTATCCCCCATAGTGTTTCCTCATACATGCCCCATCTCCCCCTTGCTCCTCATATTGTCTTCAAATTTCTCCCACTCCCCATATTGTGTCTGCACCTGTCCTTTCCTTGCTCCCCAAACTTGTATCTTCAAATCTTTTTTAGCTAAAATTTTTGTTATTTAAGGGACATTTGTGGGGATCCATAAATGGGAATGAAAGGATGTGGGTTTTGGGGAAATATAGTGTCAAGAATATGAAGTAGTTTAGTGGGCAATTAATTGTACCACTACTGGGATAACAAAAATTTTGAAAAATTCAAAGGGGGTAAAATTAGTGACATCTAATTTTATTCCATGGGTTGCTAAAAAAATTTGAGCGGAAAATGTATTGTCCAGAAACGACAATGGAGAGAAGATTGCAGAATTTGGTCCTACCTCTGACATTTCAGCAGTGACTTTTGACTCCACTACCATCGGTCTGTGGGATCCCATGGAGGAAGAGAAATCGTCACTGGCTGAAAACTTCTGATTCAGAAGCAGATTCGGTTTCACTCCCAGAACTGCTGGAGCAAAGCAGATTGTACGACTGCTCTGCGGTAAACATTCTGCCGGCTATTGTTTGATTTTATACGAATGAATAACAGCAACAAAAACAAAACCTATTCTAACCCTAGTAGACCTAACGTAACAGTAGTAATTTTTTTATTTTATTTTTCTTCTTTTTTTTTTCACTTTTGGATGAACCCTCACCTTAAAGCCTAACTCTAAGCCCCAACCTAGCTAAAGACAAAGAAGAGAATAAAAATTATAAAATAAAAAATATGGAATAGGACTATGGGGATAACAAATATTTGCCTTTTGATCACTTGGATAGGGTCTGCCTATCTCCTGTTGCTGGGTGTTGGCCGGCAGATCTCGGCAGATGCACGGCAAATGCGCCCACCATTTTGCTTCAGGAACAGGAGGAGGAGGGCCTGGGGATGGTGATGCCGGTACTGAGCTACTATGGAAGGTCTGGTAACATAATTTCTCTTTCCTCTGATATGTTACATCATGTCAGAGGTGAAAGAAATGATTTTTAAATTGGCTGGGTTTAGCAGACCACCATACCTGGCACACCGTAAGATCACTGTTTGATCTCAGACCTCCCCTTAATTTCTTGCCGTTGGGGGTGAGAGTGGGAGCCTCCTCCCTCTCACAACCTTCTAAACACTGCTATTGATCGTGGCATATCGATAACTAATCAGCCAGGTGCGGTGCGGATGACGGACCTGGCTGCTACCACATGAACTTGGCTGTCAACTAAGCTGAGCTCCTGGCTGTGATTGCGCAGGGAAGTGATGATGTTTCAGCACCTCCCGCCGATCTGACAAGTGATCAGACAGCGAGGAATGCTGAACTAGGTCCTTGCATCTCTAGCCATCCTGAACAGCTGTTGGTGACCTTCACACAGTGACAGTTAAACATCATGATGAATATAGCACGTTATGATGCGGGATGTTGTGAATTAGACTTTTTGGCTCCCTCTTGTGGTTACTAGTGATATGACTCTGGGATTGTCTTTCCTCAGTTTGGCACCCACCTGGGTCATTAGTCCAGGGGTGTTGCTATATAAACTTCCTGGATCCTTAGTCCAGTGCCTGGCATCGTTGTAATCAGATCCTTTCTGTTTGCTCCTGTCTGCTGGTCCTGGTTCATGCAAAATTAAGCTAAGTCCTGCTTCTTTGTTTTTTGGTTATTTGCTTTGCTCTTATTTTTGTCCAGCTTGTACTAAATGTGATTCCTGACTTTGCTGGAAGCTCTAGGGGGCTGGTGTTCTCCCCCCGGGCCGTTAGACGGTTCGGGGGTTCTTGAATATCCAGCGTGGATATTTTGATAGGGTTTTTGCTGACCATATAAGTCATCTTACTATATTCTGCTATTAGCTAGTGGGCCTCTCTTTGCTAAATACCTAGCTCATTCTTACGTTTGTCTTTTCCTCTTACCTCACCGTTATTATTTGTTGGGGGCTTGTATCCAACTTTTGGGGTCTTTTCTCTGGAGGCAAGAAAGGTCTTTCTTTTCCCTTCTAGGGTTAGTTAGTTCTCCGGCTGGCGCGAGACATCTAGAACCAACGTAGGCACGTTCCCCGGCTGCTGCTATTTGTGGTGCTAGGATTAGATATATGGTCAGCTCAGTTACCACTGCCCTATGAGCTGTTTTTTTGTGTTTGCAGACTTAGTAATTATTTCTGAGACCCTCTGCCATTGGGGTCATAACAGTATGCCAGGCCTACATTGAATGTTTAATGCATTCCAGAAGTGGGATAATAAGAAAGGAAATTCTGAGTTGTTTTTTTTTTTTTTTTCCTCTCTTCCTCCCCTTTACCTCTGAGTGGCTTGTGCTTGCTGCAGACATGAATGTCCAGACCTTGATTACAAGTGTAGACCAGCTTGCTGCTCGTGTGCAGGGCATACAAGATTTTGTTACCAGTAGTCCAATGTCTGAACCTAAAATACCTATTCCTGAACTGTTTTCTGGAGACCGATTTAAGTTTAGGAATTTCAGGAATAATTGTAAATTGTTTCTATCTCTGAGACCCCGTTCATCTGGAGATTCAGCTCAGCAAGTTAAAATTGTTATCTCTTTTTTACGGGGCGACCCTCAGGATTGGGCTTTCTCGCTAGCGCCAGGAGATCCGGCATTGGCAAATATTGATGCGTTTTTTCTGGCGCTCGGATTGCTTTACGATGAACCCAATCTTGAAGTTCAGGCAGAAAGAGCCTTGCTGGCTATTTCTCAGGGCCAGGATGAAGCTGAAGTGTATTGCCAAAAATTTCGAAAATGGTCCGTGCTTACTCAGTGGAATGAGTGTGCTCTGGCCGCAAATTTCAGAAATGGCCTTTCTGAAGCCATTAAGAATGTGATGGTGGGTTTCCCCATTCCTACAAGTCTGAATGATTCCATGGCGCTGGCTATTCAAATTGACCGGCGTTTGCGGGAGCGCAAAACCGCTAATCCTCTGGTGGTGTTGTCTGAACAAACACCTGATTTAATGCAATGTGATAGAATTCAGACTAGAAATGAGCGGAAAAATCATAGACGTCAGAATGGGTTGTGTTTTTACTGTGGTGATTCTACACATGTTATATCAGCATGCTCTAAACGCCTAGCAAGGGTTGTTAGTCCTGTCGCCATTGGTAATTTGCAACCTAAATTTATTTTGTCTGTGACTTTAATTTGCTCATTGTCTTCTTACCCTGTTATGGTGTTTGTGGATTCAGGTGCTGCCCTGAGTCTTATGGATCTGTCATTTGCCAAGCGCTGTGGTTTTGTTCTTGAACCGTTGGTAAATCCTATTCCTCTTAGAGGTATTGATGCTACGCCATTGGCGGAAAATAAACCGCAGTTTTGGACGCAGGTAACCATGTGCATGACTCCTGAACATCGGGAGGTGATTTGTTTTCTTGTTCTGCATAAAATGCATGATTTGGTCGTTTTGGGTCTGCCATGGTTACAGACCCACAATCCAGTCTTGGATTGGAAGGCAATGTCTGTGTCAAGTTGGGGCTGTCAGGGAATTCATGCTGATTCCCCGCCGGTGTCTATTGCTTCCTCTACTCCTTCGGAAGTTCCTGAGTATTTGTCTGATTATCAGGATGTATTCAGCGAGTCCAGGTCCAGTGCTCTGCCTCCTCATAGGGACTGTGACTGTGCCATAGATTTGATTCCAGGTAGTAAATTTCCTAAGGGAAGACTATTTAATCTGTCTGTACCTGAGCATGCCGCAATGCGTTCGTATATCAAGGAGTCTCTGGAGAAGGGGCATATCCGTCCATCCTCTTCCCCTCTTGGTGCGGGATTCTTTTTTGTGGCCAAGAAGGACGGATCTTTGAGACCTTGTATTGACTATCGGCTTCTGAATAAAATCACTGTTAAATTTCAGTATCCTTTGCCTCTGTTGTCGGACTTGTTTGCCCGGATTAAAGGTGCCAAGTGGTTCACCAAGATAGATCTTCGTGGTGCGTACAACCTTGTGCGCATTAAGCAAGGAGATGAATGGAAGACAGCATTTAATACGCCCGAAGGTCATTTTGAGTACTTGGTGATGCCTTTTGGGCTCTCTAATGCTCCCTCAGTGTTTCAGTCCTTTATGCATGATATTTTCCAGAAGTATCTGGATAAATTTATGATTGTTTATCTGGATGATATTCTGGTTTTCTCTGAAGATTGGGACTCACATGTGTAGCAGGTCAGGATGGTGTTTCAGGTTTTGCGTGAGAATGCTTTGTTTGTTAAGGGCTCAAAGTGTCTCTTTGGAGTACAGAAGGTTCCCTTTTTGGGGTTTATTTTTTCCCCTTCTGCTGTGGAGATGGACCCAGTCAAGGTCCGAGCTATTCATGATTGGACTCAACCCACGTCAGTTAAGAGTCTTCAGAAGTTCTTGGGTTTTGCTAACTGCTACCGTCGTTTTATCGCTAATTTTTCTAGCGTTGTTAAACCTTTGACGGATATGACCAAGAAAGGTTCTGATGTTGCTAACTGGGCTCCTGCAGCCGTGGAGGCGTTCCAAGAGTTGAAGCGCCGGTTTACTTCGGCGCCTGTTTTGTGCCAGCCTGATGTCTCACTTCCCTTTCAGGTCGAAGTGGATGCTTCTGAGATTGGGGCAGGGGCCGTTTTGTCGCAGAGAGGCCCTGGTTGCTCGGTAATGAGACCATGTGCTTTCTTCTCTAGGAAGTTTTCGCCTGCTGAGCGGAATTATGATGTTGGCAATCGGGAGTTGCTGGCCATGAAGTGGGCATTTGAGGAGTGGCGTCATTGGCTCGAGGGTGCTAAGCATCGTGTGGTGGTCTTGACTGATCACAAAAATTTGATGTATCTCGAGTCTGCTAAACGCCTGAATCCTAGACAGGCCCGCTGGTCATTGTTTTTCTCCCGTTTTGACTTTGTGGTCTCGTATTTACCAGGTTCAAAGAATGTGAAGGCTGATGCTCTTTCAAAGAGCTTTGTGCCTGACTCTCCTGGAGTCGCAGAACCAGTTGGTATTCTTAAAGAGGGAGTTATCTTGTCGGCCATTTCTCCGTATTTGCGATGTGTGTTGCAGAGATTTCAGGCTGGTAGACCTGACTCTTGTCCACCTGACAGACTGTTTGTTCCTGATAAGTGGACCAGCAGAGTCATTTCCGAGGTTCATTCCTCGGTGTTGGCAGGGCATCCGGGAATTTTTGGCACCAGAGATCTGGTGGCTAGGTCCTTTTGGTGGCCTTCCTTGTCACGGGATGTGCGGTCATTTGTGCAGTCCCGTGGGACTTGTGCTCGAGCTAAGCCTTGCTGTTCTCGTGCCAGCGGGTTGCTCTTGCCCTTGCCTGTCCCGAAGAGGCCTTGGACACACATTTCCATGGATTTCATTTCAGATCTCCCGGTGTCTCAGGGCATGTCTGTCATCTGGGTGGTATGTGATCGCTTTTCTAAAATGGTCCATTTGGTGCCTTTGCCTAAGCTGCCTTCCTCTTCCGATCTGGTTCCTGTGTTCTTTCAGAATGTGGTTCGTTTACACGGCATTCCTGAGAATATTGTGTCTGACAGAGGATCCCAGTTTGTTTCCAGGTTCTGGCGATCCTTTTGTGCTAGGATGGGCATTGATTTGTCGTTTTCGTCTGCCTTTCATCCTCAGACTAATGGACAAACGGAGCGAACTAATCAGACTCTGGAGGCTTATTTGAGGTGTTTTGTTTCGGCAGATCAGGATGATTGGGTGACCTTCTTGCCGTTGGCTGAGTTTGCCCTTAATAATCGGGCTAGTTCCGCTACTTTGGTTTCGCCATTTTTCTGCAACTCTGGTTTCCATCCTCGTTTTTCCTCGGGACATGTGGAGCCTTCTGACTGTCCTGGGGTAGATTCTGTGGTGGATAGGTTGCAGCAGATCTGGAATCATGTGGTGGATAACTTAAAGTTGTCACAGGAGAAGGCTCAGCGTTTTGCCAACCGCCGCCGCGGTGTGGGTCCCCGACTTCGTGTTGGGGATTTGGTATGGCTGTCTTCTCGATTTGTTCCTATGAAGGTCTCCTCTCCTAAATTTAAGCCTCGCTTCATCGGTCCTTACAAGATATTGGAAATCCTTAATCCTGTGTCCTTTCGCTTGGATCTTCCGGTGTCGTTTGCCATTCACAACGTGTTCCATAGGTCTTTGTTGCGGCGGTACGTTGTACCTGTGGTTCCTTCTGTTGAGCCTCCTGCTCCGGTGTTGGTTGAGGGCGAGTTGGAGTACGTGGTGGAGAAGATCTTGGATTCTCGTCTCTCCAGACGGAGGCTTCAGTATCTGGTCAAGTGGAAGGGCTATGGTCAGGAGGATAATTCCTGGGTGGTTGCTTCTGATGTGCATGCGGCCGATTTAGTTCGTGCCTTTCACGCTGCTCATCCTGATCGCCCTGGTGGTCTTGGTGAGGGTTCGGTGACCCCTCCTTAAGGGGGGGGTACTGTTGTGAATTAGACTTTTTGGCTCCCTCTTGTGGTTACTAGTGATATGACTCTGGGATTGTCTTTCCTCAGTTTGGCACCCACCTGGGTCGTTAGTCCAGGGGTGTTGCTATATAAACTTCCTGGATCCTTAGTCCAGTGCCTGGCATCATTGTAATCAGATCCTTTCTGTTTGCTCCTGTCTGCTGGTCCTGGTTCGTGCAAAATTAAGCTAAGTCCTGCTTCTTTGTTTTTTGGTTATTTGCTTTGCTCTTATTTTTGTCCAGCTTGTACTAAATGTGATTCCTGACTTTGCTGGAAGCTCTAGGGGGCTGGTGTTCTCCCCCCGGGCCGTTAGACGGTTCGGGGGTTCTTGAATATCCAGCGTGGATATTTTGATAGGGTTTTTGCTGACCATATAAGTCATCTTACTATATTCTGCTATTAGCTAGTGGGCCTCTCTTTGCTAAATACCTAGCTCATTCTTACGTTTGTCTTTTCCTCTTACCTCACCGTTATTATTTGTTGGGGGCTTGTATCCAACTTTTGGGGTCTTTTCTCTGGAGGCAAGAAAGGTCTTTCTTTTCCCTTCTAGGGTTAGTTAGTTCTCCGGCTGGCGCGAGACGTCTAGAACCAACGTAGGCACGTTCCCCGGCTGCTGCTATTTGTGGTGCTAGGATTAGATATATGGTCAGCTCAGTTACCACTGCCCTATGAGCTGGTTTTTTGTGTTTGCAGACTTAGTAATTATTTCTGAGACCCTCTGCCATTGGGGTCATAACAGCGGGAACCGTCACCTCATGATGTGCTATACCTGTAAATGGTTGTTAAGGGGTTAACATTTTGTCATTTTAGCTATTTAGCAACATATATTCAAGATGCAGTTATATATTCAATATAGTCTTAAAGTGCAGACCTTCAGCTTTGATTTAAGGTTATTCATATCCTAAATAAAGCAAGGGTTTAGGAATTACAGCTCTTCAAGTAGCTGCCTCTTTTTAAAGGGACCAAACATAATTGGTAATAGTCTCAAAAGCTCTTTAATGTGCTCCATGGGCAATTCCCTTGTTAATCCATCATTAATTAAGCAAGAAAAAGGTCTGGAGCTGATTCCAGATGTGACATTTTGCATTTGGAAACTGTTGCTGTGAACCGACAACATGCAGTGAAATGAGGTCTTGATGGACAAGAAACCCGACCATCATTAGGCTGAAAAAGAAGAAATCCATCCAAGAGATAGCAGAAATGTTAGGGGTGGCCAAATCAACTTGTGCTGAGCCTGTGAACTGTTAAATATTAATATTAATTATTGAATTATTATTATACTCAATTCTGTACTGAGCCTAGTGGAAGGTTTCGCTGACTTTACATTAGCTATTCCTGTATATTTAGCTCAGAGTAAAAGTTAACACCATATAGACAGAGCACGTTCTCTATGGGACATATATAATCAAAGCTCATAGGAGGGTGGGGGCTGTCATTTGCGCTTTCTCCTTCACTCTCTACGGACTTCAGACTCCACACAGACGGGAATGAACAGCTGGTATGTGAGTTAGCCATGTGTTTCATGATGACTTCTACCATACTCCGTGACAGAGACAGATGCCATTTACCATTCACAATCTCAGGAAAGATGGGGAACAAACTTTGATATGGACAAATGGACAATCTCTTCGTAACTATTTCACCTATTTTATGTTTTGCCGCAATGATGCTTTTTGGTGGACAATCCAATAAACCACTACATTTTTTATGAGACATCTGGTAAAGAGTCATGATTAAATAAATATACGAAATAAGCATATTTAACATGAACTGAAAAGGGCCTGGAAGTCTAAAGAAGAAAACAATTGGGGATCATCGCAGAATCCTTTCTATGGTGAAGAAAACCTATTTCACAAAATCCACTCAAGTAAAGAACACTCTCAAGGAAGTAGATGTTTCAGTATTTTAGTCTTCCATAAAGAAAAGATTTCATGAGAGCAATTATAGAGTGTTCACCACAAGATGAAAACAATTAATCAGCCTTTAACCCCTTCCCGACCTGTGACGCCACGTAGGCGTCATGAAAGTCGGTGCCAATCTGACCTGTGATGCCTATGTGGCATCATGGCAGGATCACGTTCCTGCAGATCGGGTGAATGGGTTAACTAAAATTTCACCTGACTTGCAGGTACAGGGGGAGTGGTACTTCAGCCCAGGGAGGATGGCTTTGCCCCCACGTGGCTACGATCGCTCTGATTGGCTGTTGAATGTGAAACAGCCAATCAGAGCAATTTGTAATATTTCACCTATGAAACTTGGTGAAATATTACAATCCAGCCATGGCCGATAATGCAATATCATCAGCCACGGCTGGAGACCCCGATCTGCCCCCGCCACTGACTGACAGTGGCGATCTGCCACCGCCATCAGTCTTTTCTCCCCTCCATCCTGTCCTCCGCTGCCCTCCTCTCCCCTCTGTCCTTTCCTCTGCCCCCCTGCTGTCCGATCCCATCCCCCGTACCGCCCGAGTCCCGTTTTTCCCCCCGGTATCTTCAGCGATGGGTGCTGCCATCTTCCAAAATGGCGGGTGCATGCGCAGTGCGCCCGCCAAATCTGCCGGATGGCAGATTCATTCCAGGTACATTTTGATCATTGTGATAGAACCTATCAGTGATTAAAATAAAACAAATAGTAAATACCCCCCCTTTATCACCCCCATGTGTAGGGAAAATAATGAAATAAAGAAAATATATTTATTTTTATTTTTCCCCTAGGGTTAGGGTTATAATTAGGGTTAGGGTTTAAATTAGGGTTAGGATTATAATTAGGGTTAGGGTTGCAATTAGGGTTAGGGTTGCAATTAGGGTTAGGGTTAGAATTAAGGTTAGGGTTAGAATTAGGGTTAGGGTTAGAATTAGGGATAGGCTTAGAATTAGGCTATGTGCACATGGTGCGGATTGGCCACTGCGGATTCGTGGCAGTTTTCCATCACGTTTACAGTACCATGTAAACCTATGGAAAACCAAATCCGCTGTGCCATGATGTGGAAAATACAGCGCGGAAATGCTGCGTTGTATTTTCCACAGCATGTCAATTCTTTGTGCGGATTCGGCAGCGTTTTACACCTGTTCCTCAATAGGAATCCGCAGGTGAAATCCGCACAAAAACCACTGGAAATCCGCAGTAAATCCGCAAGATTAAATGTGGATTTTTAAAAAATGGTGCGGAAAAATCCGCCACGAATCCGCAACGTGGGCACATAGCCTTAGGTTTAGGGTTGGGGTTGGGGTTATGGTTGGGATTAGGGTTGGGGCTGTGTTGGGGTTAGGGTTCTGGTTAGGGTTTGGATTAGGGTTAGGGGAGTGTTGGGGTTAGGGTTCTGGTTACGGTTATGGTTATAATTGGGATTAGGGTTAGGGGTGTGTTGGGGTTAGTGTTGGAGTTAGAATTGAGGGGTTTCCACTGTTTAGGCACATCAGGGGGTCTCCAAACGTGACATGGCGCCACCATTGATTCCAGCCAATCTTGCATTCAAACACTCAAATGGTGCTCCCTCCCTTCCGTGCGCCCAACAGTGGTTTAACCAAACATATGGGGTATAATGCATACTCAGGAAAAATTGCACAACAACTTTGGGGGTCTAATTTCGCCTGTTACCCTTGGAAAAATAAAAAATGGGGACTAAACAAATTATTTTTGCTGGGAAAAAAATAGATTTTTTATTTTTACGGCTCTGCGTTAAAATTTTTTGTGAAGCACGTGGGGGTTTAAAGTGCTCACCACACATCTAGATAAGTTCCTTGGGGGTCTAGTTTCCAAAATGGGGTCACTTGTGGTGGTTTTCTACTGTTTAGGCACATCAGGGGCTCTGCAAATGCAACGTGACGCCCGCAGACCATTCCATCAAAGTCTGCATTTCAAAACGTCACTACTTCCCTTCCGAGCCCCAACGTGTGCCCAAACAGTGGTTTACCCCCATGTACGGGGTATCAGCGTACTCAGGACAAACTGGACAACAACTATTGGGGTTCAGTTTCTCTTGTTACCCTTGTGAAAATAAAAAATTGTGGGCTAAAAATATTTTTTTTGAGGAAAAAAATGATTTTTTGATTTTCACAGCTCTGTGTTATAAACTTCTGTGAAGCACTTTGGGGTGCAAAGTGCTCACCACACATCTAGATAAGTTCCTTAGGGTGTAATTTCCAAAATAGTGTCAATTATGTGGGGGTTTCTACTGTTTAGGCACATCAGGGGCTCTGCAAACATAACATGACGCCCGCAGACCATTCCATCAAAGTCTGCATTTCAAAACATCACTACTTCCCATCCGAGCTCAGCCATGTGCCCAAACAGTGGTTCCCCCCCACATATGGGGTATCAGCCTACTCAGGACAAACTGGACAACAACTTTTGGGGTCCAATTTCTCCTGTTACCCTTGTGAAAATAAAAAGCTGCGGGCTAAAAAATAAATTTTGAGGAAAGAAAAATTATTTTTTATTTTCACGGCTCTGCGTTATAAACTTCTGGGAAGCACTTGGGGGTTGAAAGTGCTCACCACACATCTAGATAAGTTCCTTGGGGGTCTCATTTCCAAAATGGGGTCTCTTGTGGGGGAGCTCCAATGTTTAGGCACACAGGGGCTCTCCAAACGCGAGATGGTGTCCGCTAACGCATGGAGCTAATTTTTCATTCAAAAAGTCAAATGGCGCTCCTTCACTTCTGAGCCTTGCCATGTGCCCTAACAGTAGTTTACCCCCACATGTGAGGTATCGGTGTACTCAGAAGAAGTTGCCCAAAAGATTTTACAATCCATTTTATCCTGTAGACCATGGGAAAATGAAAAAATTGAGGCTAAAATATTTTTTTTGTGAAAAAAGTACTTTTTTATCTTTTTGGATCAATTTGTGAGGCCCCTGGGGGTTCAAAGTGCTCACTATGCATCTAGATTAGTTCCTTGGGGGGTCTAGTTTCCAAAATGGGGTCAATTGTGGGGGAGCTCCAGTGTTTAGGCACACAGGGGCTCTCCAAACGCAACATGGTGTCCGCTAAAGATTGGAGCCAATTTTTCATTCAAAAAGTCAAATGGCGCTCCTTCCCTTCCGAGCCCTGTCGTGCACCCAAACAGTGATTCCCCACCACATATGGTATATCAACGTACTCAGGACAAATTGTACAACAACTTTGAGGGTCCCGTTTCTCCTTTTACCCTTGGGAAAATAAAAAAAATTGTTGCTAAAAGTTCATTTTGTGATTAAAAAGTTATTTTTTCCTTCCATGTTGCTTCTGCTGCTGTGAAACACCTGAAGGGTTAATAAACTTCTTGAATGTGGTTTTGAGCAGCTTGAGGGGTGCAGTTTTTAGAATGGTGTCACTTTTGGGTATTTTCAGCCATATAGACCCCTCAAACTGACTTCAAATGTGAGGTGGTCCCTAAAAAAAATGGTTTTGTAAATCTTGTTGTAAAAATGAGAAATCGCTGGCCAATTTTTAACCCTTATAACTTCCTAGGAAAAAAAATTTTGTTTCCAAAATTGTGCTGATGTAAAGTAGACATGTAGGAAATGTTATTTATTAACTATTTTGTGTCACATAACTCTCTGGTTTAACAGAATAAAAATTCAAAATTTGAAAATTGCAAAAAATTGTTTATTGATGATGTTACTGAATACAGAAGCAGCTGGATGAATTCTGTACATGACTATACTTCCTGCTTAAATTCAACCAAATGCAGTGAGGTTGATTGGACGGTGTTTCACAGTATAAATGGACAATGACCCAAAACATACTGCAAAAGCAACCCTAGAGTTTTTCTTATGGCAAAGAAGTGGAATATTCTTCAATGGCCAAGTCAATCACCAGATCTCAACCCCATTGAGCATGCATTTCACATACTTAAGACAAAACTTCAGGCAGAAAGAGCCACAAACAAGCAACAACTGAAGTCAGATCCATTAAAGACCTGGCAAAGCATCGCAAAGGAGGAAACCTACTGTTTGGTGATGTCCACAGCTTCCGGACTTCAGGCAGTCATTGTCTGCAAGGGATTCTCTATAAAGTATTGTAATTTGTCCAATTACTTTTGAGCCTCTGAAATGAGGAGGCTTTGTAGAAAAATGGTTGCAATTCCTAATCGTTTCACGGGATATTTTTGTTCATCCCCTTTAATTAAACCTGAAAGTGTACCCTTCAATTGCATATCAGTTTTTTCATTTTAAATCTAAAATAGTGGCATGCAGAGCTCAAATCATGAAGATTATGTCACTGTTCAAATATTTCTGGACCTTATTGTACGTATATCCACACTTATGCATACACACACATTTATATAAATACATATATATTCACACACACACTAACTTTCTACAATGCAATTATTAGGCAGACAGTCTCTGCACTTATCTGTCTCTACATGTAGCTAATTCCCTCTTCCAACAAGAGCCCTGGAAGATGTCAACCACAAAGATATGATAACAGCTAACAAGGGGCTGCAAAAACGAGAGTGGAGTATGGGGACACTGCACAGAGCTTACTGCTCCTGCCATGTTGTCATGTGCAGTGAGTCCTCCTCTGTTGCCCTCTACTCTGATCTGACACACTGAAGTTCCCGGAGTAAGAAGGATACAGTGGCCTGCTAACCTTATAGAGGAATAGTCACTATTGGAGCACAACGTGCAGGAGGACAAAGACACAATTCAGTGAGCGCTTTCATCATTCTGATGGGAAAGCATTCATTGGCCAGCATTCCTCTCTTTCTGCATCACACATTCCTTTTTCAGTGTTCACATACAGTGAAGTGCCACAGTAACACACAGTAAATTCAACGTAGTTTACAATACAGTGCTAGTTTATTGAGGAAAACTGCATCTACTCGAAGGGGGTGCCCTGGTCGGTTGCCTTCCTTGGCTACCCCTTGACCCAGCACTGGTTACTATTAATGGTGTGATATAATACAATTACATGCAGCTATTTAACATTATTTTTAATGTATTAAATTGTCCCAACGCAAAGGAATTTTTTTTTTCCTAGTTTGGATCAAAATATGGTCCAGTCTCCATGGCATATTTAGGACCTAAGAAGGTATTGATACTGAATGGTTATGACGTGGTGAGAGAAGCTTTTCTTGATAATGCTGAAGTGTTCAGTGATCGACCAAGACTTGCAATTCCGGAGATGGTCTTCAAAGGCCATGGTAAGTTTATACGACACCAGAAAAATCTAATTTCCTAGAAGAGTGTATTCAATCTCTTTATGATATAGGGCTGATCTTCACTAATGGAGAGAGGTGGAGGCAAATGAGGCGGTTCACCATAAGTACTTTAAGGAATTTTGGAATGGGAAAGAGAAGTCTGGAGGCACGTGTACAAGAGGAAGCAAGGTGTTTAGGAGAAGAATTCGAGAAAAGAAGCGGTATGAGAATTTTTTATTTTATTTCGACAATTTTGACATTTTATACCGGCCGTGTATTTTCTTTGCCACACTTAAGTAGATGTATTTTATACTTTCATAGGAACATTTTTTGATCCCACCTATTTAATCACGTTGGGTGTGTCCAATGTTGTTTGCGCCATTGTCTTTGAAGATCGTTATGATTACGAAGATGAGGATTTTTTAGACATGCTTGCTCTTATGAAGGAAACTTTCCAGAGTGTGACATCATCATGGGCTCAGGTTAGTAATGTATTCATTTAAGGGAACCTGTCATCATGAAAATGCAGTTCCCTCTGCAGTCATCATGATATAGGGCTGGGGGATCTGAGTAGATTAATATACAGTTTTGTCAGAAAAGATTCAGTATAATCTGTATTTTCATCATTTGAATCTCTTCTCTTTCTGGGATTTTTGGTCCAATGGGCTGTCCTATCAGTAACTGATAGCTGTCTTTGTATGCACACATACATTAAGACTTAAACAGTAACTCTTGTGCCCTGTATGTCACTAACATACAGTCATGTGAATATTATACTTAAATATTACTTATTTTCATATCATATATGGTACTGTATTACTGCTATATTTGTACATTATAAGCCATTCCTGTTTTGATACCTATGATTTTCCAAGCTTGCTTTAGTGTTAACAATTTGCTTATTTTATTGTACTTATGTAGCTACCAATTATTTAAGGTCTATTCTGAAATCATATTCCTTGCACAACATTAAAAGGCATTAGTTCATTTTTTAACCCCTCTCTGACCTTAGACGTACTATCCGGTCGAGGTGACCTGGGCCTATCTGATCCTCGACGGGATAGTACATCATGCCCTTTAATGTGATACCGCGACTTAAGTAGCGGTGATCGCCTTAAAATTCCGATGCCATCTTACCTTAGGGAAGATGGTGTTGGCATCCAGGCCACTGTCACCGCCCACCCGACCTCCTGATCGCTGTGATTGGCTGTTCAATTCTGAACAGCTCCAATCCTAGGCTGGTCACAGCCAGGTCACCAGCAGTTGCCAGGGTGACCAGGAAAGCTCTGATTGGTGGGATCGATGTTATGCTCGATCCCACCAATGACAGGTCACAGCAGCAGTATGACCGCTCTGTGACCTGTCTGTGACCTGCCTGACCTGTGTATAACCGCTCTGCAGGGGTCCTCACTTTAGCTGAGGATTCCTACAGAGCGGTTATACTGCTGGATCTCCCTGCTGGATCTTGTGAACAAAAAAGCACCACAGCAGTTTAAATATCCAAAGTAGCAAAAAGGTATATTTTATTTATAAAAAATAGAGAAACAGGTACATTTGAAAGCATGGGAACACATATAACAACACAGCACTATAGTGCCCAAAGAGAGCTGTGGACGGTATCCATATAGTATATTAAAAAAAGGTAATGGTAGAAGCAAGGATTTAACATGGCGTAATCCCTTATGAAGCCATGCTTGGCTCCCCAGGTACTAGTAATAGGAAATACATAAGGCAATATAGTGAATACGCTAGGATAGCAACATACCAGGGTATAATGTCCGTCACCACGCCGTCCACTGCGATCCCCGACGCGCGTTTCGGTTAAGAAACCTTCCTCAGGGGGCATGTCTAACAACTAAAAAGTGCTGTCTTATATAGTGTAGATGTATACCGCCAAAGCGGAACCGGAAATCCATCACCATTCACAAAGTACCGCCAACGTAAACCGGAAGTAGTGGGACATCACTACAGCGTCGCCATGGCGACGCCAGAAGGGCGTCGCTGAAGCGTCACAAAATCATCGCCGAAGCGTCACAATAATGACGCAAGTGTAGATTCAGTGAAAAAATCAAAACGCTAATGCCCACATAAAATAACGAAACCGGAAACGCTGAGGCGTCACCATAGAGACCAACATGGTTGGTACGCCGCTATCCAGTCAGCTGATGCTGGAACACATGGGGCCCCATGTGACCAGGTAACAGACTGACAACAAGGGGCGGAGTCACAACAACAGAATGGTATACATAGACAAATAAGCCGCATAAGAGGCGGAAAAATACTACAAGACAGAAAGAAGAAGACATATATAGGAGAAAAATCACACACAGTATCCTATGGAGTAAGGACCGAATATATATGGAGATACTACATATAAATATATAAATATGGAGATATATGACATATTCAAATCTCAAACGTAATCCGGATATACCGAAGTTTGGGACTAGATCTCGGGGTACAAAGTATAAGTTAATATAATAATATAGATAACAAATATAAACATAGTACAAACAGTCAAAACGGATCATCAGACCAAAGCTGTATATATATACAGAGAAAGGAATATGAAACAACAATATATGAAATATCACAATAAATATATGTATAAACAATGTCCGAACATATCCATAATCTTGAATAAGAGTAACATCAGAAGATCCAGATGAAAAAGCAGATCCGGTAGACAGCATGAACCCCCGTATATTTGCTGATATCATCCACATAAAGGGTATATCTCCGGTCACGAACCCACATAAGGCATATAGATACTAAAAGTAAAAAACACTGGTTAAAAATGAATAAAAGAACATAGTGCAGCGTTATGCATATGTATGGTGCGCAGGGGCGAGGCGACTATAGGAAGGGAGCAAAGGGAAGGTTCTCGTTCAGTCCATATGGATGGACTGTCTTTAGTGTCCATATCCAACGTGACTCCATCATACCCAGCCGTTTAGATAATTGGCCTCCCCGGATATTGATCCGGAGGGCATCAATGCCACGTACCCGTAAAAGTGATCCATCACAGGCATGGAATGACTTAAAGTGCCTAGGTAATGTCTTGAGGGTGGAAGCGTCCACCTGCGTAGATGCCGCCTGAATGTCTAGGACGTGCTCCCGAACACGGACCTTCAGCTGGCGGGTTGTTAACCCGACATATATTAAGCCACAAGGGCAAGTGTTGTGAATTAGACTTTTTGGCTCCCTCTTGTGGTTACTAGTGATATGACTCTGGGATTGTCTTTCCTCAGTTTGGCACCCACCTGGGTCGTTAGTCCAGGGGTGTTGCTATATAAACTTCCTGGATCCTTAGTCCAGTGCCTGGCATCGTTGTAATCAGATCCTTTCTGTTTGCTCCTGTCTGCTGGTCCTGGTTCGTGCAAAATTAAGCTAAGTCCTGCTTCTTTGTTTTTTGGTTATTTGCTTTGCTCTTATTTTTGTCCAGCTTGTACTAAATGTGATTCCTGACTTTGCTGGAAGCTCTAGGGGGCTGGTGTTCTCCCCCCGGGCCGTTAGACGGTTCGGGGGTTCTTGAATATCCAGCGTGGATATTTTGTTAGGGTTTTTGCTGACCATATAAGTCATCTTACTATATTCTGCTATTAGCTAGTGGGCCTCTCTTTGCTAAATTCCTAGCTCATTCTTACGTTTGTCTTTTCCTCTTACCTCACCGTTATTATTTGTTGGGGGCTTGTATCCAACTTTTGGGGTCTTTTCTCTGGAGGCAAGAAAGGTCTTTCTTTTCCCTTCTAGGGTTAGTTAGTTCTCCGGCTGGCGCGAGACGTCTAGAACCAACGTAGGCACGTTCCCCGGCTGCTGCTATGTGTGGTGCTAGGATTAGATATATGGTCAGCCCAGTTACCACTGCCCTATGAGCTGGTTTTTTGTGTTTGCAGACTTAGTAATTATTTCTGAGACCCTCTGCCATTGGGGTCATAACAGTTATGCCAGGCCAACATTGAATGTTTAATGCATTGCAGAAGTGGGATAATAAGAAAGGAAATTCTGAGGTTTTTTTTTTTTTTCCTCTCTTCCTCCCCTTTACCTCTGAGTGGCTTGTGCTTGCTGCAGACATGAATGTCCAGACCTTGATTACAAGTGTAGACCAGCTTGCTGCTCGTGTGCAGGGCATACAAGATTTTGTTACCAGTAGTCCTATGTCTGAACCTAAAATACCTATTCCTGAACTGTTTTCTGGAGACCGATTTACATTTAGGAATTTCAGGAATAATTGTAAATTGTTTCTATCTCTGAGACCCCGTTCATCTGGAGACTCAGCTCAGCAAGTAAAAATTGTTATCTCTTTTTTACGGGGTGACCCTCAGGATTGGGCTTTCTCGCTAGCGCCAGGAGATCCAGCATTGGCAAATATTGATGCGTTTTTTCTGGCGCTCGGATTGCTTTACGAGGAACCCAATCTTGAAGTTCAGGCAGAAAAAGCCTTGCTGGCCATTTCTCAGGGCCAGGATGAAGCTGAAGTGTATTGCCAAAAATTTCAGAAATGGTCCGTGCTTACTCAATGGAATGAGTGTGCTCTGGCCGCAAATTTCAGAAATGGCCTTTCTGAAGCCATTAAGAATGTGATGGTGGGTTTCCCCATTCCTACAAGTCTGAATGATTCCATGGCGCTGGCTATTCAAATTGACCGGCGTTTGCGGGAGCGCAAAACCGCTAATCCTCTGGTGGTGTTGTCTGAACAAACACCTGATTTAATGCAATGTGATAGAATTCAGACTAGAAATGAGCGGAAAAATCATAGACGTCAGAATGGGTTGTGTTTTTACTGTGGTGATTCTACACATGTTATATCAGCATGCTCTAAATGCCTAACAAGGGTTGTTAGTCCTGTCGCCATTGGTAATTTGCAACCTAAATTTATTTTGTCTGTGACTTTAATTTGCTCATTGTCTTCTTACCCTGTTATGGCGTTTGTGGATTCAGGTGCTGCCCTGAGTCTTATGGATCTGTCATTTGCCAAGCGCTGTGGTTTTGTTCTTGAACCGTTGGTAAATCCTATTCCTCTTAGAGGTATTGATGCTACGCTATTGGCGGAAAATAAACCGCAGTTTTGGACGCAGGTAACCATGTGCATGACTCCTGAACATCGGGAGGTGATTCGTTTTCTTGTTCTGCATAAAATGCATGATTTGGTCGTTTTGGGTCTGCCATGGTTACAGACCCACAATCCAGTCTTGGATTGGAAGGCAATGTCTGTGTCAAGTTGGGGCTGTCAGGGTATTCATGCTGATTCCCTGCCGGTGTCTATTGCTTCCTCTACTCCTTCGGAAGTTCCTGAGTATTTGTCTGATTATCAGGATGTATTCAGCGAGTCCAGGTCCAGTGCTCTGCCTCCTCATAGGGACTGTGACTGCGCCATAGATTTGATTCCAGGTAGTAAATTTCCTAAGGGAAGACTATTTAATCTGTCTGTACCTGAGCATGCCGCAATGCGTTCGTATATCAAGGAGTCTCTGGAGAAGGGGCATATCCGTCCACCCTCTTCCCCTCTTGGTGCGGGATTCTTTTTTGTGGCCAAGAAGGACGGATCTTTGAGACCTTGTATTGACTATCGGCTTCTGAATAAAATCACTGTTAAATTTCAGTATCCTTTGCCTCTGTTGTCGGACTTGTTTGCCCGGATTAAAGGTGCCAAGTGGTTCACCAAGATAGATCTTCGTGGTGCGTACAACCTTGTGCGCATTAAGCAAGGAGATGAATGGAAGACAGCATTTAATACGCCCGAAGGTCATTTTGAGTACTTGGTGATGCCTTTTGGGCTCTCTAATGCTCCCTCAGTGTTTCAGTCCTTTATGCATGATATTTTCCGGAAGTATCTGGATAAATTTATGATTGTTTATCTGGATGATATTCTGGTTTTCTCTGAAGATTGGGACTCACATGTGGAGCAGGTCAGGATGGTGTTTCAGGTTTTGCGTGAGAATGCTTTGTTTGTTAAGGGCTCAAAGTGTCTCTTTGGAGTACAGAAGGTTCCCTTTTTGGGGTTTATTTTTTCCCCTTCTGCTGTGGAGATGGACCCAGTCAAGGTCCGAGCTATTCATGATTGGACTCAACCCACGTCAGTTAAGAGTCTTCAGAAGTTCTTGGGTTTTGCTAACTTCTAGCGTCGTTTTATCGCTAATTTTTCTAGCGTTGTTAAACCTTTGACGGATATGACCAACAAAGGTTCTGATGTTGCTAACTGGGCTCCTGCAGCCGTGGAGGCGTTCCAAGAGTTGAAGCGCCGGTTTACTTCGGCGCCTGTTTTGTGCCAGCCTGATGTCTCACTTCCCTTTCAGGTCGAAGTGGATGCTTCTGAGATTGGGGCAGGGGCCGTTTTGTCGCAGAGAGGCCCTGGTTGCTCGGTAATGAGACCATGTGCTTTCTTCTCTAGGAAGTTTTCGCCTGCTGAGTGGAATTATGATGTTGGCAATCGGGAGTTGCTGGCCATGAAGTGGGCATTTGAGGAGTGGCGTCATTGGCTCGAGGGTGCTAAGCATCGTGTGGTGGTCTTGACTGATCACAAAAATTTGATGTATCTCGAGTCTGCTAAACGCCTGAATCCTAGACAGGCCCGCTGGTCATTGTTTTTCTCCCGTTTTGACTTTGTGGTCTCGTATTTACCAGGTTCAAAGAATGTGAAGGCTGATGCTCTTTCAAGGAGCTTTGTGCCTGACTCTCCTGGAGTCGCAGAGCCAGTTGGTATTCTTAAAGAGGGAGTTATCTTGTCGGCCATTTCTCCTGATTTGCGACGTGTGTTGCAGAGATTTCAGGCTGGTAGACCTGACTCTTGTCCACCTGACAGACTGTTTGTTCCTGATAAGTGGACCAGCAGAGTCATTTCCGAGGTTCATTCCTCGGTGTTGGCAGGGCATCCGGGAATATTTGGCACCAGAGATCTGGTGGCTAGGTCCTTTTGGTGGCCTTCCTTGTCACGGGATGTGCGGTCATTTGTGCAGTCCTGTGGGACTTGTGCTCGAGCTAAGCCTTGCTGTTCTCGTGCCAGCGGGTTGCTCTTGCCCGTGCCTGTCCCGAAGAGGCCTTGGACACACATTTCCATGGATTTCATTTCAGATCTCCCGGTGTCTCAGGGCATGTCTGTCATCTGGGTGGTATGTGATCGCTTTTCTAAAATGGTCCATTTGGTGCCTTTGCCTAAGCTGCCTTCCTCTTCCGATCTGGTTCCTGTGTTCTTTCAGAATGTGGTTCGTTTACACGGCATTCCTGAGAATATTGTGTCTGACAGAGGATCCCAGTTTGTTTCCAGGTTCTGGCGATCCTTTTGTGCTAGGATGGGCATTGATTTGTCGTTTTCGTCTGCCTTTCATTCTCAGACTAATGGACAAACGGAGCGAACTAATCAGACTCTGGAGGCTTATTTGAGGTGTTTTGTTTCGGCAGATCAGGATGATTGGGTGACCTTCTTGCCGTTGGCTGAGTTTGCCCTTAATAATCGGGCTAGTTCCGCTACTTTGGTTTCGCCATTTTTCTGCAACTCTGGTTTCCATCCTCGTTTTTCCTCAGGACATGTGGAGCCTTCTGACTGTCCTGGGGTAGATTCTGTGGTGGATAGGTTGCAGCAGATCTGGAATCATGTGGTGGACAACTTAAAGTTGTCACAGGAGAAGGCTCAGCGTTTTGCCAACCGCCGCCGCGGTGTGGGTCCCCGACTTCGTGTTGGGGATTTGGTATGGCTGTCTTCTCGATTTGTTCCTATGAAGGTCTCCTCTCCTAAATTTAAGCCTCGCTTCATCGGTCCTTACAAGATATTGGAAATCCTTAATCCTGTGTCCTTTCGCTTGGATCTTCCGGTGTCGTTTGCCATTCACAACGTGTTCCATAGGTCTTTGTTGCGGCGGTACGTTGTACCTGTGGTTCCTTCTGTTGAGCCTCCTGCTCCGGTGTTGGTTGAGGGCGAGTTGGAGTACGTGGTGGAGAAGATTTTGGATTCTCGTCTCTCCAGACGGAGGCTTCAGTATCTGGTCAAGTGGAAGGGCTATTGTCAGGAGGATAATTCCTGGGTGGTTGCTTCTGATGTGCATGCGGCCGATTTAGTTCGTGCCTTTCACGCTGCTCATCCTGATCGCCCTGGTGGTCTTGGTGAGGGTTCGGTGACCCCTCCTTAAGGGGGGGGTACTGTTGTGAATTAGACTTTTTGGCTCCCTCTTGTGGTTACTAGTGATATGACTCTGGGATTGTCTTTCCTCAGTTTGGCACCCACCTGGGTCGTTAGTCCAGGGGTGTTGCTATATAAACTTCCTGGATCCTTAGTCCAGTGCCTGGCATCGTTGTAATCAGATCCTTTCTGTTTGCTCCTGTCTGCTGGTCCTGGTTCGTGCAAAATTAAGCTAAGTCCTGCTTCTTTGTTTTTTGGTTATTTGCTTTGCTCTTATTTTTGTCCAGCTTGTACTAAATGTGATTCCTGACTTTGCTGGAAGCTCTAGGGGGCTGGTGTTCTCCCCCCGGGCCGTTAGACGGTTCGGGGGTTCTTGAATATCCAGCGTGGATATTTTGTTTGGGTTTTTGCTGACCATATAAGTCATCTTACTATATTCTGCTATTAGCTAGTGGGCCTCTCTTTGCTAAATTCCTAGCTCATTCTTACGTTTGTCTTTTCCTCTTACCTCACCGTTATTATTTGTTGGGGGCTTGTATCCAACTTTTGGGGTCTTTTCTCTGGAGGCAAGAAAGGTCTTTCTTTTCCCTTCTAGGGTTAGTTAGTTCTCCGGCTGGCGCGAGACGTCTAGAACCAACGTAGGCACGTTCCCCGGCTGCTGCTATTTGTGGTGCTAGGATTAGATATATGGTCAGCCCAGTTACCACTGCCCTATGAGCTGGTTTTTTGTGTTTGCAGACTTAGTAATTATTTCTGAGACCCTCTGCCATTGGGGTCATAACAGGCAAGACGCATAATACACTACGTACCTCGTTGTACATGTAATGCGCTGTCTAATGTCAAAGGTTCTCTTGCCACTGGAGTCCGTGAAGGTAGCACATCGGTCGACATTGGTACAGGCAATACATCTGCCGCAGGGGGCGCAACCCACCCCACCGCGGCCCATATCCAAAAACGTCAATGGACGAGGTCCCACATAATGACTCTGTGTCAAATGGTCTCTGAGATTTTTAGAGCGACGAAACGTAATCAGTGGTTTAACAGGGAGAAACCCGCTGATTATGGGATCAATTTTAAGGATGGGCCATGCTTTTTCAAGCACAGACCTCACCCTACTGGATTGGGAGTTAAAGGTGGTGATAAACCTCACTTGATCACCTTGACGTCCAGTATTAGATCTTGGGGCTGTGGGAGAAGGACCTATTCCTGTCCGATGAACAGGGGTCGGTGGACCGTGTACCGCTTTGGACCCGGTACATCGACGATATCTTCTTCATCTGGCAGGGCACACCCATCGACCTTGCGCAATTTATTTCGACACTTAACAGCAATGACCGTAACATCCATTTGACGTTTGTATGGAGAATAGATTTTTTGGACGTCACCATCTCCAGGGATGCCGCAGATATGGCTCAGACAGATATCTTTAGGAAGAGTACTGCTACCAACACACTTCTCCACGCTTCGTCGGGACATCCACCCCATATGATTAGATCTGTTCCCACTGGACAATTTTTGAGACTACGGCGCATTTGTTCTACGGACGTAGACTTTGAGAAAAGAGCTTCGGACTTAAGGGAACGGTTCTTGGCAAGGGGATATAGTGGTAGAATAATCAAAAAAGCATACCACCGTGCTAAATATACCTCTCGCCAACAACTGCTGTATGGGACTAGATCTAATACTGGACGTCAAGGTGATCAAGTGAGGTTTATCACCACCTTTAACTCCCAATCCAGTAGGGTGAGGTCTGTGCTTGAAAAAGCATGGCCCATCCTTAAAATTGATCCCATAATCAGCAGGTTTCTCCCTGTTAAACTACTGATTACGTTTCGTCGCTCTAAAAATCTCAGAGACCATTTGACACAGAGTCATTATGTGGGACCTCGTCCATTGACGTTTTTGGATATGGGCCGCGGTGGGGTGGGTTGCGCCCCCTGCGGCAGATGTATTGCCTGTACCAATGTCGACCGATGTGCTACCTTCACGGACTCCAGTGGCAAGAGAACCTTTGACTAGTGTTGAGCATTCCGATGCTGCAAGTATCGGGTATCGGCCGATACTTGCTGTATCGGAATTTCCGATACCGAGATCCGATATTTTTGTGATATCGGGTATCGGTATCGAAACAACATTAATGTAAAAATGTGTAAAAGAAAGAATTAAAATAAAAAATATCGCTATACTCACCTGTCCGACGCAGCCTGGACCTCAGCGAAGGAACCGGCAGCGTTGTTTGTTTAAAATTCGCGCTTTTACTTGGTTACGTGAATTCCCGGCTTGTGATTGGTCAGGGCGGCCATGTTGCCGGGACGCGGACCAATCACAGCAAGCCGTGACGAAATTACGTCACGGCTTGCTGTGATTGGTCCGCGTCCCGGCAACATGGCCGCCCTGACCAATCACAAGCCGGGAATTCACGTAACCAAGTAAAAGCGCGAATTTTAAACAAACAACGCTGCCGGTTCCCTCGCTGAGGTCCCGGCTGCGTCGGACAGGTGAGTATAGCGATATTTTTTATTTTAATTCTTTCTTTTACACATTTATATGGTTCCCAGGGCCTGAAGGAGAGTTTCCTCTCCTTCAGACCCTGGGAACCATCAGGGATACCGTCCGATACTTGAGTCCCATTGACTTGTATTGGTATCGGGTATCGGTATCGGATTGGATCCGATACTTTGCCGGTATCGGCCGATACTTTCCGATACCGATACTTTCAAGTATCGGACGGTATCGCTCAACACTACCTTTGACATTAGACAGCGCATTACATGTACAACGAGGTACGTAGTGTATTATGCGTCTTGCCCTTGTGGCTTAATATATGTCGGGTTAACAACCCGCCAGCTGAGGGTCCGTGTTCGGGAGCACGTCCTAGACATTCAGGCGGCATCTACGCAGGTGGACGCTTCCACCCTCAAGACATTACCTAGGCACTTTAAGTCATTCCATGCCTGTGATGGATCACTTTTACGGGTACGTGGCATTGATGCCCTCCGGATCAATATCCGGGGAGGCCAATTATCTAAACGGCTGGGTATGATGGAGTCACGTTGGATATGGACACTAAAGACAGTCCATCCATATGGACTGAACGAGAACCTTCCCTTTGCTCCCTTCCTATAGTCGCCTCGCCCCTGCGCACCATACATATGCATAACGCTGCACTATGTTCTTTTATTCATTTTTAACCAGTGTTTTTTACTTTTAGTATCTATATGCCTTATGTGGGTTCGTGACCGGAGATATACCCTTTATGTGGATGATATCAGCAAATATACGGGGGTTCATGCTGTCTACCGGATCTGCTTTTTCATCTGGATCTTCTGCTGTTACTCTTATTCGAGATTATGGATATGTTCGGACATTGTTTATACATATATTTATTGTGATATTTCATATATTGTTGTTTCATATTCTTTTCTCTGTATATATACAGCTTCGGTCTGATGATCCGTTTTGACTGTTTGTACTATGTTTATATTTGTTATCTATATTATTATATTAACTTATACTTTGTACCCCGAGATCTAGTCCCAAACTTCGGTATATCCGGATTATGTTTGAGATTTGAATATGTCATATATCTCCATATTTATATATTTATATGTAGTATCTCCATATATATTCGGTCCTTACTCCATAGGATACTGTGTGTTATTTTTCTCCTATATATGTCTTCTTCTTTCTGTCTTGTAGTATTTTTCCGCCTCTTATGCGGCTTATTTGTCTATGTATACCATTCTGTTGTTGTGACTCCTCCCCTTGTTGTCAGTCTGTTACCTGGTCACATGGGGCCCCATGTGTTCCAGCATCAGCTGACTGGATAGCGGCGTACCAACCATGTTGGTCTCTATGGTGACGCCTCAGCGTTTCCGGTTTCGTTATTTTATGTGGGCATTAGCGTTTTGATTTTTTCACTGAATCTACACTTGCGTCATTATTGTGACGCTTCGGCGATGATTTTGTGACGCTTCAGCGACGCCCTTCTGGCGTCGCCATGGCGACGCTGTAGTGATGTCCCACTACTTCCGGTTTACGTTGGCGGTGCTTTGTGAATGGTGATGGATTTCCGGTTCCGCTTTGGCGGTATACATCTACACTATATAAGACAGCACTTTTTAGTTGTTAGACATGCCCCCTGAGGAAGGTTTCTTAACCGAAACGCGCGTCGGGGATCGCAGTGGACGGCGTGGTGACGGACATCCTAGCGTATTCACTATATTGCCTTATGTATTTCCTATTACTACTAGTACCTGGGGAGCCAAGCATGGCTTCATAAGGGATTACGCCATGTTAAATCCTTGCTTCTACCATTACCTTTTTTTAATATACTATATGGATACCGTCCACAGCTCTCTTTGGGCACTATAGTGCTGTGTTGTTATATGTGTTCCCATGCTTTCAAATGTACCTGTTTCTCTATTTTTTATAAATAAAATATACCTTTTTGCTACTTTGGATATTTAAACTGCTGTGGTGCTTTTTTGTTTGCTTAGTGTTTATTGTAGTTTATCCAATATGGTCCATATACAGTTAGGTCCATATATATTTGGACAGAGGCAACATTTTTCTAATTTTGCTTATAGACATTACCACAATTAATTTTAAACAAAACAATTCAAATGAAGTTGAAGTTCAGACTTTCAGCTTTCATTTGAGGGTATCCACAATAAAATTGGATGAAGGGTTTAGGAGTTTCGGCTCCTTAACATGTGCCACCCTGTTTTTAAAGGGACCAAAAGTAATTGGACAATTGACTCCAAGGCTATTTCATGGACAGGTGTGGGCAATCCCTTCGTTATGTCATTCTCAATTAAGCAGATAAAAGGCCTGGAGTTGATTTGAGGTGTGGTGCTTGCATTTGTAAGGTTTTGCTGTGAAGTAAACATGCGGTCAAAGGAGCTCTCCATGCAGGTGAAACATGCCATCCTTAAGCTGCGAAAACAGAAAAAACCCATCGGATAAATTGCTACAATATTAGGAGTGGCAAAATCTACAATTTGGTACATCCTGAGAAAGAAAGAAAGCACTGGTGAACTCATCAATGCAAAAAGACCTGGGCGCCCACGGAAGACAACAGTGGTGAATGATCGCAGAATAATCTCCATGGTGAAGAGAAACCCCTTCACAACAGCCAACCAAGTGACCAACACTCTCCAGGAGGTCGGCGTATCAATATCCAAATCTACCATAAAGAGAAGACTGCATGAAAGTAACTACAGAGGGTTCACTGCACGGTGCAAGCCACTCATAAGCATCAAGAATAAAAAGGCTAGACTGGACTTTGCTAAAAAACATCTAAAAAAGCCAGCACAGTTCTGGAAGAACACTCTTTGGACAGATGTAACCAAGATCAACCTCTACCAGAATGATGGAAAGAGAAAAGTATGGCGAAGGCTTGGTACAGCTCATGATCCAAAGCATACCACATCATCTGTAAAACACGGCGGAGGCAGTGTGATGGCTTGGGCATGCATGGCTGCCAGTGGCACTGGGTCACTAGTGTTTATTGATGATGTGACACGGGACAGAAGCAGCCGAATTAATTCTGAGGTATTCAGAGCCATACTGTGTGCTCAGATCCAGCCAAATGCAGCCAAACTGATTGGTCGTCGTTTCATACTACAGATGGACAATGACCCAAAACATAAAGCCAAAACAACTCAGGAGTTTATTAAAGCAAAGAAGTGGAATATTCTTGAATGGCCAAGTCAGTCACCTGATCTCAACCCAATCGAGCAGCATTTCACTTGTTATAGACTAAACTTCAGACAGAAAGGCCCACAAACAAACAGCAACTGAAAACCACCACAGTGAAGGCCTGGCAGAGCATCAAAAAGGAGGAAACACAGCATCTGGTGATGTCCATGAGTTCAAGACTTCAGGCAGTCATTGGCAACACAGGGTTTTCAACCAAGTACTAAAACTTAACATTTTATTTAAAATTATTGAATCTGTCCAATTACTTTTGGTCCCTTTAAAAACAGGGTGGTACATGTTAAGGATCTGAAACTCCTAAACCCTTCATCCAATTTTAATGTGGATACCTTCAAATGAAAGCTGAAAGTCTGAACTTCAACTGCATCTGAATTGTTTTGTTTAAAATTCATTGTGGTAATGGCTATAACCAAAATAAGAAAAATGTTGTCTCTGTCCAAATATATATGGACCTAACTGTATGTGAGGGGGACCATACATTATATTCTTGGCTCTAATGTTGGGCCCTGTACTTAGGTCTTCTTTCCCTGCACATATAGGATGTCAATGTTGATATATTTACTGCTGGATCTTGTGCCTGGATCTCCCTGCTGTGCTGGGTATTGTGGTGCCACAGCAGTCTGTAGCACCACAATCCATGCTAAAGAAAGAAGACAACTAAACGTAAGTTTTAGCCCTGATCTCTGCCCAATTCCCCTTCATCCACCCCAATCCCACATCCACCCCAATCCCCCCCTTCCCCCTCTTTTTACCCCCCTCCACCCCATTTGCACCGCACATTTAGTAGCCGCCGAGTGTTAATTGGTGATGCAGTTCACCGATCAATGCTCATGCTCGCTTTTTTTCCCTCAGCCCCCTTTGCGCCAACTCCGTACACACATCCTGCAGCTGCCAAACTTTGATAAGAAACGCAGTTCACTTATCAGAGTTTGTGCCTGCCGTTTTCCTTTTTTTTTTTCACCCCCCTTTGCACCACCTGACTACAACTGTACGTTTTGATCACTGATCCCTGCCCAATCCCCACATCCACCCCATCCCCCTTCCCCCTCTTTTTACCCCCCTCCACCCCCCTTTGCACCTCCTTCCGTGCGTCCATTTAACAGCCGCCGAGCGTTCATTGGTGATGTAGTTCACCGATCAACTCTCGCGCTCGCTTTTTTTTCCCTCGGCCCCTTTGCGCAACCTCTGTACACACTTCCCGCAGCTGACAAACTTTGATAAGTGACGCAGTTCACTTATCAGAGTTTGTGCCTGCCGTTTTCTGTTTTCTTTTTTTTTTTCACCCCCCCCTTGCCCGACCCCCGTGCGCACATCAAGCAGCCGCCAAACTTTGATAAGTGAAACAGTTCACTTATCAGAGCTGGGCCTGCTGTTTTAGACACTTTTACTTTTTTTTGTCATCTCCGTGCGCACATCCAGCAGCCGCCGAATTTTGATAAGTGACTCAAATTCACTTATCAGAGCTAGGGCCTGCTGTTTTAGACTTTTCTTTTCACAGTTTTTTTTCTCCTTTTAGCATTTTCTTTTCAGATAATAGTTTGCACAAATCACTATCCCCCCACACACATACACATACAGTTATCAATAAAATACACCCAAGCACCATATTCACACAAAAATGTCCCGCTCGTCCCTTTCGTCCCAACAGCGCTATTCATTGGAGGAGGCATATTCTTTCCTTGCCTCCGACATTGATAGCGAGGGAGAGGATCCCACTTTTCTTTACTTTTCCGATTCTTCATCCTCATCCTCTTCTTCCTCCTCCTCATCTTCCTCCTCGGGTCCTGCGGAACCGCCACGCAGACGCCCCAGTACAGAAGATGAGGAAGCGCCCACCATTCCTGAACCAGCGCTCCCCACTGCGGACCCCATATGGACCTTGCCCCCAGAAATTTACGAGACACTGATTCCAGATTTTGTGGCAGAATCAGGAATCAAGTTTGACACCGCTGGCCTCACAGAAACAGACTTTTTCAAAGTCTTTTTCTTTGAGGATTATATTAATAACCTCATGGTGGAGCAAACTAATTTGTATGCTCATCAATTTTTGGAGCAAAACCTCGGTTCATCATTTTCCAACTGGTCTCCTGTAGACGCAGTTGAAATGATGCAGTTTTGGGGCCTGGTCCTCCACATGGGGATCGTGAAGAAGCCAGAAATTCGGCAATATTGGAGTGTAGATATTTTATATAACGCTCCATTGTTCCGAATGGTAATGGTTCGGAAGCGTTTTGAGGCCATCCATAAGTTCCTGCATTATTCCGATAATGCACAGTGTCCCGCACGAGATGACCCCAACTTTGACCGTCTGTTCAAAGTTCGACCGGTCATCGAACACTTCAACAAAAAGTTTTCTGAAGTGTACGTGCCCAAAAGGGACATCTGCATGGATGAGTCCTTGGTCCATTGTAAGGGGCGGCTCTGATTCCGTCAATACCTGCCCAATAAGAGGGCCAGGTACGGAATCAAACTCTACAAGCTGTGTGAGAGTACCTCAGGGTACATCCACAGGTTTAGAGTGTACGAAGGGAAGGACACCAGGATTGAACCCCCTGAGTGTCCTCCTGTCCTGGGAGTGAGTGGGAAGATTGTGTGGGATTTGGTGCACCCACTGCTGGATAAAGGTTATCACCTCTATACCGATAACTTTTATACCAGCGTCCCACTCTACAAATCCCTCTCTGCGCGAGGTACCGCAGCCTGCGGTACTGTCCGCAAAAATCAGAGAGGCCTCCCGAAGACGCCACTTGGGCAGATGCTCAGAAAAGGTGAGAGCAGAGCCCAATGTAGCGACCACCTACTGGTGGTCAAGTACAAGGACAAGAGGGATGTCCTTCTCTTGACCACCATACACGGTGATGGCAGCGCCCTCAGCACTGTACGGGGTACCTCTACACAGGTCTGCAAACTGGACTGTGTACTTGGGTACAACAAAAGCATGGGGGGCGTTTATCTCTCTGATCAACTCCTCCAACCGTACAGTGCTTTGAGAAAGGCCAAGGTGTGGTACAAAAAGCTGGCCGTGCACATTGTACAAATGGCATTGCTCAACGCTTTCCTGCTGTCACGATGTGCACGCCACACCGATACGTCATACCTTCAGTTCCAGGAGGTAGTGGTTAAGGCCCTGATATTTGGCACTCCGGAAGGAGCGGGCCCCAGTACTTCCGGAACTGAAGGTGCTCGTATTGTACCAGGCCAGCATTTTCTGGTGGTCCCGCCAACTGGAAGAAAAGGTAAGCCGCAAAAAAGGTGCCGAGTGTGTTACAAAAGGGGAATACGCAAGAACACCATTTATCAATGCGACACCTGCCCCAAAAAACCTGGCCTGTGTATGAAGGATTGCTTCAAATTGTACCACACCTCCAAGCACTACTAATTACCTTTACAGGAAACCGTACATTAGTTCCAAAAAGGGGGCACATCTAGATAAGTTCCTTGGAGGTCTAGGTTCCAAAATGATGTCACTTGTGTTTTTTTTTTTACTGTTTAGGCACATTAGGGGTTCTGCAAACGGAACATGATGACCACAGACCATTTCATCAAAGTCTGCATTCCAAAACGTCACTAATTCCCTTTCGAGCCCCAACATGTGCCTAAAAATTTTTTTTTTTCCCACATATGGGGTACCAGTGTAATCAGGACAATTTGCAAAACAACTTTTGATGTCCAATTTCTCCTGTTACCCTTGGGAAAATTAAAAATTGGGGACTAAAAGATCATTTTTGTGGGAAAAAATAGGATTTTTTATTTTCATGCCTGGGCATTATAAACTTTAGTGAAGCACTTGGGGGTTCAAAATTCTCAACACACACCTAGATAAGTTCCTTAGGGGGTCCAGTTTCCAAAATGGGGTTACTTGTAGGGGGTTTCTACTGTTTAGGCACATCAGAGGCTCTGCAAACGGAACATGATGCCCGCAGAACATTCCATCAAAGTCTGCATTCCAAAACGTCACTACTTCCCTTTCGAGCCCCAACGTGTGCCCAAACATTAGTTTTCTTCCACATGTGGGGTACCAGCATACTCAAGACAAACTGGACAACAGCTGTTGTGGTCCAATTTCTCCTGTTACCCTTGGGAAAATTAAAAATTGGGGACTAAAAGAACATTTTTGTGGGAAAAAATAGGATTTTTTACTGTCACTCCTGAGCATTATAAACTTTAGTGAAGCACGTGGGGGTTCAAAATTCTCACCACACACCTAGATAAGTTCCTTAGGGGGTCCAGTTTCCAAAATGGGGTCACTTGTGGGGGGTTTCTACTGTTTAGGCACATCAGGGGCTCTGCAAACGCGACATGGCGTCTGATCTCAATTCCAGCCAAATTTAGCTTGAAAAAGTCAAATGGCGCTTCCTTTCCTTCTGAGCCCTGTCGTACGCCCAAACAGTAGTTTCCCCCCACATATGGGGTATTAGCGTACTCAGGACAAATTGTACAACAACTTTTGGGGTCCAATTTCTGTTGTTACTCTTGGGAAAATAAAAAATTGGGGACTAAACCATCATGTTTGTGGAAAAAATAGGATTTTTTATTTTCACGCCCGGGCGTTATAAACTTCTGTGAAGCACTTGGGGGTTCAAAGAGCTCACCACACATCTAGATAAGTTCCTTAGGGGGTCTAGTTTCCAAAATGGGGTCACTTGTGGGGGGTTTCTACTGTTTAGGCACATCAGGGGCTCTGCAAACGTGACATGTTATCCAGCCAAATTTAGCTTGAAAAAGTCAAACGGCGCTCCTTTCCTTCCGAGCCCTGTCGTGCGCCCAAACAGTAGTTCCCCCCCACATGTAGGGTATCAGCGTACTCAGGACAAATTGGACAACTTTTGGGGTCCAATTTCTCCTGTTACCCTTGGGAAAATAAAAAATTGGGGACTAAACCATCATGTTTGTGGAAAAAATAGGATTTTTTATTTTCACGCCCGGGCGTTATAAACTTCTGTGAAGCACTTGGGGGTTTAAAGTGCTTACCACACATCTAGATAAGTTCCTTAGGGGGTCTAGTTTCCAAAATGGGGTCACTTGTGGGGGGTTTCTACTGTTTAGGCACATCAGGGGCTCACCAAATGTGACATGGCGTCTGATCTCAATTCCAGCCAAATTTAGCTTGAAAAAGTCAAATGGCGCTCCTTTCCTTCCGAGCCCTGCCGTGCGCCCAAATAGTGGTTCCCCCCACATTCGGAATATCAGTGGACTCAGGACAAATTGGACAACAACTTTTGAGGTCCATTTTCTTGTTTTACCTTTGGGAAAATAAAAAATTGTTGCTGAAATATAATTTTTGTGACTAAAAAGTAAAATGTTCATTTTTTCCTTCCACGGTGCTTCTGCTCCTGTGAAACACCTGAAGGGTTGATAAACTTCTTGAATGTGATTTTGAGTACCTTCAGGGGTGCAGTTTTTAGAATGGTGTCACTTTTGGGTTTTTTCTACCATGTAGACCCCTTAAAGTGACTTCAAATGTTAGGTGGTCCCTAAGAAAATGATTTTGTAAATTTTGTTGGAAAAATGAGAAATCACTGGTTAACTTTTAACCCTTATAACTCCCTAACAAAAAAAAATTCTGGTTCCAAAATTATGCTGATGTAAAGTAGACATGTGGGAAATGTTACTTATTAAGTTTTTTGTGGACATAATTCTGTGATTTAAGGGCATAAAAATTCAAAGTGGGAAAATTGCGAAATTTTCAAAATTTTCGCCAAATTTCCATTTTTTTTCACAAATAAACGCAGGTAATATCAAAGAAATTTTACCTCTAACATGAAGTACGATATGTCACGAGAAAACAGTGTCACAATCATCAGGCTCCGTTGAAGTGTTCCAGAGTTATAACCTCATAAAGGGACAGTGATCAGAAATGTAAAAATTGGCCCGGTCATTAACATGCAAACCATCCTTGGGGGTAAAGGGGTTAAGCAGGTTTGCCAAATTTTAGTTTTTGACATCATTCTTTTATGACTACACCATGACTGTTGTGAGACACCTTATGGGTGACCAAAGTTTTTTAGGTGGAGGTTAAGTGCAATTCTGCTAAGCAGTTCGCAAAAGAGGTCCAACTGCATCAGATATTTTGCAACATGCTTGTCGCACTGCCCTCGGAGTCGCAATGTGATCACATTCACTTATATTGCTCTGCAATGTAGCAGCAAAATATATAGAATATTAGTTACGTGACAGGTGTCACTGCCAAAATCACCACAAAGTTCTAGACTGTTTTTAAGTTTTTTAATGTTTAAAACCCGTGATCAAAGTGCAGGTATAATGCTTGCCATTTTTCTGTATGAAGCTTCATATTCCATGTTCTAATAAATCATTGATATTTTATTCATCTACAGCTTAGGCTAGGTTCACATTGCGTTAGGGCAATCCGTTTAGCGCTAGCGCTAGCGGATTGCGCTAACGCAATGTTTATTTAGGGGCCGCATTAGGGGTCGCGGTAACGTCCCCGCTCTCACAGATCCCCGATCTGCGAGAGCGGGGAACGGACCTCAGGCGCACCGCGGACGCTGCAAGCAGCGTCCGAGGTGCGCCACAGAAGAACGGCACATCGCTAGCGCGAGCCGAAAGAGGCACGCGCTAGTGATGCGCTACAGGGAAACTTCACATTGCTGTCAATGGATGCGCTAACGGACCCGTTGCACGGCGTTAATTGCGACACTTTCGCCGTGCAACGCTGTCCGTTAGCGTGCACACATTAACGCAATGTGAACCTAGCCTTAGATTGACATTGTAATTCTGCCACCAATATAGTCTGGGAATATCCTCCCTACCACAAAAGTACTTACATGTCGCCAAGAGTACAAATCATATCTTAAAGCAGTGTTCCCTAACTCCGGTCCTCAAGAGCCACCAACAGGTCATGTTTTCAGGATTTCCTTAGTATTGCACAGGTGATAATTGCATCACCTGTGCAATACTAAGGAAATACTGAAAACATGACCTGTTGGTGGCTCTTGAGGACCGGAGTTCCCTGTCTTAAAGGGAATCTGCCAGCGGGATTTCACAACCCAAACAATTTATATATGTATCTGGCTATTTTAAAATGAAATGTAATAATACCTTTACGTGACCAGTCTGTTCCTCCATTATTAAGAAATCAGTGTTTGAATTGATATGCAAATGAGGCTTTGCATCAGATCCATCTGTCATCACTCCAGCTCTATTCCCGCACAGCGCCGCCTTATCATGCTTGACTGATGACTCCTTTGCTTAAAGTCACACAGCATAGAAGCTGTCAATCAAAGCAGGAGGAGGTGGCGCTGAGCAGGGAATAGAGCTGGAGTTGCAGAGGCTCAGGTCTACAAATAGATCTTAAGCCTCATTTACATGTCAATTCAAACACTGATTTCTCAGTAACAACAGAAGGGACTGGCCTTGTAAAGATATTGCTGGACTTGTCTGGGAAAGAGCTATATGGGTGTATAACTAGTTTGATGTGTAAAATCCTGCTAACAGATTCCCTTTAACCACATACTGTCACCTTCTTGCCTTTTCATGTTACTGCATTGGATGTGCTACATTTTATTAGCACTTAAAAAGGCAATGATTATTCACATCGAGATTGTGGTCATAGGGGTACCACTGTCTACCAGCATAGTTGTAGCAGGGAAAATGGAGCACTATCAGTGTGTGATGTGATCAATTAACTCTTTGCATGCTGCAGTCAATAGCAACCACTAAATGAAATGGTGCAAGAGAGTAAGATTGTTACCTCTGCCACGCCATTGCTCCGTGCAGCGCAATCACGAAGCGCTGGTGGTTGCTTTAACAATTAGAGGCCTAACATTGGTCTTCAGTGTGACTTAAATCAAACCCTAAAAAATTGTCCTTGGTTTAATTTCTTAATGAATTATCACGTTCATGTACATGATTGCGGGGTTTTCTCCACACAAGTATGATACCAGCCATCATACCAGCCAATAAATAGCCATCATCTATGTCTAAAAGCAGCAGCCAGAGCTGTGCTCTGATTGCTGATTTTAACCAGTTTAACAATTAATTCTAAAAAAACAGTCCTTTATACAATTACGTTGCCGAAAAATAAAAAATGTTTGGTACCAGGAGGGTGACAAACGCAAACAAATATGTGGACCTTAAGGCCAAAGTAGATCTGTTCCTCAAAGGGTTAAATAAACGTTTGAGAAGACCCATATTAGCATTTATTTTATTGCTATGGTTTGCTTAATTATTGTGCTGTTTTGAGAGGCTGAGTACTGTATCTGGAACACATTAAAATAACAGTCGTTGGGGAACGTGGCCTGGCTGCACAGGGGACAAGACGTGGCTGACGAAAGTTCCTACAAGATTAAGGAAAAACTAAGGAATAAGTGAGCCCTCTGCTACAAATTGACCTGGAGTCAGTCTGAACTCACCCTACAGCCTTTGAAGATGACACCAGGGCAGTGCAGTCAACTCTCGTCACCCCTGGTTGAGCGGTTGGACAGAGTATGAGGACCCAGCCGGGAGAAGACAGGCGCCATCTTACTACCCCAGGAGGCTGCAGCTGACGGCGGACTAAGACCGGTGGCTTACACCACGGAGGTAACACCTAACAGAAGCGTCAGTCTTCCCCTCTTCCCTCCCTCTACCCACTCCGACTGGCCCCATTACTTCCTGCTGAACTCTGGTGCGCTAAGTGCTACGGGGCTTCCCCTGCTCACATCCAGCGTCTCTTTCCTCTCTCCTGCTGCCCTGCACGAGCAGAGGGACTCCTGCCAGCGGGAGACTCGCGGCGTCTGCTCACTACAGTGGAGCGCGGTTCTCCCTCCCCGCTCTCCCCACCGCTTGCCACCGGGGACGAGATTCTCAGGAACCCTGAGTTGCAGGTACCTGGCAGCTCCCCTCTTCCAAGAACTATTAGGGGGTAATAGCAGCGCTCTGGACCAATTACAATTAAAATGATCAGAAAATACTTTAACATCCATCAAAGCTAATATAGTAGAACTCTGCTGACACCTAGTGTATGCTTGAAGGGTCTGCTCATCCCAGATACTATTATAAGTGCATACATATTACTCTTAATGAATAAAGAATACAAGCATATATCCTTGAGGCTATTATTGGAGGTGTCACATGGCATTATTATGAAGCACCTCCTTTTCTTTTATTAAAGCAGATTATTAAGCTTTTTCCAAAAGTTACCGAACTTAAACAAGGAGGGCATGGGCAGCCCTGGTGAGTTATAACTATTAGATTCTGCACCTTGGGCACAATCATGTACTTAAAAATATAGCAAGCCTCCAAAATTAGAGGTGCAAGAGCAGCGTGGTCTTTAATTAATGCGTCCAAAAAAAACACACAGCCCTATAAGGCTAGGTTCCCATTGCGTTTTAGTGTGAGCGCTAACGGACAGCGTTGCACGGCGAAATTAATGCCGTGCAACGCGTCCGTTAGCGCTCCCATTGCCAGCAATGTTAAAGCGCATTGCTAGCGCGTGTCATTTTCGGCACGCGCTAGCGATGTGCCGTTCTTTTGTAGCGCGCCTCGGACGCTGCTTGCAGCGTCAACGGCACGCCCGAGGTCCGTTCCCCGCTCTCGCAGATCGGGGATCTGCGCTAGCGGGGACGTTTAACGCGACCCCTTAAAAGACATTGCGTTAGCGCAATCCGCTAGCGCTTAGTGCTAAACGGATTGCCCTAACGCAATCTGAACCTAGCCTAACCCAATACTAGATCAATTTCACATTTATTATCTCAACTCACAAAATCAACGAGCTCCAACATGTCATCGTCACAATCAACCTCATTAGGCTCCAAAAGTCCTTCCCAGAGGACACAACAGGCTGACAGGACTCCATCAACAAATATGATACCGATGATGGAAGAACTCTTAGCAACCATTCATAAAACATTTAAGGTCGAGTTATCAACGGCTGTGGACAACTTCACACAACAAATCCAAGGTATTGCGCAGAGAACCAATGATCTGGAGAAAAGAATGGATGACACTGCTGATGCCACCGAATGTGACAGACAGCAATTACAGGAGCAGGATGCCAGAATCAAATTCCTGGAGCTTAAATGTGAGGATCTGGAGAATCGATCATGGCGAGGCAACATCACAGTCAAGGGACTGCCAGAAAGTAATACCAATCTAATGGAGCTGATCTCGAACCTATTTGGTGCACTTTTTCCCAAGCAGACCCCAACACTTTACGTATAACAAGAATACACAGGATGCTGGGTGGGCCCAAACCGGCTGCATCTCCAAGGGACTTTGTCCTTAAACTACATCACGAAGAGGTGAGAGACCTCATACTAGCAGCAGCTCACGACAAAACTAACCTACCAGGGGTCGCAGACACTGTCTCTCTATACCCTGATATCTGCCCGGCGACTTTAGTGTGGAGGAAAGCTATGAAGGACACAACTATGGCGCTATTTAGAGCAAACATCAAATATAGATGGAGGTTCCCACATGCTCTAACTTTCACTCATAACAAATCCACCTACTTCCCAAAAAATCAAGAAAAAGACAAAAGGGCACTAGAAAAAGCAGGTATCCCACAAAATCAAAGACCACACAGAAACTGGATAGAGGTTGGCTGTGTAAGGCCCAATAAACCACAACCACAACTCAGAAAAACGACCCCTTGAGGCCCTATCCAACGGCTCATGTAGACCACTTGATGTTGGGTTGGGTCCAGGGAGCAATTGAAATGCAAAAAACTTAGCTAAAATGATACTTATGCATGATATATTATATAACTGACTGTAAATTGGGCTGTTCTCTTACATCTGGAGAGTACTGTGCCTTTGGAGAAATTATGCCCCGCCACTTCGGGCTATTACTGTTATTGGTCCCCCTGTTAATGGACCAAAACACCTTAGCCCATGTTCTGGTTAATTGTTGTAATTGTTCTCCATGTTTTCCTGTTTCTTTCTATCCCTTTTCCCCACTCCCAAATAACCCAAGGTTGATAAGTACCAAGCATGTAAACAGGTTAGTGGTTGATGTGAGTCAGTCTTCCACACATGCCTTCAGACCAGTTGTCATAATTAGATCCCCTTTGATGTCTACAAATGTATAGAACACTATCACATAATGTGCGGGGTTTCAACTCCCCGTTAAAAAGAAAATGCGCCTTTATCGACTACTTAAAACATTATCCTGATGTTTTTATTTCTACAAGAAACCCATTTCGCCAATAATTAATCTCCCAAATACTTTCACAAATCATACTTGAGATATTTTTCTAGCCTCCTGTGATAAAAAAGGAGAGGAGCAGCTATTTTCCTACATAACTCCTTCCCATTTATACAAGAGGGTACGATTTCAGATAAAGAAAGCAGATACATAATACTTTGGGGAACTGTACAAACTAAACAAATCTGCCTAATCAGTTGCTATGCGCCCCCGACGATGCAAATGAAAACCATCAAATCGATTACGAGACTATTGAATTCCATTACATATGACATTATCATAGGGAGGGGAGACTTTAACCTAACCATAGATGCAGCGCTCGATAGCTCCTATAATAAAACATTGGATATAGCCAAGAGAGAAAAAAATATACTTCAAAACATTCTCAAATCCCACTCTCTGGTTGACACGTGGAGAGAATCACATCATCAATTGAGAGGCTACACTTACTTTTCTAGAATTAATCATACATATTCTAGGATAGACTGGATACTTACCAATTCAGAAAATACACCATCATTCTAATACTCTAGGCACATTCCCTAATCGTGGTCAGATCATGATAGTGTCTTATCAGTATTTAAATTTGAGCTAGTCTTTACAAATGGAGGCTGAATGAATCGTTGTTAACTTAAATTAAATACTCTATTGACCATCCGCACTGAATGGGCAATTAGGTGGACCCAAGTGACTTTCTATTGGTTCTCTAATAAAATGGATTGAATGCTAGCACACAAACTAAAAAATAAAGAACGGCTAAATTCCATTTTTTCTATAAAAGATGAACAGTCTCAAACTACTTTCAATCCAAACAAAATCTATAAAGCATTCCAAAATTTTTACCAAAAATTATACGCTGATACTACAAATTTCTCCACAACTAAATTGGATGACTTTCTAGCTAGTGTTTCTCTGCCATCATTGACCCCAGACTTTGCTGCTACCCTACACTCCCCCATCACTGAGGAGAAAATGATGTCCATTATCAAATGATTAAAAACAGGGAAAGCCCCAGGCCCTGATGGGCTGACCGCCCTACATTATAAAAAATTCCGGAATATCTTAGCTAAGTACATTCAAGCATACTGCAACAGCATGCTGAAAGGTCAAGCAATGCCCCAAGAATTTTATACAGCACATATTTCCATCATCCCAAAACCAAAGAGAGACCTTCTACTCATGAAAAATTACAGGCCTATATCCTTATTAAACGTAGACCTTAAAATCTTCTCTGCTGTTATAGCCGACAAGATCAATAAGTGCCTGCCCAGCTTGGTCCATAGAGACCAAGTTGGGTTCACACCAACAAGACAAGCCCCAGACAACATACGCAAAAATACCCTTAATTCTACTAGCCTTAGACATAGAAAAGGCCTTCAACACTGTCATCTTGACATACCTATTCACCATTATGAACAAAATGGGGATTTCGCAACAACTAATTGATTCACTTAAACTCCTCTATAGCGACCCGGTGGCTTACTTAAAATTGCATTCGACTTGTCCTGAACCAATAATTATCAAAAAGGGAACTAGACAAGGGTGCCCCCTTTCTCCTGCTCTATTTGCTATGGTCATGGAGCCTCTAGCCCAAAAGATTCGCCTACACTCAGACATTTCGGGCCAAACAATAGGCAAACATGAATACAAGGTTAGCCTATTTGCTGATGACATTTGTTAGGTGTCAAGTTCTCACCGCTGCACAGGGGAAATCTCGAACCATATCCGCTGCGGTCTCCCATTCTCCTCCAGCCGCAGTGGAGGTCGGGGTCACATGCTCAGGTCCTGTTGCGGCTCCTATTGAACCATCAGGAAGGTCCCGGAGCGCTACTGCTATAAAAGGTTCGCATGGCCGCTCAGCCATGCCCTAGTGTAAACTTGCTAATGTGTATGTGTGGATGTATGCCTGTCGATGGATGAAAGCTCTGAATCATTCCCATCCCTAGTGTTGTTGCCTGCTCGCGAATGGTGGAAGCTACCTAGTGCCAGATAGTGCTATTCTGCATATCCAGCACACAATTCAGCGTCTCTCAGCAGCGACCACCAGTGCGGCGCCGTGCGCTTAGTGTGCTTTCCTGGCCCTGGTTAGGGTGGTTAGTGGCGCCCACCAGAGCGGCGTTGTACTCTTGTGCAATAAATTATTAGTTCAGTTCTATCCCTGACAGCACAATAGCGGTGTCGAGCGTAAGAGGTCTAAAGGAACTCTCTCCCCTTATCTTGGGACAGAGTTCTGTGACTCTTTACTTGCGCTCTCTGTGCGGTATTGCGGCCCTGTGATGCAACAGGGTTCGCTTCCTTCATACCGGGTGAAGCTAACCCGTGTGTGTATTCACATTATACCACCATCTAGTCCGCCATTACCGAGCAGCAGGTGTCCTTTCTGCACGGTGGACCCCAGACTGCGAACCTCATATACTCTCTAATTATTATTTGGTGCATTCCGCCAGTCCTAACAACCTTTTACTAACATTAACGAACTCTCATGTATCCCTGCCAAATCTTATTAAAACCCTCAAACACTTTGAGGAAATATCAGGACTAAAGGTCAATGTTGACAAATCCGAGATTATGTTTCTCAATACCCCTCCGACAGTCCTAAATTCAATTCTAACTAATTTCCATTTCCAACATACAAAGCGATACATCACCTATTTGGGAATCAATCTCACGCCATCCAAAACTACTTTATTTAAACATAACTATACCCCACTATTACAAAACTTAGTGCAGCCTCTATATAAATAGTCTTTCCCATCTCTTTCCTTTTTGGGGGGAGTCCACTGAGTAAAAATGGTAACACTACCCAAATTTCTGTATTTTTTTCGTTCACTGCCAATTCTGATACCTTCAATGACATTTAAAATGATCCATTTGCATATATTGTGCTTTATATTGACCAACAAAAAGCCACGTCTATCACAACAAATTTTATTCAGGCACAAACGAAAAGGGGGTGTCTCCTTACTGAATTTTACTCATTATTACAGGGTGGCCCAGATAGTCCAACTTGCAGCTGTAAATGCAGAACAGCATACACCACTCTGGCCTCAAATAGAAAGCACTCATATAGCACCCTACTGCTTAGAGAGTCTGATTTGGGCCACTGGACCTTACCAAAGGACCTGGCTACACATTCACCATACACATCTCATTCATAACACCTATGGAGAGCAAACAGGTTTCAATCTGCTCTGTAATCCCACACCACTGCTTTTCAGACTGTTTGATAATCCCATGGTGCCCCCGGGTGTAGCCTCCAGGAACCATACTTGGAGGAAACAGAATAAGATAACTAGATTGCAGTGCTTGACAACACATTTTAACTTAATGTGGAAACAAACATTCACTATGAAATGCCAAGCACCAGTGTCCGAAATTTTCAGACTAGAACAAATATTTAATTTCTTACAAACCGTAACCATCAATACACCAACTGATTTCGAATTGAAATGCTTATATGACGCACTGGGAAAGGGCCTAATATCGCAATTATACACTGCATTTAATCAACCAAAAAAAATCTTGAAGTTAAAAACCATGGAGCAATGGGAAGAAGACCTACAAATCACCCTCTCACCACAGAGTTGGTATAAATGTTATGAAAACATTGTAAAAGGAAGCAATTAGATTTCGCTTACTGAAATGTCTCTTAAATTATTTCATAGAACTCTTCACATCCCCAATTACCTACACAAGATCTACCCTACAATTTCAAATAAGTGCTTCATGGGATGTGTTGTCTTGGGAGATACACTTCACACCTGGTGGACATGACCTATAGTGAAATTCCTTTGGAAAGATGTAATAAAATTAATTAACATCATCCTAAAAAAGGAACTGACCCTCACACTGACTGTACTCCTTTTAGGTGACAGACCAATCAACGCCATTAATAAAACTTGTCGTCTTATCAATTTTTTGAACATGGAAACTAGAAATCACATAGCTGGACAATGGAAAACCAATACATTGTCGATAAAACAGGTTAAGAGACGGATAAATCTAATAATGTTATACGAAAAAATTGAATCCATCAGATTCGATTCTCTTGGAGTCTTCCGAGGTATGTGGGACCCATGGATCCAATCTCAGACTGAAGAAGATTTTTCCAGAATAATGTCAATATCTGTATAACATATAACGCGGACACCTCTAATCGATGGATATGACTTTAGATCTACACTTACACATACCAAAGCTCACAAAATCAACAGACAACCCTGGCACACCAGCCTGACCAAAGAACTGAGGCGAGCTTCCAGGGCTGCTGAGCACAGATGGAAAAGATCGCACTCCAACGAGCACTTCATCGCATTCAAATAGTCCCTCACTACTTTCAAGACCACACTCGCCACAGCTAAACAAACCTACTTCTCATCTCTCATATCCTCCCTGTCTCACAACCCTAAACAGTTATTCAACACCTTCAATTCTCTCCTCCGTCCCCCAGCACCTCCTCCCTCCCCACTTATCTCAGCTGAAGACTTTGCCTCATTTTTCAAGCAGAAGATTGATAACATCAGAGACAGTTTTGGTCAACAACCCCCAGAGCCCCTCCTCCCGACTTCCCAGCCCTCCACCTTCAAAACCAACTTCTCCACCATTACAGAAGATCAACTCTCCACTCTACTCTCAAAATCGCATCTCACCACCTGTGCACTTGACCCGCTCCCATCCCACTTCATCCCAAACCTCACCACAGTCTTCATCCCAACCCTAACCCATCTCTTCAACTTATCACTAACAACTGGTGTTTTCCCCTCAAGCTTTAAACATGCCTCCATCACACCTATCCTCAAAAAGCCCTCTCTTGACCCATCCTCTGTATCTAGCTATCGCCCTATATCACTTCTCCCTTATGCCTCCAAACTACTGGAACAACACGTCTACCTTGAACTGTCCTCCCATCTCTCTTCTTGCTCCCTCTTTGACCGCTTACAATCTGGCTTCCGGTCACACCATTCCACTGAAACTGCCCTAACTAAGGTCATCAATGACCTCTTAACCGCCAAGAGCAAGCGACACTACTCTGTCGTCCTCCTCCTCGACCTGTCGGCTGCCTTTGACACAGTGGACTATTCCCTATTATTACAGACCCTCTCATCCCTTGGCATCACAGACTTGGCCCTATCCTGGATCTCATCATACCTAACAGACCGGACATTCAGCGTCTCCCACACACACCACCTCCTCACCTCGCCCCCTATCTGTCGGAGTCCCATAAGGTTCAGTCCTTGGGCCCCTGCTCTTCTCCATTTACACCTTTGGCCTGGGACACCTCATAGAATCTCATGGCTTTCAGTATCACCTCTATGCTGATGACACACAGATCTACATCTCTGGACCAGATATCACCTCCCTACTAACCAGAATCCCTCAATGTCTGTCCACTATTTCATCCTTCTTCTCCGCTAGATTTCTGAAACTTAACATGGACAAAACAGAATTCATCATCTTTCCCCCATCTCACGCGACCCCCCCAACGAACCTATCCATTACAGTACATGGCTGCCCACTCTCCCCAGTCCCACAAGCTCGCTGCCTCGGGGTAATCCTTGACGCTGATCTCTCCTTCAAACCACATATCCAAGCCCTTTCCACTTCCTGCCGACTTCAACTCAAAAATATTTAACGAATCCGTACATTCCTCAACCAAGAATCTGCAAAAACCCTAGTCCATGCCCTCATCATCTCTCGCCTTGACTACTGCAACCTCCTGCTCTGTGGCCTCCCCTCTAACACTCTCGCACCCCTCCAATCTATTCTAAACTCTGCTGCCCGACTAATCCACCTGTCCCCCGCTATTTCCCGGCCTCTCCCCTCTGTCAATCCCTTCACTGGCTCCCCATTGCCCAGTGATTCCACTACAAAACCCTAACCATGACGTACAAAGCAATCCACAACCTGTCTCCTCCATACATCTGTGACCTCGTCTCCCGGTACTTACCTACACGCAACCTCCAATCCTCACAAGATCTCCTTCTCTACTCCCCTCTTATCTCCTCTTCCTACAATCGTATACAAGATTTCTCTCGCGTATCACCCCTACTCTGGAACCCTCTACCACAACACATCAGACTCTCGCCTACCATCGAAACCTTCAAAAAGAGCCTGAAGACCCACCTCTTCCGACAAGCCTACAACCTGCAGTAACCACTGATCAACCAAACCGCTGCATGACCAGCTCTATCCTCACCTACTGTATTCTCACCCATCCCTTGTAGATTGTGAGCCTTCGCGGGCAGGGTGCTCTCTCCTCCTGTACCAGTTATGACTTGTATTGTTTAAGATTATTGTACTTGTTTTTATTATGTATACCCCTCCTCACATGTAAAGCACCATGGAATAAATGGCGCTATAACAATAAATAATAATAATAAGAATCTACATGAATTTTAGATTGTTTCGACTTAGCCCTTATTACTATTACCTAAGGTACTGCACCCCCCCTTCATTCCCCTCTTTTACCTATTACCACACAGTTGAGTTTATATTGTCGTGTATTTGTTTTGTATAACTAAACATATTAAGTCAAGGACAATGATCTTCCTGTCATGGTTAGGACAAGGTTATGTCTTGTACTCTCAGGGTTAATGTTCTTAGCCTCTCTTTCAAGATGGGAGGGCTATTTAAACTCGCTCCTAACCTGGTATCCTTGTCACCTATAGGTTTTTCTGCAGTCTGTATGCTTGACCTCTGAAGTGTGTGCTGGCTTGCTTTGTATCTTGCCGTCACCTGCTTTATTCACTTTCCTGGATTACTGACTTCTGGCTTGGCTTCTGACTATTCTTTGACTCTCCCTGTTAGTATTTTGTATTCTCCTGGCTAAGACCTCTGTTTGTTTCAGTATTCTTTTATGCTTGTCCCTTCTCTGTTTCCCCGGTGTCTGGCTCTGCCCCCTGACCTCCTCCCACTCTGTCACATGATTGTAGCTCCTTTTGCTTTACCTGGTCACTCTGTCTCATGTGAAAGGTCCCATTTGTTGTGAACTCTGTTCTGGAACTCCCTCCTGTGGTCAGGAATGGTATTTCTGTGAGTTCTGTCCGTGGGTTCCCTCTGGTGGCTGAAAGTGGAGCTGCTGGTCTGTAGGTGGCTTCCTCAGCTGCATCGTTTAAAGACTGGGCTGGTTCCTCTATTTAACTCTGCTCAGATCGTTACCTGATGCCAGTTGGTAATGTATCTGTACTCGTTCAGATCTCACTTGGATCTCCTGATGACCTGTCTACTTCAGCAGAAGCTAAGTCCCTGTTAAGCTCATTTGTTGTTCACTTGTGTGCTGAATATATTTCTGAGTACCTGCTAAGTTTTGTCCAGCTGGCTATCATGATATTGTCTCACTAGCTGGAAGCTCTGGGTTGCAGAGTGGCACCTACCGCGCCGTGAGTCGGCGCGGGGGGTTTCTTGCTCACTCTGCGTGGCTTTTTGTAGTTTTTTGTGCTGACCGCAAAGATCCCTTTATCTATCTTCTGTCTATTTATTAAGTCGGGCCTCCTTTGCTGAAACCTGTCTCATTCCTATGTTTGTGCCTTCCTCTTAACTCACAGTCAATATATGTGGGGGCTGCTCTGTTCCTTTGGGGAATTTCTCTGAGGCAAGGTGAGGCTATATTTCTCTTTAGGGGAAGTTACCTCTCAGGCTGTGAAGAGTCGTCTAGGCAGAGTCAGGTACGATCCACGGCTAATTCTAGTGTGTGTGATAATAGATTAGGGCTGCGGTCAGCAGAGCTCCCACTTCCCAGAGCTCGCTCTATTTTGCAGTTTTGACTATCAGGTCATTCCCGGTGCTCCTAACCACCAGGTCCAGCCATAACAGTACAACTGGCCAGAAAGTGTTAATGCATCTCAATAGAGGGATAAGAGAAGTTCTGAGACCATTTTTTTTTCTCTGCAGTGTGTTTAGTCTTTTTTTTCCCCTAAACCTCTGGGTGGTTCAGGACTCAGGTGTAGATATGGACATTCAAGGTCTGTCCTCTTGTGTGGATAATCTCACTGCAAGGGTACAAGGCATTCAGGATTATATAGTTCAGAATCCTATGTTAGAGCCTAGAATCCCAATTCCTGATTTGTTTTCTGGGGATAGATCAAGTTTCTGAATTTCAAGAATAATTGTAAACTGTTTCTTGCCCTGAAACCTCGCTCCTCTGGTGACCCTAGTCAGCAAGTAAAAATCATTATTTCCTTGTTGCGTGGTGACCCTCAAGACTGGGCATTCTCCCTCGCGCCAGGAGATCCTGCATTGCTTAATGTAGATGCGTTTTTTCTGGCGCTTGAATTGCTCTATGACGAACCAAATTCTGTGGATCAGGCAGAGAAAATCTTGCTGGCTCTATGTCAGGGTCAGGATGATGCTGAAATGTATTGTCAGAAGTTTAGAAAGTGGTCTGTGCTTACTCAATGGAATGAGTGTGCTCTGGCAGTGATTTTCAGAAAGGGTCTTTCTGAGGGCCTAAAGGATGTTATGGTGGGGTTCCCCACGCCTGCTGGTCTGAATGAATCAATGTCCTTGGCTATTAAGATCGATCGGCGTTTGCGGGAGCGGAAAGTTGTGCACCATATGGCGGTGTCCTCTGAGCAGAGGCCTGAGCCTATGCAATGTGATAGGACTTTGACCAGAACTGAACGGCAAGAGCACAGACGTCAGAATGGGCTGTGTTTTTACTGTGGTGACTCCACTCATGCTATCTCTGATTGTCCTAAGCGCACTAAGCGGTCCGCTAGGTCTGTCACCATTGGTACTATACAGCCTAAATTTCTTTTGTCCGTTACTTTGATTTGCTCTTTGCCATCCTACTCTGTTATGGCGTTTGTGGATTCAGGCGCAGCCCTGAATTTGATGGACTTAGAGTATGCCAGGCGCTGTGGTTTTTTCTTGGAGCCCTTGCAGCATCCTATTCCATTAAGGGGAATTGATGCTACGCCTTTGGCCAAGAATAAGCCTCAGTACTAGACCCAGTTGACCATGTGCATGGCTCCTGCACATCGGGAAGATATTCGCTTTTTGGTGTTGCATAATTTGCATGATGTGGTCGTGTTGGGTTTGCCATGGCTACAGGTCCATAATCCAGTATTGGACTGGAAATCTATGTCTGTGTCCAGTTGGGGTTGTCAAGGGGCCCATGGTGATGTTCCAGCGTTGTCAATTTCTTCTTCCACTCCTTCTGAAGTACCTGAGTTTTTGTCGGATTACCAGGATGTATTTGATGAGCCCAAGCCCAGTGCCCTGCCTCCTCATAGGGATTGTGATTGTGCTATTAATTTGATTCCTGGTAGTAAGTTTCCTAAAGGCCGACTTTTCAATTTATCTGTGCCGCCGCTATGCGGAGCTATATAAAGGAGTCCTTGGAGAAAGGGCATATTCGCCCGTCGTCGTCACCGTTGGGAGCAGGGTTCTTTTTTGTGGCCAAGAAGGATGGTTCTCTGAGACCTTGTATAGATTACCGCCTTCTTAATAAAATCACGGTCAAATTTCAGTACCCTCTGCCTCTATTGTCTGATTTGTTTGCTCGGATTAAGGGGGCTAGTTGGTTTACCAAGATAGATCTTCGAGGAGCTTATAATCTTGTGCGTATTAAGCGGGGCGATTAATGGAAAACCGCATTTAATACGCCCGAGGGCCATTTTGAGTATCTGGTGATGCCATTCGGGCTTTCTAATGCGCCATCTGTATTCCAGTCCTTTATGCGTGACATCTTCCGAAAGTATCTGGATAGATTCATGATAGTATACTTGGATGATATTTTGGTCTTTTCGGATGATTGGGAGTCTCATGTGAAGTAGGTCAGAATGGTGTTCCAAGTCCTTCGTGCTAATTCCTTGTTTGTGAAGGGGTCTAAGTGTCTCTTCGGAGTTCAGAAGGTTTCCTTTTTGGGCTTCATTTTTTCCCCTTCTACTATCGAGATGGATCCAGTTAACGTCCGGGCCATTTATGATTGGACTCAGCCTACATCTGTGAAGAGCCTTCAGAAATTCCTGGGCTTTGCGAATTTTTACCGTCGCTTTATCGCTAATTTTTCTAGTGTTGTCAAACCACTGACTGATTTGACCAAGAAAGGTGCGGATGTGGTGAATTGGTCCTCTGCGGCCGTTGAGGCGTTTCAGGAGCTGAAACGTCGTTTTTCTTCGGATCCTGTGTTGTGTCAGCCAGATGTTTCGCTCCCTTTTCAGGTCGAGGTTGTTGCTTCAGAGATTGGAGCAGGGGCTGTTTTGTCTCAGAGAGGTTCTGATGGCTCTGTGATGAAGCCATGTGCTTTCTTTTCTAGAAAGTTTTCGCCTGCTGAGCATAATTATGATGTTGGCAATCGGGAGTTGTTGGCCATGAAGTGGGCATTCGAGGAGTGGCGACATTGGCTTGAGGGCGCCAAGCATCGCGTGGTGGTCTTGACGGATCACAAGAATTTGACTTATCTCGAGTCTGCCAAGCGGTTGAACCCTAGACAGGCTCGATGGTCACTGTTTTTCTCCCGTTTCGATTTCGTGGTTTCATACCTTCCGGGTTCTAAGAATGTGAAGGCTGATGCCCTTTCAAGGAGTTTTGTGCCTGATTCTCCGGGAGTTTCTGAGCCGACTGGTATTCTCAAAGAGGGGGTGATTTTGTCTGCCATCTCCCCTGATTTGCGGCGGGTTCTGCAGGAGTTTCAGGCGGATAGACCTTACCGCTGTCCTGCAGAGAGACTGTTTGTCCCTGATAGATGGACTAGTAGGGTTATCTTGGAGGTTCATTGTTCGGTGTTGGCTGGTCATCCTGGAATTTTTGGTACCAGAGATTTGGTGGCTAGGTCCTTTTGGTGGCCTTCCTTGTCCCGGGATGTGCGTGCTTTTGTGCAGTCCTGTGGGTCTTGTGCTCGGGCAAAGCCCTGCTGTTCTCGTGCCAGTGGGTTACTTTTGCCCTTGCCGGTCCCGAAGAGGCCCTGGACACATATTTCCATGGATTTTATTTCAGATCTCCCTGTCTCTCAAAGGATGTCGGTCATCTGGGTGGTTTGTGATCGCTTCTCTAAGATGGTCCATTTGGTACCCTTGCCTAAGTTGCCTTCATCCTCTGATTTGGTTCCGTTGTTTTTCCAGCATGTGGTTCGTTTGCATGGCATTCCGGAGAACATTGTGTCGGACAGAGGTTCCCAGTTTGTTTTGAGGTTTTGGCGGTCCTTTTGTGCTAAGATGGGCATTGATTTGCCTTTTTCTTCTGCTTTCCATCCTCAGACAAATGGCCAAACTGAGCGAACCAATCAGACTTTGGAGACCTATCTGAGATGCTTTGTTTCTGCTGATCAGGATGATTGGGTGACCTTCTTGCCATTGGCTGAATTCGCCCTTAATAATCGGGCCAGTTCGGCTATTTTGGTTTCACCTTTTTATTGTAATTCTGGTTTTCATCCTCGTTTTTCTTCGGGGCAGGTTGAGCCTTCGGACTGTCCTGGTGTGGATTCTGTGGTGGACAGGTTGCAGCAAATTTGGACTCATGTAGTGGACAATTTGATGACATTGTCACAGGAGAAGGCTCAACGTTTCGCTAACCGCCGTCGCCGTGTTGTTCCTCGACTTCGTGTTGGGGATCTGGTTTGGCTGTCATCTCGTTATGTTCCTATGAAGGTTTCTTCTCCTAAGTTTAAGCCTCGTTTTATTGGGCCTTATAAGATTTCTGAAATCCTCAATCCTGTGTCATTTCGTTTGGACCTTCCAGCTTCTTTTGCCATCCATAATGTGTTCCATAGGTCGTTGTTGCAGAGATATGTGGCGCCTATGGTTCCTTCCGTTGACCCTCCTGCTCCGGTGTTGGTCGAGGGAGAATTGGAGTATGTGGTGGAGAAGATTTTAGATTCTCGTATCTCGAGATGGAAACTTCAGTATCTGGTCAAATGGAAGGGCTATGGTCAGGAGGATAATTCCTGGGTTTTTGCCTCTGATGTCCATGCTGCCGATTTGGTTCGTGCCTTTCATTTGGCTCGTCCTAATCGGCCGGGGGGTTCTGGTGAGGGTTCGGTGACCCCTCCTCAAGGGGGGGGGGTACTGTTGTGAACTCTGTTCTGGAACTCCCTCCTGTGGTCAGGAATGGTATTTCTGTGAGTTCTGTCCGTGGGTTCTCTCTGGTGGCTGAAAGTGGAGCTGCTGGTCTGGAGGTGGCTTCCTCAGCTGCATCGTTTAAAGACTGGGCTGGTTCCTCTATTTAACTCTGCTCAGATCGTTACCTGATGCCAGTTGGCAATGTATCTGTACTGGTTCAGATCTCACTTGGATCTCCTGATGACCTGTCTACTTCAGCAGACGCTAAGTCCCTGTTAAGCTCATTTGTTGTCCATTTGTGTGCTGAATATATTTCTGAGTACCTGCTAAGTTTTGTCCAGCTGGCTATCATGATATTGTCTCGCTAGCTGGAAGCTCTGGGTTGCAGAGTGGCACCTACCGCGCCGTGAGTCGGTGCGGGGGGTTTCTTGCTCACTCTGCGTGGCTTTTTGTAGTTTTTTGTGCTGACCGCAAAGATCCCTTTATCTATCTTCTGTCTATTTATTAAGTCGGGCCTCCTTTGCTGAAACCTGTCTCATTCCTATGTTTGTGCCTTCCTCTTAACTCACAGTCAATATATGTGGGGGCTGCTCTGTTCCTTTGGGGAATTTCTCTGAGGCAAGGTGAGGCTATATTTCTCTTTAGGGGAAGTTACCTCTCAGGCTGTGATGAGTCGTCTAGGCAGAGTCAGGTACGATCCACGGCTAATTCTAGTGTGTGTGATAATAGATTAGGGCTGCGGTCAGCAGAGCTCCCACTTCCCAGAGCTCGCTCTATTTTGCAGTTTTGACTATCAGGTCATGCCCGGTGCTCCTAACCACCAGGTCCAGCCATAACACCCATTGGTGTTCCCCTGCAGCATTTATACCCGGGTATCATGACATTATAGCTGACCTGATAGTTTTCTCCCTGGTGTGGGGTGGTGTTTGTATGCCATGGACCCGGTACAGGTTCTCGCAGGACAGGTTAATGAGCTTTCTCAGCTTTTGCAGAAGCTGTCTGTGGAACAGCAAGCCCTGGTCCACTCGCACCAACAGGTGCAGAGAGATGTGGCAGGTGCTGTACAGGTGTCTGCTCCATTTCGGTCCCGGGAGGGGGGTCCCTCTGATGTATTCTTAGCGGACCCTGAACCGCCGGTAAAATTACCCAACACTTTTTCTGGGGATAAAAAATTGTTCAGGGTCTTTAAGGAGGGATGTAAGTTGTTTTTTGAGTTACTTCCCCGGGCCTCTGGAAATGAAAGGCAGAGGGTGGGGGTAGTTATGTCTTTATTAAGGGGGTCCCCGCAGGCATGGGCCTTCTCTCTCTCTTACTTTGCTCCTGAATGCATGTCTGTGAGCCTGTTTTTTGAGTCTCTGGGGCACATTTTTGATGAGAGTGCGTCTGGCAGAAGATATGGTAATGAGTGTGACACAGGGGAAGCACTCCGCTGAATGGTTCTGCTCAGAGTTTAGGTGCTGGGCAGCTGAAGTTTCTTAGAATGATGCAGCCCTGAGGGGGTTGTTCCGCATGGGTCTGTCTGACCGTCTGAAGGACCCTCTGGCACTTCATCCTCCTCCTGATACCCTGGAGGACGCCATGAGACAGGCTGTTTGAATGGACCGGAGACTCCGTGCTAGAGGAATGATGCAATAGGAGACTTCCTTATTCTCTAAATTATGTGACGCTGCACCTGTATCTGTGCCCATGGAGATTGGGTCAGTCTCGGTCTCTGAAAGTGAGAAAAGACACCGCAGAGACAATCAACTGTGTTTTTACTGTGGAGCCTCTGGACATTGGAAAAGGAACTGTCCATCCTGCTCTTCTGTGAAACCATCTGAGAAACGACAGTCTGGACAACAATCTAGGAGGTTGTCCAGACTCCCAGATACATTTTTTCACGCTTACAAAACTTGTGCTCCAGGTGAATTTGGAGCTTGCTGGTGGTCCTGTGGTGACCACCGCTTTTGTTGACTGCGGTTCTCCCGTTAATTTGATTGATGCCCAAGTTGTGACTCGTAATAAGATAGGGACAGTTAGGTTGAAAAACCCTGTTAAAATTGTGGCTGTTGATTCGTCCCCTCTTACCCGGGATGGAATTTGTTTCAAAACTGATGTTTTTTCTCTGAAAGTGAGTTCCACTCACGTGGAGCAATTAAGTTGTTTTGTATTGAATAATCTGCCTGCAGGACTGGTTCTGGGAATGCCCTGGCTGCAACGCCACAATCCTGCCATTAACCCCTTCATGACCTTGGGATTTTCCATTTTTCCGTGTTCGTTTTTCACTCCCCTCCTTCCCAGAGCCATAACTTTTTTATTTTTCCGTCAATTTGGCCATGTGAGGGCTTATTTTTTGCGGGACGAGTTGTACTTTTGAATGACATCATTGGTTTTAGCATGTCGTGTACTAGAAAACGGGAAAAAAAATTCCAAGTGCAGTGAAATTGCAAAAAAAGTGCAGTCCCACACTTGTTTTTTGGTTGGCTTTTTTGCTAGGTTCACTAAATGCTAAAACTGACCAGCCATTATGATTCTCCAGGTCAGTACGAGTTCATAGACACCTAACATGACTTATTTTTTACCTAAGTGGTGAAAAAAAAAATCCAAAGTTTACTTAAGAAAAAAAAAGAAATTGCGCCATTTTCCGATACTCATAGCGTCTCCATTTTTCATGATCTGGGGTTGCTTGAGGGCTTAGTTTTTGCATGCCAAGCTGACGTTTTTAATGACAGCATTTTGGTGCAGATACGTTCTTTTGATCGCCCGTTGTGGCGACCAAAAAAACGTAACTCTGGCGTTTCAAATTTTTTTCTTGCTACGCCGCTGAGCGATCAGGTTAATGCTTTTTTTTATTGATAGATCGGGCAATTCTGAACGCGGCGATACCAAATATGTGTAGGTTTGATTTTTTTTATTGATTTATTTTGATTGGGGCGAAAGGGGGGTGATTTAAACTTTTTTTTTTTTTTCAGATTTTTTTAAACTTTTTTTTTACTTTTGCCATGCTTCAATAGCCTCCATGGGAGGCTAGAAGCTGGCACAACGCGATCGGCTCTGCTACGTAGCAGCGATCATCTGTTCGCTGCTATGTAGCAGAAATGCAGGTGTGCTGTGAGCGCCGACCACAGGGTGGTGCTCACAGCTGCCGGGGATCAGTAACCATAGAGGTCTCAAGGACCTCTATGGTTACTATTCTGAAGCATCGTCGACCTCCGATCATGTGATGGGGGTCAGCGTTGCCATCATTTCCGGCCGCCCGGCCGGATGCGGTAGTTAATTGCCGCTGTCTGCGTTTGACAGCGGCATTTAACTAGTTAATAGGCGCGGGCAGATCGCGATTCTGCCCGCGCCTATTACAGGCACATGTCAGCTGTACAAAACAGCTGACATGTCCCGGCTTTGATGCGGGCTCACCGCCGGAGCCCGCATCAAAGCGGGGCTTCTGACCTCGGACGTACTATCCCGTCCGAGGTCAGAAAGGGGTTAATTGGGTGGCAGGGGAGATTACTCAATGGAGATGTAAGGGTAATGGTCCGTGTTGTAACCTGGGACCTTTTGTTAACCCGATAAAGTCTGTATCTGTGTCGTCTGTCGGTGTGGAGGGTATTCCGGAGTACCTGAAAGACTTCGAAGACATGTTTTCCGAAAGTGAGGCCAAGACGCTTCCACCACATCGACCTGGTGATTGTGCTATTAATTTAATCCCAGAAGCCAAATTACCCAAGGCTCGTTTATACAATTTGTCTGGGCCGAGCGCCAAGCCATGAAAGAGTACATCACTGAGAGTCTCCGTAAGGGGCATATTCGGCCTTCTGTTTCACCCGTCACAGCAGGGTTTTTCTTTGTGAAGAAAAAAGATGGTGGTTTGCGACCATGCCTCGACTTTCAGGAACTGAATAAGATCACTGTGGAAAACACGTATCCTCTTCCTCTGATTCCTGATTTATGTAATCAACTCATTGGGGTCAAATGGTTTTCTAAGCTTGACTTACGAAGGGCTTATAACCTGATAAGGATTCGAGAGGGAGATGAATAGAAGACAGCTTTTCTGACTACCGAGGGCTTATTTGAAAATTTAGTTATGCCCTTCGGTCTCACTAACGCCCCTGCTGTGTTCCAGAATTTTATTAATGTTGTTTTTTCTGACCTGATTGGGCGCTATGTTGTCATTTACCTGGATGACATCTTGATATACTCAGAGGACAGTCAGTCTCACTTACACCATCTTCAGACAGTTCTTGTAAGACTCAGGGAGAACCATTTATATGCAAAACTGGAGAAATGCTCATTCTTTCTCCAAGAACTGTCTTTTCTGGGATTAATTGTATCTGGGGATGGGTTCCGCATGGACCCGTGGAAGGTTCAGGCCATTTCTGATTGGGTGCAACCTCATGACCTGAAGGGGTTGCAGCGATTTCTGGGCTTCGCTAACTATTATAGGAAGTTCATTAAAGGGTTTTTGCAGGTGGTGAAACCCTTAACGGACTTTACAATAAAAGGGGCGGAGGTAAAAAATTGGTCCGAGGCCGCAAAAAATTCCATCCAGACACTGAAGAAATGTTTTGTTTCAGCCCCCATGTTGATACAACCCGATCCGTCGAGACCTTTTATTGTAGAGGTTGACGCATCGGAGGTGGGGGTGGGGGCAGTGTTGTCTCAGGGCCCGTCCTCCCTTACTAACCTTAAACCCTGTGCCTTTTTCTCTAAAAAATTCTCTTCGGCTGAGAGAAATTATGATGTCGGCAACAGGGAATTGTTGGCAATTAAATTGGCCTTCGAAGAATGGAGGCATTTTTTTGGAGTGGGCTGTTCATCCCGTCACGTTCATTACTGATCATAAAAATTTGACCTATATCGAGTCTGCTAAGAGATTGACCCCCAGACAGGCTCGGTGGGCACTTTTTTTTTCTCTGTTTCATTTTACCATTACGCTCCGACCAGGGTCTAAAAATGTAAAGGCGGATGCCTTATCCCGAAGTTTTGATTGTGTGTCCCCTCCAGAACCTCCTTCCTCCATTCTACAACCTGGAGTGGTTGTGGCTGAAATCTCATCTGAGTTACAGAGAGAGATTTTGGAAGCACAGTCACAAGCTCCCAAAATTAAACCCTCTGGCAAATTGTTTGTACCCGATCATTTCCGTCTCACACTTCTGCAAGAATTTCATGACTCTGTGTTGAGTGCACACCCTGGGATTGCAGCTACCCGGGGGGCAGTAGCTAGGAAATTTTGGTGGCCTTCTATGGGTACTGATATTTAAAAATTTGTGAATACTTGTGGGGTGTGTGCTTGCTCTAAGAGCTCTCTGGTCCGGCCGGCCAGGGAATTGGTACCTTTGCCAATTCCGGATAAACCTTGGACAGACCTGTCCATGGATTTTATCACTAATTTTCCTCCTTCAAAGGGCAACTCTGTAGTCTGGGTAGTGGTTGATAGATTTTCTAAACAAGCCCACTTTGTGCCGTTATCTGCATTGCCTTCTGCTGAAACCTTAGCTCATTTGTTCATCCAGCATATAGTTCGGTTGCATGGGGTCCCTGTGAATGTGGTGTCTGACAGGGGTGTGCAATTTGTTGCTAGATTTTGGAGGGTTTTTGGTAAGAAGTTGGGGGTTACATTGTTTTTCTCCTCTGCTTATCACCCGGAATCTAATGGTCAGACTGAACGCACCAACCAGTCATTGGAACAAATTTTAAGATGTCTTGCCTCTTCCAGACAGGAGGACTGGTGTGAGGTATTACCCATGGCAGAATTTGCATTCAACTGTCGTATTAATCAGTCTACTGGCAAATCTCCTTTTCAGGTCAACTATGGATTTGTTCCGCAATTTGCAGAATTTTCCCGCATGGATTCTGGTTGCCCTGGTGCTGAGGGTCCGGTGCAACAGTTAAGAACCCTTTGGAGGGAGGTTCAGGGTAATATCTCCAAAGCTCAAAGGAGGTACAAACATTTTGCAGACATGAGGAGGGGGTCAGCTCCTACATTGACAGTGGGGGAGAAGGTGTGGTTGTCTACCCATAACATCAAACTTAAAGTACCCTCTATGAAGTTAGGCCCCAGGTTTATAGGTCCATACAAGATATTAGAGGTGATCAACCCAGTGGCCTATAGATTACAGTTGCCTGCCTCCTTCAAAATATCAAATGTCTTTCACAGGTCCCTATTAAAACCTGTGGGGATGGTTAGAGAAGATTCCTCATCCAATGTTCTGCGAGTGTTGGTAGAGGGTCAGCCAGAGTATGAGGTAGGGCGCATCATTGATTCACGGTGGATGCGTCGAAGGCTTCAGTACTTAATACATTGGAAGGGTTATTCTATTGAGGATCGGTCATGGGTTCCGGCCAGTTCTGTGCATGCTGATCGACTGGTGCGGGCTTTTCATGCCAGGTACCCTGAGAAGCCTGGGGATCCAGTGGCCCCCCATTAAGGGGGGGTACTGTCATGGTTAGGACAAGGTTATGTCTTGTACTCTCAGGGTTAATGTTCTTAGCCTCTCTTTCAAGATGAGAGGGCTATTTATACTCGCTCCTAACCTGGTATCCTTGTCAGCTATAGGTTTTTCTGCAGTCTGTATGCTTGACCTCTGAAGTGTGTGCTGGCTTGCTTTGTGTCTTGCTGTCACCTGCTGTATCCGCTTTCCTGGATTACTGACTTCTGGCTTGGCTTCTGACTTTTCTTTGACTCTCCCTGTTAGTATCTTGTAATCTCCTGGCTAAGACCTGTTTGTTTTACTATTCTTTTATGCTTGTCCCTTCTCTGTTTCCTAGGCGTCTGGCCCTGCCTCCTGACCACCTCCCACTCTGTCACATGATCGTAGGTCCTTTTGCTTTACCTGGTCACTCTGTCTCATGTGAAAGGTCCCGTTGGTGTTCATGTTAGTTACCCGTTTTCTGGTCCAACTCCGTTGCTGTTGGGTGCAGTTTCCCCTGCAGCATTTATACCCGGGTATCATGACACTTCCTCTTTACAGTCTGATACATTCCCCTGCGAGGGGATCCTTGTACTACATATTATCTGTCACCTATGTTATTTTTAGTGATATCTGCAATAAAACGTTGAAACTAAAATAACAGTTGTGATTTCCATGATAACTTATGTTTCCTAAAAAATGGTAGAGATTCTGCCAGGAGGATGTAAACTTTTTAGTAGTGATGAGCGAGTATACTCATTGCTCAGGTTTTCCCGAGCTCGCTTGGGTGATCTCCGAGTATTTGTGAGTTCTCGGAGATTTAGTTTTCATTGCACAGCTGCATAATTTACAGCTACTAGACAGCTTAAATACGTGTGGGGACTCCCTAGCAACCAGGCAACCCCCACATGTACTCAGGCTGGCTAGCATCCGTAAATCATGCAGCTGCGTCAACAAAAACTAAATCTCTGAGTACTTACAAATGCTCGGAGACCACCCGAGCAACGAGTACACTCGCTCATCTTTACTTATTAGCACAACTGTATATTAATATAAAAAAGTATGCATGATTGGTACAAACTAATCAAGACCATTTCTTTTTTCATAGATATTTGATTTAGCTCCAAACTTGTTGAAGCACTTACCCGGCCCGCACACCAGACTTTTCAAAAACTTTGACAAATTGAGAAAGTATGTTATGGAAAAAGTGAAATCACATGAGGGAACAATAGATGAGAATTGTCCAAGAGATTATATTGATTGTTTTCTTTTAAAAATGAGTCAGGTAAGTTTGGCTGAATGAAATAAAATAGTACTTTTTTAAGTTTGGATCAAAGGTGTAACATTTCAGTATCTATTTATGCTAGAAGGGGTGGGGACAGGTTGTTGAAGATCTTTTTACACACATTTTTTGTAAAGTTGCATTGATTTTTTTCATTATCCTTTTTTATGTCTAGAGGATATCTGTATCAAAACAAAATAGTTTGTTCCACAAGGTCTTGCTGCAATTGATAAAATATGTATTGATTAATCACTCGTCTAATCTCAGACTTACATATAGGTTCTTGTATAATTTTGCAGCTGCTAAAAAGGAGGGTTTGGCTGTAAGATTGTATTCATGCAGTTGTGCTCAAAAGTTTACATACCTAGGCAGAATTTTTGCTTTATTAGCCTTTTTTCAGAGAATATGAATCATAACATCAAAACTTATTCTCCACTCATGGTTAGTGGTTGGGTGAAGCCATTTATTGTCAAACTACTATGTTTTCCCTTTCTAATTTATAATGACAACCCAAAACATCCAAAAGTACTTTTATTTGAAGAATACAACAAAATCCAATTATCATACCTGGACAAATGAACTCTTTAAAATAATAAACCAACAAAGCCCTAGGCGCACCACAACAATAAGGACAGAATAGTATTGGGTGCAAGCGAGTGATAAATCAAATACGCAATAAGGAGAAAAGCATCACTCCAAATATGCACACCACATACATCAAAATTAAAGACATAATACTAAATCATATATGAAAAAACAAGATTTTTATTGACACACCACACAAATTAAAACATAATTAAAAACAGCAAAAAAGCCTTGTCCATAAACAATCATATATACGTGACTACAGGTATGTATACACAATACAATAATAATATAGTATTACATTAATAATTGCCAGTAAAAGGGGCTTTACATTGCTAGCCTGATAGATTGTTTTTGGCTGGCTTGAACTAGCCCCATTTGTTTATAGGTGCACGGGCTGGCATTTGGGTAATCTATATTATTATTGTATTGTGTATACATACCTGTATTCACGTATATATGATTGCTTATGGACAAGGCTTTTTTGCTGTTTTTAATTGTGTTTTATTTTGTGTGGTGTGTCAATAAAAATCTTGTTTTTTCATATATGATTTAGTATTATGTTTTTAATTTTTATGTATGTGGTGTGCATATTTGGAGTGATGCTTTTCTCCTTATTGCCCTTTAAAATAATGGCTAGAAAAATTAAGCATCTAATATTCAAAATTAGAATTCATGTGGTTAAAAAAATTACAGAACCGTTTGTATACACCCAAAAGAAATTCCAGATGTATTTGCATTTCACTATTCAAAATGTTATAACTTAAAAAATGCTTGCACTATCGTGCAACCAAACCAAAGCTTAATAAATAAGTTTAATGAATAAAATAACCATAAAATTATATGAACCCTCTAACATAATGGCTTGAAAAATTAAGCATCTAAGATTAAAAATTAGAAGTAGAAAATCTGGAGAGCAAATAAAGCGCAAATAGGGTTTTAACTGGTTAAAAACATGGGGTGCATCGAGGAGAGGTACACTCACCTTGTTTTGTTGCAACTAAGCAACATGTAAAAAGCATGGATCAGCTGCTGCAGGACACGTGTCCAGAGAACTGAGGTTAATGGTGAAACAGGGTGTATGTGTCCAAATCTGCGCTGCTGATAAAGATGAATGGTGCCATTCATCTTTATCAGCAGCGCAGATTTGGACACACACAACAGGTTCACCAAGATTCAAAATAAGAATTCATATGGTTAAAAAAATGACAGAACAGTTTGTATACACCCAAAAGAAATTCCAGATGTATTTGCTTTTCACTATTCAAAATGTTATAACTAGTGTTGAGCATTCCGATACCGCAAGTATCGGGTATCAGCCGATATTTGCGGTATCGGAATTCCGATGCCGAGTTGCGATATTTTCAGTATATCGGATACCGGAATCGGAATTTCCCACAATTCAAAGTGCCCGAATTCAGCCAATGAGGAATGATTAGAAGTGTGGGCACATCCTGTTCTGCATGGTGGGCATGTAAGTACTGGCATGGCTGTGATTGGCTGCTGAAATGATGTCATGATGCACTATAAAAGTCACTGCCGCCATTTAGGGCTCACTTTGCTGTGAATTCAGTTAGGGACAGGACTGTTGTGAACTCCGTTTTCAGGCTCCCTCTTGTGGTCACAGATGGTATTGTGTGACTTTGGTTTTTTGGCTCCCCCTGGTGGTTTGGTTTATTATCCTGCGGGTCTGCTGGATCAGCTGCCTCGTTATTCACCAGGGAGGCTCCTATTTAGCTCTGCTTCACTTCCACTTGTTGCCGGCTGTCAATGTATTCAGTGCTATTCTGATTACTCCTGATTATCTCGTTTTCTGCCTCTTCAGGATAAGCTAAGTTCTGTTTGAATATTTTTTGCTCATCTGCCTGCAATATGATTTCTGTGTATGATGAGTCTAGTCCAGCTTGCTAGCATGTGATTTCTTTTTGCTGGTAAGCTCTGGGGTACGGAGTTGCTTCCCCCGCACCATTAGTTGGTGCGGGGGCTCGAGCAATCTCTGCGTGGATATTTTGAATAGGGTTTTTTATTGACCGCACAGTTTCCTTCCTATTTTCTGCTATCTAGTATTAGCGGGCCTCATTTGCTAAATCTGATTTCATCTCTGCGTTTGTGCTTTCCCCTTAACTCACCGTTAATATTTGTGGGGGGCTATTCTATATCTTTGGGGTCTTCCACTGAGGCAAGTGAGGACTTACTTTCCCTCCAGGAATAGTCAGTTTCTCAGGTCGTGACGAGACGTCTAGGATTTTTTAGGTAACGTTCCACGGCTGCCTATAGTTGTTTGCAGATAGGATCAGGTTGCGGTCAATCTAGTTACCACTTCCCCAGAGCTAGTAGTCTGTTCAGTTACTTAGCTAGTCCGACCTGCGATCCTTGCCACTAGGATCATAACACAGGACGCTGTGTTCTGACTGAGGGCCAGTTTAGAGATAGCGATTTGCTTCATTGTGCTTTACCCAGGCTAATTTAGCAACCGCTGTGTGAGATCCTTGCTTTTGCCTTGCAGTGCTGTTCACAGCTGTCTGCAAGGTCTCTGTGTGTGAGTGCAGCTCACTCTGTAGTCTGTCCGCAGCCACAGCCGGTTGTAGTCAGCGCAGAGTGCGTCACTGCCTCATACTGTTCTATCCATTGTCCTTTTTTGCAATTAGTGCAGCCTGCTGCACATTTTTTCAAATATTTCCTATTAGTGGCTTTCCATCCATATCTAGCAAAATTGTGGAAAAACACTACATAGGATTACATAGAGGAGGTTTTTTTGGCCTTGCAGCGCCGTTTACGGCTGTCTGCACGGTCTCTGTGTGAGTGCACATCGCTCTGTAGTCTGTCCGCAGCCACAGCCGGTTGTAGTCAGCTCAGGGTGCATCACTGCCTCATACCGTTCAATCCATTGTCCTTTTTTGCAATTAGTGCAGCCTGCTGCACATTTTTTCAAATATTTCCTATTAGTGGCTTTCCATCCGTATCCAGCTAAATTGTGGAAAAACACTACATAGGATTAGATAGAGGAGCTTGTTTTGGCCTTGCAGCGCCGTTCACGGCTGCCTGCACGGTCTCTGTGTGAGTGCACATCGCTCTGTAGTTGTCACGGGGAAACTAGGTGGGCAAGAGCTAATAACCCGGGACCCTGAGATTTCCCTCAGACTAGGGAAATCCTGACTGACCCTCTACCTAGAGTTTACACTGATGGTGTGCATGTCTAGGCCTCGACCCTCGCCCTGTCTCCTGTTTCAACCCTAGGCTGAAACCACCGCCACCACCCAGTGAAAAGATCATACACCAATACCCACAGTTAGAACAGACAAGGATAACGGAAAATATACACCATGCCGCAGTCACTCAGGAATACACTATAAATGCGCAGGGCAAAATAAATACAAATATAGGAAGGAGTAAATAAGACAAAGGGAAATACACCACCAGCAACGATACTCCAACTACTAGCTCACCAATCCAGACCGAGATAACAACGCACAAGACAGAAGCTATAATTGCCGACGCCAAAGGTCCGGAAGACTATTTAAAGGCAATGGGCATGGCCCAGCTTCCAATCCGAGCATCAGGTAAATTAACCCCGGACCAGCTAGATAAAATCTAGCCAACGCCAATGAGCACATAGTGGTCAAAAGCGGAATTACCGCTGTCTGTCGAACGACCTGGTCTGAACAGCGTCCGACATGACAGTAGTCTGTCCGCAGCCACAGCCAGTTGTAGTCAGCTCAGGGTGCGTCACTGCCTCATACCGTTCAATCCATTGTCCTTTTTTGCAATTAGTGCAGCCTGCTGCATATTTTTTCAAATATTTCCTATTAGTGGCTTTCTGTTATGGACCTGGTGGTTAGGTGCACCAGGAATGACCTGATAGTTAAACACGGAATCAGGACGAGCTCTGGGGAAATGGGAACTCTGCTGACCGCAAATCCTACTCCTATAAACACAACTAGAAATAGCCGTGGAGCGTACCTGACTCTGCCTAGACGCCTCTTCACAGCCTAAGAGCTAACTACCCCTAAAGAAAGGAAACAAAGCCTCACTTGCCTCAGAGAAATTTCCCCAAAGGTAAAAGCAGCCCCCCCACAAGTATTGACTGTGAGATAAGAGGAAATCACAAACACAGGATGAAATAGGTTTTAGCAAAGAGAGGCCAGACTAACTAAACAGATTGAGGATAGAAAAGGGATCTTTGCTGTCAACACAAAAAGCTACAAAAACCACGCAGAGTGTGCAAAAAATACCCCCGCACCGACTCACGATGCAGTGGTGCCACTCTGCACCCCCAGAGCTTCCAGCTAGCCAGGTAGTTTCATGATATCAAGCTGGACTAGGACTACATTACATATGTAACAATTGAACAAGCAGGAACTTAGCTTGTGCTGAAGTAGACAGGTCCTCAGAAAGATCCAGGAGAGATCTGAACCAGTACTAGAACATTGACAGCTGGCAAGGAATAACGATCTGAGTGGAGTTAAATAGAGAATCCAGCCTAGCCCTAAGCGAGGACAGCTGGAGAAGGAATCTCAGAACCAGCAGCTCCACTCACAGCCACCAGAGGGAGTCCACGGACAGAACTCACCGAAGTACCATTCATGACCACAGGAGGAAGTTCGAGAACGGAATTCACAACAGTACCCCCCCCTTGAGGAGGGGTCACCGAACCCTCACCAGAGCCCCCAGGCCGATCAGGACGAGCCAAATGAAAGGCACGAACTAAATCGGCAGCATGGACATCAGAGGCAACAACCCAGGAATTATCCTCCTGACCATAGCCTTTCCATTTGACCAAGTACTGAAGTTTTCGTCTCGAAATACGAGAATCCAAAATCTTCTCCACCACATACTCCAACTCCCCCTCAACCAACACCGGAGCAGGAGGATCAACGGAGGGAACCATAGGCGCCACATATCTCTGCAGCAACGACCTATGGAACACATTATGGATGGCAAAAGAAGCAGGAAGGGCCAAACGAAATGATACAGGATTAAGAATTTCAGAAATCTTATAAGGACCAATAAAACGAGGCTTAAACTTAGGAGAAGAAACCTTCATAGGAACATAACGAGATGATAACCAAACCAAATCCCCAACACGAAGTCGGAGACCAACACGGCGACGGCGGTTAGCGAAACGTTGAGCCTTCTCTTGGGACAAGGTCAAATTGTCCACCACATGAGTCCAAATTTGTTGCAACCTGTCCACCACAGAATCCACACCAGGACAGTCCGAAAGCTCAACCTGCCCTGAAGAAAAACGAGGATGAAAACCAGAATTACAAAAAAAGGCAAAACCAAAGTAGCCGAACTGGCCCGATTGTTAAGGGCGAACTCAGCTAATGGCAAGAAGGTCACCCAATCATCCTGATCCGCAGAAACAAAGCATCTCAGATAAGTTTCCAAAGTCTGATTGGTTCGTTCGGTTTGGCCTTTTGTCTGAGGATGGAAAGCCGAAGAAAAAGACAAGTCAATGCCCATCTTAGCACAAAAGGACCGCCAAAACCTTGAAACAAACTGGGAACCTCTGTCAGACACGATGTTCTCCGGAATGCCATGCAAACGAACCACATGTTGGAAAAATAATGGAACCAAATCAGAGGAAGAAGGCAATTTAGGCAAGGGTACCAAATGGACCATTTTAGAGAAGCGATCGCAAACCACCCAGATGACCGACATCCTTTGAGAAACAGGAAGATCTGAAATAAAATCCATGGAAACATGCGTCCAAGGCCTTTTCGGGACCGGCAAGGGCAAAAGTAACCCACTGGCACGAGAACAGCAGGGCTTAGCCCGAGCACAAGTCCCACAAGACTGCACAAAAGAACGCACATCCCGCGACAAGGAAGGCCACCAAAAGGCCCTAGCCACCAAATCTCTAGTACCAAAAATCCCAGGATGACCAGCCAACACCGAACAATGAACCTCAGAGATAACTCTATTAGTCCATCTATCAGGGACAAACAGTTTCTCCGCTGGACAATGGTCAGGTCTATCAGCCTGGAACTCCTGCAGCACCCGCCGCAAATCAGGGGAGATGGCAGACAAAACTACCCCCTCTCTGAGAATACCAGCTGGCTCAGGAACCCCAGGAGAATCAGCCACAAAACTCCTTGAAAGGGCATCAGCCTTCACATTCTTAGAACCCGGAAGGTACAAAACCACAAAATTGAAACGGGAGAAAAACAGCGACCAACGAGCCTGTCTAGGATTCAACCGCTTGGCAGACTCGAGATAAGTCAGATTCTTGTGATCTGTCAAGACCACCACGTGATGCTTGGCTCCTTCAAGCCAATGTCGCCACTCCTCGAATGCCCACTTCATAGCCAACAACTCCCGATTGCCAACATCATAATTACGCTCAGCAGGTGAAAACTTTCTCGAAAAGAAAGCGCATGGCTTCATCACAGAGCAATCAGAACTTCTCTGAGATAAAACAGCCCCTGCTCCAATTTCAGAAGCATCAACCTCGACCTGAAAAGGGAGCGAAACATCTGGCTGACACAACACAGGAGCCGAAGAGAAACGACGTTTCAACTCCTGAAAAGCCTCAACGGCCGCAGAGGACCAATTCACCACATCAGCAGCCTTCTTGGTCAAATCAGTCAACGGTTTAACAACACTAGAAAAATTAGCGATAAAGCGACGGTAAAAATTGGCAAAGCCCAGAAATTTCTGAAGGCTCTTCACAGATGTAGGTCGAGTCCAATCATAAATAGCTTGGACTTTAACAGGATCCATCTCGATAGTGGAAGGGGAAAAAATGAAGCCCAAAAAGGAAACCTTCTGAACTCCAAAGAGACACTTAGATCCCTTCACAAACAAGGAATTAGCACGAAGGACCTGGAACACCATTCTGACCTACTTCACATGGGACTCCCAATCATCCGAAAAGACCAAAATATCATCCAAATATACGATCATGAATCTATCCAGATACCTTCGGAAGATGTCATGCATAAAAGACTGAAACACAGAGGGAGCATTAGAAAGGCCGAATGGCATCACCAGGTACTCAAAATGACCCTCGGGCGTATTAAATGCTGTTTTCCATTCATCGCCCTGTTTAATACGCACGAGATTATACGCCCCTCGAAGGTCTATCTTGGTGAACCAACTAGCCCCCTTAATCCGAGCAAATAAATCAGACAGTAGAGGCAAAGGGTACTGAAATTTGACCGTGATTTTATTAAGAAGGCGGTAATCTATACAAGGTCTCAGAGAACCATCCTTCTGGGCCACAAAAATGAACCCTGCTCCCAATGGTGACGACGACGGGCGAATATGCCCTTTCTCCAAGGACTCCTTTATATAACTCCGCATAGCGGCGTGTTCTGGCACTGACAAATTGAAAAGTCGTCCCTTAGGGAACTTGCTACCAGGAATCAAATTAATAGCACAATCACAATCCCTATGAGGAGGTAGAGTACTAGACTTGGGCTCATCAAATACATCCCGGTAATCCGACAAAAACTCAGGGACTTCAGAAGGAGTGGAGGAAGAAATTGACAATAATGAAACATCCCCATGTACCCCTTGACAACCCCAACTGGACACCGACATTGATTTCCAATCCAATACTGGATTATGGACCTGCAGCCAAGGCAAACCCAACACAACCACATCATGCAAATTATGCAACACCAAAAAGCGAATATCCTCCTGATGCGCAGGAGCCATGCACATGGTCAACTGGGTCCAGTACTGAGGCTTATTCTTGGCCAAAGGCGTAGCATCAATTCCCCTCAAAGGAATGGGATGATGCAAGGGCTCCAAGAAAAAACCACAGCGCCTGGCAAACTCTAAGTCCATCAAATTCAGGGCAGCGCCCGAATCCACAAATGCCATAACAACCAATAATGATAAACAATACACAGTGTGTCACAAATAACACCTGTGCCCATTGAGGGATTACTAACAAGAAATCCCATGCAACCACAGCATATAGACCCTACAAAGAAACCTTGCACAAAACGGGATAATGTCAAACAGTAAACTTTATTAGAGACTACAATATTAAAAATGACAAATATTAAAAAAGAGAAGGAAATGCTATATGAAGGTGACAACTACACCATAGCCGCAGGTGAGAGGATAATGATAAGCTATACTCAAAGATAAGATACGGTCATAGCAAAGAGAGCAAGTGTGCTAGTAATATATGAGATAAATAACATTCAGCTGGTGAAAAACATCCAGCAAGCACATCCAAGCTAAATGCAACACACTAAGTAACATTATTGAAGCATAATTACCTCAGACCTGCGGCGCCACCCCTACGCACGTTTCAGCTTGCGTGCCTTCTTCCGGGGGAAGCCTCTCTGGGCCAGCTGTACTGTTATGGACCTGGTGGTTAGGTGCACCAGGAATGACCTGATAGTTAAACATGGAATCAGGACGAGCTCTGGGGAAATGGGAACTCTGCTGACCGCAAATCCTACTCCTATAAACACAACTAGAAATAGCCGTGGAGCGTACCTGACTCTGCCTAGACGCCTCTTCACAGCCTAAGAGCTAACTACCCCTAAAGAAAGGAAACAAAGCCTCACTTGCCTCAGAGAAATTTCCCCAAAGGTAAAAGCAGCCCCCCCACAAGTATTGACTGTGAGATAAGAGGAAATCACAAACACAGGATGAAATAGGTTTTAGCAAAGAGAGGCCAGACTAACTAAACAGATTGAGGATAGAAAAGGGATCTTTGCGGTCAACACAAAAAGCTACAAAAACCACGCAGAGTGTGCAAAAAATACCCCCGCACCGACTCACGATGCGGTGGTGCCACTCTGCACCCCCAGAGCTTCCAGCTAGCCAGGTAGTTTCATGATAGCAAGCTGGACTAGGACTTAGCAAGAAAAACCATATGTAACAATTGAACAAGCAGGAACTTAGCTTGTGCTGAAGTAGACAGGTCCTCAGAAAGATCCAGGAGAGATCTGAACCAGTACTAGAACATTGACAGCTGGCAAGGAATAACGATCTGAGTGGAGTTAAATAGAGAATCCAGCCTAGCCCTAAGCGAGGGCAGCTGGAGAAGAAATCTCAGAACCAGCAGCTCCACTCACAGCCACCAGAGGGAGTCCACGGACAGAACTCACCGAAGTACCATTCATGACCACAGGAGGGAGTTCGAGAACGGAATTCACAACAGCTTTCCATCTGTATCCAGCTAAATTGTGGAAAAACACTACATAGGATTACACAGAGGAGCTTTGTTTTGGCCTTGCAGAGCCGTTTACGGCTGTCTGCACGGTCTCTGTGTGAGTGCACATCGCTCTGTAGTCTGTCCGCAGCCACAGCTGGTTGTAGTCAGCTCAGGGTGCTTCAGTGCCTCATACCGTTCCATTGTCTGTTTCTCATTTAGTGCAGCCTGCTGCACATTTTTTCAAATTTATCCTATTAGTGGCTTTCCCTCCATATCCTGCTAGATTGTGGAAAAACACTATATAGGATTACATAGAGGAGCTTGTTTTGGCCTTGCAGCACCGTTCACGGCTGTCTGCACCGTCTGTGTGTGAGTGCAGCTCACTCTGTAGTCAGTTCTGCAAAAAAAAAAAAAAAATAAAGTTCACCAAGCACACCACTTTACAGTTGTATATGCCACATTACCTCATATTAAAGTCTAGTCCACACTTTAGAAAATGAGTGTTTCTTATACCTGTTAGGAGCTGTTCAGGAATAATCACACTAAGCCCTTAGTACTTTTCTGCTTATCTTTATCAGTCAACCAAGATGAAGAAGGCAGGGAGTAAGGCACGTGGGCGCGGAGCAAGGAGAGGACTGTTGTGAATTCTGTTTGTGGGCTCCCCCGGTGGTGTTTTATGGTATTGCTACTTATTTGCCTTCTTCTATCCTTGATCACCTGTTGACACCCATTAGGGGAGTTTCCTATTTAAGGCTGCTTGGCTGCTGGTCCGATGCCGGCCAACAATGTATCAGTAGCATTCTGTTGCATTCTCCTGCCTCAAGATCCTGTTCAGCTAAGTTGAATTTTGTTTCTAGTTAATGCTATTTTTGTCCAGCTATTTGCAATGTGACTCTCTGTAGCTGGAAGCTCTCGTGGACTGAAATTGCCACTCCAGTGGCATGAGTTGTCACTGGAGTTTTAAAGTAATTTCAGGATGGTGTTTTTGAGTAGTGTTTTGAAGTTGACCGTGAAGTGACTCTTTCCTGTACTTCTGCTATCTAGTAAGCGGACCTCACTGTGCTAAATCTGCTGTTCATCCTACGTATGTCTTTTCCTCTTGACTCACCGTCAATATCTGTGGGGGACTGCTATCTCCTTTTGGGGTTCATCTCTGGAGGTAAGGCAGGCCTGTATATTCCTCTGATAGGGGTAGTTAGATCTCCGGCTGGCGCGTGGTGTCTAGGGCATCGTAGGAAACACTCCCCGGCTACTTCCAGTGTCGTGTCAGGTTCAGGTCACGGTCACTTTAGTTCCCATCACCCGAGAGCTAGTCCGTTGTTATTTTGATTTCCCTGCCATTGGGAAAATCATAACAGTTTGGCCGGCCTACATGTGTTAAAACTATGCACTAAAGCAGGAAAGGATATAAAAGGTTTTTTTTTCCCTTCTGTGTTTGGAAAGTGCACCTTAGTGCTTATTTGTACTCCTTGCTTAAACTGCAGTCTTCAGCCTTTTTTTTTTTTCTCCTCTCCTCTTAATCTCTGAATGGCTTTGGTTACACCTGTTTGAATCATGGATCCACAGAGTTTGGTTGCAGGTCTGAATAACCTTGCTTCAAAGGTCCAGAACTTACAAGATTTTGTTATACGTGCTCCAATGTCTGAACCTAAGATCCCTATGCCTGAATTTTTTACCGGAGACAGATCCCGTTTTTTGAATTTCAGAGAGAATTGTAAATTGTTTTTGTCTCTGAAATCTCACTCTGCTGGTGATCCTGCGCAACAGGTTAAAATTGTTATTTCTCTATTGCGGGGTGACCCACAAAGTTGGGCATTTGCATTGTCGCCAGGGGATCTTGCGTTATTAAATGTAGATGCGTTTTTTCTGGCTTTGGGGTTGCTTTATGAAGAACCTAATTTAGAGATTTTGGCTGAGAAAGCCTTGATAGCTCTTTCCCAAGGGCAAAATGAAGCTGAGATATACTGCCAGAAATTTCGTAAATGGTCGGTGCTTACTAAATGGAATGAGTGCGCTCTAGCAGCTAATTTCAGAGAAGGTCTCTCTGATGCCGTGAAGGATGTCATGGTGGGGTTCCCTGTGCCTACAGGTCTGAATGATGCCATGAAATTGGCTATCCAGATTGATCGGCGTTTACGGGAGCGCAAATCTGTGCACCATATGGCGGTATCTTCTGAGCAAAAATCTGTGCACCATATGGCGGTATCTTTTGAGCAAAAACCTGTGCACCATATGGCGGTATCTTCTGAGCAAAAACCTGTGCACCATATGGCGGTATCTTCTGAGCAAAAACCTGTGCATCATTTGGCGGTGACCTCTGAAAAGGCACCAGAGCATATGCAATGCGATAGTGTATTGTCTAGAGGCGAACGACAGAATTACAGGCGCAAAAATGGGTTGTGCTTCTATTGTGGAGATCCAGCTCATGTTATATCAGCATGCTCTAAACGCATAAAGAAGGTTGATAAAAAGGTTGATAAATCTTTTTCTATGGGTACCTTGCAGTCTAAATTTCTTTTGTCCGTGACATTGATTTGTACTTTATCATCTGTTACTGTGGATGCTTATGTGGATTCTGGCGCCGCTCTGAGTCTCATGGATTGGTCCTTTGCCAAGCGTTGTGGGTTTGATTTAGAGCCTCTGGAGGTTTCTATTCCCTTAAAGGGTATTGATTCTACACCTTTGGCTAGCAATAAACCACAATATTGGACACAAGTGACTATGCATCTTTCCCCAGACCATCAGGAGATTATTCGTTTCCTTGTGTTATATAATCTACATGACGTATTAGTACTTGGATTACCATGGTTACAGATTCATAATCCAGTCTTGGACTGGAGATCAATGTCTGTGCTGAGCTGGGGATGTCGGGGGATTCATGGGGATGCACCTTTGGTTCCCATTTCTTCATCTACTCCCTCTGAGATCCCAGCATTTCTGTCAGATTTTTATGATGTCTTTCAGGAGCCTAAAACTGATTCTCTCCCCCCTCACAGAGAGTGTGACTGCGCTATTGAGTTGATTCCCGGGAGTAAATTTCCTAAGGGTCGCTTGTTTAATTTGTCTGTACCTGAACATACTGCTATGCGGGAGTATATCACAGAATCTTTGGAAAAGGGTCATATTCGCCCCTCTTTGTCTCCATTGGGGGCAGGGTTTTTCTTTGTGGGTAAAAAGGATGGTTCATTGAGACCTTGTATCGACTATCGACTTCTGAATAAGATTACAGTTAAATACCAGTACCCGTTACCTTTACTGACTGATCTTTTTGCTCGCATAAAGGGGGCAAAGTGGTTCACTAAGATCGATCTACGTGGTGCGTATAATTTGGTGCGGATTAAGCAGGGGGATGAGTGGAAGACCGCATTTAATACGCCTGAAGGCCATTTTGAGTATTTGGTAATGCCTTTCGGTCTCGCGAATGCCCCTTCCGTTTTTCAGTCCTTTATGCACGATATTTTCCGTGAATATCTGGATAAATTTATGATTGTGTATTTGGATGATATTTTGATTTTTTCGGAGGACTGGGAATCTCATGTTCAACAGGTCAGGAGAGTTTTTCAGGTTTTACGAGCTAATTCTCTGTTTGTGAAGGGCTCAAAGTGTATTTTTGGGGTTCAGAGAATTTCCTTTCTGGGATATATTTTTTCCCCTTCATCTATGGAGATGGACCCTGTTAAGGTTCAGGCTATTTGTGATTGGATACAACCTACTTCTCTAAAGAGTCTTCAGAAATTCTTGGGATTTGCTAATTTCTATCGCCGATTCATAGCGGGTTTTTCTGCCATTGCTAAACCTTTGACTGATTTGACCAAGAAGGGTGCTGATGTTGCTAATTGGTCCTCTGCGGCTGTGGAGGCCTTTCGGGAGCTTAAGCGCCGCTTTTCTTCCGCTCCTGTGTTGCGCCAGCCTGATGTTTCGCTCCCGTTCCAGGTTGAAGTAGATGCTTCCGAGATCGGAGCAGGTGCAGTTTTGTCGCAGAAAGGTCCTGACTGCTCAGTGATGAGACCATGTGCGTTTTTCTCTCAAAAGTTTTCGCCCGCTGAGCGGAATTATGATGTTGGAAATCGGGAGCTCTTGGCCATGAAGTGGGCATTTGAGGAGTGGCGTCATTGGCTTGAGGGTGCTAGACACCAGGTGGTGGTCTTGACTGACCACAAAAATCTAATTTATCTTGAGTCAGCCAGGCGTCTGAATCCTAGACAGGCGCGCTGGTCGTTGTTTTTCTCTCGATTTAACTTTGTGGTCTCATATCTGCCTGGGTCTAAGAATGTGAGGGCGGATGCCCTCTCTAGGAGTTTTGAGCCTGATTCGCCTGGTGATTCCGAACCTACTGGCATCCTGAAGGATGGGGTGATATTGTCAGCTGTCTCCCCAGACCTGCGGCGCTCTTTGCAGGAGTTTCAGGTGGATAGGCCTGATCGCTGTCCGCCTGGTAGACTGTTTGTCCCTGATGACTGGACCAGTAGAGTTATTTCGGAGGTTCACTCTTCCGCGTTGGCAGGTCATCCTGGAATTTTTGGCACCAGGGATCTGGTGTCTAGGTCCTTCTGGTGGCCTTCCTTGTCTCGAGATGTACGTATTTTTGTGCAGTCTTGTGATGTTTGTGCTCGGGCTAAGCCCTGCTGTTCCCGGGCCAGCGGGTTGTTGTTGCCCTTGCCTATTCCTAAGAGGCCTTGGACGCACATCTCTATGGACTTTATTTCTGACCTTCCTGTTTCTCGTAGGATGTCCGTCATCTGGGTGGTGTGTGACCGTTTTTCCAAGATGGTTCACTTGGTACCTTTGCCCAAATTGCCCTCCTCCTCTGAGCTGGTCCCTCTATTTTTTCAGAATGTTGTGCGTTTGCATGGTATTCCTGAGAATATAGTGTCTGACAGGGGTACTCAGTTTGTGTCTAGATTTTGGCGGGCGTTCTGTGCCAGGATGGGCATCGACTTGTCTTTTTCGTCTGCATTCCATCCTCAGACTAATGGCCAGACTGAACGTACTAATCAGACCTTGGAGACTTACTTGAGGTGTTTTGTGTCTGCTGATCAGGACGATTGGCTTGATTTTTTGCCATTGGCAGAGTTTGCCCTTAACAATCGGGCCAGTTCTGCCACTTTGGTTTCTCCATTTTTTTGTAATTCAGGGTTTCACCCTCGCTTTTCGTCCGGTCAATTGGAGTCTTCGGATTGTCCTGGAGTGGATGCTGTGGTTGATAGAATGCATCAGATTTGGGGACAGGTTGTGGACAATCTGAAGTTGTCCCAGGAGAAGACTCAACAGTTCACTAATCGTCATCGGCGTGTCGGTCCTCGTCTTTGTGTTGGGGACCTGGTTTGGTTGTCTTCTCGATTTGTTCCTATGAAGGTCTCGTCTCCTACGTTTAAGCCTCGGTTTATCAGCCCTTATAGGATTCTGGAGGTTCTCAATCCTGTGTCCTTTCGTTTGGACCTCCCAGCATCTTTTACTATTCATAATGTTTTTCATCGGTCATTGTTGCGGAGGTATGAGGTGCCGGTTGTTCCATCTGCTGATCCTCCTGCTCCTGTGCTGGTTGAGGGTGAGTTGGAGTATGTGGTGGAAAAGATCTTGGACTCCCGTGTTTCCAGACGGAAACTTCAGTATCTGGTTAAGTGGAAAGGCTATGGTCAGGAGGATAATTCTTGGGTGACAGCATCTGATGTTCATGCTCCTGATTTGGTTCGTGCATTCCATAGTGCTCATCCAGATTGCCCTGGTGGTTCTGGTGAGGGTTCGGTGCCCCCTCCTTAAGGGGGGGGTACTGTTGTGAATTCTGTTTGTGGGCTCCCCCGGTGGTGTTTTATGGTATTGCCACTTATTTGCCTTCTTCTATCCTTGATCACCTGTTGACACCCATTAGGGGAGTTTCCTATTTAAGGCTGCTTGGCTGCTGGTCCGATGCCGGCCAACAATGTATCAGTAGCATTCTGTTGCATTCTCCTGCCTCAAGATCCTGTTCAGCTAAGTTGAATTTTGTTTCTAGTTAATGCTATTTTTGTCCAGCTATTTGCAATGTGACTCTCTGTAGCTGGAAGCTCTCGTGGACTGAAATTGCCACTCCAGTGGCATGAGTTGTCACTGGAGTTTTAAAGTAATTTCAGGATGGTGTTTTTGAGTAGTGTTTTGAAGTTGACCGTGAAGTGACTCTTTCCTGTACTTCTGCTATCTAGTAAGCGGACCTCACTGTGCTAAATCTGCTGTTCATCCTACGTATGTCTTTTCCTCTTGACTCACCGTCAATATCTGTGGGGGACTGCTATCTCCTTTTGGGGTTCATCTCTGGAGGTAAGGCAGGCCTGTATATTCCTCTGATAGGGGTAGTTAGATCTCCGGCTGGCGCGTGGTGTCTAGGGCATCGTAGGAAACACTCCCCGGCTACTTCCAGTGTCGTGTCAGGTTCAGGTCACGGTCACTTTAGTTCCCATCACCCGAGAGCTAGTCCGTTGTTATTTTGATTTCCCTGCCATTGGGAAAATCATAACAGAGGACGTGGGGATTCTGTGCCTGCTGCGGGCATCGGTGACTCATCATCACCCAGTTTCAGCAGGGAACAGTCCTTCATGTGCAGCTTTGTAGGAGATCGCCATACACTGCTGCTGCGTGAAGAACAAATTGAAGCCGTTGTTGGATGGATGGCAGCTAACGCATCGACTTCAATTAGTGCCACATCCTCTCAGGCACAGAGCACTGGAGAGCATCCATCTGTCTCTTCAACACCTGCCAAATTGCCCAGGCAGTCAGAGAGCCCAGGACAGGAGCCATCTCTACTTCTGTTCTCTGAATCTCTTGGCTTGGAAACAGGGGGCCAGCCAAGCAGCATTGGAGAAATGGAAGAAGAGGCAGTATGCAGTGATGCCCAAAAGCTTTGTCTCTCTGACTCTGAAGAGACGGGTGAGCCAGTGCCTCCGGTCACCACACCGCAGTACGCATCTGATGATGAGACTCAGGTGCCACTTTCTGGTGCATACTGTGCTGCCGAGACTACCCAGGGGAAGCAGTTAGTGGCAGAGGGTAGTGTAGATGATGAGGTCCTTGACCCATCGTGGCGTGAGGTACAGGAAGGTGGTGGGAGCAGCTCTGAGGAAGAGATTCCCCGAATGGGCCAAAGAGGGAGAGGGAGGGGGAAGACTGTGGTTCCTGTAGCCTCCACTTCGGCACCCGTTAGGAGCATGCCTCTTCCAAAAGCCAAAATGGGCGCTCCCAAGACTTGCAGTGCCTGGTCCTTTTTTGACACAGTTGCAGATGACATTTGCTTTCTCAAATGCAAGGTGTGTCATCAGAAAGTCAAAAGAGGGAAAAATGTCAGCAACCTCAATACCACAAATATGTGGAAACATGTGCGGACCAAAATTAATTTATTTGGGGAATCAAAGCCACACAGCGCAGGAGCTCTGGAATGCCATCAAGCAGGAGAGCGACGTGTGGTTTGTGCCAGCGAATCTCCAGCCAGGCATGGTAGTGGGTGACAATGGCCGAAATCTGGTGGTAGCTCTGGGCCTAGGCAACCTCACTCACATCCCATGTCTGGCACATGTGCTCAACTTGGTTGTGCAGAGTTTTTTGAGGGACTATCCGGATCTTGATGCACTGCTGCACAAGGTCCGCCTAGAGTGTGCTCACTTGCGGCGTTCCAGCATGGCAAGATCGCGCATTACAGCTCTGCAGCACCGATTCCGCCTTCCAGAACATCGCATCATATGTGACCTACCCACCAGGTGGAATTCCACGTTACATATGTTGGAGCGGTTGTGTGAGCAGCAGCCAGCAGTAATGGAGTACCAGCTGCATCAGGCGCAAAGAAATCGCACTCCGCGCCGTTCAGACTTCAAAACCACTGAGTGGGCCACTATGAAGGACGTCTGCCAGGTTTTGCGTTCCTTCGATGATTCCACGCGGATGGCGAGTGCAGATGATGCACTAGTCAGCATGACTGTCCCCCTTATCTGCCTGCTTCAACAAACACTTCAAGCGCTAAGGGATGATGTTGTGGAAGAGGTGGAGGATGACATCGGTCCAGAGGAGGGAGTTACACAATTCTCCAGTAGTCAGTGTGTAGAGCAAGGGTGGGGTGATGCAAAGCAGGCAGAGATCACGCCTCAAGCAGGGGACAGCGTTTCTTGGCCAGTTGGCAGTCTGCAGCACATGGTTGATTACATGCTGCAGTGCCCGAGAAATGACCACCACATCGCCCACATTCTCAACACGGCTGATTATTGGGTGTACACCCTCCTAGATCCTCGCTACCAGGACAACGTACAAAGCCTCATAACACCGTTGAACCGGGAGCGTAAAATGCGTGAGTACCAAGACACACTGGTGAATTCCATCATCTTCTCCAGTCCAACTGAGAGCAGTGCTGCTAGTGCTTTACAAAGCAGCTCAGTGCGTCGAGGCAGTGGAGGAAGCTCTGCACAAAAAGGGAGCAGAAGCAGTGCCTCAGCACAAGGCAAGACCAGTATGGCCCAACTGTGGCACCGTTTTGTGCCACTAAACACTTATAAAATGTGTCCCCTGATACCGTGAAACCGTCCCGGAGGTGGGACTTTCCTTCAAAATGGGACTCAGCACAGCCATCATTCCTACCCCCTTGGCGCCGTGCGCCGCCTCCTCAGCGTTGTTTGATTCTGTCCCGGAGCCTGCGCTGTTATGTTATCCCTTGGCCATGCGCAGTTAGCGCTGCCCGTCTTCTGACATCATTTGTTGTCAGGCTGGCTGCGCCTGTGCGGCCGCGCTGCCCGAGATCCCGCCTTGTGTCTGGCTTCTTCAGACTGTGCGCCGTCAGCTGATCCCTAATAGCATGCCAAGGCCGTGACGCCGCACAGTCTGAAGAAGCCGGAAGGAGGGGAGTGAGAGACGAAGATATGCACTGCGCATGCCCATGGATCCCAGGCCCACAGTGTGATTATATTAGACGACACTGCCAGGCGGGATCTTGGGCAGCGCGGCCGCACAGGCACAGCCAGCCTGACACCAAATGATGTCAGAAGACGGGCAGAGCTAACTGCGCATGGCCAAGGTTGAACATAACAGCGCAGGCTACGGGATAGATTCAAACAACGCAGAGGAGGCGGAGCACTGCGCCAAGGAGTTAGGAATGACAGCTGTGCTGCTTCCCATTACGAAGGAAAGTCCCACCTCCGGGACGGTTTCACGGTATCAGGGAACACATTTTATAAGTGTCTAGTTCTGCGTTTGCAAGGAGCATAATTAAAAGAGCCACCTTTTCCTTTTGCAGCATTAGTGCTGTACAAGGTGGCTCTTTCATCTACAAACGCCTGGGGGGGGTTAAAGGTTCCCTTTCAACTTGCTCCAATTAGGCCTCGGCCTACACTTAGCTCCTCCTGCTGTCCCTGGGCTCTAACACCACCAGTTGGTGCTCCGAAGTGCTGGCTGCACAGAGAAAAACACTCGCCACTGTGTCAGTGGGGTTCAGCAACGCCAGCTGTTCCCCTGCTGTGTAGCCGGCTACGTGTCCTGCAAACGCCATACAGACACAACAGATATTAATCTGCCACAAGTGCAGGCTTCGGCCTACACTCTGCTCCTCCTGCTGTCCGTGGGCTCTAGCTCTAACACCGCCAGTTGGTGCTCGGAAGTGCTGGATACACAGAGAAAAACACTTGCCACTGTGTCAGTGGGGTTCAGCAATGCCAGCTGTTCCCCTGCTGTGTAGCCGGCAACGTGTCCTGCAAACGCCATGCAGACACAACAGATATTAAATTGCCACAAGTGCAGGCTTCGGCCTACACTCTGCTCCTCCTGCTGTCCTTGGGCTCTAACACCCCCAGTTGGTGCTCGGAAGTGCTGGCTGCACAGAGAAAAACACTTGCCACTGTGTCAGTGGGGTTCAGCAACACCAGCTGTTCCCCTGCTGTGTATCCGGCAACGTGTCCTGCAAACGCCACGCAGACACAACAGATATTAAACTGCCACAAGTGCAGGCTTCGGCCTACATTCTGCTCCTCCTGCTGTCCCTGGGCTCTAACACCACCAGTTGGTGCTCGGAAGTGCTGGCTACACAGAGAAAAATACTCGCCACTGTGTCAGTGGCGTTCAGTAACGCCAGCTGTTCCCCTGCTGTGTAGCCGGCAACGTGTCCTGCAAACTCCATGCAGACACAACAGACAATAAGCTGCCTCCAGTGCAGGCTTCGGCCTACACTCTGCTCCTCCTGCTGACCCTGGGCTCCAACACCGCTAGTTGCTGCTTGGAATTGCTGGCTGCACAGAGAAAAACACTTGCCTCGCGCCACTGTGTCAGTGGGGTTCAGTAATGTCAGCTGTTCCCCTGCTGTGTAGCTGGCAATGTGTCCTGCGAACGCCACGCAGACACTACAACAAAAATTAAAGGGAGCCTGTCCCCACCCCAGGCGTTTGTAACTAAAAGAGCCACCTTGTGCAGCACTAATGCTGCATTTGGACAAGGTGGCTCTTTTTGTTATACTCATTGCACACGCAGAACTAAACACTTATAAAATGTGTCCCCTGATACCGTTAAACCGTCCCTGAGGTGTGACTTTACTTCGCAATGACACGAAGCAACCCCCTCCTCAGCGTTGTTTGAATCTGTCCCGGAGCCTGCGCTGTTATGTTATCCCTTGGCCATGCGCAGTTAACGCTGCCCATCTTCTGACATCATTTGTTGTCAGGCTGGCTGCGCCTGTGTGACCGCCCTGCCCGAGATCACACCCCGCAGTGTCTTATTTATTCTCACTGTGGGGCTGGGATTCATGGGCATGCGTAGTGCATATCTTCGCCTCTCACTCATCTCCCTCCGCCTTCTTCAGACTGTGCGGCTTCATGGCCGTGGCATGCGATAAGGGATCAGCTGACGCCGCACAGTCTGAAGCAGGCGTAAGGACATGAGTGAGAGGCGACGATATTTACTGTGCAAGGTGTTATGGTTCTCAATGGCAAGAGAACATAGCCCAGCAAACATAAGAACTAGCTCTTGGAAGGATGGAAACTAAACTGACCATGAACTAAACCTGCCGCACAACTAACAGTAGCCGGGTAGCGTAGCCTGCGTTTTATCCCTAGACGCCCAGCGCCGGCCGGAGGACTAACTAATCCTGGCAGAGGAAAATATAGTCCTGGCTCACCTCTAGAGAAATTTCCCCGAAAGGCAGACAGAGGCCCCCACAAATATTGGCGGTGATTTTAGATGAAATGACAAACGTAGTATGAAAATAGGTTTAGCAAAATTGAGGTCCGCTTACTAGATAGCAGGAAGACAGAAAGGGCACTTTCATGGTCAGCTGAAAACCCTATCAAAAAACACCATCCTGAAATTACTTTAAGACTCTAGTATTAACTCATAACATCAGAGTGGCAATTTCAGATCACAAGAGCTTTCCAGACACAGAAACGAAACTACAGCTGTGAACTGGAACAAAATGCAAAAACAAACAAGGACTAAAGTCCAACTTAGCTGGGAGTTGTCTAGCAGCAGGAACATGCACAGAAAGGCTTCTGATTACAATGTTGACCGGCATGGAAGTGACAGAGGAGCAAGGCTAAATAGCGACTCCCACATCCTGATGGAAACAGGTGAACAGAGAGGATGATGCACACCAGTTCAATTCCACCAGTGGCCACCGGGGGAGCCCAAAATCCAATTTCACAACAGTACCCCCCCCTCAAGGAGGGGGCACCGAACCCTCACCAGAACCACCAGGGCGATCAGGATGAGCCCTATGAAAGGCACGGACCAAATCAGAGGCATGAACATCAGAGGCAGTCACCCAAGAATTATCCTCCTGACCGTATCCCTTCCATTTGACCAGATACTGGAGTTTCCGTCTGGAAACACGGGAGTCCAAGATTTTTTCCACAACGTACTCCAACTCGCCCTCAACCAACACCGGAGCAGGAGGCTCAACGGAAGGCACAACCGGTACCTCATACCTGCGCAATAATGACCGATGAAAAACATTATGAATAGAAAAAGATGCAGGGAGGTCCAAACGGAAGGACACAGGGTTAAGAATCTCCAATATCTTGTACGGGCCGATGAACCGAGGCTTAAACTTGGGAGAAGAAACCCTCATAGGGACAAAACGAGAAGACAACCACACCAAGTCCCCAACACAAAGCCGAGGACCAACCCGACGCCGGCGGTTGGCAAAAAGCTGAGTCTTCTCCTGGGACAACTTCAAATTGTCCACTACCTGCCCCCAAATCTGATGCAACCTCTCCACCACAGCATCCACTCCAGGACAATCCGAAGATTCCACCTGACCAGAAGAAAATCGAGGATGAAACCCCGAATTACAGAAAAAGGGAGACACCAAGGTGGCAGAGCTGGCCCGATTATTGAGGGCAAACTCCGCTAAAGGCAAAAAAGCAACCCAATCATCCTGATCTGCAGACACAAAACACCTCAAATATGTCTCCAAGGTCTGATTCGTCCGCTCGGTCTGGCCATTAGTCTGAGGATGGAAAGCAGACGAGAAAGACAAATCTATGCCCATCCTAGCACAGAATGCTCGCCAAAATCTAGACACGAATTGGGTACCTCTGTCAGAAACGATATTCTCCGGAATACCATGCAAACGGACCACATTTTGAAAAAACAGAGGAACCAACTCGGAAGAAGAAGGCAACTTAGGCAGGGGAACCAAATGGACCATCTTAGAGAAACGATCACACACCACCCAGATGACAGACATCTTCTGAGAAACAGGAAGATCTGAAATAAAATCCATCGAGATGTGCGTCCAGGGCCTCTTCGGGATAGGCAAGGGCAACAACAATCCACTAGCCCGAGAACAACAAGGCTTGGCCCGAGCACAAACGTCACAAGACTGCACGAAGCCTCGCACATCTCGAGACAGGGAAGGCCACCAGAAGGACCTTGCCACCAAATCCCTGGTACCAAAGATTCCAGGATGACCTGCCAACGCAGAAGAATGAACCTCAGAAATGACTTTACTGGTCCAATCATCAGGAACAAACAGTCTACCAGGTGGGCAACGATCAGGTCTATCCGCCTGAAACTCCTGCAAGGCCCGCCGCAGGTCTGGAGAAACGGCAGACAATATCACTCCATCCTTAAGGATACCTGTAGGTTCAGAATTACATGGGGAGTCAGGCTCAAAACTCCTAGAAAGGGCATCCGCCTTAACATTCTTAGAACCCGGCAGGTAGGACACCACAAAATTAAACCGAGAGAAAAACAACGACCAGCGCGCCTGTCTAGGATTCAGGCGTCTGGCGGACTCAAGATAAATTAGATTTTTATGGTCAGTCAATACCACCATCTGATGTCTAGCCCCCTCAAGCCAATGACGCCACTCCTCAAAAGCCCACTTCATGGCCAAAAGCTCCCGATTCCCAACATCATAATTCCGCTCGGCGGGCGAAAATTTACGCGAGAAAAAGGCACAAGGTCTCATCACGGAGCAATCGGAACTTCTCTGCGACAAAACCGCCCCAGCTCCGATTTCAGAAGCGTCGACCTCAACCTGAAAAGGAAGAGCAACATCAGGCTGACGCAACACAGGGGCGGGAGAAAAGCGGCGCTTAAGCTCCCGAAAGGCCTCCACAGCAGCAGGGGACCAATCAGCAACATCAGCACCCTTCTTAGTCAAATCAGTCAATGGTTTAACAACATCAGAAAAACCAGCAATAAATCGACGATAAAAGTTAGCAAAGCCCAAAAATTTCTGAAGACTCTTAAGAGAAGAGGGTTGCGTCCAATCACAAATAGCCTGAACCTTGACAGGATCCATCTCGATGGAAGAGGGGGAAAAAATATATCCCAAAAAGGAAATCTTTTGAACCCCAAAAACGCACTTAGAACCCTTCACACACAAGGAATTAGACCGCAAAACCTGAAAAACCCTCCTGACCTGCTGGACATGAGAGTCCCAGTCATCCGAAAAAATCAAAATATCATCCAGATACACAATCATAAATTTATCCAAATAATCACGGAAAATGTCATGCATAAAGGACTGAAAGACTGAAGGGGCATTTGAAAGACCAAAAGGCATCACCAAATACTCAAAGTGGCCCTCGGGCGTATTAAATGCGGTCTTCCACTCATCCCCCTGCTTAATTCGCACCAAATTATACGCCCCACGGAGATCTATCTTAGAGAACCACTTGGCCCCCTTTATGCGAGCAAACAAATCAGTCAGCAGTGGCAACGGATATTGATATTTAACCGTGATTTTATTCAAAAGCCGATAATCAATGCACGGCCTCAAAGAGCCATCTTTCTTAGCCACAAAGAAAAAACCGGCTCCTAAGGGAGATGACGAAGGACGAATATGTCCCTTTTCCAAGGACTCCTTTATATATTCTCGCATAGCAGCATGTTCAGGCACAGACAGATTAAATAAACGACCCTTAGGGTATTTACTACCCGGAATCAAATCTATGGCACAATCGCACTCCCGGTGCGGAGGTAATGAACCAAGCTTAGGTTCTTCAAAAACGTCACGATATTCAGTCAAGAATTCAGGAATCTCAGAGAGAATAGATGATGAAATGGAAACCACAGGTACGTCCCCATGCGTCCCCTTACATCCCCAGCTTAACACAGACATAGCTTTCCAGTCAAGGACTGGGTTATGAGATTGCAGCCATGGCAATCCAAGCACCAACACATCATGTAGGTTATACAGCACAAGAAAGCGAATAATCTCCTGGTGATCCGGATTAATCCGCATAGTTACTTGTGTCCAGTATTGTGGTTTATTGCTAGCCAATGGGGTGGAGTCAATCCCCTTCAGGGGTATAGGAGTTTCAAGAGGCTCCAAATCATACCCACAGCGTTTGGCAAAGGACCAATCCATAAGACTCAAAGCGGCGCCAGAGTCGACATAGGCATCCGCGGTAATAGATGATAAAGAACAAATCAGGGTCACAGATAGAATAAACTTAGACTGTAAAGTGCCAATTGAAACAGACTTATCAAGCTTCTTAGTACGCTTAGAGCATGCTGATATAACATGAGTTGAATCACCGCAATAGAAGCACAACCCATTTTTTCGTCTAAAATTCTGCCGTTCACTTCTGGACAGAATTCTATCACATTGCATATTCTCTGGCGTCTTCTCAGTAGACACCGCCAAATGGTGCACAGGTTTGCGCTCCCGCAGACGCCTATCGATCTGGATAGCCATTGTCATGGACTCATTCAGACCCGCAGGCACAGGGAACCCCACCATAACATCCTTAATGGCATCAGAGAGACCCTCTCTGAAATTCGCCGCCAGGGCGCACTCATTCCACTGAGTAAGCACAGCCCATTTACGGAATTTCTGGCAGTATATTTCAGCTTCGTCTTGCCCCTGAGATAGGGACATCAAGGCCTTTTCCGCCTGAAGTTCTAACTGAGGTTCCTCATAAAGCAACCCCAAGGCCAGAAAAAACGCATCCACATTGAGCAACGCAGGATCCCCTGGAGCCAATGCAAAAGCCCAATCCTGAGGGTCGCCCCGGAGCAAGGAAATCACAATCCTGACCTGCTGAGCAGGATCTCCAGCAGAGCGAGATTTCAGGGACAAAAACAACTTGCAATTATTTTTGAAATTTTGAAAGCAAGATCTATTCCCCGAGAAAAATTCAGGCAAAGGAATTCTAGGTTCAGATATAGGAACATGAACAACAAAATCTTGTAAATTTTGAACTTTCGTGGTGAGATTATTCAAACCTGCAGCTAAACTCTGAATATCCATTTTAAACAGGTGAACACAGAGCCATTCCAGGATTAGAAGGAGAGAGAGAGAGAAAGGCTGCAATATAGGCAGACTTGCAAGAGATTCAATTACAAGCACACTCAGAACTGAAGGAAAAAAAAAAAAAAAAAAAAAAAATCTTCAGCAGACTTCTCTTATCTCTCCTTTCTCTGTCAATTAATTTAACCCTTTCCGGCCGGTCAAACTGTTATGGTTCTCAATGGCAAGAGAACATAGCCCAGCAAACATAAGAACTAGCTCTTGGAAGGATGGAAACTAAACTGACCATGAACTAAACCTGCCGCACAACTAACAGTAGCCGGGTAGCGTAGCCTGCGTTTTATCCCTAGACGCCCAGCGCCGGCCGGAGGACTAACTAATCCTGGCAGAGGAAAATATAGTCCTGGCTCACCTCTAGAGAAATTTCCCCGAAAGGCAGACAGAGGCCCCCACAAATATTGGCGGTGATTTTAGATGAAATGACAAACGTAGTATGAAAATAGGTTTAGCAAAATTGAGGTCCGCTTACTAGATAGCAGGAAGACAGAAAGGGCACTTTCATGGTCAGCTGAAAACCCTATCAAAAAACACCATCCTGAAATTACTTTAAGACTCTAGTATTAACTCATAACATCAGAGTGGCAATTTCAGATCACAAGAGCTTTCCAGACACAGAAACGAAACTACAGCTGTGAACTGGAACAAAATGCAAAAACAAACAAGGACTAAAGTCCAACTTAGCTGGGAGTTGTCTAGCAGCAGGAACATGCACAGAAAGGCTTCTGATTACAATGTTGACCGGCATGGAAGTGACAGAGGAGCAAGGCTAAATAGCGACTCCCACATCCTGATGGAAACAGGTGAACAGAGAGGATGATGCACACCAGTTCAATTCCACCAGTGGCCACCGGGGGAGCCCAAAATCCAATTTCACAACAGCAAGGCCATGAATCCCAGTCGCGCAGTGTGAATAAATCAGAAGACACTACGGGGCTGGGATTCATGGGCTTGCGCAGTAACAGCGCATGGCCAAGGGATAACACAACAGCGCAGACTCCGTAACACAAAATAGCAATGCTCAGGAGGCTGCGCCCAGCACCAAGGGGGTATTTTTGACAGCTGTGCTTCGTCTCATTAAGAAGGAAAGTCCCGCCTGCGAGACAGTTTCACGGTATGAGGGGCAAAATTTAATAAGTGTTTCATTCAGCGTGTGCAAGGAACATAATTAAAAGAGCCACCTTTTCCTTGTGCAGCATTACTGCTGCACAAGGTGGCTCTTCTAGTTACTAACGCCTGGGGGGGTTTAAAGGTTCCCTTTCAATTTGCTCCAATTAGGCTTCGGCCTACACTCTGCTCCTCCTGCTGACCTGGGCTCCAACACCGCCAGTTGGAGCTCGGAAGTGCTGGCTACACAGAGAAAAACACTTGCCTCGCCACTGTGTCAGTGGGGTTCAGCAACGCCAGCTGTTCCCCTGCTGTGTAGCAGGCAATGTGTCCTGCAACAGGCACGCAGACACAACAGATATTAAACTGCCTCCAGTGCAGGCTTCGGCCTACACTCTGCTCCTCCTGCTGTCCCTGGGCTCCAACACTGCCAGTTGGTGCTCGGAAGTGCTGGCTGCACAGAGAAAAACACTCGCTTTGCCACTGTGTCAGTGGGGTTCAGCAATGCCAGCTGTTCCCCTGCTGTGTAGCCAGCAACATGTCCTGCGACCGCCACGCAGACACAACAACAGATATTAAACTGCCTCGAGTGCAGGCTTCGGCCTACACTCTGCTCCCCCTGCTGACCCTGGGCTCCAACACCGCTAGTTGGGGCTCTAGGAAGACAATGTTGAATAGGTCCCCCTGGTTCCAGTACCGTCAGCTGGTTCTGGGCAGAGCCTTTGGCTTAGGTGCCTCCTTCCGGGTATCCGAGTTCCACCAACGTCAGGTGGTCCTTGGTAGTGCTTTCTGGCACGGGTACCTCCTGCTTAGTAACCGTGTTCCAGTAACGTCAGCTGGTCCTCGGTAGTTCCATTGGCTCTTGTACCTTCGGCTACCCATCCAGGTTCCAGTACCGTCAGCTGGTTCTCGGCAGTGTCTTTTGCTCTTGTACCTTCTGCTCCCCATCCTGGTTCCAGTACCGTCAGCTGGTTCCGGGTAGAGCTTTTGGCTTAGGTCAGCAGGTTCTCGGCATTTTCTCAGCCTTCTTGTACCTTCTGCTACATTTCCAAGTTCTAGACCCTAAAGACGACGACCCTGAAGACCACCCCTAATATGGCGACAACACCAGAGACGACAACCCCTGAGATGACGACCCTGGAGACGACGACCCTGAAGACCACCCTGATGACGACGACGACCCCGGAGACGACGACCCTGGAGACGACGACCTGGAAGACCGAGAAGCAGAAGAACAAGAAGCTGCAGAACAAAGAGCAGAAGAACATTAAGCATAAGACTAAACATCAGAGCAAAAGATATTATCTAAATTATAAGCAGAAGAAGACTAAGCAGTGTATGGGGGTGAGTCCGTTCCTTCTCGTGGTGCCCCTGGATAAAGCCTGCTGCTGCAGGCCAAACTAAAGGCAGACAAACCCTGTTGTAACTCTTTTGTGACAGGCAGAACGGAAGGTGTAATCAAACTTTTATAGATAACAACTACAGGAATGCCTGTCACAAATAAGAATATGATGAAGAAGTAGAATATGAAGAAGAATAATAGTTTAATAAAAAGAATATAAAGAATGTAACAAAAAAGAATAATAGGAAGAGGGTGAAGAAGAAGATAGATAAGGTGAAGAAGAAGTTGATGTAAAAGATGCTGCTGCTGAGGATGATGAAGAAGAAAGTGTCGGAGAAGTAAAAAAGAAGGTGAAGAGCATGGAATTAGTGAAACATCAATATCTGACAAAATATAAAAAATCTTAACATAGTCAATATCTTTGTAACTCCGATCGTCTTAAAAAAAAAAATAATTCCTGCTATTCCATTTGATTGGGCTAAACCTCTATGCCTTTAATGTCTCCTCCACCTCCCCCAATACATCCTACATTATTCTTAGTTGTTTTCCTTCATGTAGAAAGAAACTACAAGGAAAGAAAGGGTTTATTTTATTTCCGATATTTTGGTCCCATTGACTTGCATTGGTATCGGGTATCGGCATCGGCGATATCTGATATTTTTTGAATATCGGCCGATCCAATCCGATACCGATACTTTTGGATATCGGAAGGTATCGCTCAACACTAGTTATAACTTAAAAAATGATTGCACTACCATGCAACCCAACCAAAATTTAATAAATAAGTTTAATGAGAAAACTATAACATTACCATTACTATCCCAATATTATTTGCAATTACCCAACTCACCATTTACTGCATGTAAAGAATGTCTTGAATATACTGTATAAGGCTATGTGCACACAATGCGTTTTTGATACGTTTTCGCAACTTTTTTGCCGCTCAAAAAAAGGCCAAAACGTTATGGAAACCTTATGCAAGCTTATTCAATGGCAATGCTGAAGTGTTGTGCACATGATCAGTAAACTTCTGTGCTTATTTGCAGTGTGGTTTTTTTCTGCAGCATGCCAATTCTCTTTGCATTTCTGCAGCATTTCTAAACCCATTGACTTCAATCGAGTCAGTCAAATCCACAGCAAAAAGGCATGTATAAAAATGTTTGCGGATTTGCTGAGTTTTTGTTTAGCGTTTTACCGGCTTCCTGTGGTGATTCCCACGCTGACATCTGTGTGACAATGTGGGAAACACCAGTGTGGTGGGTCTTATCGGTATGAGCGTCGGTCAGAGCGCTGCAGGATCATGCTGTCCGATGTCAGTGTGACCCCGCTGCTGTGACTGCGACCCGCGGTAATGCTACCACATACTGTTCGGGACGAGATCTAAATCAGTATGCGCTGCCCCCAGCGGCCATTTTCCCGGAGGCCACCGCATCGCAGAAATGGAGCTGCCGGGGCCTCCGAGCTTTGAGGAAATGCCATTGGAGCCCCAACGCTACGCAAAGATACGCTGCTGCCCCCCAGCACAGAGCCCCCACGCTGCACAAAGAGGAGCCGCCGACGCCCCCAGCACGGAGACACCATGCTGTACAAAGAGGAGCTGCCGCCGCCGTCCCCCAGCACAGAGTATCGCTGCCACAATGAGGTAATAGGGGGATACTCCACTTACTCCTTCCCTGTGAGACGCCCCCTCACTTCATCATCGGGACCACTCCCCCCCCTCCCACCATATGCACATTGGTCCGCACCTGCCCTATAAGCTGACACACGGCGTATAAGACGACCCCGATCTTTTAAGATTTTCAGGTGTTAAAAGGTCGTCTTACATGCCGGAAAATACGGTAATTGTTTTTATATTTTGATAGATCTGACGTTACATGTGTATTTTTTTATTATCTTTATTTTTAATGGGGGAAAAGGAAACGATTTGAACTTTTATGTTTTTTTTATTTTTTTTCACATTTTTGAAAACATGTTTTTTTTACTTGTTCGTCCCCTAAGGGGACTTGAATATGCGATTGTCTGATCACTTGTACTATATTCAGCAATACTACAGTATGTAGTAAAAATCATGGTCTCCTTTAAATTCCGACTACAGACAGGGTTTCAATAAAGCTGAGTAATGAGAAGCACAAAGGTCTTCAGCAAACCCCTGGGCTGTCAAAGCAACCCAGCAGAGACCCGAAATCATGTCACAGGCATGCTGAAGAGAATAATACCCTCCCCATTGGCGCATTGTTAATGCCTCTCCCAGAGTTTGACAGCAGCATTTAACAGGTTAACAGTCATGAGAGGAGACACCTGCAGCTGTTGGAGGCAGGTTCTGACTGTAACACATAACCATTACCACCTGAGTTTCCCCCATGAGCCCTCTTCATACACCCTCTTCAGACTTGAGCTGAACATGGATGGCGAATATCATGAAAAGGTAAATGATAATGATAAGATATAATTTTATCAGCAATTTAAATATTACAATGTTTGATAGACCTTATTTCTGTTATTTGTTGCTCTCCTTTTGTTTCTTTTTACACCTTTGTTTTCCTTCCCTCTAACATACAAATTTCATATCCCTTTTCCATATTTCTATTTATTTTATTAATTTGTTAACTGTTTAGCTTAAAACTCCAATACAAATATTGAAAAAAACAAACAAATAAAATTGCAAGAGTGGTAAAATGGTGAAAAGGCTGAAATTCCAATATATTTTTTTAAATTGCAACAATTGAAAAAATCTTTTTTGACAATATTATATTCCAGATCAATATAATACCTAATTGATATGGATTTTTTGTTATATTTTAGTGGTTAAAAAATGTTCAGAATGTTTTCTGAGAACAGTAACGTTTTTTATTTTTCTGTGGAAAGAGCTATGTAAGTGCTTGATTTGTTTTTGCATGACATGCTTATTGTGCCTGTGGCTTTTTTGACAGCATTTTGGAGTACATATGATATTTTGATTGCTTATTGATTTACCTTTTTGAGGGAAGTGCTGTGACCAAAAAATTGCAATTCTAGTGTTTTGATTTTTATTTCTTTCAGTTTAAATAATTTTGTATTTTCACAGATCTTACATTTACGAACACCACAATACTAAATATTTCTTAGATTTGCCCCTTTTCACACTATGTTCTTGTACTGCCAGCCACACTGCCCTCTACATAAAGTATGTACCGTATTTTTCGGACTATAAGACGCATCGGACCATAAGACGCACCCCAAATTTTTGGGTGGAAAATAGCAAAAAAAAAAAGATTTTTTTATATAAGATGGGGGTCCATCTTATCGTCTGAATTTAAGGTATCTGACCTGAGGGCCGGCGGTCGTAGAGCGGGGTCACAGGAGGCTTGGTCCTTTCCTCAGGAAGCCGGGGAGGAGGAAATAATGGAGATGGTGGAATGGGCAAGGATGGTGGTGGTAGAAAGGACAATGATGATGGTGGGGGGAAGAAAATGATGGAGGTGGTGGAATGGGCAAGGATGGTGGTGGAAAGGACAATGATGGTGGTGGTGGAAAGGGCAATGGTGGGGGAGGAGGAAATGATGGATGTGGCGGAAAGGGCAATGATGGGGATGGTGGAGGAGGAGGAAATGATGGCGTGGGGGAGAAGGCAATGATGGTGGTAGTGGAAAAGACAATGATGGGAGTGGTGGGGAAGGAGGCAATAATGGGAGTGGTGGAGAAGGCTGTGATGGAGGTGATGGAAAGGGCAATGATGGGGTGGTGACGGAAAAAGCTATGATACTGGTGGTGGAGAAGGCAATGATGGAGGTGGTGGAAAGGGCAATGATGGGGTGGTGGGGGAAAAAGGAATGATGGAGGTGGTGGAAAGAACAATGATGGGGTGGTGGGGAGAATGCAATGATGGTGGTAGTGGAAAGGGCAATAATGGGGGTGGTGAGGAGGAGGAAATGATGGAGGTGGTGGAATTGGCAATTGGGCATATATGAGGAAATAGTCCTGGGGAATGGGGGGCATGTACGAGGAAACAGTATGGGGGAATGAGGGCATGTATGAGGAAACAGTACTGGGGAAAGGGGGCATTTATGAGGAAACAGTATGGGGGAATGGGGGCATATATGAGGAAACAGTATGGGGGATGGGTGCAGACAGTATTGGGAGCGAACGTGGGAATGTATGTGGACACAGTATGAGTAGCGATGTGAAAAATGTATGTGGACAGAGTACGGGGAGTGAGGGTGATGGGATGTGCGCAGAAACAGTATGGGGAGTCAGGTGAGCAGGCAGTATAGAAAGTGAGGGGGTAAATATATGAAGAGATAGTATGGTGAACAGGGGGGATGTGAGAGGAGACAGTAAAAGGAGGGAGGGGAATAGTGTGAGGAGACAGTATGGGGGGAGAAAAGTGAGTGGGCACAGAATAGAAACTGAGTAGTGGGGCGTAGCATGGAGGGACAGTGTAAGGGCACAGCTAGGAGGGGACAGTATACCTACTGGGCACAATAGGGCGGACACAGTATGAGAGGACAGTGTGAAGAGGGAGCCGGTATGAAAAGGAGAGGTCAGTGTAAAGAGCATGTACATAAGAGGGACAGTGTGGGGGTCATATTTTGTGCAGACAACATAGTGAGGGGCAATTTTTTATTCAGGATTATTATAATGACACTTCTATCACAGTATAATTGTTAGGCGCTGTTATTCTCCCGCTGCACAGGGTAGATCCTAAGCCTTGCCTGCATCTGCGGTCTCCCATCCAGCTTTGACCACTGCGGGTGCTGCTGAGCATAGATATCGGTCCCAGCGTTTTGCTTAGGCTTGTGCCATTCGTCTGGTTACTGCTGGCTCTTCAGCCAAGCCTATGGTAACCAGCTGTAGGCGATGAGCGAACGCTCTGGAGACTTAAGTCCAGAAATCACCCTACTGAGCATTCTTATGATGTGGCGATGTCTCATTGGTGGTCGGTCGTCAGCTGCTCTGGTAATGTGGCAGCTCCGGATTGATCCACAAGCAAGGTCCTGTCCGACTGGACTTGAGCTTTACATATAAAAGGCTCTCAGAGGCGCATGCTCGTGCTCTAGTATCAACCATGTACATTTGTGTATGAGTCATTGTAGCAGTGTGGTCTATGTCAGAATGTGCTCAGGGTCGGCGGTAAGCCGTTAGAATTCCGGCACCTTCGGAGAGGAGTTTGCTTGTGTGAATTCAGGGCTGGTGTTTAGCCATTAGAATTCCGGCACCTCCGGAGAGGAATTGGCTGAGCTTTTTGGCTGGCTGTGTGACCACTGTTTGCTATTTACCCCGTGTGCGGTTAACAGGGATCATGTTTAGTGCCATACCTGCTCTGTTACTGTGTGTGAGTTACACAGCTTTACTGCAGAGCATCTTTTCCGTTGCTATGTGCGAGTGACACAACCTTGTGTACCATTCACTGAGTGACGTGTAACTCAGTGTGAGCTAGCTATTGCTCGCTGTGTGTTCTGCCATTGTTCATATTAGCTGCAGTTTAACATCTCTGCATGGTGAACCCCGGGTTGCGATTGTACTATTGCATTATATTTGTTTAGTGCAATCCACCAACCCTAACAATAATGTCCGCCACAACGTACCATTGAGTATGGTGGTCAACACAGCACATCATTTAGTATGATGGCCCCACATCCTTCCATACAGTAAAGTTGCTTACTATACTGTACAGGATGATGTCCTTCACAGTACCTTACACACAGTATGATGCCACACCATCTATTTCCAAGGGTAACAGTAAATGAAAATAAAAAAGAAAGAAGCTTAAACTCACCTAATCTAGATTCCCAATCCACTGCATCCTTCATCTCCTCTTCTATCTTGGCTGACAGTATGCTAGAATGGCCAGTGCAATTATATTAGTGCGTGGAGCTGCAATATAATGTCTTGGACTCAACACCATATACAGCTCTGGCAAAAATTAAGAGACCACTGCAAAGTGTTCAGTTGTCTGATTTTTCTCTTCATAGGTATATTTTTGAGTAAAATGTAAATTGTTCTTTTATTCTATAAACTTCTGACAACATGTCTACGAATTTCCAACCAATAAAGTTTGTATTTTTTTTCTGAAAGGGAGAAATGGTCAAAATTACAAAAAAAAAACAGTGCTTTCAGACCTCAAATAATGCAAAGAAAACAAGTTCATAGTCATTTAGAAACAACAATACTAATGTTTTAACTCAGGGTGAGTTCAGAAATCAATATTTTCTGGAATAACCACGATTTTTAATCACAGCTTTCATGCGTCTTGACATGCTTTCCACCAATCGTTCACACTGCTTCTGGCGCAAAAAATTAAGCAGTTCTTCTTTGTTTGATGACTTGTGACTATCCATCATCCTTATGATTACATTACAGAGGTTTTCAATGGGGTTCAGGTCTGGAGATTGGGCTGCCCATGACAGGGTTTTGATGTGGTGGTCTCTTAATTTTTGCCAGAGCTGTATATCATCTGAATTTTTTTAAATAAATTTGTACACACGACAGTATAAAACTAGTGATAAATCTTACTATTTTCTTCTCAGGAAAAAGGCAATCCAACTACAGAATTTACCTATGACAATCTAATAGTCAATCTGATTCACCTGTTTTTGGCTGCAACAGAGACCACCAGCACCTCGCTGACATATGCTATCATTATCCTACTAAAGTATCCAGACATTACAAGTAAGCAACCAGGCATTTTATTGGCATCATTATAGTTGTTGTGGAATAAAGGGCAAAAAGCTCACTTTTGATCAGCTTAAGGGTTTTTTCAGATGAGCAAATTTTATGTCTGTGTTGTCGATATGCAAAACTGATAACATACAGACATAGGTACACATAGGTACAAACCTCTCTGCTGTCTGCTGCTATCTGCCACCTATGATCCTGCAACCTTCCCTTTAATGGTACAAACCTCTCTGCTGTCTGCTGCTATCTGCCACCTATGATCCTGCAACCTTCCCTTTAATGGTACAAACCTCTCTGCTGTCTGCTGCTATCTGCCACCTATGATCCCGCAACCTTCCCTTTAATGGTCCTGCTGAATGTTTGTTAAATTCATTTGTTGCATTGTATTACTTACTGCTGTCCATCCATGCTGGGGTCACAGGAGATATAATCGTGGTCAAGGTGTTAGAGCATATGTTTGCAGCCAGGCTCATTGCCTTTGATCATGTAACCTCCCCTGGGGTGTTGGCCAATTGCTATTTTATCCCAAATAAGGACCCACAATCCCTCTCACCTGATCCTTTACTCTGCCCTATAAATTTAGTAGCTTCTTAAGGGGGACACGCGTGTGGGGTCAGGCACGCGCATTTCTGCAGCAAAGCATTTCGAAGCGAAGCATTAAGACGCTGCAGTTATTTCAATGGCAGTTAGTCACGGCAGAAGTCAGGACCCCACTCTATGTTCTGTTTCTTCTGGGTATGTCTGCTGAGTAAGCACTTCTTATTACTTGGATCTAGCTCTTCTATTAACCCATCTTACTCTTTCACCATGTTTACATGCCCCTACAGTGTTTGCTCCACTAGTCCTCTATCTCCTTCGCTATCACAAAGCCCAGCACTCTCTAACCTAATAATCATCTCCCCTTCCCTCTTACCTCCCCACCTGACCTCCTGCTGACCTGCTCCTCAACCTCAAATCTGTCCTAAGAGAACATAAAACAAGTCGGCCACTCTCTTCCTCCCACCTGCGCTCTCTCTCTCTGCTTCTCCTCACTGCTGGAGACATATCTCCCATCCCTGGACTCCCACATCTCATACTTCCCATTACTACTCCCTCCTATCGCTCCCTATCCAATATGAACTACTGCAATCTTTCCAACATAAAAGCTGTGCCCCTGACGCCCACCCCCCTGCTCCCTCTCTCTGGAGCACTCTGGAATGCACGCTCAATCTGCAATAAGCTTCATGTGATTCACGACCTTTTTCTCTCCCGCAATCTTGCCTTCCTTGGCCTCACAGAAACATGGCTAACACCCTCTGACACCGCCTCCCCTGTTGCGCTATGTTACGGAGGCCTCCACCTCACCCACACTCCTCGACCCGGCAACAAACATGGTGGAGGAGTGGGTCTTCTCCTTTCCTCAAACTGCACCTTTAACCCAATCCCGCCTCCTCCCTCCCTTATCCTCCCCTCTTTTGAAGTCCATTCTGTCCGCATCTACTCCCCCTCCAACCTCCAAGTGGCCATCATATACCGACCTCCAGGCCTGACCACTGCTTTTATTGACCAATTCTCCACCTGGCTTCTTCACTTTCTCTCTCCTGACATTCCCACCATCATCATGGGTGACTTCAACATTCCCATTGATAACCTTCAGTCAACAGCCTCCAAACTTCTGTCCCTTACCTCATCCTTTGGACTTACTCAATGGTCCTCCGCAGCCACCCACACGGACGGGCATACACTAGACCTGGTATTCACCCGTCTCTGCTCTCTATCTAACTTCACCACCTCCCCTCTCCCTCTATCCGACCACCATCTTCTCACCTTCTCATCCCTGTCCTCCTCACCGGCCATCCGTGTCCAGCAACATGCGCACCCCCGCAGAAACCTTGCACACCTAGATGCCCACACACTCTCTGACTCCATCCTACCACTGGCATCCATATCCTCACTCCACGACACAGACACTGCCACTGCTTTCTACAATGCCACTCTCGCATCAGCTATTGACATGGTTGCCCCTCTCGTCCATGGCAGAGTGCGACGTATCAATAGACAACCTTGGCACAATAACACCACTAAATAGCTCCGGCAAGTGTCCAGGGTTGCGGAGCGGCGTTGGAAGAAAACACACTCGCAAGACGATTTCACTGCATTCAAACAGGCAACACTCACTTTTAAATCTGCTCTCACCTCTGCTAAACAGGCCTACTTCACAACCCTCGTATCTTCCCTATCCTACAACCCCAAACAGTTATTCAAAACCTTTAACTCCCTCCTCCACCCCCCACTGCCCCCTCCATCCTCCCTCATCTCTGCTGAGGACTTTGCCACACACTTTAAAAATAAGATCGACCAAACAAGACAAGTCTTCATTGTTCAACCACCACAACCCCTTTGTATACCAGACCAATGCCCAAACCCCATAACAACCCTATCCAAAATCACTGAGCGGGGGCTTAACTGTCTCCTCTCCAAATCGCACCTCACCACCTGTGCGCTCGACCCCATCCCATCCCACCTCCTCCCCAACCTCACCACCACACTTATCCCATCCCTAACCCACCTGTTCAACCTATCACTAACTTCTGGCACCTTCCCTTCTGCGTTCAAACATGCCACAATCACGCCTATCCTTAAAAAGCCAACCCTCGATCCAACTGCCATGTCCAGCTATCGCCCAATATCGCTGCTCCTATTCGCTTCCAAACTCCTGGAGCAGCATGTCCACGCTGAACTTTCCTCCCATCTCTCATCTAACTTGTTGTTCGACAATCTACAATCTGGTTTCCGCCCCCACCACTCAACTGAGACTGCCCTGACCAAAATCACTAACGACCTACTTACCGCCAAAGCTACTGGACAATACTCTCTACTCCTCCTTCTAGACCTGTCCTCTGCTTTTGACACAGTTGACCACTGCCTCCTACTACAGATCCTCTCCTCCTTTGGCATCAAAGATCTCGCCCTATCCTGGATCGCATCGTACCTTTCCAACCGCACTTTCAGTGTCTCCCACTCCCACACTACCTCCTCATCCCACCCTCTCTCTGTTGGAGTCCCCCAAGGCTCTGTTCTAGGACCCCTACTCTTCTCAATCTATACACTTGGCTTGGGACAACTCATAAAGTCCCATGGATTCCAGTACCACCTCTATGCTGATGACACCCAGATCTACCTCTCTGGCCCAGACGTCACCGCTCTGCTGTCCAGAATCCCAGAGTGCTTATCAGCCATATCCTCCTTCTTCTCCTCTCGCTTCCTCAAACTCAAAGTGAACAAATCCGAACTCATCATCTTTCCTCCATCCCACATATCTTCCTTACCCAACCTATCTATCGCAATCAATGACATCATGTTTTCCCCCGTACCGGAAGTCCGCTGCCTCGAAGTAACCTTCGACTCTGCCCTGTCCTTCAAACCGCACACCCAAGCGCTTTCCACCTCCTGTCGCCTCCAGCTCAAAAATATCTCAAGAATCCGTCCTTTCCTCAACCTTCAATCTACTAAAATGCTTGTGCATGCCCTTATCATCTCCCGCCTTGACTACTGCAACATCCTTTTCTGCGGCCTCCCTGCTAACACCCTTGCACCTCTCCAGTCCATCCTTAACTCTGCTGCGCCAACTAATCCATGTCTCTCCTCACTACTCCTCCGCTTCCCCCCTCTGCAAATCTCTTCACTGGCTCCCATTCCCTCAGCGTATCCAGTTCAAATTACTAATACTGACCTAAAAAGCCATCCATAACCTGTCTCCTCCATATATCTCTGAACTAATCTCCATATATCTTCCCTCACGTAATCTCCGGTCCTCCCAAGACCTCCTTCTCTCCTCCACACTTATTCGCTCCTCATCCAATTGCCTCCAAGACTTTTCCCGAATATCCCCCATCCTCTGGAATTCTCTGCCCCAACACGTCCGGTTATCCACCACATTCGGATCCTTCAGACGGAACCTGAAAACTCATCTCTTCAGGAAAGCCTACAGCCTGCACTGACCCCGCTGCCTCCTCATCACCACCGAAGCTACCGCCTCACCAACACCGGAGCTCCTGCAACCCCCAACCTACTGTCTCCTTCCCCTTAATCCTGCAGAATGTAAGCCCGCAAGGGCAGGGTCCTCGCCCCTCTGTATCAGTCTGTCATTGTAAGTTTGTTTTCTGTAAGTGATATCTGTAACTTGTATGTAACCCCTTCTCATGTACAGCACCATGGAATCAATGGTGCTTTATAAATAAATAATAATAATAATAATACAGACAGTACATGGACCAATGCAGGTGAATGGGGTAGTTTCAATGGTCTGTGTGTAAAACACCATCCATATGGCATCCATTTTTTACAAGTCCATAGAAAACTGAACTTGGCTTTGTACTTTTTTTACTGTTTATGTATAAAAACGGATGTCGTACGTATGTCATAAGGATGACAGTATGGATAAGAATGAATGATTTTTCATACACTTGTCTGATCCCTGCTTAAGACTGGGGCTACCACAGATTGCTGTATGCAATTCCTATATCACAGCATAGTGCAAGTGAATGTGGTCGCATTGCAACTCAAAAGGTACTGCGACTCCGGCAAACAAGTTGCAAAAAGTCCAAATGATTCTGACTTTTTGGAACTTACTTCTCTAGGCTTTGATACTGTGTGGGTCACAAAGTCCTATCCACTTGCCTTATGGTGCGTGTAGTGCATGCACTTTTTTTGTTAAAATAATTTTTTATTAGGGGAAAGTTTTTACAAACATATGGAGGGTATGAAGGGGAGACCAATATAAAATAAGTAAATATGTAGAACAATACACATAGTATTAATATTGACATTTTAAGTAGAATAAAGGAATTACAAGTCTCCAAATAGTCCTAAAGGGGAAGATAAGGAAAGAAGGAGGGATAAAGGGAAAAGGTAAGAATGGGAAAAGGAAAGGAATGGAAGGAAAAGTTAGGAAAAGGATGTAAGGGAGGCAAGAAAGGAGAAATGTAAAAGAATAAGAAGGAAAAGTGAAAATGGAAAAGGTGAAGAAAAAGGAAAAGAAATATGGTGGAAAAGGTAAAGGGTGATTGCCTATATAAGCAAACGATAAAGAAGGGTAAGGAAAAATTAAACCATGGAAAAGAATTAGACAGAGGATAAAGGTAGGGTGTGAAAAACAATATAGACAACTAAGGAAAATATTAACACTGTCAAGATACAAAGTGTAATAAAATTGATCAAAGTTATATATTTACACGTTTTAAAGGGAACCTGTCACCCCCAAAATGGAAGGTGAGCTAAGCCCACCAGCATCAGGGGCTTATCTACAGCATTCTGGAATGCTGTAGATAAGCCCCCGATGTATCCTGAAAGATAAGAAAAAGAGGTTAGATTATACTCACCCAGGGGCGGTCCCGGTCCGGCACCTCCCATCTTCTTACGATCATGTCCTCTTCTTGTCTTCATGCCACAGCTCCGGTGCAGGCGTACTTTGTCTGCCCTGTTGATGGTAGAGCAAAGTACTGCAGTGTGCAGGTGCCGGGAAAGGTCAGAGAGACCCGGTGCCTGCGCAGGGCAGACAAAGTACGCCTGTGCTGGAGCTGCAGTGTGAAGACAAGAAGAGGACATCATCATAAGAAGATGGGAGGCGCCGGACCGCGACACCCATCAGACCGGACCGCAGCGGGGAACGCCCCTGGGTGAGTATAATCTAACCTCTTTTTCTCATCTTTGAGGATACATCGGGGGCTTATCTACAGCATTACAGAATGCTGTAGATAAGCCCCTGATGCCGGTGGGCTTAGCTCACCTTCCATTTTGGGGGTGACAGGTTCCCTTTAACTGGTTGACAATCGAGAAATGTCATACAAATTGGACTCCACAATGGAAGAAAAAGATGCATTCCGTGTAAACCATTTGGAATCATATTTTGGAAGACAATTGTCTTTAAGTGCTAAGGCTACTTCAAACATGTTATGTGTTGTGATTTTATCAGTTATATCTTTACACTTCGCTCTGATGAGTAATTTGGAAATTGCAGAAACATGCAAAGAGATTTGTTTGTCTTATCTAGTAAAGGGAGTCTGCTTCTAGGGATAAGAGAGAAAGTTGTGGGGACATACAGTATATATTTTTTGTTTCCCTAATTCATTTAGCAAATCATATATCTTTTTCAATAAAGGTTTTATCTTTGAACAAGTCCAAAATATATGCTTAATATTACTTCTACAATGTCCCCAACAAAGATCGGAATAATCTGGATACAATTCTTTAAGTCCTACTGGCGTCAAGTTCCATCTTGGAAATATTTTATAATAATTTTCATGTATGTTGGCATTAGTATTTAATATACTATACAATTGTCTAAGGGTCACTTCCGTCTTTCTGTCTGTCTGTCACGGAAATCCCAAGTCGCTGATTGACCAATCAGCGACGGCCACAGTCCGGCCGCGAAATAGCAGCTCCCTACTCCCCTGCCGTCAGTGCCCGCTCCATACTTCCCCCCCAGTCAGCGCCCGCCGCCCACATAGCGTTTTAGCAGTCCGTTAAACCGACTGCGTTACACCGCGGCATAACGCGGTGTAACGCAGTCTGTTAATGCTGCTATTAAGCCTGTGTGACAAACTGTAAAAAAAAAAAAAAAAAAGATCTAATGTTAAAAATAATAAAAAATCGTGATATACTCACCTTCCGGGGCCTTTCATGCTCATCGCGACGCTTAGGGCCATGCATTGCGGTCTCGCGAGATGATGGCGTAGCGCTCTTGCGAGACCGCTACGTCATCATCTCGCGAGACCGCAATGCATTCTTTTCTTGGGACCGGATCGTCGCGAGGAGCATCACTGAACGCCTCGCCTGGATCCGGGGGCCGCCGGAGGGTGAGTATATAACTATTTTTTATTTTAATTTTTTTAACGTTATATACTACGTGGGCAGTGTTATATACTACGTGGGCTGTGCTATATATTACGTGGGCAATGTTATATACTGCGTGGGCTGTTATATACTACGTGGGCAGTGTTATATACTGTGTGGGCTGTGTTATATACTACGTGGGCAGTGTTTTATACTATGTGGGCAGTGTTATATACTACATGGGCTGTGCTATATATTACGTGGGCAGTGTTATATACTACGTGCCTGTGTTATATACTATGTGGGCTGTGTTCTGCGTGGGCAGTGTTATATACTGCGTGGGCTGTGTTATATACTACGTGGGCTGTGCTATAAACTGCGTGGGCAGTGTTATATACTGCATGGGCAGTGTTATATACTGCGTGGGCTGTGTTATATACTATGTGGGCTGTGCTATAAACTGCGTGGGAAGTGTTATATACTGCATGGGCAGTGTTATATACTGCGTGGGCTGTGTTATATACTACGTGGGCAGTGTTATATACTATGTAGGCAGTGTTATATACTATGTGGACAGTGTTATATAGTACGTGGGCTGTGTTATATACTACGTGCCTGTGTTATATACTACGTGGGCTGTGTTATATACTACGTGGGCTGTGCTATATATTACATGGGCTGTGTTATGTACTACGTGGCTGTGCTATATACTACGTGGGCAGTGTTATATACTAAGTGGCTGCTATATACTATGTGGCTGCTATATACTATGTGGCTATGCTATATACTACATGGCTGTGCTATATACTACGTGGCTGTCTGTGTTACGTGGGCTGTGTTATATACTGCGTGGGCTGTGCTATATACTGCTTGGGCTGTGTTATATACTACGTGGCTGTGCTATATACTTTGTGGCTCCTATACACTACATGGCTGTGTTATATACTACGTGGCTGCTATATATTACGTGGGCTGTGTTATATACTACGTGCCTGTGTTATATACTACGTGGCTGCTATATACTACGTAGCTGCTATATACTACATGGCTGTGCTATATACTACGTGGCTGTGCTATATACTACGTGGCTGTGCTATATACTACGTGGCTGTCTGTGTTATGTGAGCTGTGCTATATACTATGTGGCTGCTATATACATACATACATACATATTCTAGAATACCCGATGCGTTAGAATCGGGCCACCATCTAGTATTTAATATGTATGTTAATTTAAAGGCTTGTTGCCATTTTTTCTGAGAATTTTTTGTTTAGATCTATTTCCCACTTTACTATTGGTTAATAACCTTGACGTCGGAATTGAAAAAGCAATAAACGTTCTTCATATCTCATATTAAGTCGGATAAAGGATTATTCAATAATATGGAAATAGCTATTGGAAGGACAAGATGAATTGTTAACTTATTCCTTATGAATTTTCTGAGGTCTATTAATTTGAGGAGTTCCTCCCCTGGTAAGCCATGTGTGTATTTTAATGCTTGAAAATTTATTATAGTAATTTTTGTTTTCACCTGTGAATAAAGAAGAACAATCACTAATTCACAATTCAATCCATCTCCCTAATCGAAATTTAGAGAAAATTGTATGGAAGATAGTTATGGAGATATTTTCCAATGAAACAGTGGACATGTTGCTCATAGAGAGCTTATGTAATTTTTTTCCATTTAGATCCTCTTCCAAGACCACCCAATTTTGTTTATTATTTTTCAGAAGCCAGTTTTTATTCAGTAAAATAATATTTGATTCATAATATGTTTGAATGTTGGGTTGAGCTATGCCCACTCTATCTCTACTTTTAAAAAGAAGATTTTTTTACAATTCTTGGAGGTTTGTTTTGCCATATGTATCTAGATAGTGCATGCACTTTTGACATACATACGGTAGTTGATATTGAGCCTGAATCTAAGTAAATAAATCTTAGAAATATAAGTATAGGGCAAGGCCAGACTAGATATCTGGTCTCTCTGGTGATTCACATCCTTTATGACTAATCATAGACTAGAGGTGGTCAGGAGCAGCTAAAGAAGGCCAAGATTGAGCACCTTCTCTCTTACTCTGTAGCTGCAGCAGAACTCTTCACCAGTGGGTCAGGGAGCTGACAGTGAGGAGGACTAATCTAAAAGTGCAGGTGTCCTCCTTGTTTCAGTGGTGGTGAGTGAGGTAGGTGAAACATAAATGCACACAAGTTGGTTTTACAGTGAAGGGTACTTTGAGGAGGGAACAGTTTTGGAAGATGCTGAATTAGTACCTTGTCGACAGTTCCAGCATCCTCCATGATTCCTCTGTGCCTTACAACTATTGGGTATCCACGCTAGACACGTGGCATGAAACTGTCTCTCTACACCTTGGAGGTCCGGGCCTACCCTGCCGATAGAGTTTTGTCAAAGAGGGTTTTTAGTGCCACTGGGGGCATTATAACCAATAGACGCATCCGCCTGTCAACTGAAAATGCTGAAAGACTGAATCATCAAAATGAACAAGGGCTAGATTGGGCCAGACTTCTCTACACAACCAGATGACTGCAGTGGAACATTAACTCAAATTCATCAAATTCAGTGTTGTTTTTTTTCTTGGTCTATTCCCATGCACCCATTCTCACCCAAACATGGGTATACGCTTCAGGATTTTGTTTTTTTTGTGTCATTCTCCTCCTCCTCCACCACCATATCAACAGGGTGATTATGGTACTCTCGCTATAAATTTTTTAAGAGTGTTTATGATGCCCGCATTAACTATTTTTAGAGGCCTACCTCGTATATTCTTTGATATACATATGTATACCCCCAGGGATAAATGTTTTTCACCCCGTGCACTTAGTGCATAGGATACCCACTCATTAATCATGGGAAAAAAAATGTTTTCTGAGACCCTCCACTATGTCTCTTTAAAAAGGTTTTGGAATGCCTCCTTCTAATTTTTGGCATCCCTTGCACTTATTGAATACATTTACCAGTGTAAGAGACTCACTCCTTAGTAATTTGAAAAAAATGCTTTTCTGAGTCTCCATCTTCTAGTTGAAGGAACATTTTTGGAAACGAAAAGAGCCGGTGGGTAATATTAGTAATATATGATCCATTGCCTTGTTGTGTGCTGTCAGGTGGTCGTCACATAGGGAGTTTTCATACTTCATTCAGGATTTCACAGATGGGACAGGAAAGTTTGTACAGTAAGTGCAGAAGTTCCTGGTCTCCTCCATATCAGGCTGACTAGATGCGAAACTCTCCACTATATTCCCCTCAGGGTTCATGAAATAACAGTCCTTGATGCTGCTATATTAAACTAATCACTTTTTTCAGAGCTAATTCAATTAGATTCTATTCTGTTATAATAATACCACTCTTAATTACACTTAGTCTATGGTGAGGTGTGGTAGTAGGGATAACGTATTACAGCCTTCTAGTCAGGGATTATTGCCTTATAAATTATAATCTTTGCTGTTGCTTTTTTCCATGCACTCATTGACAGATTCATGTTTTTTATGGTGATGCTTACGTTCCTCTAGAGTTTGTTGCTGCCACGTACAACAAAAAATCTTTTCAGGGCCGATTCAATCCCTTCTATATTCTACAATAATACTGCTCTTATCTGGAATTCGTGCAGTGTGAGGTATGGCAGTAGGTATAACGTATGACAGGCGTCTAGTCAGGGATTATTGCTCTATAATTTCTAAGCCTTGCTGCTGCTTTTTCCATGCACTCATTGACTAATGTTTTTTACGGTGATCTGTACTCTGAGTTTGTTGCTGCCTAGTACAAGATAAAATCTTTTATGAGTGGTTCACATCCCTTCTATATTCTACAATAATACTGCTCTTATCTGCAATTCGTGAAGGTGAGGTGTGGCAATAGGTTTAGCATATTTCCAGCATCTAGTCAGGGATTATTGCTTTATAAATTTTAATAGTTGCTAATTTTTTCATTGCACTCATTGGCCAATTTGTTTTTTCTTCTCCCAGTTCCACTTTACCCTCCATTTTCTCTCTGGGGAGAAGAACACTGGTGCCGACGCTCTCTCCCGCTCCTTAGTGCCATGAGAGGAGGAGGAGCCTTGGCTTATTGTCCCTTCAGAGAGCCTGAGAACTGTGGCTCCACTTTCGCTAGAGTCTGTGCCCCCAGGCAAGACTTTCGCACCATCTAATTTGTGACCGGAGGTTCTCTCTTGGGCTTACTCGTCCAGGGTGTGTGGACATTTTGGGACCAAGAGGACATCTGAGCTTCTGGCGAGGACGTACTGGTGGCCGTATATGGCCCGTGACGTTGGGGACTATATTCGGGTGTGTCTCCTGTGCCAAGAATCAGTCTCCTTGGCAACGGCCTGCTGGGCCACTTTACCCCCTGCCGGTGGCAATCATGCCCTGGGAGATGGTCGGGATGGACTTCGTGGTGGGCTTACCCAAGTCTTGTAGCTGCACCGCTATCTGGGTAGTCACCGACCATTTTTCTAAAATGGTGCACTAGGTGCCGCTTCCACGGTTACGTTCTACATGGGCCTTGCCGGCGTTGTTCATTAAACATGTTTTCCGTCTACATGGCATGCCTGACAAAATTGTCCCAAGTTTGCGTCTCGGTTCTGGGGAGAGCTCTGTTGTTTACTCAGCATTGAGCTGAATCTCTCTTCTGCGTACCATCCCGAGACGAATGCGTTGGTAGAGAGGGCCAACCAGACTCTGGTCACATACCTGCGACATTTTGTCTCCGCCAGGCAGGATGACTGGGCATCTTTGCTCTCATGGGCGGAATTTGCTTTGAACAACGCCGTAGCTGACTCCACTGAGCAGACCCCATTCCTCCTTAATTTTGGCCAGCATCCGCTTGTCCCTGTGCCCATGCCCGTGTCATCCACCGATTCTAGGGTGACAGACTAGGCGGTGGAGGCACGTGACATTTGGGACCACAAACAGGATGCCATCTGGGCCTCCAAGGAGAGAATGAGGGTTTCTGCCGATGCACACCGGCGCCCCGCTCCGACCTTTGCTCCTGGTGACTTAGTGTGGCTCTCCGCCCGTAACAACAGGCTGCGAGTTGAGTCCACTAAGTTTGCGCCTTACTACATAGTCCCTTTCAAGGTTCTGGAACAGGTTAACCCTGCGGTTTACCATTTGGCTCTTCCTCCATGCCTAGGTATCACCAAAACTTTTCATGTACCCTCTTAAAACCCATCTATATGTTCCGATTTTCCCAGTCATCTGCCGGGACATTGGGTTAATGAGTACGAGGTGAACTATATCTTGGGGTGCAAGGTGGTACATGGCAAAAAAATACTATCTGGTGGACTGTAAGGGTCACGGCCCAGAGGACAGAAGCTGGGAACCTGTGGAGCACATTCAGGCTCCGCTGCTCATTGCAGCCTTTGAACGTAGCGAGGCCCAAGGAGGAGCAGTAATGTTAGATGTTGAGATCCTGCCGCTGCACAGTGAGAATCTCAAACCATGTCCGCTGTGGTCTCCCATTCTCCTCCAGCCACAGTGGAACCTGCTCAGCGGAGACATCGGTCCCAGCGTCTGGCTCAAGCTGATACTGTGTGAATGGTTACTGCTGTCTTTCCAGGCTCTGCCTTTGTAGCCAGCATTGATCAGCAGCGAGCAGGCCTTTCTGGGACTAAGTCCGGCTTTTTCCATACTGAGCATGCCCACGGGACGTCCTCCCATTGGAGGTCGGGGGTCACATGCTCAGGTCCTGTTGCAGCTCCTATTGGACCATCATGAAGGTCCCGGAACACTACTGCTATAAAAGGTTTGCATGGCCGCTCGGCCATGCGTTAGTGTAAACTTGCTAATGTGTGTGTAGATGTATGCCTGTCGATGGATGAAAGCTCCAAATCATTCCGATCCCTAGTGTTGTTGCCTGCTCGCGAATGGTGGAAGCTACCTAGCGCCAGACAGTGCTACTCTGCACATCCAGCACACAATTCAGCATCTCTCAGCAGCGAGAGAACACAGTAGCTACAGTCAAATATTGTAGAGGTTCAAAGATATTTTGGGTTTGTTTTGCTGTCTCTGGCCCTGAATGCCTTGACTGTGTGCAAGGCATCATGAAATGAGATGATTATCAAGGGATTTTGGGTTGCAATGTAGTGCCCGGGGTCAAAAAGCTGGGTTTGCATCCTATGTCATGGGTCTTCCAGCAGGACAATAACCCCACACATACTTCAAGAAGCACCTGAGTATAGATCACTGAAAACAGGGACCATCTCGCCTGGCGAGAGTTTAGCTGCTTGGCTGTTTGCAAATACACCACATTTTTGGAAGGGAAAGCGAGCCCCCTCCTGGAGGTGTCTCCACTCCGAAAAGGCCAACTTCATGGCTAGCGACTCCCTATCCCGGATGGAATAATTCCTCTCCGCCGGTGTGAAGGTCTTGGAGAAGAAGAAGCAAGGATGCTTCCGACCTTGAGCATCCTTCTGGAAGAGGACTGCTCCAGCACCGACGGAAGAGGCATCCACCTCCATGATAAATGGTTTATCAACATCAGGGCGATGTAAAATAGGAGCGCCAGCGAAGTGTGACTTGATAGAGAGGAAGGCCTTGGAGACCTCCTCCGACCACAATTTGGGATTAGCTCCCTTCTTGGTGAGGGCAACCAGGGGAGCTACCAAAGTTGAGAAGTGGGGAATGAACTGGCGATAATAGTTGATGAACCCCATAAAGCGCTGCACCGCTTTGAGAGAATGGGGTTCCTGCCAGTCCATCACAGCCGGTAGCTTGGCGGGTTCCGTAGCCAATCCTTGGGCCCATATGATATAGCCCAGGAAAGGCAAAGACTCCTGCTCAAACACACACTTCTCCAACTTTGCATAGAGGGAGTTTGCCCTTAGAAGGTCAAAGACTTTGCAAACATCTCTCCGGTGGGAGTCTATATCTGGAGAGTAGATGAGAATATCATCCAGATAGGCTACAACCGAGGTGGAGAGCATATCCCATAAGATATCGTTCACAAAGTCTTGGAAAATGGCTGGGGCATTACAGAGCCCGGAGGGCATCACCAGGTATTCATAGTGCCCATCCCTGGTGTTAAAAGCTGTCTTCCATTCGTCCCCCTCACGGATACCAATCAGGTTGTAAGCACCCCACAGATCTAGTTTAGTAAATACCCTTGCTCCCCGAAGCCTATCAAAGAGCTCAGATATCAGGGGCAGTGGGTACTTATTCTTAACGGTGATGGCGTTAAGACCCCTGTAGTCTATGCATGGACTTAGCTCTCCGCTCTGCATGAAGAAGAACCCAGCCCCTGCGGTTGACACTTCTAATGAATCCTCTTGCCAGATTCTCCTGGATGTACTGAGACATTGCCTCCATCTCCGGGAGAGATAACGGATAGACTCAACCCCGGGGAGGCTCAGCACCAGGCAAGAGGTCAATAGGACAGTCAAAGGGACGGTGAGGTGGAAAGGTCTCCGCTGCCCTCTTGGAGAACATGTCCGCATAGGGCCAATAGTGCTTGGGGAGAGAGGAAAGATCTGCAGGTACCTCAGTAGTAGCAACCTGAGCCCCCTCTGACATCTACCCTCACAGGATTCACTCCATCCCAAAATTCTGCCTGTGGACCACTCTATAAGAGGTGACTGGTACCGTAGCCAAGGTATCCCTAACAGGACCTCATCAATTCCCTCAGGAATGACGAGTAAAGAGATAATCTCCTGATGGGATGGCGACATAGAAAGAGTAAATGGGATGTGTTGTGAAATTGGATTTTGGGCTCCCCTGGTGGCCACTGGTGGAATTGAACTTGTGTGCATCATCCCCTCTGTTCACCTGTTCCCATCAGGATGTGGGAGTCGCTATTTAACCTTGCTCCTCTGTCACTTCCATGCCGGTCAACATTGTAATCAGAAGCCTTTCTGTGCATGTTCCTGCTACCAGACAACTTCCAGCTAAGTCGGACTTTTGTCCTTGTTTGTTTTTTGCATTTTGTTCCAGTTCACAGCTGCAGTTTCGTTTCTGTGTCTGGAAAGCTCTTGTGATCTGAAATTGCCACTCTGATGTTATGAGTTAATACTAGAGTCTTAAAGTAATTTCAGGATGGTGTATTGATAGGGTTTTCAGCTGACCATGAAAGTACCCTTTCTGTCTTCCTGCTATCTAGTAAGCGGACCTCGATTTTGCTAAACCTATTTTCATACTACGTTTGTCATTTTCATCTTAAATCACCGCCAATATATGTGGGGGCCTCTGTCTGCCTTTCGGGGAAATTTCTCTAGAGGTGAGCCAGGACTATATTTTCCTCTGCCAGGATTAGTTAGTCCTCCGGCCGGCGCTGGGCGTCTAGGGATAAAACGCAGGCTACGCTACCCGGCTACTGTTAGTTGTGCGGCAGGTTTAGTTCATGGTCAGTTTAAGTTTCCATCCTTCCAAGAGCTAGTTCCTATGTATGCTGGGCTATGTTCTCTTGCCATTGAGAACCATAACAGTTTGACCGGCCCACAAAGGGTTAAATTAATTGGCAGAGAAAGGAGAGAAAAAAGAAGTCTGCTGAAAAATTTTTTTTATTTTTTTTTTCCTTCAGTTCTGAGTGTGCTTTCAATTGAATCACTTGCAAGTCTGCCTATATTGCAGCCTTCCTCTCTCTCTCTCCTTCTAATCCTGGAATGGCTCTGTGTTCACCTGTTTAAAATGGATATTCAGAGTTTAGCTGCAGGTTTGAATAATCTCACCACGAAAGTTCAAAATTTACAAGATTTTGTTGTTCATGTTCCTATATCTGAACCTAGAATTCCTTTGCCTGAATTTTTCTCGGGGAATAGATCTTGCTTTCAAAATTTCAAAAATAATTGCAAGTTGTTTTTGTCCCTGAAATCTCGCTCTGCTGGAGATCCTGCTCAGCAGGTCAGGATTGTGATTTCCTTGCTCCGGGGCGACCCTCAAGATTGGGCTTTTGCATTGGCTCCAGGGGATCCTGCGTTGCTCAATGTGGATGCGTTTTTTCTGGCCTTGGGGTTGCTTTATGAGGAACCTCATTTAGAGCTTCAGGCGGAAAAAGCCTTGATGTCCCTATCTCAGGGGCAAGATGAAGTTGAAATATACTGCCAAAAATTCCGTAAATGGTCTGTGCTTACTTACTGTGGAATGAGTGCGCCCTGGCGGCGAATTTCAGAGAGGGTCTCTCTGATGCCGTTAAGGATGTTATGGTGGGGTTCCCTGTGCCTGCGGGTCTGAATGAGTCCATGACAATGGCTATCCAGATCGATAGACGTCTGCGGGAGCGCAAACCTGTGCACCATTTGGCGGTGTCTACTGAGAAGACGCCAGAGAATATGCAATGTGATAGAATTCTGTCCAGAAGCGAACGGCAGAATTTTAGACGAAAAAATGGGTTGTGCTTTTATTGTGGTGATTCAACTCATGTTATATCAGCATGCTCTAAGCGTACTAAGAAGCTTGATAAGTCAGTTTCAATTGGCACTTTTCAGTCTAAGTTTATTCTATCTGTGACCCTGATTTGTTCTTTATCATCTATTACCGCGGATGCCTATGTCGACTCTGGCGCCGCTTTGAGTTTGATGGATTGGTCCTTTGCCAAACGCTGTGGGTATGATTTAGAGCCTCTTGAAACTCCTATACCTCTGAAGGGGATTGACTCCACCCCATTGGCTAGTAATAAACCACAATACTGGACACAAGTAACTATGCGAATTAATCCGGATCATCAGGAGATTATTCGCTTTCTTGTGCTGTATAATCTACATGATGTGTTGGTGCTTGGATTGCCATGGCTGCAATCTCATAACCCAGTCCTCGACTGGAACGCTATGTCTGTGTTAAGCTGGGGATGTAAGGGGATGCATGGGGACGTACCTTTGGTTTCCATTTCGTCATCTATTCCCTCTGAGATTCCTGAATTCTTGTCTGACTATCGTGACGTTTTTGAAGAACCTAAGCTTGGTTCATTACCTCCGCACCGGGAGTGCGATTGTGCCATAGATTTGATTCCGGGTAGTAAATACCCTAAGGGTCGTTTATTTAATCTGTCTGTGCCTGAACATGCTGCTATGCGAGAATATATAAAGGAGTCCTTGGAAAAGGGACATATTCGTCCTTCGTCATCTCCCTTAGGAGCCGGTTTTTTCTTTGTGTCTAAGAAAGATGGCTCTTTGAGGCCGTGTATTGATTATCGGCTTTTGAATAAAATCACGGTTAAATATCAATATCCGTTGCCACTGCTGACTGATTTGTTTGCTCGCATAAAGGGGGCCAAGTGGTTCTCTAAGATAGATCTCCGTGGGGCGTATAATTTGGTGCGAATTAAGCAGGGGGATGAGTGGAAAACCGCATTTAATACGCCCGAGGGCCACTTTGAGTATTTGGTGATGCCTTTTGGCCTTTCAAATGCCCCTTCAGTCTTTCAGTCCTTTATGCATGACATTTTCCGTGATTATTTGGATAAATTTATGATCGTGTATCTGGATGATATTCTGATTTTTTCGGATGACTGGGACTCTCATGTCCAGCAGGTCAGGAGGGTTTTTCAGGTTTTGCGGTCTAATTCCTTGTGTGTGAAGGGTTCTACGTGCATTTTTGGGGTTCAAAAGATTTCCTTCTTGGGATACATTTTTTCCCCCTCTTCCATCGAGATGGATCCTGTCAAGGTTCGGGCTATTTGTGATTGGACGCAACCCTCTTCTCTTAAGAGCCTTCAGAAATTTTTGGGCTTTGCTAACTTTTATCGTCGATTTATTGCTGGTTTTTCTGATGTTGTTAAACCATTGACTGATTTGACTAAGAAGGGTGCTGATGTTGCTGATTGGTCCCCTGCTGCTGTGGAGGCCTTTCGGGAGCTTAAGCGCCGCTTTTCTTCCGCCCCTGTGTTGCGTCAGCCTGATGTTGCTCTTCCTTTTCAGGTTGAGGTCGACGCTTCTGAAATCGGAGCTGGGGCGGTTTTGTCGCAAAGAAGTTCCGACTGCTCCGTGATGAAACCTTGTGCTTTTTTTTCTCGTAAATTTTCGCCCGCCGAGCGGAATTATGATATTGGGAATCGGGAGCTTTTGGCCATGAAGTGGGCTTTTGAGGAGTGGCGTCATTGGCTTGAGGGGGCTAGACATCAGGTGGTGGTATTGACCGACCACAAGAATTTGATTTATCTTGAGTCCGCCAGACGCCTGAATCCTAGACAGGCGCGCTGGTCGTTGTTTTTCTCTCGGTTTAATTTTGTGGTGTCATACCTACCGGGTTCTAAGAATGTTAAGGCGGATGCCCTTTCTAGGAGTTTTGAGCCTGACTCCCCTGGTAATTCTGAACCTACAGGTATCCTTAAGGATGGAGTGATATTGTCTGCCGTTTCTCCAGACCTGCGGCGGGCCTTGCAGGATTTTCAGGCGGATAGACCTGATCGTTGCCCACCTGGTAGACTGTTTGTTCCTGATGATTGGACCAGTAAAGTCATTTCTGAGGTTCATTCTTCTGCGTTGGCAGGTCATCCTGGAATCTTTGGTACCAGGGATTTGGTGGCAAGGTCCTTCTGGTGGCCTTCCCTGTCACGAGATGTACGAGGCTTTGTGCAGTCTTGTGACGTTTGTGCTCGGGCCAAGCCTTGTTGTTCTCGGGCTAGTGGATTGTTGTTGCCCTTGCCTATCCCGAAGAGGCCTTGGACGCACATCTCGATGGATTTTATTTCGGATCTTCCTGTTTCTCAGAAGATGTCTGTCATCTGGGTGGTGTGTGACCGTTTCTCTAAGATGGTCCATTTGGTTCCCCTGCCTAAGTTGCCTTCTTCTTCCGAGTTGGTTCCTCTGTTTTTTCAAAATGTGGTTCGTTTGCATGGTATTCCGGAGAATATCGTTTCTGACAGAGGAACCCAATTCGTGTCTAGATTTTGGCGGGCATTCTGTGCTAGGATGGGCATAGATTTGTCTTTCTCGTCTGCTTTCCATCCTCAGACTAATGGCCAGACCGAGCGGACGAATCAGACTTTGGAGACATATTTGAGGTGTTTTGTGTCTGCAGATCAGGATGATTGGGTTGCTTTTTTGCCTTTAGCGGAGTTTGCCCTCAATAATCGGGCCAGCTCTGCCACCTTGGTGTCTCCTTTTTTCTGTAATTCGGGGTTTCATCCTCGATTTTCCTCCGGTCAGGTGGAATCTTCGGATTGTCCTGGAGTGGATGCTGTGGTGGAGAGGTTGCATCAGATTTGGGGGCAGGTGGTGGACAATTTGAAGTTGTCCCAGGAGAAGACTCAGCTTTTTGCCAACCGCCGGCGTCGGGTTGGTCCTCGGCTTTGTGTCGGGGACTTGGTGTGGTTGTCTTCTCGTTTTGTCCCTATGAGGGTTTCTTCTCCTAAGTTTAAGCCTCGGTTCATCGGCCCGTACAAGATATTGGAGATTCTTAACCCTGTGTCCTTCCGTTTGGACCTCCCTGCATCTTTTTCTATTCATAATGTTTTTCATCGGTCATTGTTGCGCAGGTATGAGGTACCGGTTGTGCCTTCCGTTGAGCCTCCTGCTCCGGTGTTGGTTGAGGGCGAGTTGGAGTACGTTGTGGAAAAAATCTTGGACTCCCGTGTTTCCAGACGGAAACTCCAGTATCTGGTCAAATGGAAGGGATACGGTCAGGAGGATAATTCTTGGGTGACTGCCTCTGATGTTCATGCCTCCGATCTGGTCCGTGCCTTTCATAGGGCTCATCCTGATCGCCCTGGTGGTTCTGGTGAGGGTTCGGTGCCCCCTCCTTGAAGGGGGGGTACTGTTGTGAAATTGGATTTTGGGCTCCCCCGGTGGCCACTGGTGGAATTGAACTTGTGTGCATCATCCCCTCTGTTCACCTGTTCCCATCAGGATGTGGGAGTCGCTATTTAACCTTGCTCCTCTGTCACTTCCATGCCGGTCAACATTGTAATCAGAAGCCTTTCTGTGCATGTTCCTGCTACCAGACAACTTCCAGCTAAGTCGGACTTTTGTCCTTGTTTGTTTTTTGCATTTTGTTCCAGTTCACAGCTGCAGTTTCGTTTCTGTGTCTGGAAAGCTCTTGTGATCTGAAATTGCCACTCTGATGTTATGAGTTAATACTAGAGTCTTAAAGTAATTTCAGGATGGTGTATTGATAGGGTTTTCAGCTGACCATGAAAGTACCCTTTCTGTCTTCCTGCTATCTAGTAAGCGGACCTCGATTTTGCTAAACCTATTTTCATACTACGTTTGTCATTTTCATCTTAAATCACCGCCAATATATGTGGGGGCCTCTGTCTGCCTTTCGGGGAAATTTCTCTAGAGGTGAGCCAGGACTATATTTTCCTCTGCCAGGATTAGTTAGTCCTCCGGCCGGCGCTGGGCGTCTAGGGATAAAACGCAGGCTACGCTACCCGGCTACTGTTAGTTGTGCGGCAGGTTTAGTTCATGGTCAGTTTAAGTTTCCATCCTTCCAAGAGCTAGTTCCTATGTATGCTGGGCTATGTTCTCTTGCCATTGAGAACCATAACAGGGATGGTCTGGTGTGTTATCAGTGAGGGCAGTGTCGACCCATTCACCACTCGTACGGCCACTGGTTTGGCGAGCATCACCAGAGGTATTGCGTGCCATTGGGTGAAGACAGAAGACATGAAGTTGCCCTCCGCCCCGGAATCCACGCAAAGCTCTACCGTATGAGTGGATAGGCCTAAGGTAATTGTCCCCTTGAAGGACAATTTGGAGGAAAACGTCGCCATGTCCAGTGTACCTCCTACTACTACCACTAGACGCTGACATTTTCCCGACTGCTGGGGACATTTCCTGGCATAATGTCCCGACTGCTGGCAGACTGGACAGACCTTGAGTGCACGAGTGGTCCGGGACTTAGACCCTGCTCATGACACCTCCACAGCCTCATATGGCTCAGACGCCTGGATCGGAGATCCCAGAGGTTTGGCGAATGTGGGAGCCAGTCGAAACCTCTGCCTACACTGGGCTCGCTCCAACCTTCGCTCATTAAATCGAAGGTTGATGCTGGTAGATATAGTTATTAGCACCTCCAGTGTGGCAGGAATCTCCCTAGTGGCCAAGGCGTCCTTCACATGGTCAGCCAGCCCCCTCCAAAATACAGGGAAAAGGGCTTTATCTGGCCACTCCAGCTCAGATGCTAAAGTCTGGAAGTGGACAGAAAAATGACTGACCATGGATGAACCCTGTGTCAATGCCAGCAGTTGGAGCGCCGTATCATGGGTGACTTGGGGTCCCAAAAAGACCTGTTTCAGAGTGCTCAGAAACTGCAAAGCACTCTGCACCACATGATCGTCGCGCTCCCCCAGCGGCGTAGCCCACTCCAACGCCCTGTCTGACAAGAGAGATATAATGAATCCCACTTTAGCCCGCCCTGAGGGGAAACGTGCAGCCAGGAGCTCAAGGTGAATCGCACACTGGTTCACGAATCCCCTACAAGACTTGCTATCACCAGAGAATTTATCTTGCAGCGGGAGGTGGGATAAGGTCGGAACAGGGGTGGCAGTGGACAAAGTGGCTGCAGCCACGCTAGCAGCCTGAACAGCTACTGCGGTAACATCCACAGCTGAGGTTGTGCGCTCGAGAGCCACCAACCTGCCCTCCAGCTGTTGGATCTACCGCTGCAGTCGCTGTTCATCCGCCATTACTAGCCAGACCCTGGCGCTAGTGTAATGTTAGGACTGTCGGAACGCACCGAATAATAATTAGAGAGGATATGAGGTGCGTTCGCAGTCTGGGGTCCACCATGCAGAAAGGACACCTGCTGCTCGGTAATGGCGAACTAGATGGCGGTATAATGTGAATACACACACGGGTTCGCTTCACCCGGTAGGAAGGAAGCGAACCCTGTAGTGTCACAGAACCGCGATACCGCACAGTGAGCGCAAGTAAAGAGTCACAGAACTCTGTCCCAAGGCATGGGGAAAGAGTTCCTCTAGACCTATTACGCTCGACACCGCTACTGTGGTGTCAGGGATAGAACTGAACTAATAATTTACTGCACAAGAGTGCGTACAATGCCGCTCTGGTGGGCGCCACTAACCACCCTAACTAGGGCCAGGAAAGCGCATTAAGCGCATGGCGTCGCACTGGCGGTCGCTGCTGAGAGACGCTGAATTGTGTGCTGGATGTGCAGAGTAGCACTGTCTGGCACTAGGTAGCTTCCACCATTCGCGAGCAGGCAACAACACTAGGGATGGGAATGATACAGAGCTTTCATCCATCGACTGGCATACATTCACACACACACATTAGCAAGTTTACACCTTTTATAGCAGTAGCGCTCAGGGACCTTCCTGATGATCCAATAGGAGCCGCAACAGGACCTGAGCATGTGACCCCCGACCTCCAATGGGAGGACGTCCCGTGGGCATGCTCAGTATGGGAAAAGCAGGACTTAGTCCCAGAAAGGCCTGCTCGCTGCTGATCAGTGCTGGCTACAAAGGCAGAGCCTGGAAAGACAGCAGTAACCACTTGCAACAGTATCAGCTTGAGCCAGACGCTTGGACCGATATCTCTGCTGAGCAGGTTCCACTGTGGCTGGAGGAGAATGGGAGACTGCAGCAGACATGATTCGAGATTCCTCCTGTGCAGTGGCTGGAATGTGGCACCTAAAAGCCCAAGCAGTGGATGAGCATTTTTTTTCCCTCTCATTTATTTTGTCTTATATACAAGTCATTATCCTGTAAAGAATGTTTCTCGACATTTTTTTCCACTCAAATTCATTTTAACTGTGGTTTTGTATGTTTTATTGTCAGTCCGTAAAAGTCACGTATTACATGGTTGCCAGCAGTGACCTGGGATTCAGAGATGCTTCTAGGGGTCTTCCCCATGCTGTTCCCATGCCATTTCAGTGCTGTTTGCATAGTTTTCAGCAACTTTTATACCCCCTCCAGACGGTGTGTGTGTGTGTGTGTGTGTGTGGGGGGGGGGGGGGCTGCCAGGAACCTGCTCAAGTTTCCCATTGACTTCCATTATAGTCATTACTCAGGGCGAGCATTACGATTTGATTTGATTATTCGAGCATTTTAGTGCTTGCTCATCACTAATCACAAGTGATCAGAAGTGTGTGATATTAATTCCTCCGTAGCTGCCCTTTCCTATCAGCTGATTAAGTAAAGAAATTACTTCTGTGAATGATACAGTTCAAATGTATCTTTAGTAAAATATCATAATATTATTGTTCTTAATACTCCACAGAAAAAATGCAGGAAGAGATTGACCATATCATTGGAAGTTCACGATGCCCTTCAGTAGAAGATCGGATAAAAATGCCATTTACCGATGCAGTGATTCATGAGATCCAGAGATTTACAGATATTGCACCTTTAGGAGTACCCCGAGCAACCAACCAGGATACAGTCCTTAGAGGATACCATATACCAAAGGTCAGAGGTTACAGAAATACAAACCGAGGCAGAACTTGTAACTATAAATTTAACTTTTTTTTCTTAGGTCTGATAGTTGGTAAAAAATAGGTTGGTTGCTTTCACGTTCAGCCAAATAGCAGTATTCACAAGTTTACGATATAGCATTTTCAGCGGGGTCAGTGCCTGAGTCTTATATTGCATTACATTAAGTCTTGAGTTTGCACAAGGGTATGTTCACACACGTTTGTTCTGCATTTTTTTTGCAGCCTAAAACCTGCGCTCATGCCAATACAAATGCGCGTGTTTCATGCATTTTTTACTTGTTTTTGGGGTGCTGATCTCATGTCTATTGTCTACAGTTTATGTTTAATAAAGTTAGTATTATTCGTCAAAAATACTGTGAACATGCCGAAATAATACCATAGCATTTTTTGAGTGAAAAAACACCGAAAGAATTTACACGCTGCAGCTTTGAAAAACGCTGCAAAGTTGTCAGTGCTTTTATCAAGGAAATGATACTTCATCTTAAGTTTTTTAAAGATATGTTAACAGGTATGTTTTATCTTTGTTCCATAGGGAGTGACTGTGTTTCCTATGATAACGTCTGCATTAAAGGATTCCAAATATTTTAGGGATCCATATATATTTGATCCAGGACATTTCTTAGATGAGCAAGGCAACCTGAAGAAACTGGAAGCTTTTATCCCATTCTCAATAGGTATTGAGCTGTGAGCGTCTATTTTCAATCTTCTATCTACATTTCGTCTAAATTCAAGTTCAGAATTTTTGCAGCCATAAGGATAAGGCCACACGGCATCATGTCACGTGACAGCAATTCTTAGAAAAGTCACGTGACAAACACATCTTTGCAAGTGAGTGGCATGTTGCGTATGATGTGCATTGAAGCTTGTGGCGAGTAAGTTGCTTGTGACCATTGACAGAAATTTGGAAACATTTGCAACCCCATAGGAAATCATTGCACTCAATGTTGAAATGCGTCAGTGCGATTTCACTGTTGTGCGATTTTTGTTACTGTGTAGCCTTAGCCTAGTACCTGAGTCCATGAAACATACTTTAACCCCTTTGCGACCTTCGCCATACTAGTACTGCTCTGCGGGAGAAGCATTTGTGACCAGAGAAGTACTAGTACGGTGACGTGATCACCGCGGCGATCGCGTGCGGGTGTCAGCTGTATGTGACAGCTGACACCCGCAGCAGTGCTAGCACCGATCGTGGGCATTTAAACCCTCTGATGCCGCTGTCAGTAGTGATAGCGGCATAGAGAAGCATCGCACAGGGAGGGGGCTCCCTGTGCGCTTCCCTCAGAACAACGCGATGAGATCGCATTGTTCTGATGGTCTCCATGGAGACGCCCGGCACCAGGATGGCCACGGGGTCCTTCTGGGTCCTGCAGGGAGGTGGCTTGTCAGAGCCTGCTGAGAGCAGGACCTGAGAAGCCTCCTTCCCTGCCTATCAGATCGCTGTTTTGATACTCAGCAGTGCTAAGTGTCAGATCAGCGATCTGACATTATATAGTGATGTCCCATACTGGGACAATGTAATAAAGTAAAAAAAAAAGTATTATAATGTGTAAAAATATATATTTTTTAAATCCTAAAATAAAGAAAAAAACCAAAACATATTTTTCCAATAAATGCATTTATTTATGCAAATAAAAAAAAAACAATAAAAGTACACATATTTGGTATCGCCACATCCATAACGACCGGCTCTAAAAAACTGTCCCACTAGTTAAACCCTTCAGTGAACACTGTAAAAAAAAAAAAAGAGCCAAAAAATATACTGCTTTATCATTATACAAAAAGTGCAATAAAACGCAATCAAAAAGACGGATGTAAATAAAAATGGTACCTCTGAAAACGTTATCCTGTACCGCAAACAATAAGCCATAGCAGGAAAATAAAAAAGTTATAGCTCTCAGAATAAAGCGATGCAAAAATAAGTATTTTTTCTATAAAATAGTTTTTATTGTATAAAAGAGGCAAAACATGATATAAATTAGGTATTGCTGTAACCGTACTGACCCGAAGAATAAAGCTGTCTTATGTATTTAACCACATGCGGAATGGTATATAAAAAAAAAAAACAATTCCTGAATTGCTGGGTTTTGTTCATTCTGCCACCCAAAAATCGGAATAGAAAGTGATCAAAAATTGTCATGTGTCCGAAAATGGTACCAATAAAAACGTCAGCTCGTCTTGCAAAAAATATGCCTTCACATGACTCTGTCGCCGTAATATGAAAAAATTATAGCTCTCAAAATATGCTAATACAAAAAATAGTTTTAGCAATAAAAAGCGTCTTTTAGTGTGTGACAGCAGCAAAACATAAAAACTCTATATAAATCAGGTATCGCTGTAATCGCAGCGATCTAAAGAATAAAGCCTAATAAGTTATACTGCATGAGGAATGGCGTAAAAAATAAATAAAACTAATTTTCACATACTCCTGATTTTTTCACTTTGCCTCCCAAAGATCGCAGGCGCGGCGCACATTTATCCTGCGCTCTGCGCTGAGTGCTTACACCGGGGTTTCCGTGTAAATCTCTGAAATATGTGATTCAGACAGAACCTCTGGCAGAAGATTCCATATAATGATGCAGATGGAGGCACTGTGGGCGCCATAGGACTTGTGATCCGGCGGTGTCCGTCTTTTTAGGATGCACAAAACTGTCGGTCACAGTGTTGTGCACGTCTGAATAAAAAGAAACCAAAGAACAGATTCCAGACGAAGTCCAGAGTAACTCTACTGCCTCACTATAGTAAAACACTCTAAAACAAAGGATAGCCATGAAAGTCCAGACAAGGGATGTTAAGATAAAAAATGATATACCTTTATTCAACAATAGTGGCAAACAGTAGTACTATATAAAAACACATGCATGTCTCAGGACAGAATATACAATAATAGAGATAAAATAAGAGGATATAATTATGTATGTAAGATCAATATTGCAAGTGGCGGACCAAAAGAAAGGGGGATAATCAAAAATATGAGAATTAAAATAGAGGTGAGCACAAAAATCCTCAAAGATACTGCCAAGAAATTAAATAATAAATAATATCATCCAGGAAAATTATATACTTATATATGCTCAAAATTCATGAGGGGGAAATACCCCCTAGTTTATCTGAACACTGCTTGTCTGGACTTTCATGGCTATCCATTGCTTTATGGTGTTTAATTTGGTTTCCTCACCCTGAGTGGTTTCCACTCTCTTTACAGAGCTCCGGGGCTATTTACTATATATATATATATATATATATATATATATATATATATATATATATATATATATATATATATATATATATATATATATATATATATATATATATCCTTTAATTGAACTTTAATATGTATTTAGGACCTAGAGGTGTTACTGTTGTGTTGTTCTGCCTCACTATAGTGAATGGATCCATCGGGGTTTCATCTGAATCACGTCACGCAGAGATCTAGATGGAAAAAGCAAAGTTAGTGGTCAGCATAGAGTGCCAGATAACTGTGATCCCAAACTTTATGGAAAATGTTCCCAATAAAAGCTTCCACTCAATCCACAAAAAAGGCAAGTCCCCACTCAGGTCTGTCATCTGTTAATGGAAATATAGGCGGCTTCCACGTTACTGGTAGCACAAAGGCTCTGGAAAAGCAAAATGGCTCCTCACCCGCCATAAGAAATTCACCAAATTCTACGCTCCCAAATCCAAACGCCCCCTCCCTTCTGAGCCCCAGTGTGCCTAAACAACAATCACCTGATGAAGACAGATCCTCCGTTGAAACGCGTTGTGGTTTAACCCCATCTCTTGTCTGTGTCTCTTTACTGCACTCCTCAGACCGTTTATCATTGTCTCATTGCTCCTATCCTCCATTGGAGGTTCTCGGCTGGAGCTGCGGTGGAGACCTGACATCCTGTCCACCCCTGGCCTGCTTCCCTAAGCGCCCCTATATGACCGCTCATCACTGACTCTCGTTAAACAACATTAAGCACCCACATGTTTGGCATTTCTGTAGTGATGAGAAGCATGAGCTGAGCATAATGTACTGGTCACTACAGCATGCTGGCCACTACAACGGCAGTTTGCAATTTTCACTCAGCAACATCCACTGCTGCCTGTTTCTGGAAAACACCCATGGAGTCAAAATGGTCACTACATGTTTAGATACATTTCCAAAGGGTTATCATTTCCAAAATGGGATCCCTTATGGGGGGTACATCTGCACTACTTCCCTTCTGAGCTTTGCACTGTGCCTCAAAAGTAGTTTTCGACCACTTATGGGGTATCGGTGAACTCAAGAGAAATTGCACAACAAACTTTGGGTTCCATTTTCTCCTTTTGCCCTTGTGAAAATACAAAATTTGTAGCTAAAAAAGATTTTTGTATGAAAAATTAGATTTTTTTTATTTTCACGGCTCTATGCTATAATCTTCTGTGAAGCACCTGGGGGTTCAAGGTGCTCAATACACAGCTAGCTAAGGCCCCAAAGGGACTTAATTTCCAAAATAGTGTCACTTGTGGGGGGTTTCCACTGTTTAGGCACATCAGGGGCTCTTCAAACGGGATATGACGTCTGCTAATTATTCCATCAAATTTTGCATTCGAAAAGTCAAATGGCGTTCCTTCCCTTCCAAGCCCTGCCATGTGCCCAAACAGTGGTTTTTCCCCACATATCGGCGTACATAGGAGAAATTGCACAACATATTGTATGGAGCAATTTTATCTGTTTCTATTATGAAAATGCAAAATATGGAGCTAAATAAGATTTGTTTGGGAAAATTTTTTTTATTTTCACAGCTCTACGCTATAAACTTATGTGAAGCACCTGTGGATTCAAGGTGTGCAATACATATCTAGATAAGTTTCATAAGGGGCCTAGTTTCTAAAATGTGGTCACTTGTTGGGGGTTTCCACTGTTTAGGCATATCAGGGGCTCTCCAAACGCAACATGGCAACCGCTAAATATTCTAGCATACTTTACATTCAAAAAGTCAAATGGCGCTCCTTCCCTTCCAAGCCCTGCGGTGTGCTCAAACAGTAGATTTCCCCCACATATGGAGTATCGGCATGCTCAGGAGAAATTGCACAACAAAACATATGGTCCATTTTTTCCTGTCACCCTTGCGAAAGTAAAAAAAAATTAGGTCTAAAGGAAAATTTTTGTGAAAGAAAAGTAAATGTTTATTTTTAATTTGCATTAAAGCATTGCGGCTTTAAATCTCCTCACCTCAACATGCTTAACATGTCACTCTCCGCATGGAGAAACAATACTTCTTGGATCCCGGTCAGACGCCTCTCAATCAGCCAAACCAGATCTCCACTTTGCACTGACGAGGGGCAGTACCCCGAAACAGTGTCTGCAAATTGAGATTCTGGTTTGGCGTTTATCCTAAGTCATGTGACAAGGCTCATTAAAGGGTCGCCATTGACTGTTAGGATTGCTACTTCCAATAGGTGGCACTAGAGTTCTAGTCCTCTTCCTCTCTGAAGAGACAATTTCCATATTTTTTCCTTCATCATTCCAAAAATTGCTGTGAAACACCTGAAGGGTTAATAAACTTCTTGAATGTGGTTTTGAGTACCTTGAGGGGTGCAGTTTTTAGAATGGTGTGATTGTTGGGTATTTTCTGTCATATAGGCCCTTCAAAGTCACTTTAAATGGGAGGTGGTCACTAAAAAAAGTTTTGCAAATTTTGTTGTGAAAATGAGAAATCGCTAGTCAACTTTTAACCCTTATAACGTCTTATCAAAAAAAAATATGTATGCAAAATTGTGCTGATGTAAGGTAGACATGTGGGAAATGTTATTTATTAACTATTTTGTGTGATATGACTCTCTGATTTAAGAGCATAAAAGTAAAAATTTTGAAAATTGAAAAATTTTCAAAATTTTTGTCAAATTTCCATTTTTTCACAAATAAATGCAAGTCATACCAAGTAAATTTTACCACTCTTGTAAAGTACAATATGTCACGCGAAAACAGTCTCAGAATCACCTCTCAGTCTCACCGGGATCCATTGAAGCATTCCAGAGTTATGACATCATAAAGTGACAGTGATCAGAATTGTAAAAATTGGCGTGGTCATTTAGGTGAAAACAGGCTAGTTCTCAAAGGGGTTAATTACAGATTCATACAGAATTATAGGAAATTGAATTAACATACAGTACTTTCATAATACGGTACAATACAGACACCATGTTTTGGGGATGTAGCTGGATTCAAAAAATGCAAAAAACCTATGTATTCTTTTTACAGGGAAGCGTGTTTGTCTTGGTGAAGGACTTGCACGTATGGAAATTTTCTTGTTCCTTACATATCTGCTACAGAAATTTGATCTCAAATGTGAAAAGGACCCTGAAGACATTGATGTTTCCCCTATCCCGAACCGTGGCTCCTATGTACCACGACCATATCAGATCTCTGTGACTTTACGGTAACCACCATCTAGATGACTGTGAGCAATTTTATCTTTAAAGCAAACGTGTCAGCAGGATTTTGCTAAGTAAACTACAGGCATTGTCAGGTTGGTGCCGTTACACTGATAAAAATATCTGGGTTGAAGAAATCCACATCAGTTTTAGAAAGTTTTCAGTTAATGAGATGCTTCAGGGCAGGACTGTGAGCGGCTCTTTTTTTCATACTTTGGCCTCAGTGCCTCATTGTGGCTTATATGACAGGTCACTTCAGGATGCAGAGGACTGTCGAGTAAATATTATTTTTATTTTTGGATACTAGTGGGTCCAGTGGAGTAATATGCAGGTAGATGTCCCCAAGCTCTCCCGCGATTTGGCCTCTCACATGCTCGACCAGGCCACGCCCCCTAGCAACTAGAGTTTGACAAGTAAGTTTACAAAAGTAGTCTCTTTTGTGGAGAGGTTAGGCCCAGTCCACACTGAGTTTGTGCATACTGTCAGTGCACATGGTCGAGCGTCGACAATGTGCACTAACAATAGTGGTGTTGAGACTGCAAACAAACCTGACCGTGTAGATGCAAAAGGCAGGATGATCCGTTTTCCCCAAGCAAAACCCAAGTAAAGAAAGGTGGCCTCAGCATCCAGTGATGGTCAACGTGCTATATTATGACAGTACAAATGCAGAAACTGCAACTTTTCAACCTATAGTATAGGCTGGGTCTTTGTCAAGCTTCACAAATACCCTAGCTTATACTAGTGGTCGAAACCTTGATATTGTTTTTGTATTATGTGATGCCATAATAAAGAAAGTTGATCACCACTGGATGCTGAAGTCACATTTTACTTTGACAGGGTGCACTGTCAAGATGGAGGTTGAGGCATACATGGGACCCACTTTTTACTCCGTCACCACCTTGGGATTTTTCAGTTTTTGCTCCCCAGATACATATTTTTTTTATTTTTCCATTAGTATGGCTGTGTGAGGGCTTGTTTTTTGCATCATGAGTTGTGCTTTTGAACTACACTGTTGGTTTTACCATATCATGTACTGAAAAACAGGAAAATTTTGAAGTGCGGTAAAAAAAGTGCAATTCCACAATTGTTGTTTGGTTTATTTTTTTTACCATGTTCACTGAATGCTAAAATTGTCCTGCCACTATGATTCTCCAGGTCATCAAGATGGAGCCAATTTGTGATCGTGTTGTGCTGATGGTCTCCATGGTGACCCCCAACAGCAAACTGGCTGCAGGGCTCTTCAGGGAAGGTGGCTTCTCAGATCCTACTAAGAGCAGAAGCTGAGGTGTCTCTTTCCCTGCCTGTCAGATGCTGATCTGATGCTCTGCAGTGCAGAAGCAGTGACCTTGCTCATGGAAGGAGCTTTGCATTCAAAATCTCACGATACATGGCCCCATTCATTCTTTCATGTACACGAATCAGTCATCCTGGTCCCTTTGCATTGAAAAAGCCCCAAAGCATGATGTTGCCACCCCCATGCTTCACAGTAGGTATGGTGTTCTTTGGATGCAACTTAGCATTCCGTCTCCTCGAAACACATCAAATTTTGTTTCTACCAAACAGTTCTACTTTGGTTTCATCAGACCATATGACATTTTCTCAATACTCTTCTGGATAATCCAAATGCTCTCTAGCAAACTTCAGACGGGCCCGGACATGTACTGGCTTAAGCAGGGGGACATGTCTGGCACTGCAGGATCTGAGTCCCTTGCGGCGTAGTGTGTTACTGATGGTAGCCTTTGTTACAGTGGTCACAGCTCTATGCAGGTCATTCACTAGGTCCTCCCGTGTGGTTCTGGGATTTTTGCTCACCATTCCTGTGATCATATTGATTCCATGGGGTGAGATCTTGTATGGAGCCCCAGATCAAGGGAGATTATCAGCTGTATTGTATGTCTTCCATTTTCTTATTATTATTCCCACAGTTGATTTCATCACGCCAAGCTGCTTGCCTATTGCAGATTCAGTCTTCCCAGCCTGGTGCAGGGCTACAATTTTGTTTCTAGTGTTCATTTACAGCTCTTTGGTCTTCACGATAGTCAAGTTTGGAGTGTGACTGTTTGAGGTTGTGGACAGGTGTCTTTTATACTGATAACAAGTTCACAGGTGCCATTACTACAGGTAATGAGTGGAGGACAGAGGAGCCTCATAAAGAAGTTACAGGTCTGTTAGAGCCAGAAATCTTGCATGTTTTTACGTGACCAAATACTTATTTTCCACCATAATTTGCTAAATAAATCTTGCCAAATCAGACAAGGTGATTTTCTGGATTTGTTTTCTCATTTTGACTCCCAAAGTTGTGGTCTACCTATGATGTGAATTACAGGCCTCTCTCATCTTTTTAAGTTGGAGAACTTGCACAATTGGTGGCTGACTAAATTCTTTTTTCCCCACTGTATATATAAAAAGTACACATATTTGCTATCACCACATCCTGTGCAAACATTCTGTATGAAATTGTCCCACTAGTTAACCCCTTCAGTGAACACCATAAAAACAAAATAAAAAAACATATTATCATATTGATGAACAAAAAGTGCAATAAAACTATATCAGAAAGACAAATGTAAATAACAAAGTTATAGCTTTCATAACAAAGTGATGCAAAAATAATTATTTTATCTATAAAATAGTTTTATTGTGTAAAAGTGCCAAAACAACAATATAAATTGGGTATCGCTGTAATTGTACTGACCCGAAGAATAAAGCTGCCTTATCAATTTTACCACACGCGGAAAAGTATTTTAAAAAAATGAACAATTCCTGAATTGCTGATTTTTGTTAATTCTACCTCCCAAAAATTGGAATAGAAAGCGATCAAAAAATGCCTTGTGCCCGAAAATGGCACCAATAAAAACGTCAACTCATTTTGCAAACAACAAGCAGTCACATGACTCTGTCGGCCAAAATATGGAAAAATTATAGCTCTCAAAATATGGGGATGCAAAAACTAGTTTTTGCAATAAAAAGCGTCTTTTAGTGTGACCGCAGCCAACCATAAAAACCCCATATAAATCTGGTATCGCTGTAATGGCACCGACCTGAAGAGTAAAGTCGCCATATTAGTTATCCTGTACTGCTTAAAAAATAAATAAAACTAATTCTTCACTTGCTATTGATTTTTTCCATTATGCCTCCCAAAGATCGCAGTAAGGCACGGCTCACATTTATCCTACGCTCTATGTTGAGTGCTTACACTGTGGTTTCCATGTATATCTCAGAAATTCGTGATTCAGATGGAACCCCTGGCGGAAGATTCCCTATAATGAGGCAGATGGAGGCACTGTGGAAGCCATAGGACCTGTGATCCAGTGGTGTCCGTCTTTTTAGGATTGCATAAAAGTGCACTTGACAACAGTTTTGTGCACTTCTGCAAAGGACAACACTGAACATAGGTCAGACGAAGTCCAGAGTAACTCTGCTGCCTCACTATAGTGGATGGATCCCTCAGGGTTTAATTTGAATCATGTCACTTGGAGATTTAGATGGAAACCCCAAGGAAAGTGCTCAGCATAGATCTCCAGATAAATGTGATCCCAAATGTTATGTAAAATGTTCCCAATAAAAGCTTAAACTCAATCCACAAAAAAAGCAAGTCCCCACTCAGGTCTGTCATCTGTTAATGGAAATATAGGGCTTCCACGTTACTGGTAGCACAAAGGCTCTGGAAAATAGAAATGGCTCCTCGCCCCCTAAAAGAAATTCAGTACATTCTGCACTCCCAAATCCAAATGCCCCCTCCCTTCTGAGCCCTAGTGTGCCTAAATCACAGTTAGCACCCATGCTTGGCATTTCTGAAGTGATGAGAGCCCGCCAAAGTTTCAGGTGCGTGTCTCCAGAAGCATGAGAGGGACATAACATACTTGTCACTATAAGGTACTGGTCACTACAATGGCAGTTTGCAATTTTCACTCAGCAACATCCACTACTGCTTGTTTCTGGAAAACACCCATGGAGTTAAAATCGTCACTACACCAGTAGATAAATTCCCAAAGGGGTATAATTTCTAAAATTGGATCACTTGAGGGGGTATTCTGTTTTTCTAGCACTTAGGGGCTCTGTATATGGAGTCTGCAAACTATTCTAGGAATAATTGCGATCCAGGAGGCAATAGCGCTCCGTTCCTTCCGAGTCTCACTGTGTGGCTAAGCAGTACTATACAGCCACATATGGGGTATTTCTACCTTCAGCAGAAATTGTGGGACACATTTCGGTGTAATTTTTACCCATTTCCCAGTATAAAAATGTAAAACTTGGGGCTAACACAATCTTGGTGGTAAAAATGTAAATTGTTTTTTCTTCACCACCCAATGGTATAAAATTCTGTCACACACCCGTGGTGTCAATATGATCACTGCACACCTAGATGAATTCATTGAGAGGATTAGTTTGTAAAATGGGGTCACTTATAGGGGGGTTCTGCTGTTCTGGCACCTCAGAGGCTCTGCCAATGTGACATGGCACCCTCCAACCAGTACTGTAATATGGCGCTCTTTCCCTTCTGAGCTTTGCACTGTGCCTCAAAAGTAGTTTTCAACAACATATGGGGTATTGGTGAACTCAGGATAAATTGCACAACACATTTTGGGGTCCATTTTCTCCTGTTACCCTTGTGAAAATACAAAATTTGGAGCTAAAAAACACTTTTGTGGGAAAAATTAGATTTTTTTTTATTTTTAACGCTCAACGTTATCAACTTCTTTGAAGCACCTAGGGGTTCAAGGTGCTCAATACACATCTAGATAAGTTCCTTGAGTTTCCAAAATGGTGTCACTTGTAGGGGGTTTCTAAACACGACATGGCGTCCACTAATCCAGCAAATTTTACATTCAAAAAGTCAAATGGTGCTTCTTCCCGTCCCGAGCGCCCCAACAGTAGTTTTACCCCTCATATGGGATATCGGCATGCCCAGGAGAAATTGCTCAACAAATTGTATGGTTAAATTTCTCCTGTTACCCTTATGAAAATGCAAAGTTGGAAGCAAAAAAAAACATTTTTGTGGGAAAAATGTGATTTTTATTTTATTATCACGGCTCAACGTTACAAACGTCTGTGAAGCACCTGAGGGTTCAAAGTGCCCAATACACATCTAGATAAGTTCCCTGAGGGGTCTAGTTTCCAAAATGGTATTACTTGTTGGGGGTTTCCACTGCTTTGGCACATCAGGGGCTCTCGTTGCTCGGGTTTTCCCAAGCACACTCGGGTGACCTCCGAGTATTTATGACTGCTCAGAGATTTAGTTTGCATCGCGGCAGCTGAATGACTTACAGCTACTAGCCTGCTTGATTACATGTGGGGATTCCCTAGCAACCAGGCAATCCCCACATGTACTCAGCCTGGCTAGTAGCTGTAAATCATTCAGCTGCCGCGATGAAAACTAAATCTCTGAGCAGTCATAAATACTCGGAGGTCACCCGAGTGTGCTCGGGAAAACCCGAGCAACGAGTATACTCGCTCATCACTAATGGCGATGTTACAGTATACGTAATATATACTGAAGGCTAGGTGCATGTTCGCATTGTGAACCTAGCCTCGGCAAAGTTTTTCAAGTTCAATAGCAGTTAACCTTTTGTTTCATTTATTGACAGCAATATTTTCTAACCAAACGATTAAGGGAAAATTATGGCGGTCGTGATTCATTGAAGATATGTGGCCTGGACTGATGATCCTGTTCTCACTGTATCATTATGTCCACTAACTTGAAGAACATCTGCTGAAGGAAGGTCTCTAATGTGGAAGCGTATATTCTTGATTTTTCATGCATCACTGGGCATGAATTTTTTAACTTCTTTTGTCAGCATCAAGAAACTGTACAAATAGCATTGAATGCATATGAACAAATTCCAAGAGTCGGGTGTGTTCTGTCCAGCAATATAATTGCTGTCTAAAAAGTTTAGTCATTTTTTTGGGTCTCAGTTATCACAGACAATGCATTTTCTGTTTGTATTAATCCTTCCTATATTTTTATATTGTAAGATAACAGCTCCATCTGCTGGTGGTTTTGATGTATACATTTTAGTTAAGTTTGCAATGTATTATGGGAAGTTCCTAGGGCACTGTGGGGTTGCTCCTGTTGCATTGTGGCCTTATTATTATGACACTGTGAAGGGAACAGCAGCCATTGTTCCTGTATGAGAAACCAGGTCACTGGTTTTTCTGCATGCTCCTTGTAAGCAGCCTGCTCTAAGCATAGTTGGTGAGTCACTATCTATGTTACAGTCCTGTGCTTGTAAGAATGTTTGATGTATTAAAGGGAATCTGTCACCTCATTTTGCCGCTATATACTGCGGCCAAAGCCATTAGGGGCTTATCTACAGCATTTTGTAATGCTGTAGATAAGCCCCCATTGTAACCTGAAAGATAAGAAAAACAAGTTAGATTATACTCAACAGGGGGCGGTCCGGTCCGATGGGCGTCGCAGGCCTGGGTCCGGCACCTCCCATCTTCATGCGATGACGTCCTCATCCTTGCTTCTGTCACGGCTCCTGCGCAGGCGTTATTCTCTGCCTTGCTGAGGGCAGAGCAAAGTACTGCAGTGCACAGGCGCCGGGAAAGGTCAGAGAGGCCCGGTGCCTGCGCACTGCAATACTTTACGCTGCCCTCAACAGGGCAAATCAGTACACCTGCGCAGGAGCAGCAACAGAAGCAAGGAAGAGGACGTCATCGCATGAAGATGGGAGGCGCCGGACCCGGACCTGTGACGCCCATCGGACAGGACTGCACCGGACCGCCCCCTGGGTGAGTATAATCTAACTTGTTTTTCTTATCTTTCAGGTTACATCGGGGGCTTATCTCCAGCATTGCAGAATGCTGTAGATAAGCCCCTAATGGCGGTGGCCACAGTTTATAGCGGCAAAATGAGGTGACAGATTCCCTTTACATAGGTAATCATCAGCTTCTATATTACCTCATGTTGCTGTGTATTGCACACTATCTGTATTCTATGCATTGTACAGTTATATATTCTGAAATGCTCCTGTTATTGCATCTTATAGTTTCACCCTTTCCTGTCACATCTTCAAGCAATAAAAGAAGATTACAACTTTACAGCCTCTTTTTCTTAAAGAAGATGGGGGTTTAGTTACATGTCTCATTGCACACTCTGCTAATGTGTATGAGGACAGCATAGGGTGTACAAGATAATCATGAGAACAGAAGGCGCCTCAAAATGGCTTACAGGTCTTTTACAGCATGGATTCACGGCACATTGGGGAGCGGTAACAGACGACCAATCCCAGCTTGTGAAAATGCAAGAGACGTTTTTAGACACCAGGTTACTCAGCACTTATTGAGATCTTATACCTCCATGTTTAATAACATCAGCATTGCAACACTGACCAAATCCTTTTCTTAAACGTCCTTTCATCTATCAAGTAGGACATTACTGCGGTGCCCAGGGGTATATGCAGGAGAGAGAGGACAATGTCTGTTTTGCATCTAAAAGGTGCTTCTATGAGTTGTGTTTTTTCTAAAGTTCATACGTCTTTTCCAGGTGAGAGCAATAAATATATGGGTTACATACCATGCAATGACTATACAGCTGAATTCATGATTTGTGAATAAACACATTTCATTCAGTGTGATTTTGTTTTCCTAATCTATAAAATTCTTATCTAAATATGGTTTACATACTATTAAACAATCGTCTATATTGAAAAAGAATAGTAATGAGCGAACATGGTCAGATAATGTCTTATCCGAGCATACTCGGGAATTATCCGAGCATCTGGGAGTGCTCATATATTAGAATATTTGTTAATTTCCAAAATTTATAACAACCTTAATCAGATTTAGGAGCATCTCGTTCTCTTTTCACTTTAAATGTTACATTTTTATTTAAGGCCCCAACAAAATTTTGACAGTGATGTGATTAAAAGTCACTAAAAACTGTCTCAATTTTTTAATTAATCTTTGCAGCATGATGTAGGTTAGTGAACCACAAAACCAAAAAGTATCTTTTACTGTTCAGTGTTTATATAGTTTTCTAGTCATACATAATTTTTAGCCACTGACCCGTCCCTACATCGTGCTGCACTCTGAAGGGATAGAAAAAAAACCATGCTGACATATTCCCTTTTAAAATAATATTTCATACCTTAAGCAAAATTTTGGAGACCATTATTCTAGCAAACTGTCAATCCTTTATGTTAGCTATGATAACAGAAACTTAATATCCCATGGTGGTTACTTTTCACAAAACCCCAATGGTAAACAAAGGGGTACCGTATATACTCGAGTATAAACCGACCCGAGTATAAGCCGACCCCCCCCCCCTAATTTTGCCACAAAAAACTGGAAAAACTTAATGACTCGAGTATAAGCCTAGGGTGGGAAATGCAGCAGCTACCGGTAAATGTCAAAAGTAAAAATAGATACCAATAAAAGTAAAATTAATTGAGACATCAGTAGGTTAAGTGTTTTTGAATATCCATATTGAATCAGGAGCCCCATATAATGCTCCATAAAGTTTATGATGGCCCCATAAGATGCTCCATATTAAAATATGCCCCATATAATCCTGCATAAAGATTAATAATGGCCCCATAAGATGCTCCATAGACACATTTGCCCAATATAATGCTGCACAAATGTTGATTATGGCCCCATAAGATGCTCCATAAAGATATTTGCCCCATATAGTGCTGCATAAACCTTGATTATTGCCACATAAGATGCTCCATACAGACACTTGCCCCATATAATGCTCCACAAATGTTAATTATGGCCCCATAAGATGCTCCATAAAGATATTTGCCCCATATAGTGCTGCACAAACGTTATGGCCCCATAAGATACTCCATACAGACACTTGCCCCATATAGTACTGCACAAACGTTGATTATGGCACCATACAGACACTTGCTCCATATAGAGCTGCACAAATGTTATGGCCCCATAAGATACTCCATACAGACACTTGCCCCATATAGTACTGCACAAACGTTGATTATGGCCCCATACAGACACTTGCCCCATATAGTGCTGCACAAACTTTGATTATGGCCCCATACAGACACTTGCCCCATATAGTGCTGCACAAACGTTATGGCCCCTTAAGATACTCCATACAGACACTTGCCCCATATAGTGCTGCACAAACGTTGATTATGGCCCCATACAGATGCAGCGCCCCAGAGTCCTGGTCGTTGCAGTACTGATGCTCCGCCGCTAAGGGGGGCTATGGTACGTCTGATGGCACTGAAGGAGTTCACCTGACCAGGTATCACAGACACCAATACACTTCACAGTCTGGCCTCCAGGGGGAGCTAAGGGTGCTATGTATTAGGCCACTCCTCACAATCTGGTAAAACTGGGGGTTAGGTAGGAAGTTAGTTAGAAGCTGACTGGGTTGGAACCAGGCAACATCCTGTGGCAGAGGGTGTTGCAGGGGAAGATTCAGGGGGGTCCCTGTCAGAGGTGGGATCCTGACAGAGGCCTAGCGAACAGAGAGAACGTTATGGGACCGCGCCTGCGCTTCATCGCGGCGGTACCCCAAGAAAGGACAAGAAGCGAGGTTTATTGTGCTGAGTGAGAAATGAGATCAACGCAACAAGGAGAAACACCAGTAGGAGTCGTGCTGTAAGACGAGACAACATCCTACTGAGGCGCGTAGCCGGTGGCCGGAACGCCGAGGAAGTATTGAGCTCCAGGCCTTACTTCAAACCTACGGCAGGACAGTCAGTTATAGGCGGGCTGTCTCACTCAAATCACCTAAGAAGACATAGGGGGGAAACATTTGGAGAGGGGCGACTCTAGGGTCCCGGAAGAACTTCGAGCCTACCCTTCATACGGGTGCGTCCTAGCCATATCATCTGGGGGACGAAGCAGAACATCATAATCGAGTTGTGAGGGAACTTCAGAAACAGACACAACAGTTGTGGGGACTATCCCGTAAGCACAGCAGGGGAGGAGCACAACACACAAGCGCTAGAAGGTAGGCACAGATTTCCACCTGTAAAGGGAACTCTGGAGGTGCCATCGGACTGGCCAGACTTGCGCAGCCTGGTTAACCGTTTTCCGGACTGAGGATCCTGAAGCCTTCAGTAAAGAGGTAAAGAGACTGCAACCTGGTGTCCTCGTTATTTACTGCTACCTGCACCACATCATAACATCATCACCATACCTCCACCTTCATTGTATGCCCCTCAGCAGGGTCACGGACCGGGTCTAGCCACCGTGACAACCCCAGAACAGAGACTCAGAGGCCCGGTACCAGGTACCCCTCGGCACTGCGGCAGTGGGGGCGCTACAACTTGGCGTCACAAACAGGATCTACTTAAGCCTGAAGAATCAGGTCATGTGTGCCTTGGAACTGTGATTTATTGTGCTTGGACTGTGACTTATTGCAAAGACTGTGTGTTGCCACTTGCTGCTAAAAGTTCCCGCCAAAACCGCCGCCATTACAGTGCTAAGGAGAGCACAGGAGAAGAAGAAGGGCGTGGAGTGGGCGTAGACAAGCTGAAGAGCGCGAAAGACAATGGCCGCCCAGTTTAAATATTACTGCACCGTGAGGACGTGTCCGTCAGGAGCCGAGATCCGCCTCCTGATCCTCAATGGAGGGCGGAGACAGAGAAAACGAAACCGCCCGTGAAGGAGAGAGCGGGAAAATGACGAGGAGGAAGAAGTCAACCACATGGAGGACGCCATGGGCAGCCGCCCGGAGCCGGAGCGAGGGGTCAGAGCCGAGGACTCCCCCAGCTACCCGGAGAGGCACCGCAGCCAGACCTCCACAGTTGACGCTGACCTCCTGCAGACCGGAGCGGACGAGCTGATCCACCAACTCCTGCAGACGCAGCTCAGCACTGAGGCCGGGTGGAAGAGGACCATCATCGGGAGCCTCACCAGACATCTGTCGGCAGCCTTGTCTGGTCCGGAGCAAGAAAGAAGTTCCAGCGCTCCAAAGCCAGAAAGCAATGCCCTGCCGAAAAGCGAGATGCTGCGAACGGAGAGGACAACGCCGCAGCCAAGGCCCTGCAACCAGCATTCCAGATCCCAGCGGGGGCGGAGCAAATCGGCACCGGAGGGACCGCATCTGAAGCAGGTATGAAGAACGACCCTGCCCCGCCAGCAGAGGACTTGCTGATAGGCCCCGTCGCGGTATCCCCTCCCCCTGGGACCTATAGACTCCGGTGCCTTACACCCTGGGATCAGGCCCCGGGTATGGAGCACTTCTTAAAGGCCCCGAGCTCGCCGATCACCTTGCCGGGCGAGGTCTATGCGGAGCTACGGCCGCCAGAGCAAGAGTAAACCTCGATGCCATGGATATGTAAATAGTTAACTGCTTGTTTCCCTGCATTTTGCTGCTAATACCCGACTAGGGTTATTCTTAAAGGGATCCCTTCATTTACCCGGGATCCCTATTGCTTTTTATTTTTGCTTTTATTTTCATTTTTGCTTTTGTTCCACAATGTTACAAAGAACTGCTGGATCATGAACACTGCATGATTACAAACTTATTGTAAATAGTTTGCACCTTCTTAAAGGTGCTCTCTACTGGTTTTACAAAGAAAAGGACTCTTTGCGAAGAAACTGTTCCTGGAAGCAGTACCGGAGTCCTTGCTGCATGCGGACTTGCAGCTTGAGAAGTTGCACTACCTCATAGAGACTTGGTCCCTTCTTAAAGGGAACGTTCATCCATAGCACTTGCAGAATGATGATGCTTTGAAAGGAAGTACTAATAATGCTTACATATGAGAGTTATATGTAGTGAGCTAGTTAATTGTGACAAATGTTTAATGATGTTGCTAGAAGAATGAGGACAGGAAGTGAACCCGAATGGGGTTAGTCGGTGAGTCCTCCTAGGAGCCATACAGAGATGGCTCGGTGATCCTGAACTGAGAGAAGGAAGATAAGTTCTATACTGTGTATAGTAGCAGAAAGGCAGTAGGCCCGGGCGGAAAGGGGCGGTCCTGCAACAGAACGAGAGGCAGTAGGCCTGGGGCAGATAGACAGGCGGTCCTGCAAATGTAAAAATGGAAAATGAAGAAAAGTTGATTAGCCTTATAGTGTTTTATAAGAAGGTCTTTAGTGGATTCAGCGTGTACGTCCTTAAAGGCAACGTTAAATTATTGTTCAAAAATTTGCACTTAGTAGAATACCCGGTTGGGTCAGAAAAGTTATTTATAGTATGTTATTTAAAGTATTTAACCATGTTTGTAACGTTCAAGTGTCCTCACCTCCCATAAAGGGAAGCTCAGTTAAAATTTACTTATTGTTATTGCATTTCAAAATTGTATGTCTTTTTGCTGACATGTATTGTTGTTTTCTTCCCAGTCCAGGAGTACTGGATTTAACCGGGGGGGAGTGCAGCGCCCCAGAGTCCTGGTCATTGCAGTACTGATGCTCCGCCGCTAAGGGGGGCTATGGTACGTCTGATGGTACTGAAGGAGTTCACCTGACCAGGTATCACAGACACCAATACACTTCACAGTCTGGCCTCCAGGGGGAGCTAAGGGTGCTATGTATTAGGCCACTCCTCACAATCTGGTAAAACTGGGGGTTAGGTAGGAAGTTAGTTAGAAGCTGACTGGGTTGGAACCAGGCAACATCCTGTGGCAGAGGGTGTTGCAGGGGAAGATTCAGGGGGGTCCCTGTCAGGGGTGGGATCCTGACAGAGGCCTAGCGAACAGAGAGAACGTTACGGGACCGCGCCTGCGCTTCATTGCGGCGGTACCCCAAGAAAGGACAAGAAGCGAGGTTTATTGTGCTGAGTGAGAAACGAGATCAATGCAACAAGGAGAAACACCAGTAGGAGTCGTGCTGTAAGACGAGGCAACATCCTACTGAGGCGCGTAGCCGGTGGCCGGAATGCCGAGGAAGTATTGAGCTCCAGGCCTTACTTCAAACCTATGGCAGGACAGTCAGTTATAGGCGGGCTGTCTCACTCAAATCACCTAAGAAGACATAGGGGGCAACATTTGGAGAGGGGCGACTCTAGGGTCCCGGAAGAACTTCGAGCCTACCCGTCATACGGGTGCGTCCTAGCCATATCATCTGGGGGACGAAGCAGAACATCATAATCGAGTTGTGAGGGAACTTCAGAAACAGACACAACAGTTGTGGGGACTATCCCGTAAGCACAGCAGGGGAGGACCACAACACACAAGCGCTAGAAGGTAGGCACAGATTTCCACCTGCAAAGGGAACTCTGGAGGTGCCATCGGACCGGCCGAACTTGCTCAGCCTGGTTAACCGTATTCGGGACTGAGGATCCTGAAGCCTTCAGTAAAGAGGTAAAGAGACTGCAACCTGGTGTCCTCGTTATTTACTGCGACCTACACCACATCATAACATCATCACCATACCTCCACCTTCATTGTACGCCCCTCAGCAGGGTCACGGACCGGGTCTAGCCACCGTGACAACCCCAGAACAGAGACTCAGAGGCCCGGTACCGGGTACCCCTTGGCCCTGCGGCAGTGGGGGCGCTACACAGACACTTGCCCCATATAGTGCTGCACAAACGTTATTGCCCCATAAGATGCTGCATACAGACACTTGCACCATTTGCTGTTGCTGCGATAAAAAAAAAAAATCACATACTCACCTCTCCGTCGCTCAGGCCCTTGGCACTTTCAATATTCACCTGACTTCGTTCCGGCACCGCTCCATCTTCAGCATCTTCTGCACTGACGTTCAGGCAGAGGGCGCTCACTAACCATGTCATCGCGTCCTCTGACCTGAGCGTCACTGCAGAAGACGCTGAAGACGGAGCGGCGCCTGGAATGGGGAGCAGGTGAATATCGCGCAGCACTCCCCCTCCCCGTTATACTCACCTGCTCCTGGCACGGTGCAGTCCCTGTTTTCCCGGCGCCACAGCTTCTTCCTGTACTGAGCGGTCACCGTTATCGCTCATTACAGTAATGAATATGCGGCTCCAACCCTATTGGAGGTGGAGCCGTATATTCATTACTGTAATGAGCGGTAACATGTGACTGCTCAGTACAGGAAGAAGCAGGGGCGCCGGGGATCCAGGGACCTAAAGGGACCGCACCAGGAGCAGTTGAGTATAATTAGACAGCCCCCCACTTTCTCTCCCCTGCCGACCCCTGGGCATGACTCGAGTATAAGCTGAGAGGGGGACTTTCAGCCCCAAAACATGGGCTGAAAATCTCAGCTTATACTCGAGTATATACGGTAATTATATTGATTACTAATGGGAAATTATATTGAGTACAACTGGGTAATTACTTTGAAACTGCAAAATATTTTTAGTGGAATGTAATCACAAGTGAGTACTTCTTAAAGTTTCAATTTTAAAATTGGACTAGGGTTGCTCTGAAAGTGATTAGTTATAAAATAGATGAACAGTTAAATCATAAATCATTTGTTAAATCCTAAAGAAGCAACCAAAATGGGTGCAACAAAACCAATACCTTTTTTTTAGGAAACACAGCAAAATTTTAACTTTAAAACTAGTAGCGTAGGAGATTTTACTTTCTTTTAGAATCTTGGAATTCCATTTTTTCGAAAACATACTACTTGTTGCCGCATAACTTCTTCCTTGTTAGGCCTTTCAAGGTTTGCATCACTTGGTGGCAAGGTTGGCGTCTTCGACTGGCAGTCTGTTATGGTTTCCAATGGCAAGGAAACATCAGAAGCATAGAATAAACGGACAAGCTCTCGGGTGATGGAAACTAGAGCTGACCGCGATGCTAAACCTACACACCACACTAGAAGTAGCCAGGGGGCATTCCTGCGTTGTCTCTAGATGCCGCGCGCCAGCCGGAGAACTAACTACCCCTGGTAGAAGAAAACACAGTCCTGGCTTGCCTCCAGAGAATGTCCCCACAGGAGATAGCAGCCCCCCACATATAATAACGGTGAGAGCAGATGAAAAGACACACGTAGTATGAAAGCAGATTTAGCACAGAGAGGCCCGCTAACTAAATAGCAGAAAGATACAACAGAGGACTTCGCGGTCAGCTGCAAAACCCTTCAAAACACCATCCTGAAATTACCTTAACTCATGTGACAACTCATGCCACTGGAGTGGTAATTTCAGCCCAACAAGAGCTTCCAGCTGCAGAGATTCACATAAGTGCAAACTGGACAAACATACAAAAATAGACTTAAGGACTAAAGTGTCCAACTTAGCTGAGCAGAAAACTGGGAGCAGGAACATGCAACAGAATCACTCTGGATACATTGATGGCCAGCATTAGAATGACTGAGGAGCAAGGTTAAATAGGATACTCCCACATCCTGATAGGAACAGGTGAACTGAAGGCAAGGCTTGCAGGACACCAGTACCACAAGAGACCACCGGGGGAGCCCACGAACCGAATCACAACAGTACCCCCCCCTTAAGGAGGGGGCACCGAACCCTCACAAGAACCGCCAGGGCGATCTGGATGAGCCCTATGAAAGGCACGGACCAAATCAGAAGCATGAACATCAGAAGCTGTAACCCAAGAATTATCCTCTTGACCGTAGCCCTTCCATTTCACCAGATATTGAAGTCTCCGTCTGGAAACACGGGAGTCCAAGATTTTCTCCACCACATACTCCAATTCACCCTCAACCAGCACAGGAGCAGGAGGCTCAACAGAAGGCACAAGTGGTACCTCATACCTCCGCAATAATGACCGATGGAAGACATTATGGATAGCAAAGGATGCTGGGAGGTCCAAGCGAAAAGACACAGGGTTAAGAATTTCCAAGATCTTATAAGGACCGATGAACCGAGGCTTAAACTTAGGAGAAGAGACCCTCATAGGGACAAAACGGGAGGACAACCACACCAAGTCCCCAACACGAAGACGAGGACCAACACGACGATGGCGATTAGCAAAACGTTGAGTCTTCTCCTGGGACAACTCCAAATTGTCCACCACCTGCCCCCAAATACGATGCAACCTATCCACCATGGTATCCACTCCAGGACAATCCGAAGACTCCACCTGACCAGATGAAAAACGAGGATGGAACCCTGAATTGCAAAAGAAAGGGGAGACCAAAGTGACAGAACTGGCCCGATTATTAAGGGCAAACTCAGCCAACGGCAAAAAGGAGACCCAGTCATCCTGATCAGCAGACACGAAACACCTCAAATAAGTCTCCAAGGTCTGATTAGTACGTTCCGTCTGGCCATTTGTCTGGGGATGAAATGCAGACGAAAAAGACAAATCAATGCCCATCCTGGCACAAAACGCCCGCCAAAATCTGGACACAAACTGGGATCCCCTGTCGGAAACGATATTCTCCGGAATACCATGCAGCCGAACCACATTCTGAAAAAACAGGGGCACCAACTCAGATGAGGAAGGCAGCTTGGGCAAGGGCACCAAATGAACCATCTTAGAAAAGCGGTCACACACCACCCAAATGACGGACATCTTCTGAGAAACAGGGAGATCAGAAATAAAATCCATAGAGATGTGTGTCCAAGGCCTCTTAGGAACAGGCAAGGGCAACAACAACCCACTAGCCCGAGAACAACAAGGCTTGGCCCGAGCACAAACATCGCAAGACTGCACAAAAGTACGCACGTCCCGAGACAGGGAAGGCCACCAGAAGGACCTAGCCACCAAATCTCTGGTACCAAAATCTCCCGGATGACCTGCCAACGCAGAAGAATGAACCTCCGAGATGACTCTATTGGTCCACTCATCCGGCACAAACAATCTACCAGGCGGACAACGATCAGGCCGATCCGCCTGAAACTCTTGTAAAGCACGTCGCAGGTCTGGGAAGACAGCAGACAATATCACCCCATCCTTAAGTATACCCGTAGGTTTAGAATCACCAGGGGAATCAGGTTCAAAACTCCTAGAAAGGGCATCCGCCTTCACATTCTTAGTACCTGGCAGATACGAAACCACAAAATTAAACCGGGAGAAAAACAACGACCAGCGCGCCTGTCTAGGATTCAGACGTCTGGCCGACTCAAGATAAATCAAATTTTTGTGATCCGTCAAGACCACCACCTGATGTTTAGCACCCTCAAGCCAATGACGCCACTCCTCGAATGCCCACTTCATCGCCCTGCTTAATTCGCACCAAATTATACGCACCGCGAAGATCAATCTTAGAGAACCACTTCGCCCCCTCAATGCGAGCAAATAAATCTGTCAGCAATGGCAAAGGATATTGATACTTGACTGTGATCTTATTCAAGAGTCTATAATCAATACAAGGTCTCAAAGAACCATCACTTTTAGCTACGAAAAAGAACCCCGCTCCAAGAGGAGACGAAGAAGGACGAATATGTCCCTTCTCCAAGGACTCCCTAATATACTCTCGCATGGCAGCATGTTCAGGTACAGACAGATTGAATAGACGACCCTTAGGAAATTTACTGCCAGGGATCAAATCTATGGCGCAATCGCAATCTCTGTGAGGAGGAAGAGAATTAAGAGAAGATTCCTCAAAAACCTCACGATAATCAGACAAAAACTCAGGAATTTCAGAGGGAATAGATGAAGCAATGGAGACCAAAGGTGTGTCCCCATGATTTCCCTGACATCCCCAGCTTAGTACAGACATTGTTTTCCAGTCAAGGACTGGGTTATGAGTTTGCAACCATGGCAATCCCAGCACCAACACATCATGTAGATTATACAGTACAAGGAAGCGAATCACCTCTTGATGGTCTGGAGTCATACGCATAGTCACTTGTGTCCAGTATTGTGGTTTATTACTAGCCAATGGTGTAGAATCAATACCCTTTAAAGGTATAGGAACTTCCAGAGGCTCTAGATCAAACCCACAGCGCCTGGCAAAGGACCAATCCATAAGACTCAAAGCGGCGCCAGAATCCACATACGCATCCGCAACAATAGAAGATAACGAACAAATTAGAGTTACAGACAAAATAAACTTGGACTGCAAAGTGCCAATAGCAGAGGATTTATCAACTTTCTTTGTTCGTTTAGAGCATGCTGATATAACATGAGTAGAATTTCCACAATAGAAGCACAAATGATTTTTGCGCCTGTAAATCTGTCGTTCGCTTCTGGACAGAAAGCTATCACATTGCATACTCTGTGGTGCCTCTTCAGAAGACACCGCCAACTGGTGCACAGGTTTGCGTTCCCGTAAACGCCGATCAATTTGAATTGCCATTGTCATGGACTCATTCAGACCAGTAGGCGCAGGAAACCCCACCATGACGTCTTTTACAGCATCAGAGAGACCTTCTCTGAAAATTGCCGCCAGAGCGCACTCATTCCACTGAGTAAGCACAGACCATTTTCGAAATTTTTGGCAATATATTTCGGCTTCATCTTGCCCCTGAGAGAGGGCTATTAGGGCTTTCTCAGCCTGAATCTCCAAATTTGGTTCCTCATAAAGCAACCCCAAAGCCAGAAAAAACGCATCCACATTGAGCAACGCAGGATCCCCTGGTGCCAATGAAAATGCCCAATTTTGGGGGTCACACCGCAGTAAAGAAATAACAATTTTTACTTGCTGGGCAGGATCTCCAGCAGAATGAGATCTCAGTGAAAGAAACAATTTACAATTGTATTTAAAATTTAGAAAACAAGATCGATCTCCAGAAAAAAACTCCGGTATAGGAATTTTAGGTTCAGACCGAGGAGCATGTAACAAAAAATCTTGTATATTCTGAACTTTAGAGGCAAGATTATTCAAATTGGCAGCCAGACTCTGGGGATCCATATTTCAACAGATAAAGTCTTAGCCATTCAGGGGTTAAGAGGAGAGGAAAACAGGAGACTGCAATTAGAGCTGGAGTGCAACTTCAGAGGAAGGAAAAAAAAAAGGTTTCACACAGTTCCTTTTCTCTCCTGCTTCAGCCTATAGATTAAACATTTGGGCTGGCCATACTGTTATGGTTTCCAATGGCAAGGAAACATCAGAAGCATAGAATAAACGGACAAGCTCTCGGGTGATGGAAACTAGAGCTGACCGCGATGCTAAACCTACACACCACACTAGAAGTAGCCAGGGGGCATTCCTGCGTTGTCTCTAGATGCCGCGCGCCAGCCGGAGAACTAACTACCCCTGGTAGAAGAAAACACAGTCCTGGCTTGCCTCCAGAGAATGTCCCCACAGGAGATAGCAGCCCCCCACATATAATAACGGTGAGAGCAGATGAAAAGACACACGTAGTATGAAAGCAGATTTAGCACAGAGAGGCCCGCTAACTAAATAGCAGAAAGATACAACAGAGGACTTCGCGGTCAGCTGCAAAACCCTTCAAAACACCATCCTGAAATTACCTTAACTCATGTGACAACTCATGCCACTGGAGTGGTAATTTCAGCCCAACAAGAGCTTCCAGCTGCAGAGATTCACATAAGTGCAAACTGGACAAACATACAAAAATAGACTTAAGGACTAAAGTGTCCAACTTAGCTGAGCAGAAAACTGGGAGCAGGAACATGCAACAGAATCACTCTGGATACATTGATGGCCAGCATTAGAATGACTGAGGAGCAAGGTTAAATAGGATACTCCCACATCCTGATAGGAACAGGTGAACTGAAGGCAAGGCTTGCAGGACACCAGTACCACAAGAGACCACCGGGGGAGCCCACGAACCGAATCACAACAGTACCCCCCCCTTAAGGAGGGGGCACCGAACCCTCACAAGAACCGCCAGGGCGATCTGGATGAGCCCTATGAAAGGCACGGACCAAATCAGAAGCATGAACATCAGAAGCTGTAACCCAAGAATTATCCTCTTGACCGTAGCCCTTCCATTTCACCAGATATTGAAGTCTCCGTCTGGAAACACGGGAGTCCAAGATTTTCTCCACCACATACTCCAATTCACCCTCAACCAGCACAGGAGCAGGAGGCTCAACAGAAGGCACAAGTGGTACCTCATACCTCCGCAATAATGACCGATGGAAGACATTATGGATAGCAAAGGATGCTGGGAGGTCCAAGCGAAAAGACACAGGGTTAAGAATTTCCAAGATCTTATAAGGACCGATGAACCGAGGCTTAAACTTAGGAGAAGAGACCCTCATAGGGACAAAACGGGAGGACAACCACACCAAGTCCCCAACACGAAGACGAGGACCAACACGACGATGGCGATTAGCAAAACGTTGAGTCTTCTCCTGGGACAACTCCAAATTGTCCACCACCTGCCCCCAAATACGATGCAACCTATCCACCATGGTATCCACTCCAGGACAATCCGAAGACTCCACCTGACCAGATGAAAAACGAGGATGGAACCCTGAATTGCAAAAGAAAGGGGAGACCAAAGTGACAGAACTGGCCCGATTATTAAGGGCAAACTCAGCCAACGGCAAAAAGGAGACCCAGTCATCCTGATCAGCAGACACGAAACACCTCAAATAAGTCTCCAAGGTCTGATTAGTACGTTCCGTCTGGCCATTTGTCTGGGGATGAAATGCAGACGAAAAAGACAAATCAATGCCCATCCTGGCACAAAACGCCCGCCAAAATCTGGACACAAACTGGGATCCCCTGTCGGAAACGATATTCTCCGGAATACCATGCAGCCGAACCACATTCTGAAAAAACAGGGGCACCAACTCAGATGAGGAAGGCAGCTTGGGCAAGGGCACCAAATGAACCATCTTAGAAAAGCGGTCACACACCACCCAAATGACGGACATCTTCTGAGAAACAGGGAGATCAGAAATAAAATCCATAGAGATGTGTGTCCAAGGCCTCTTAGGAACAGGCAAGGGCAACAACAACCCACTAGCCCGAGAACAACAAGGCTTGGCCCGAGCACAAACATCGCAAGACTGCACAAAAGTACGCACGTCCCGAGACAGGGAAGGCCACCAGAAGGACCTAGCCACCAAATCTCTGGTACCAAAATCTCCCGGATGACCTGCCAACGCAGAAGAATGAACCTCCGAGATGACTCTATTGGTCCACTCATCCGGCACAAACAATCTACCAGGCGGACAACGATCAGGCCGATCCGCCTGAAACTCTTGTAAAGCACGTCGCAGGTCTGGGAAGACAGCAGACAATATCACCCCATCCTTAAGTATACCCGTAGGTTTAGAATCACCAGGGGAATCAGGTTCAAAACTCCTAGAAAGGGCATCCGCCTTCACATTCTTAGTACCTGGCAGATACGAAACCACAAAATTAAACCGGGAGAAAAACAACGACCAGCGCGCCTGTCTAGGATTCAGACGTCTGGCCGACTCAAGATAAATCAAATTTTTGTGATCCGTCAAGACCACCACCTGATGTTTAGCACCCTCAAGCCAATGACGCCACTCCTCGAATGCCCACTTCATCGCCCTGCTTAATTCGCACCAAATTATACGCACCGCGAAGATCAATCTTAGAGAACCACTTCGCCCCCTCAATGCGAGCAAATAAATCTGTCAGCAATGGCAAAGGATATTGATACTTGACTGTGATCTTATTCAAGAGTCTATAATCAATACAAGGTCTCAAAGAACCATCACTTTTAGCTACGAAAAAGAACCCCGCTCCAAGAGGAGACGAAGAAGGACGAATATGTCCCTTCTCCAAGGACTCCCTAATATACTCTCGCATGGCAGCATGTTCAGGTACAGACAGATTGAATAGACGACCCTTAGGAAATTTACTGCCAGGGATCAAATCTATGGCGCAATCGCAATCTCTGTGAGGAGGAAGAGAATTAAGAGAAGATTCCTCAAAAACCTCACGATAATCAGACAAAAACTCAGGAATTTCAGAGGGAATAGATGAAGCAATGGAGACCAAAGGTGTGTCCCCATGATTTCCCTGACATCCCCAGCTTAGTACAGACATTGTTTTCCAGTCAAGGACTGGGTTATGAGTTTGCAACCATGGCAATCCCAGCACCAACACATCATGTAGATTATACAGTACAAGGAAGCGAATCACCTCTTGATGGTCTGGAGTCATACGCATAGTCACTTGTGTCCAGTATTGTGGTTTATTACTAGCCAATGGTGTAGAATCAATACCCTTTAAAGGTATAGGAACTTCCAGAGGCTCTAGATCAAACCCACAGCGCCTGGCAAAGGACCAATCCATAAGACTCAAAGCGGCGCCAGAATCCACATACGCATCCGCAACAATAGAAGATAACGAACAAATTAGAGTTACAGACAAAATAAACTTGGACTGCAAAGTGCCAATAGCAGAGGATTTATCAACTTTCTTTGTTCGTTTAGAGCATGCTGATATAACATGAGTAGAATTTCCACAATAGAAGCACAAATGATTTTTGCGCCTGTAAATCTGTCGTTCGCTTCTGGACAGAAAGCTATCACATTGCATACTCTGTGGTGCCTCTTCAGAAGACACCGCCAACTGGTGCACAGGTTTGCGTTCCCGTAAACGCCGATCAATTTGAATTGCCATTGTCATGGACTCATTCAGACCAGTAGGCGCAGGAAACCCCACCATGACGTCTTTTACAGCATCAGAGAGACCTTCTCTGAAAATTGCCGCCAGAGCGCACTCATTCCACTGAGTAAGCACAGACCATTTTCGAAATTTTTGGCAATATATTTCGGCTTCATCTTGCCCCTGAGAGAGGGCTATTAGGGCTTTCTCAGCCTGAATCTCCAAATTTGGTTCCTCATAAAGCAACCCCAAAGCCAGAAAAAACGCATCCACATTGAGCAACGCAGGATCCCCTGGTGCCAATGAAAATGCCCAATTTTGGGGGTCACACCGCAGTAAAGAAATAACAATTTTTACTTGCTGGGCAGGATCTCCAGCAGAATGAGATCTCAGTGAAAGAAACAATTTACAATTGTATTTAAAATTTAGAAAACAAGATCGATCTCCAGAAAAAAACTCCGGTATAGGAATTTTAGGTTCAGACCGAGGAGCATGTAACAAAAAATCTTGTATATTCTGAACTTTAGAGGCAAGATTATTCAAATTGGCAGCCAGACTCTGGGGATCCATATTTCAACAGATAAAGTCTTAGCCATTCAGGGGTTAAGAGGAGAGGAAAACAGGAGACTGCAATTAGAGCTGGAGTGCAACTTCAGAGGAAGGAAAAAAAAAAGGTTTCACACAGTTCCTTTTCTCTCCTGCTTCAGCCTATAGATTAAACATTTGGGCTGGCCATACTGTTATGGTTTCCAATGGCAAGGAAACATCAGAAGCATAGAATAAACGGACAAGCTCTCGGGTGATGGAAACTAGAGCTGACCGCGATGCTAAACCTACACACCACACTAGAAGTAGCCAGGGGGCATTCCTGCGTTGTCTCTAGATGCCGCGCGCCAGCCGGAGAACTAACTACCCCTGGTAGAAGAAAACACAGTCCTGGCTTGCCTCCAGAGAATGTCCCCACAGGAGATAGCAGCCCCCCACATATAATAACGGTGAGAGCAGATGAAAAGACACACGTAGTATGAAAGCAGATTTAGCACAGAGAGGCCCGCTAACTAAATAGCAGAAAGATACAACAGAGGACTTCGCGGTCAGCTGCAAAACCCTTCAAAACACCATCCTGAAATTACCTTAACTCATGTGACAACTCATGCCACTGGAGTGGTAATTTCAGCCCAACAAGAGCTTCCAGCTGCAGAGATTCACATAAGTGCAAACTGGACAAACATACAAAAATAGACTTAAGGACTAAAGTGTCCAACTTAGCTGAGCAGAAAACTGGGAGCAGGAACATGCAACAGAATCACTCTGGATACATTGATGGCCAGCATTAGAATGACTGAGGAGCAAGGTTAAATAGGATACTCCCACATCCTGATAGGAACAGGTGAACTGAAGGCAAGGCTTGCAGGACACCAGTACCACAAGAGACCACCGGGGGAGCCCACGAACCGAATCACAACAGTACCCCCCCCTTAAGGAGGGGGCACCGAACCCTCACAAGAACCGCCAGGGCGATCTGGATGAGCCCTATGAAAGGCACGGACCAAATCAGAAGCATGAACATCAGAAGCTGTAACCCAAGAATTATCCTCTTGACCGTAGCCCTTCCATTTCACCAGATATTGAAGTCTCCGTCTGGAAACACGGGAGTCCAAGATTTTCTCCACCACATACTCCAATTCACCCTCAACCAGCACAGGAGCAGGAGGCTCAACAGAAGGCACAAGTGGTACCTCATACCTCCGCAATAATGACCGATGGAAGACATTATGGATAGCAAAGGATGCTGGGAGGTCCAAGCGAAAAGACACAGGGTTAAGAATTTCCAAGATCTTATAAGGACCGATGAACCGAGGCTTAAACTTAGGAGAAGAGACCCTCATAGGGACAAAACGGGAGGACAACCACACCAAGTCCCCAACACGAAGACGAGGACCAACACGACGATGGCGATTAGCAAAACGTTGAGTCTTCTCCTGGGACAACTCCAAATTGTCCACCACCTGCCCCCAAATACGATGCAACCTATCCACCATGGTATCCACTCCAGGACAATCCGAAGACTCCACCTGACCAGATGAAAAACGAGGATGGAACCCTGAATTGCAAAAGAAAGGGGAGACCAAAGTGACAGAACTGGCCCGATTATTAAGGGCAAACTCAGCCAACGGCAAAAAGGAGACCCAGTCATCCTGATCAGCAGACACGAAACACCTCAAATAAGTCTCCAAGGTCTGATTAGTACGTTCCGTCTGGCCATTTGTCTGGGGATGAAATGCAGACGAAAAAGACAAATCAATGCCCATCCTGGCACAAAACGCCCGCCAAAATCTGGACACAAACTGGGATCCCCTGTCGGAAACGATATTCTCCGGAATACCATGCAGCCGAACCACATTCTGAAAAAACAGGGGCACCAACTCAGATGAGGAAGGCAGCTTGGGCAAGGGCACCAAATGAACCATCTTAGAAAAGCGGTCACACACCACCCAAATGACGGACATCTTCTGAGAAACAGGGAGATCAGAAATAAAATCCATAGAGATGTGTGTCCAAGGCCTCTTAGGAACAGGCAAGGGCAACAACAACCCACTAGCCCGAGAACAACAAGGCTTGGCCCGAGCACAAACATCGCAAGACTGCACAAAAGTACGCACGTCCCGAGACAGGGAAGGCCACCAGAAGGACCTAGCCACCAAATCTCTGGTACCAAAATCTCCCGGATGACCTGCCAACGCAGAAGAATGAACCTCCGAGATGACTCTATTGGTCCACTCATCCGGCACAAACAATCTACCAGGCGGACAACGATCAGGCCGATCCGCCTGAAACTCTTGTAAAGCACGTCGCAGGTCTGGGAAGACAGCAGACAATATCACCCCATCCTTAAGTATACCCGTAGGTTTAGAATCACCAGGGGAATCAGGTTCAAAACTCCTAGAAAGGGCATCCGCCTTCACATTCTTAGTACCTGGCAGATACGAAACCACAAAATTAAACCGGGAGAAAAACAACGACCAGCGCGCCTGTCTAGGATTCAGACGTCTGGCCGACTCAAGATAAATCAAATTTTTGTGATCCGTCAAGACCACCACCTGATGTTTAGCACCCTCAAGCCAATGACGCCACTCCTCGAATGCCCACTTCATCGCCCTGCTTAATTCGCACCAAATTATACGCACCGCGAAGATCAATCTTAGAGAACCACTTCGCCCCCTCAATGCGAGCAAATAAATCTGTCAGCAATGGCAAAGGATATTGATACTTGACTGTGATCTTATTCAAGAGTCTATAATCAATACAAGGTCTCAAAGAACCATCACTTTTAGCTACGAAAAAGAACCCCGCTCCAAGAGGAGACGAAGAAGGACGAATATGTCCCTTCTCCAAGGACTCCCTAATATACTCTCGCATGGCAGCATGTTCAGGTACAGACAGATTGAATAGACGACCCTTAGGAAATTTACTGCCAGGGATCAAATCTATGGCGCAATCGCAATCTCTGTGAGGAGGAAGAGAATTAAGAGAAGATTCCTCAAAAACCTCACGATAATCAGACAAAAACTCAGGAATTTCAGAGGGAATAGATGAAGCAATGGAGACCAAAGGTGTGTCCCCATGATTTCCCTGACATCCCCAGCTTAGTACAGACATTGTTTTCCAGTCAAGGACTGGGTTATGAGTTTGCAACCATGGCAATCCCAGCACCAACACATCATGTAGATTATACAGTACAAGGAAGCGAATCACCTCTTGATGGTCTGGAGTCATACGCATAGTCACTTGTGTCCAGTATTGTGGTTTATTACTAGCCAATGGTGTAGAATCAATACCCTTTAAAGGTATAGGAACTTCCAGAGGCTCTAGATCAAACCCACAGCGCCTGGCAAAGGACCAATCCATAAGACTCAAAGCGGCGCCAGAATCCACATACGCATCCGCAACAATAGAAGATAACGAACAAATTAGAGTTACAGACAAAATAAACTTGGACTGCAAAGTGCCAATAGCAGAGTATTTATCAACTTTCTTTGTTCGTTTAGAGCATGCTGATATAACATGAGTAGAATTTCCACAATAGAAGCACAAATGATTTTTGCGCCTGTAAATCTGTCGTTCGCTTCTGGACAGAAAGCTATCACATTGCATACTCTGTGGTGCCTCTTCAGAAGACACCGCCAACTGGTGCACAGGTTTGCGTTCCCGTAAACGCCGATCAATTTGAATTGCCATTGTCATGGACTCATTCAGACCAGTAGGCGCAGGAAACCCCACCATGACGTCTTTTACAGCATCAGAGAGACCTTCTCTGAAAATTGCCGCCAGAGCGCACTCATTCCACTGAGTAAGCACAGACCATTTTCGAAATTTTTGGCAATATATTTCGGCTTCATCTTGCCCCTGAGAGAGGGCTATTAGGGCTTTCTCAGCCTGAATCTCCAAATTTGGTTCCTCATAAAGCAACCCCAAAGCCAGAAAAAACGCATCCACATTGAGCAACGCAGGATCCCCTGGTGCCAATGAAAATGCCCAATTTTGGGGGTCACACCGCAGTAAAGAAATAACAATTTTTACTTGCTGGGCAGGATCTCCAGCAGAATGAGATCTCAGTGAAAGAAACAATTTACAATTGTATTTAAAATTTAGAAAACAAGATCGATCTCCAGAAAAAAACTCCGGTATAGGAATTTTAGGTTCAGACCGAGGAGCATGTAACAAAAAATCTTGTATATTCTGAACTTTAGAGGCAAGATTATTCAAATTGGCAGCCAGACTCTGGGGATCCATATTTCAACAGATAAAGTCTTAGCCATTCAGGGGTTAAGAGGAGAGGAAAACAGGAGACTGCAATTAGAGCTGGAGTGCAACTTCAGAGGAAGGAAAAAAAAAAGGTTTCACACAGTTCCTTTTCTCTCCTGCTTCAGCCTATAGATTAAACATTTGGGCTGGCCATACTGTTATGGTTTCCAATGGCAAGGAAACATCAGAAGCATAGAATAAACGGACAAGCTCTCGGGTGATGGAAACTAGAGCTGACCGCGATGCTAAACCTACACACCACACTAGAAGTAGCCAGGGGGCATTCCTGCGTTGTCTCTAGATGCCGCGCGCCAGCCGGAGAACTAACTACCCCTGGTAGAAGAAAACACAGTCCTGGCTTGCCTCCAGAGAATGTCCCCACAGGAGATAGCAGCCCCCCACATATAATAACGGTGAGAGCAGATGAAAAGACACACGTAGTATGAAAGCAGATTTAGCACAGAGAGGCCCGCTAACTAAATAGCAGAAAGATACAACAGAGGACTTCGCGGTCAGCTGCAAAACCCTTCAAAACACCATCCTGAAATTACCTTAACTCATGTGACAACTCATGCCACTGGAGTGGTAATTTCAGCCCAACAAGAGCTTCCAGCTGCAGAGATTCACATAAGTGCAAACTGGACAAACATACAAAAATAGACTTAAGGACTAAAGTGTCCAACTTAGCTGAGCAGAAAACTGGGAGCAGGAACATGCAACAGAATCACTCTGGATACATTGATGGCCAGCATTAGAATGACTGAGGAGCAAGGTTAAATAGGATACTCCCACATCCTGATAGGAACAGGTGAACTGAAGGCAAGGCTTGCAGGACACCAGTACCACAAGAGACCACCGGGGGAGCCCACGAACCGAATCACAACAGCAGTCACCTTCATATTTTTTTAAGGAAATCATTAGAAGAAGGACACACAGATCTTTCTTAGACATCTCTAATGATCCAACAATTACCATATATACTCGAGTATAAGCCGAGATTTTCAGCCCACTTTTTTGGGCTGAAATTGCCCCTCTCGGCTTATACTCGTGTCATACCTGGGGGTCGACAGGGGAGGGGGAGCGGGGGCTGTCTAAAAATACTCACCTAGTCCAGGCGCGGTCCCTGCAGGTCCCTGTCTTCCCCGGCGCCGGCAGCAGCAGCTTCAGCTTCTTCCTGCACTGAGCGGTCACATGGTCCCGCTCATTACAGTAAATGAATATTCGGCTCCACCTCCCATAGGGGTGGAGCCGCATAGTCATTACTGTAATCAGCGGTACCATGTGACCGCTGAGTACAGGATGAAGCGCTGCGGCGTCGGGGAAGCGGGATCTACACAGCGGCAGGACCAGGTGAGTATACAGGGAGGGGAGCGCTGCGCTGCGCGATAGTCACCTGCTCCTCAGTCAGTGCTGGAGACAGATCGGCGCCCGGAACGAGGAGCAGGTGACTATTGAAAGTGCGGGGGCCTGAGCGACGGAGAGGTGAGTATGTGATTTTTTTTATCGTAGCAAATGGGGCAAGTGTCTGTATGGAGCATCTATGGGGCCATAACGTTCCTGCAGCACTATATGGGGCCTGTCATGGTTCCCAATGGCAAGGGAAAGTGTTGTGAATTTGGATTCTGGGCTCCCCCGGTGGCCGCTTGTGGAATTGGACTTGTCATCCTTTTTCCTGTTTCACCTGATTCCATCAGTAGTGGGTGTCGCTATTTAAGCTCATTTCTCTGGTGGTTTCTTGCCGGTCAACAATGTTATCTGATGCCTCTCAGTGCTTGTTCCTGCTTCTAGACAACTACTGATAAGTTGGACTTTTGTCCATGTTTTGTTTGCCTATTTGTTCCAGTTCGCAGCTGAAGTTTTGTTACTGTGTCTGGAAAGCTCTCGTCGATCAGGGATTGCTACTCTGGCGTTATGAGTTAATGCCAGAGTTTAAGGTAATCTCTGGATGGTGTTTTGTTAGTATTTTTCTGCTGACCATGAAAGTATACTATCTGTCTTCTGCTATCTAGTAAGCGGACCTCAAATTTGCTAAGACTATTTTCCTGCTGCGTTTGTTGTTTCATCTGAACTCACCGTCATTATATGTGGGGGGCTACTGTCTTCTTTGGAATATTTCTCTAGAGGTGAGCCAGGTCTTATATTTCCCTCTGCTAGCTATTTAGGTCTTAGGCCAGAGCTGGGCATCTAGCGATAAATAGGAAATGCTACCTGGCTATTTCTAGTTGCGCGGCAGGCTTAGTTCATGGTCAGTATAGTTCCATCTTCCGAGAGCTTGTTCCTCTATAGGCTTGCTATGATCTCTGCCTGCAGAGATCATGACAGTTTGACCGGCCAATAAAGTGTTAAAGACCCAGGTTGAGAAAGGAGAGTTATAAGAAGTCTGCTGGAATTTTTTTTTTTTTTTTTTTTTTTTTTTTTTTTCCTCCAGTCTGCCTTGCTGCAGTCTTTTTTCTCTCTCTCCTCCTAATCTCTGTGTGCACCTGACAATAATGGATCTCCAGAGTGTAACTGCGGGTTTGAATAATCTCATCACGAAAGTACAAAATTTACAAGATTTTGTGGTACATGCTCCGGTATCTGAGCCGAGAATTCCTTTGCCGGAGTTCTTCACAGGGAATAGAGATAGCTTCCAGAATTTCCGAAATAATTGTAAGCTTTATTTGTCCCTGAAGTCTCGTTCAGCTGGAGACCCTGCTCAGCAGGTTAGGATTGTGATTTCCTTGCTCAGGGGTGACCCTCAAGATTGGGCCTTCTCATTGCCAGCAGGGGATCCTGCGTTACGCGATGTGGATGCGTTTTTTCTGGCCTTGGGCTTGCTTTATGAGGAACCTCATTTGGAACTTCAGGCAGAAAAAACTTTGATGGCACTATCTCAGGGGCAAGACGAAGCTGAAGTTTTCTGCCAAAAATTCCGTAAATGGTCTGTGCTTACTCAGTGGAATGAGTGCGCCTTGGCGGCAACTTTCAGAGAAGGTCTCTCTGATGCCGTTAAGGATGTTATGGTGGGGTTCCCTTTGCCTGCAGGTCTGAATGAGTCCATGACAATGGCTATTCAGATTGATAGGCGTCTGCGGGAGCGCAAACCGATGCACCATCTGGCGGTGTCTATGGAAAAGACGCCAGAAAGTATGCAGTGTGATAGAATTCTGTCCAGGAGCGAGCGACAGAATTTTAGACGGAAGAATGGATTGTGTTTCTATTGTGGGGATTCTACTCATGTTATATCGGCATGCTCTAGGCGTACAAAGAAGCTTGATAAGTCTGTTTCCATTGGCACTATTCAGTCTAAGTTTATTTTGTCTGTAACCCTGATTTGCTCTTTGTCATCCATTGCCACGGACGCCTATGTTGACTCTGGCGCCGCTCTGAGTCTTATGGATTGGTCCTTTGCCAATCGTTGTGGTTTTGATTTAGAGCCTTTGGAGACTCTTATTCCTCTGAAGGGGATTGACTCCACCCCATTGGCTAATAATAAACCACAATACTGGACACAAGTAACCATGCGTATCAATCCGGATCACCAGGAGATTATTCGTTTCCTGGTGCTGTATAATTTACATGACGATTTGGTACTGGGATTGCCAAGGTTGCAGTCTCACAACCCAGTCTTGGACTGGAGAGCTATGTCTGTGTTGAGCTGGGGATGTAAGGGTATTCATGGGGACGTACCTTTGGTTTCTATTTCGTCGTCCATTCCCTCTGAAGTCCCTGAGTTCCTCTCTGATTATCAAGACGTCTTTGACGAACCCAAGCTTGGGTCGTTACCTCCGCACCGTGAGTGCGATTGTGCCATAGATTTGATACCGGGTTGTAAATATCCAAAGGGTCGTTTGTTTAATTTGTCTGTGCCGGAACATGCTGCTATGCGGGAATATATAAAGGAGTCTTTGGAAAAGGGACTTATTCGTCCATCTTCTTCTCCCTTGGGAGCTGGGTTTTTCTTTGTCTCAAAAAAAGACGGCTCTTTGAGACCATGTATTGATTATCGGCTTCTGAATAAGATCACTGTTAAGTATCAATACCCATTGCCATTGCTTACTGATTTGTTTGCTCGTATAGAGGGTGCTAAGTGGTTCTCTAAAATTGATCTTCGTGGGGCGTATAATTTGGTGCGGATCAGGCAGGGGGATGAGTGGAAGACCGCATTTAATACGCCCGAGGGCCACTTTGAGTATTTGGTCATGCCTTTTGGTCTTTCTAATGCCCCTTCAGTTTTCCAGTCTTTTATGCATGATATTTTCCGCGATTTTCTGGATAAATTTATGATAATATATCTGGATGATATTCTGATTTTTTCTGATGACTGGGACTCTCATGTCCAGCAGGTCAGGAGAGTTTTTCAGGTTCTGCGGTCTAATTCTTTATGTGTGAAGGGGTCTAAGTGCGTTTTTGGGGTCCAGAAAATTTCCTTTTTGGGGTATATTTTTTCTCCCTCTTCCATTGAGATGGATCCCGTCAAGGTGCAAGCTATTTGTGACTGGACTCAGCCCTCCTCTCTTAAGGGTCTTCAGAGATTTTTGGGCTTTGCCAACTTTTACCGCCGATTTATTGCTGGTTTTTCGGATGTCGTTAAACCACTGACTGATTTGACCAGACAAGGCGCTGATGTTGCTAATTGGTCCCCTCATGCTGTAGAGGCCTTTCAGGAGCTTAAGCGCCGTTTTGCCTCTGCCCCTGTGTTGCGTCAGCCTGATGTGAATCTGCCTTTTCAGGTTGAGGTTGACGCTTCGGAGATCGGAGCTGGGGCAGTGTTGTCGCAGAAAGGTTCCGACTGCTCCGTCATTAGGCCTTGTGCCTTCTTTTCTCGCAAATTTTCGCCCGCAGAGCGGAATTATGATGTTGGGAATCGGGAGCTTTTGGCCATGAAGTGGGCGTTTGAGGAGTGGCGCCATTGGCTCGAGGGGGCTAGGCATCAGGTGGTGGTATTGACTGACCACAAAAATTTGATTTATCTTGAGACTGCCAGACGCCTGAACCCTAGACAGGCGCGCTGGTCTTTATTTTTTTCTCGCTTTAATTTTGTGGTGTCATACCTACCGGGTTCTAAGAATGTTAAGGCAGATGCCCTTTCTAGGAGTTTTGACCCGGACTCTCCTGGTAATTCTGAACCCACAGGTATCCTTAGGGAGGGAGTAATTTTGTCGGCCGTTTCTCCTGATCTGCGGCGGTCCTTGCAAGAGTTTCAGGCGGATAGACCGGATCGTTGTCCGCCTGATAGACTGTTTGTTCCGGATGATTGGACCAGCAGAGTCATCTCTGAGGTACATTCTTCTGCATTGGCAGGTCATCCCGGAATTTTTGGTACCAGGGATTTGGTGGCAAGATCCTTCTGGTGGCCTTCTCTGTCACGAGATGTGCGAGTCTTTGTGCAGTCATGTGACGTTTGTGCTCGGGCCAAGTCTTGTAGTTCTCGGGCTAGCGGACTGCTGTTGCCCTTGCCTATTCCTAAGAGGCCTTGGACACACATCTCGATGGATTTTATTTCAGATCTGCCTGTTTCCCAGAAGATGTCTGTCATCTGGGTGGTCTGTGACCGTTTCTCTAAAATGGTCCATTTGGTTCCTCTGCCCAAGTTGCCTTCTTCTTCTGAGTTGGTTCCTCTGTTTTTTCAGAATGTTGTTCGATTGCACGGTATTCCTGAGAATATTGTTTCTGACAGAGGTACCCAATTTGTGTCTAGATTTTGGCGGGCATTCTGTGCTAGGATGGGCATGGATTTGTCTTTTTCATCTGCTTTTCACCCTCAGACTAATGGCCAGACCGAGCGGACTAATCAGACCCTTGAGACATATCTGAGGTGTTTTGTCTCTGCTGACCAGGATGATTGGGTTGCTTTTTTGCCATTGGCAGAGTTCGCCCTCAATAATCGGGCCAGTTCTTCCACCTTGGTGTCCCCGTTTTTCTGTAATTCGGGGTTTCACCCTCGATTTTCCTCCGGTCAGGTGGAATCCTCGGATTGTCCTGGAGTGGATGCGGTGGTGGAGAGATTGCATCACATCTGGGGGCAGGTTATGGACAATTTGAAGTTGTCCCAGGAGAAGACTCAGCGTTTTGCCAACCGTCATCGTCGTGTTGGTTCTCGGCTTTGTGTTGGAGATTTAGTGTGGTTGTCTTCTCGTTTTGTCCCTATGAGGGTCTCTTCTCCTAAGTTTAAACCTCGGTTCATCGGCCCTTATAGAATATTGGAGATTCTTAATCCTGTTTCTTTCCGTTTGGACCTCCCTGCGTCCTTTTCCATTCATAACGTTTTTCATCGGTCGTTATTGCGCAGGTATGAGGTACCTGTTGTACCTTCTGTTGAGCCTCCTGCTCCGGTGTTGGTTGAGGGTGAGTTGGAGTACGTTGTGGAGAAAATTTTGGACTCTCGTGTTTCCAGACGGAAACTCCAGTATCTGGTCAACTGGAAGGGTTACGGCCAGGAGGATAATTCTTGGGTCAATGCATCTGATGTTCATGCTTCTGATCTTGTTCGTGCCTTCCATAGGGCTCATCCTGGTCGCCCTGGTGGATCTGGTGAGGGTTCGGTGCCCCCTCCTTGAGGGGGGGGTACTGTTGTGAATTTGGATTCTGGGCTCCCCCGGTGGCCGCTTGTGGAATTGGACTTGTCATCCTTTTTCCTGTTTCACCTGATTCCATCAGTAGTGGGTGTCGCTATTTAAGCTCATTTCTCTGGTGGTTTCTTGCCGGTCAACAATGTTATCTGATGCCTCTCAGTGCTTGTTCCTGCTTCTAGACAACTACTGATAAGTTGGACTTTTGTCCATGTTTTGTTTGCCTATTTGTTCCAGTTCGCAGCTGAAGTTTTGTTACTGTGTCTGGAAAGCTCTCGTCGATCAGGGATTGCTACTCTGGCGTTATGAGTTAATGCCAGAGTTTAAGGTAATCTCTGGATGGTGTTTTGTTAGTATTTTTCTGCTGACCATGAAAGTATACTATCTGTCTTCTGCTATCTAGTAAGCGGACCTCAAATTTGCTAAGACTATTTTCCTGCTGCGTTTGTTGTTTCATCTGAACTCACCGTCATTATATGTGGGGGGCTACTGTCTTCTTTGGAATATTTCTCTAGAGGTGAGCCAGGTCTTATATTTCCCTCTGCTAGCTATTTAGGTCTTAGGCCAGAGCTGGGCATCTAGCGATAAATAGGAAATGCTACCTGGCTATTTCTAGTTGCGCGGCAGGCTTAGTTCATGGTCAGTATAGTTCCATCTTCCAAGAGCTTGTTCCTCTATAGGCTTGCTATGATCTCTGCCTGCAGAGATCATGACAGGAAAGTCAGAGAACATAAATAACAGAACAGCTCTTGGGTGATGGAATCTCGAGCTGACCATGAGCTAAACCTATCACACAACTAACAGTGGCCGGGTGACGTACCTACGTTTTATCCCTAGACGCCCAGCGCCAGCCGGAGGACTAACTAACCCTAATAGAGGAAAAGACAGACCTGGCTTACCTCTAGGGAAATTCCCCCAAAAAGGAGACAGAAGCCCCCCACATATATTGACGGTGAGTTCAGAGGAAAAGACACACGTAGTATGAAGGTAGGTTCAGCAAAGCGAGGTCCGCTTACTAGATAGCAAGAAGATACAATAGGGAACTTCACGGTCAGCTGAAAACCCTATTAAAATACCATCCCGAAATTACTTTAAGACTCATGTGTCAACTCATGACACCGGAGTGGCAATTTCGGCCCACAAGAGCTTCCAGCTACAGAAAAATAACATAACTGTGAACTGGAACAAAAATGCAAAACAAACTTAGGACTAAGAGTCCAACTTAGCTGATAGTAGTCTAGAAGCAGGAACATGCAACAGAAAGGCTCTGGTTACATTGATGGCCGGCACTAGAATAACTGAGCAGCAAGGCTAAATAGGATACTCCCATATCCTGATGGAAACAGGTGAACAGAGAAAGTGAAGTACACAAGTCCCGTACCACCAGTGACCACCGGGGGAGCCCAAAAACCAAATTCACAACAGGGGCCATAACATTCCTGGAGCACTATATGGGGCCATAACATTCCTGCAGCACTATATTGGGCCATAACATTCCTGTGGCACTATATGGGGCCATAACATTCCTGCGGCACTATATGGGGCCATAACATTCCTGCAGCACTATATGGGGCCATAACATTCCTGCAGCACTATATGGGGCCATAACATTCCTGGAGCACTATATGGGGCCATAACATTCCTGCAGCACTATATGGGGCCATAACATTCCTGCGGCACTATATGGGGCCATAACATTCCTACAGCACTATATGGGGCCATAACATTCCTGGAGCACTATATGGGGCCATAACATTCCTGCAGCACTATATGGGGCCATAACATTCCTGGAGCACTATATGGGGCCATAACATTCCTGCAGCACTATATGGGGCCATAACATTCCTGCAGCACTATATGGGGCCATAACATTCCTGCGGCACTATATTGGGGCCATAACATTCCTGCAGCACTATATGGGGCCATAACATTCCTGCAGCACTATATGGGGCCATAACATTCCTGCAGCACTATATGGGGCCATAACATTCCTGCAGCACTATATGGGGCCATAATGTTTCTGCAGCACTATATGGGGCCATAACGTTTCTGCAGCACTATATGGGGCCATAACGTTTCTGCAGCACTATATGGGGCCATAACGTTTCTGCAGCACTATATAGGGGCATAATGTTTGTGCAGCACTATATGGGGCAAGTGTCTGTATGGGGCCATAAATAACGTTTGTAGGGCACTACGGCATATGGGGCAAGTGTCTGTATGGAGCATCTTATAGGGCCATAACGTTTGTGCAGCACTATAAGGGGCAAATATCTTTATAGAGCATCTTATGGGGCCATAATCAGCATTTGTGCAGCATTATATTGGGTATTGGGCAAATGTGTCTATGGAGCATCTTATGGGGCCTTTATTAACCTTTATGCAGGATTATATGGGGCGCATATTTTAATATGGAACATCTTATGGGGCCATAATGAACAGTATGGAGCATTATATGGGGCTCCTGATTCAATATGGATATTCAAAGACACTTAACCTACTGATATGGGGCCATAACATTCCTACAGCACTATATGGGGCCATAACATTCCTGCAGCACTATATGGGGCCATAACATTCCTGCAGCACTATATGGGGCCATAATGTTTCTGCAGCACTATATGGGGCCATAAAGTTTCTGCAGCACTATATGGGGCCATAACGTTTCTGCAGCACTATATGGGGCCATAACGTTTCTGCAGCACTATATAGGGGCATAATGTTTGTGCAGCACTATATGGGGCAAGTGTCTGTATGGGGCCATAAATAACGTTTGTAGGGCACTACGGCATATGGGGCAAGTGTCTGTATGGAGCATCTTATAGGGCCATAACGTTTGTGTGCAGCACTATAAGGGGCAAATATCTTTATAGAGCATCTTATGGGGCCATAATCAGCATTTGTGCAGCATTATATTGGGCAAATGTGTCTATGGAGCATCTTATGGGGCCTTTATTAACCTTTATGCAGGATTTTATGGGGCATATTTTAATATGGAACATCTTATGGGGCCATAATGAACAGTATGGAGCATTATATGGGGCTCCTGATTCAATATGGATATTCAAAGACACTTAACCTACTGATGTCTCAATTAATTTTACTTTTATTGGTATCTATTATTACTTTTGACATTTACCGGTAGCTGTTGCATTTTCCCCCCTAGGCTTATACTCGAGTCAATAAGTTTTCCCAGTTTTTTGTGGCAAAATTAGGGGGGTCGGCTTATACTTGGGTCGGCTTATACTCGAGTATATACGGTACTTCCTTTAGGTTGCACCAACTTGTTCTTCTAGTGCTCACTGGAGCAGTGTTCTTACTGACCTGTACAGTTGCTAGTAGTCTCCCTGCATTATTATTCCGAAATGAATTATTTTTGTTACATATTTTAGAGCGAAACTGTTCAAGATGTTGCAGATCCTTGTTAATTTGTTTGTTCATTATAATGTACTCTAAATTAGCTGTGGTATTTTTCTTCAACCAGAGAACTTGTCTTTCTTTGTTGTCTTCTAAGGGCCAATTACAACATTTAGAATTTTTTTCTTCCCATTCATGCACATTGACAACATGGTGCAGAACTGACAACTACTTTTCGTAAAGAATACTTATTTGATCTTCAGTTTTTGAAGATAATTTTTTTCAATTCAAGTGGTGATGGATTTGCATAATGGTAGATGACTTGCCTGAAGTAGGTTTTGTTTGATTGATTAAGCATTGATGTTGAATGTGGCCATAATTCTCTCTCATGTTTATTCGCATTCCAGCATGTCGGGCTGAAACAAACATTTTGATTGTCTTACCTTCTTTGATCAAATGATCAATGCAGATGGTAAAAACATATTTAGTTTTCCATTGTCACAGAAGAACATTAATTTGAGTGATATCTGTAGGTTGTTTCTGAAATAGTTACCAACATAAGATTTTGAACATTTCATTAACTATGTGAAAATTCAAGCAACTAAACAAGACTGTGATAGCCAGAAGAATATTTCCACTTACATGTTGCTCAAATTATGTCTGGCTCTCCCAATTTTTCATGAAGTACCCTGGTAGCAGATTCCAGTCACAATACAAGATGAACTATCAAATCTTTTGTAAATCTTCTTCTCCACTGATGATTCAAAAACAAGGATTTTGGGGTCTTGCATATGTTCAATTTAACACTTGAAACATTCCAAAAAGGGGAATGGGAAAAGGACAAGGGGAGAAGAGGAGAACGGGAGAAAGTGAAAAGGGGAGAAGGGAATAAGGGAGGAAGAGGAAAAGAGGAGAAGGAGAAGGGAAAAAGGAGAAAAGAAAAAGGGGAAATTAAAAATAAGATGAAAAAGAAAAAAGGGGGAAGGGACAAAAGAACAAAAATTGGGGAAAATAAAAAAGCGGGAAGGGAAAAGAAAAAAGGGAAAAAAGGGAAACAAAAAGGGGAAAATAGGGAAAGGAACAAAGTTGGAAAAGAAAAAGAGCATAGAAAAAAGGGGGAAAATGTGGAAGGGAAGGAGAAAAATGGGGAGATAAGGGTAGGAGAAAAATAGGTATAAGGGGAAAATGGGGGAGGGGAGGGAAGGGGTAAAAGGGAGAAGGGAAAAGAGAGACCAGAGATAGAAAAATGAAATGTAGGGGGAAAGGGAGAAAAAGGGGAAGGGGAGTAAAAAGTGTGGGGAAGGGGAGGAGAAAGTAGGAGAAGGGGGAGAAAAAAAGGGGAAGGGGAAAAATGGGAGGGGGGGGGGGGAAATGAAAAGACAGCACCTACCTGTATTGTGATTGGATGAACAAGCAAATCTGAAATGAAAAATAAAGCTACAATGTGTGTATTTCCCAACAATAAGGAAACACAAACAGGCTTTAACAAACAGGACTATTATTTGACAATATATAAGACCTCAAATATATATGATGCAAAAAAGAATACAGAAATATCTATGTAATTGTATCTAATTCTATGTAATTGACGTCATCTAAAAAAATCTGAAAGTTCTGAAGCTAGAAAATGCAGCCTTCCATTTGTCAACACAGCAGCTGCGCACACGCCTGCCCTGTCATAAGGGGTTTGCCCCGCCGTCGTCTTTGTTTAGCATTCCTCCTCTTCTGCTCCACAGTGTTTCATCAGCCTTTCTCCAGCCCCATTGACCTGCACCTCATAGTGCCATAACTGGAAGAATAGGTGGTCAGACCAGCAGCAGCTCATCTTGCTCTGAAGTGTAACTGCAGGCATCTGCCACTCCTACTTAAAATACCTGCCCTCCTTCTGCATAAATGTCAACTGAAAGTGTAAAGTTTTTATATGTATACCACTATCTACTCCACCTCCCCATTCACATGTTTTAATTGATCCCGTTTTACCTCCCCTAGTTCCGGTGGCTCCCGTGGGCCTTCCCATGTCCTCAAATACTATTGTCCTAGTGGGTACTGGAGCCCCAGCTCAGAATGGGCATCATTATGAGTGTAGTACATCCACCACTGGTTCGCCCACTCGCGTGTAAGAGGGTGGTGCTGTTATGGATAATAAGAAACACGCTGTCACTTTAAGAGGCTGCATCCCCTTGTCTTATGTGATGGATGGTATGTTCTGCTGTTCTCCCCTACTCTTGTTGTTGCTATGGACTGGTCGGGGCTGTGTGGAGGAGGTGGAGCTGAGCAACGAGGAAGAAGAAGTTTCGAGAGGGAACTGAGTGAACTGTGAGCTGTTCTGTCTGCAAGGAAGAGTCGTTGGTTGCAAGAAAGATTACACAGCTTGAGACAAACTGCGATTGTTAAATAGACTTTCCCGGTTGCAGCGAAGTGTGGCTGCTCTGTGCTGGTTTGTGGAGCCACGGAGATACGGAGAAGGGGACTTACGGTTTCCAGGAGCAAAGAGAAGGCCACGCTTTACAGAGCCGACAGGAATCCATGCGCACCACCATTCTGGACTTTGGGGGCCCCCTGGGACTGGACCTGTGTCCCCAACATCACCGTGAGTCTGTTCCTGTCTGGTGCACCAGTTAGGGCCTAGTGCAGGCTTCAGTAGTTATAACACGGTAGCCGTGTGGCCTGTGTAGTAAAGGCCAGGGAGATTATATGCAGAGTAGCAACAATATATGTTTTTATTGTGTAAAGTTGCTTGCGAGATAGATTCTGAGTTTTGCAATTGCTTAAGCACTGTGCTATTTTACAGACAAATTGACTCATGTGCATTACCTTTTGTTATTGTAAACCCCTGTTTGCACCTTCCTTGTCCTTTCCATTTTCTGTCTCCCAATAAATCTATCCCTTGTGGTTTGCACCTCATCTTGTGTACAGTAGTCTTCCTGCACCGTGGTGGTCCCCCGGCCATCGCTTCAAGTGGCACTGCGAGCAGGGTACTGTCATCAAGATGGAGGCAGCAGACAACAATGGTGGGATTGTTAACATTATTGGGGATGCTGTGGGCATTGGTGGAACCCCTGCAAGGACACTCCCTATAGGCACCATATTTAGTGTGCTCCCAAAGTTTGACGGCAAGAATATGCCACTGTCCAACTGGGTGTCCCGGCTGCAATGCACCCTGAAGATTTATAACATAAGCCCAGACCTTGAAGTGGACATTGCTTTAACTGCCCTAGAGGGGGAAGCCCGCAGAAACAACTGCCTACAACCAGAACTCACCCACAGTACCCTGAAGGAGCTAGTGAAGTTCCTGGAAGAGATCTACGGCGAGACGGCAAGAGCGGGACATCTTCGCGCCAAATTTTTCTCTAGGCTGCAGCGGGAAGAAGAAGGAATCTCTCAGTATGCAATAGCACTGCAAGAAGTGTTCGAAGAGGTGCAGAGAAAGGAGGCGGATGGATTTGGCAGCATGGGCTCTAAAGACCGGATACTCCGGGAGCAATTCATTTTGGGACTACACAGCACATCCTTGAGGCAAGCACTGTCAGAACGGGTCCGGGCAGATCCAGCCCTTACGTTTCGTCAAGTCCTGGCGGAAACAGTGGCCCGAAGTAAAGAAGAAAGCTATGCGTCTGGAGTGATGCATGTCCAGGGCACCAATTCCAGAGGGGACTCAAACCATCAAGAAGTGCTGGTTCAGGTAATACAAGACTTGCAGCGGTCCCTTGTTAACGTGCAAGAGAAACTGACCCAGATGGAGCGGAGAGTGGGGGAACTACAAGAGACTGACCCACCATACTCATGCAACCATCCTTCGGCCCGATCGACAAGGGATCAGTGGGAACAAGCCCCCTCCCGTCAGGCACCGGCAGCACGAGGACAGACTCGAAGTACTACTCGGCGAGGAGGAGGCACTCAATGCTGGGAGTGTGGAGGACGGGGGCACCTTGCCAGAGACTGTCGGAACTATACTCAAGGCCAGTGGAAGCTGCCGTTAAACTACCAACCCCCGCGGTAGTGCGGCACTCTGCGGGGGAGGCGAGAAGAGAGGCCGCTCCATATCATAACGAACACTTGATTGCTGGGAGCCCCATCCTACGTGCTGAATTTGAAGGAGTTCTGGTGGATTGCCTGGTAGATACCGGGTCACAAGTGACAACGATGTCAGAAGCGTACTTCAAGCAGCATTTCCAGAACCTGGCTAAGCCAGAGAAAGAGACATTGATTCGCTTGTTTGCTGCTAACCAACAACCGATTCCGGTCACAGGGGTCGTGTGGATGAATATTCGAATTTGTGGACAAGCAGTTGGAAGAAAAGGGATCCTACTAGTCCCTGAACCTGTCAAGAAAGATGTGCCTGTAGTACTGGGAATGAATATCCTACGTGAACTCGATCAGATTATGTTTACCAAACGGGGACCTGGATATTGGAAGAAGGCTACCCCACATAAACCTACTCAAGAAGCCCTTCAACAACTGATCCGCGTCTATTGGGACACAGAAGAGTGTGCCATCTTATCAGACGGTAGGGGTCATCCGGGCTCCTGGGAAAGAACCTGTAATCCTACCTCCCGAGCAAGAAACTATAGTGTACCTTCCAGTGGGGACTCACCGCAACCTTGATGGGTTGGAAGTGGTTTTTCAGCCTGTGGTAGGCGGAGGAGTGGATCAAGAAGTCATGATAGCTCGTACGATAGCTGTGGTCCAGCGAGGACATGTCCCCATCAGAGCTTTGAATGTGAGCCCCAGGGAGGTCACCTTGCCACGAGGGACAGATCTGGCCCTGGTGTACCTACATAAGGGTGAAGTGGTGAGCCAGAAGGAGATGTCTTTATCACCGAAAGAAGGCATGAGGTGGACCCTAGCAGTTGCTGCGGGAGACGAAGAGACACCATCCCCGGAGTGGAGTGGACGGGTCATCCTTGAGCAAATGGAAGTGGATGTGAAGGCTATGGGCCCTGAGCGTGCGCAAGCAATAGAAACTATGCTGTGGAAAAATCAGGCCGCATTCGCCCGTCACGCCGAAGATTTCGGCTGTACTGAAGCCATCACGCATGAGATCCCGACTGGGGAAGCTCGTCCAATTCGAGAACGATATCGGCAGATTCCGCCCAAAATGTACCAAGAGGTGAAAACATTACTGAGGCAGATGCTGGATTCAGGAGTGGTACAGAGTAGTCAGAGCCCTTGGGCAGCCCCGGTGGTGCTCGTCAAGAAAAAGGACGGGACCATCCGGTTCTGTGTAGATTACAGGAAACTCAATGCCTGCACTGTTCGAGACTCGTATCCGTTGCCCCGCATCGAGGAATCCTTGACAGCGTTGGGGAAAGCCAAGTACTTCTCCACCCTGGACCTAGCAAGCGGATATTGGCAAGTAGCCGTGGCAGAGAAAGACAGAGAAAAAACTGCCTTCATCCTCCCTATGGCACTGTTCGAGTTTAACCGGATGCCCTTCGGGCTCTCCAATGCTCCAGGCACCTTTCAACGGCTGATGGAAAAGTGTTTGGGAGATTTAAATTTCGAAGCTACCCTGATCTATCTGGATGACATCATTGTGTTCTTATCCTCTTTCGAAGACCACCTTGCCCGGCTTGGACAGGTACTCGGAATATTGCGTGCTCATAACCTGAAGTTGAAGCCAAAGAAATGCCACCTCTTCAAGAGGGAGATCGAGTACCTAGGACACATAGTGTCACAAGATGGAGTTCTACCCTCGCCAGAAAAAGTGGCTGCTATCCAGAAGTGGCCAGTCCCTCAAACAGTGAGAGAACTCCAGGCCTTCCTGGGACTCGCGGGGTACTACCGTCGATTTGTTAAAGACTTCGCGAAGATGGCCGGTCCTCTCAACGAGTTGCTGAGGGGGACCGCTGGAGTGCCGAAGACCCAGCGCATCCCCTGGGCACAGGGACAACACGAGGCCTTCCAGGCTATTAACCCCTTCCTGACATCAGACGTACTATCCCATCAAGGTGGGGTGGGCCCGTATGACCACCGACGGGATAGTACGTCATACGCGATCGGCCGCGCTCCCGGGGGGAGCGCGGCCGATCGCGGCCGGGTGTCAGCTGCCTATCGCAGCTGACATCCGGCACTATGTGCCAGGAGCGGTCATGGACCGCCCCCGGCACATTAACCCCCGGCACACCGCGATCAAACATGATCGCAGTGTACCGGCGGTATAGGGAAGCATCGCGCAGGGAGGGGGCTCCCTGCGGGCTTCCCTGAGACCCCCGGAGCAACGCGATGTGATCGCGTTGCTGCGAGGGTCTCCTACCTCCTTCCTGGCTGCAGGTCCCGGATCCAAGATGGCCGCGGCATCCGGGTCCTGCAGGGAAGGAGGTGGCTTACCGAGTGTCTGCTCAGAGCAGACACTTGGTAAGCCTGCAGCCCTGCACAGCAGATCGCAGATCTGGCAGAGTGCTGTGCACACTGCCAGATCAATGATCTGTGATGTCCCCCCCTGGGACAAAGTAAAAAAGTAAAAAAATTTTTTTTCCACATGTGTAAAAAAAAAAAAAAAAAAAAATCCTAAATAAATAATAAAAAAAAAATATATATTATTCCCATAAATACATTTCTTTATCTAAATAAAAAAAACAAAACAATAAAAGTACACATATTTAGTATCGCCGCGTCCGTAACGACCCAACGTATAAAACTGCCCCACTAGTTAACCCCTTCAGTAAACACCGTAAGAAAAAAAAAAAAAAAACGAGGCAAAAAACAACGCTTTATTACCATACCGCCGAACAAAAAGTGGAATAACACGCGATCAAAAAGACTGATATAAATAACCATGGTACCGCTGAAAACGTCATCTTGTCCCGCAAAAAACAAGCCGCCATACAGCATCATCAGCAAAAAAATAAAAAAGTTATAGTCCTGAGAATAAAGCGATAACAAAATAATTATTTTTTCTATAAAATAGTTTTTATCGTATAAAAGCGCCAAAACATAAAAAAATGATATAAATGAGATATCACTGTAATCATACTGACCCGAAGAATAAAACTGCTTTATCAATTTTACCAAACGCGGAACGGTATAAACGCCTCCCCCAAAAGAAATTCATGAATAGCAGGTTTTTGGTCATTCTGCCTCACAAAAATCGGAATAAAAAGCGATCAAAAATGGTCACGTGTCCGAAAATGTTACCAATAAAAACGTCAACTCGTCCCGCAAAAAACAAGACCTCACATGACTCTGTGGAGCAAAATGTGGAAAAATTATAGGTCTCAAAATGTGGAGACGCAAAAACTTTTTTGCTATAAAAAGCGTCGCTGGTTTCACACTTGCGTTTTTGTCTGCAGCGTTTTTTGCTATATTTAACATTGAAAACGCATGCGGTTTTTTTGTACGCGTTTGGTCGCGTTTTCAAACGCATGCGGTTTTTTTCTGCATGCGTTCATTTTCAGAAATACAACCTGCAGTACAGTGGCGTAACTACAAAGTTATGGGCCCCGGTGCGAACTTCCAAATGGGGCCCCCCCCCTACCCCCCCCACCTTCCCCCGCCCCCGCAACCCCCCCACCTTCCCCCGCCCCGCTTCCCCTAGATAAGCCTCGGACTGTTGCAGGAATCTCCTGCACTGCAACATGGTGTTGGGTGCCAGCACAGCCCGCACAGTGGTATATCCAGCACAGCCCGCACAGTGGTATATCCAGCACAGCCCGCACAGTGGTATATCCAGCACAGACCGCACAGTGGTATATCCAGCACAGACCGCACAGTGGTATATCCAGCACAGACCGCACAGTGGTATATCCAGCACAGCCCTCACAGTGGTATATCCAGCACAGCCCGCACAGGGGTATATACAGCACAGCCCGCACAGGGGTATATACAGCACAGCCCGCACAGGGGTATATACAGCACAGCCAGCACAGGGGGTATATAGAGCACAGCCCTCACAGTGGTATATCCAGCACAGACCGCACAGTGGTATATCCAGCACAGACCGCACAGTGGTATATCCAGCACAGACCGCACAGTGGTATATCCAGCACAGACCGCACAGTGGTATATCCAGCAGAGACCGCACAGTGGTATATACAGCACAGCCCGCACAGTGTTATATACAGCAGAGCCCGCACAGTGGTATATAGAGCACAGCCCGCACAGTGTTATATACAGCAGAGCCCGCACAGTGGTATATACAGCAGAGCCCGCACAGTGGTATATACAGCAGAGCCCGCACAGGGATATATACAGCAGAGCCCGCACAGGGATATATACAGCACAGCCCCCACAGGGGTATATACAGCAGAGCCCGCACAGGGATATATACAGCACAGCCCCCACAGGGGTATATACAGCACAGCCCGCACAGGGGTATATAGAGCACAGCCCACATCTCATCTCATCCCCCCCCCCCCCCCGATAATGGCCCCACAGTCCGGTTAAAAAGAAAAAAAAAAAAAACTCTCCTCACCTTTCCTTTTGCCCGCGCTGCTCCTGGCGGCTGCAGTCTGCCCAGGACACTGCAGGTGCGCGATGATATGACGTCATCGCGCACCCGCAGTGTACTGTCAGAGGCAGAGCGGGGAATGATGGGAGAGGAAGCGTCAGGTGACGCTCTCTCCTCCCATCATTGCATTGAACTATACCGGTGTCATAGACGCCGGTATAGTTAAATGCGGCGGTGGCGGCGGCACTGGGGGGGTTCCGGGGGAGGAACAGTGCAGCGGCCCACTACTGGCATCGGCTCTTCTGGCATTTGCCAGAAGTGCCCGATGGCCAGCCTGGCCCTGCTCAGACCTGCCGGCCCGGGGCCCCTGACCTGCGGGGCCCGGTCGCAATGGCGACCGCTGCGACCGCGGTAGTTACGCCCCTGCTGCAGTATTTTCTTGCGTTTTTAAGCACATGCGTTTGCGTTAAAAACGCATGCATTTTTATCGAAAAAAAACAGAAAACACACTGAAAAGCCACCCCCCACCATCAAGGTGATAAAGGGATCCAAACCCTAACCCTAACTCTACCCCTAACCTCACCCCTAACCGTTTAATGAACATTTTCTGACAGTCATAGTGCCACGTATTTCAGTGCCACGTATTTCAGTACCACGTATTTCAGTGCCACGTATTTCAGTGCCACGTATTTCAGTGCCACGTATCACGTATTTCAGTGCCACGTGTTTCAGTGCCACGTATTTAAGTGCCACGTATCACATATTTCAGTGCCACGTGTTTAAGTGCCACGTATTTAAGTGCCATGTATTTCAGTGCCACGTATTTCAGTGCCACGTATTTCAGTGCCACGTATTTCAGTCACGTTTAGGGTTAGGGTTAGGGGTAGGGTTAGGGCTAGGGTTGGAGGTAAAGTTAGGGTTGGGGCTAAAGTTAGGGTTGGGGCTAAAGTTAGGGTTAGGGTTTGGATTACATTTACGTTTGGATTAGGGTTGGGATTAGAATTATGGGTGTGTCAGGGCTAGGGGTGTGGTTAGGGTTACCGTTGGGATTAGGGTTAGGGGTGTGTTTGGGTTAGGGTTTCAGGTAGAATTGGGGAGTTTCCACTGTCCAGGCACATCAGGGGCTCTCCAAGCGCGACATGGCGTCCAATCTCAATTCCAGCCAATTCTGCGTTGAAAAAGTAAAACAGTGCTCCTTCCCTTCCGAGCTCTCCCGTGCGCCCAAAAAGGGGTTTACCCCAACATATGTGTTATCAGCGTACTCGGGACAAATTGAACAACAACTTCTGGGGTCCAAGTTCTCTTGTTATCCTTAGGAAAATAAAAATTTGGGGGGCTAAAAATCATTTTTGTGGGAAAAAAAGATGTTTTATTTTCACGGCTCTGCGTTATAAACTGTAGTGAAACACTTGGGGGTTCAAAGTTCTCACAACACATCTAGATAAGTTCCTTGGGAGGTCTAGTTTCCAATATGGGGTCACTTGTGGGGGGTTTGTACTGTTTGGGTACATCAGGGGCTCTGCAAATGCAACGTGACGCCTGCAGACCAATCCATTTAAGTCTGCATTCCAAATGGCGCTCCTTCCCTTCCGAGCTCTGTCATGTGCCCAAACAGTGGTTCCCCCCCACATATGGGGTATCAGCGTACTCAGGACAAATTGGACAACAACTTTTGGGGTCTAATTTATCCTGTTACCCTTGTGAAAATACAAAACTTGGGGCTAAAAAATCATTTTTGTGAAAAAAAAAAAGAATTTTTATTTTCACGGCTTTGCGCTATAAACTTTAGTGAAACACTTGGGGGTTCAAAGTTCTCAAAACACATCTAGATAAGTTCCTTGGGAGGTCTAGTTTCCAATATGGGGTCACTTGTGGGGGGTTTGTACTGTTTGGGTACATCAGGGGCTCTGCAAATGCAACGTGACGGCTGCTGACCAATCCATTTAAGTCTGCATTCCAAATGGCGCTCCTTCCCTTCCGAGCTCTGTCATGCGCGCAAACAGTGGTTTCCCCCCACATATGGGGTATCAGCGTACTCAGGACAAATTGGAAAACAAATTTTGAGGTCCAATTTATTCTGTTACCCTTGTAAAAATACAAAGCTGGGGGCTAAAAAATCATTTTTGAGAAAAAAAAATATATATTTTCACGGCTCTGCGTTATAATCTGTAGTGAAACACTTGGGGGTTCAAAGCTCTCAAAACACATCGAGATAAGTTCCTTAGGGGGTCTACTTTCCAAAATGGTGTCACTTGTAGGGAGTTTCAATGTTTAGGCACATCAGGGGCTCTCCAAACGCAACATGGCGTCCCATCTCAATTCCAGTCAATTTTGCATTGAAAAGTCAAATGGCGCTCCTTCCCTTCCAAGCTCTGCCATGCGCCCAAACAATGGTTTACACCCACATATGGGGTATCATCGTACTCAGGACAAATTGCACAACATTTTTTGGGGTCCAATTTCTTCTCTTACCCTTGGGAAAATAAAAAATTGGGGGCAAAAAGATCATTTTTGTGAAAAAATATGATTTTTTATTTTTACGGCTCTGCATTATAAACTTCTGTGAAGCATTTGATGGTTCAAAGTGCTCACCACACATCTAGATAAGTTCCTTAGGGGGTCTACTTTCCAAAATGGTGTCACTTGTAGGGAGTTTCAATGTTTAGGCACATCAGGGGCTCTCCAAACGCAACATGGCGTCCCATCTCAATTCCAGTCAATTTTGCATTGAAAAGTCAAATGGCGCTCCTTCCCTTCCAAGCTCTGCCATGCGCCCAAACAATGGTTTACACCCACATATGGGGTATCAGCGTACTCAGGACAAATTGCACAACATTTTTTGGGGTCCAATTTCTTCTCTTACCCTTGGGAAAATAAAAAATTGGGGGCGAAAAGATCATTTTTGTGAAAAAATATGATTTTTTATTTTTACGGCTCTGCATTATAAACTTCTGTGAAGCACTTGGTGGGTCAAAGTGCTCACCACACATCTAGATAAGTTCCTTAGGGGGTCTACTTTCCAAAATGGTGTCACTTGTAGGGAGTTTCAATGTTTAGGCACATCAGGGGCTCTCCAAACGCAACATGGCGTCCCATCTCAATTCCAGTCAATTTTGCATTGAAAAGTCAAATGGCGCTCCTTCCCTTCCAAGCTCTGCCATGCGCCCAAACAATGGTTTACACCCACATATGGGGTATCATCGTACTCAGGACAAATTGCACAACATTTTTTGGGGTCCAATTTCTTCTTTTACCCTTGGGAAAATAAAAAATTGGGGGCAAAAATATCATTTTTGTGAAAAAATATGATTTTTTATTTTTACGGCTCTGCATTATAAACTTCTGTGAAGCACTTGGTGGGTCAAAGTGCTCAACACACATCAAGATAAGTTCCTTAGGGGGTCTACTTTCCAAAATGGTGTCACTTGTAGGGGGTTTCAGTGTTTAGGCACATCAGGGGCTCTCCAAACGCAACATGGCGTCCCATCTCAATTCCAGTCAATTTTGCATTGAAAAGTCAAATGGCGCTCCTTTCCTTCCGAGCTCTGCCATACGCCCAAACAGTGGTTTACCCCCACATATGGGGTATCAGCGTACTCAGGACAAATTGTACAACAACTTTGGGGGTCCATTTTCTCCTGTTACCCTTGGTAAAATAAAACAAATTGAAGCTGAAATAAATTTTGTGTGAAAAAAAGTTAAATGTTCATTTTTATTTAAACATTCCAAAAATTCCTGTGAAACACCTGAAGGGTTAATAAACTTCTTGAATGTGGTTTTGAGCACCTTGAGGGGTGCAGTTTTTAGAATGGTGTCACACTTGAGTATTTTCTATCATATAGACCCCTCAAAATGACTTCAAATGAGATGTGGTCCCTAAAAAAAAATGGTGTTGTAAAAATGAGAAATTGCTGGTCAACTTTTAACCGTTATAACTCCGTCACAAAAAAAAATGTTGGTTCCAAAATTGTACTGATGTAAAGTAGACATGTGGGAAATGTTACTTATTAAGTATTTTGCGTGACATATGTCTGTGATTTAAGGGCATAAAAATTCAAAGTTGGAAAATTGCAAAATTTTCAAAATTTTCGCCAAATTTCCATTTTTTTCACAAATAAACGCAAGTTATATCGAATAAATTTTACCACTAACATGAAGTACAATATGTCACGAGAAAACAATGTCAGAATCGCCAAGATCCGTCAAAGCGTTCCAGAGTTATAGCCTCATAAAGGGACAGTGGTCAGAATTGTAAAAATTGGCCCGGTCATTAACGTGCAAACCACCCTTGGGGGTGAAGGGGTTAAGGATGCCCTTACTTCGGCCCCGATTTTGGCCTACGCAGACTTCGATCAACCGTTCCTGTTGTACACCGATGGTAGCCTACATGGACTCGGTGCAGTACTTTCTCAGATACAGGATGGACATGAGAGAGTTATCGGGTATGCTAGCAGGTCCCTGCGAGACAGCGAAAGAAACCCTCACAATTACAGCTCCTTCCAGTTAGAGCTCCTGGCTCTGGTGTGGGCCATGACAGAAAAATTTGCAGGCTTCCTGACAGGTACAAAAATTCAAGTTCGAACAGACAATAATCCCCTGGCCCACCTTGAGAATGCTAAACTGGGGGCCTTAGAACAACGGTGGATGGCTCGCCTGGCCAAGTTCGACTTTACTATTCGCTATCGCTCTGCTACCGAAAACGCAAATGCGGATGGGCTGTCCAGAGTGCCTGTGGAGACTCCAGTGGGGGATCTTGATGAGCAACTCGAAGAGGAGGAAACCCCAGACTTTAATAAGTTCAGGCTCCCGATGGTCGTGGCCCAGTCAAGAAGGGAGGCCTGCACGTTACCTCGGTCCCTGGGAAGAACCAATGAAGAATGGGGACACGTTCAGGATGAAGATGAAGGGCTGAGACAGATGAAAAGGTGGGTAACACAAAAGCGGAAGCCTGACAAACAAGAGAGAGATGATTTGGACTCTGAAACGAGGAGTGTGTTGCACCAGTGGGATAGACTGGAAGTGCGAGAGTCAGTACTATATCGTAAGAAGCAACAGTCAAAAGATATGGAAGTAAGGTGGTAAGTGGTCATCCCAGGAAGAATGGCTCAAGAAATAGCTAAAGAAGCCCATGAATTCGGAGCGCACTTCGGCTCCACAAAGACCTACCAATGGTTGCAGCGGCATGTCTATTGTCCTCGGTTGGAGCTTGTGGTGGAAGAGGTTTGCCGGCAGTGTCGAGTATGTGACCTCATTAAGAGTACTGAACAGAGAGCACCCATCCAGACCATACAAACTAAGGAGCCGTTGGAAGTCTTGATGATCGACTATCTCCTCGTGGGACACTCGGCCCGGGGGCTGCAATATTGTTTGGTGATGACCGATCATTTTTCTAAATTTGCAGTGGTAACTCCGACTAGAGACCAAACTGCGGAATCGGCGGCGCGAGCCATCTGTCAAGACTTCATCCGGGTGTATGGGTGCCCAAAGCGCATCCACTCCGACCAAGGCGCGTGTTTTCAAGGCAAGGTGATGGAAGAATTGTATCGCATGTATGGCATTGAGCGGTCCCGGACCACCCCTTATCATCTTCAAGGCAATGGAGCTTGCGAACGCTTTAACAGAACCTTGCTTCAGATGCTGAGAACATTGGAGGAGGATAAGGTGTGTTGGCCAGACTATCTGCCAGAATTGGTCTGGACCTACAACAATCGAGTCCACTCCACCACAGGTTATACCCCCTATCTACTGTTGTTTGGAAGAGCTGGACGAGCGATCATTGAGCTGAACCTGGAACAGCCAGAGGAGCTGATGGAGCGAAATGTCACCTCATGGGTGAAAGAGCATCGGCAACTTTGCAAACGATACGGCGGTTGGCAACTGCAAGGAAAAGAACATACGGCCCGCAAACCGACTCAAGAGTTACCGCTTCAACCTGGAGACCGGGTATTGGTCAGAGAGAGACGCCCTAAGGGAAAACTAAGTGAGAGATGGGAAGTACAGCCGTACAAGGTTATCGAGCGAGTGTATGTTAACGGCCCTGTCTACAAGGTACAGATTGAAGATGGGGCATCCACCCCTAGAGTACTTCACAGAAATATGCTGCGGCCTTGCCGGTCTGAGGTCTGTTCTATGCCATTGTTGCCTGGAGGTGCCACTCTACTTCCTGAATCTGTCATGCCTGATGTCCAAATTGATGACGAGTGGTGGACCGTCCCTGACACAGTAGGGGGTCCTCAGCCACCCCGAGGCGGTAATCTCATGGATGTACAAGTACCGCCATGTGAGGATGAGACCAGACAAGAGCGCACAATGTCCCCTGCAACAAGTGTTACTCTGGAAGATAGTCCAGCCTTGCCTGACAGCCAAGAGCTTCGGAGATCCCAGAGGTCTAATGCAGGGGTTCCACCAGTCCGATATGTAGAACAGTGTGCTCTGTCTGTTTGTACACCTTTGTTGCCTCCTCCATTACACTTTTACCCTGAAGCTGTGATGGCCGAGGACGACCATCATTAAGAAGGGAGGCATGTAAGAGGGTGGTGCTGTTATGGATAATAAGAAACACGCTGTCACTTTAAGAGGCTGCATCCCCTTGTCTTATGTGATGGTATGTTCTGCTGTTCTCCCCTACTCTTGTTGTTGCTATGGACTGGTCGGGGCTGTGTGGAGGAGGTGGAGCTGAGCAACGAGGAAGAAGAAGTTTCGAGAGGGAACTGAGTGAACTGTGAGCTGTTCGGTCTGCAAGGAAGAGTCGTTGGTTGCAAGAAAGATTACACAGCTTGAGACAAACTGCAATTGTTAAATAGACTTTCCCGGTTGCAGCGAAGTGTGGCTGCTCTGTGCTGGTTTGTGGAGCCACGGAGATACGGAGAAGGGGACTTACGGTTTCCAGGAGCAAAGAGAAGGCCACGCTTTACAGAGCCGACAGGAATCCGTGCGCACCATCGTTCTGGACTTTGGGGGCCCCCTGGGACTGGACCTGTGTCCCCAACATCACCGTGAGTCTGTTCCTGTCTGGTGCACCAGTTAGGGCCTAGTGCAGGCTTCAGTAGTTATAACACGGTAGCCGTGTGGCCTGTGTAGTAAAGGCCAGGGAGATTATATGCAGAGTAGCAACGATATATGTTTTTATTGTGTAAAGTTGCTTGTGAGATAGATTCTGAGTTTTGCAATTGCTTAAGCACTGTGCTATTTTACAGACAAATTGACTCATGTGCATTACCTTTTGTTATTGTAAACCCCTGTTTGCACCTTCCTTGTCCTTTCCATTTTCTGTCTCCCAATAAATCTATCCCTTGTGGTTTGCACCTCATCTTGTGTACAGTAGTCTTCCTGCACCGTGGTGGTCCCCCGGCCATCGCTTCACGCGCGACATCCCGTAATCCCGATTGTCGCAGAATATCTAGTAGCGCACCACCAGAAAAAAACATTGTTTAAGATCTTCTAGTTGGTGCTCACCCTCGTGCACAGGGGAGTCATCAGATTGCCCAGTGAGTCTGAGTAGGAGTTCACGTCACAGGTCAAGACGTCATCATAGACCCTCTTGAAATTCTTCAGACTCACACCCTAGCAGTGGGGTCAGTCTTGCACAACTAGTTCCTGTTCCTTCCATCCCTGCCATTCCACAAGGTGCTGGTGAGTACCAGTATTCTAGGACTTAGGGGAGTACTAGTATTCTGGGGCTTGGAGGGATAGTGTGGTAATAATTCCAGCTCTTGAAGCACTGGTTAGTCAGCTCTCTGTCCCGATTGGTAGTAAAGTGTTTGTACACCCCTTATTATTAGGCCAAAAAGAGCCTACTAACCACTCTTTATTGCCCCAAAAAGAACACCCATCCCCCCAGTTTGCATCAGGGTACATAAAGATGACTTTTTCTGTGGTATTATCCCTCTCGGTTCCCACTTAGATGATCAACAATAAAACTGCAGGCAAACTATTTGAGCATAGACCTAAAATCGCTAAGATCATGAATAATTGGCCTCAGGCCTTTTCTGTCATGGGCTTCGTTATGGGTTAAAAACACCCAGAATGTTGCTCAGAAATGTTCATTTATCTTGACTGCTTAAATTAATTCATATCAAGTCCATGGGGTAAGTGCCTGGTGACGGTATAACGAGGAATTTAGCAGCCGCCTTGCAGCCGCAATTGGGTTTGGGAGTCAAGAACGTGAACGCGTGTCTCCAACTTATGTTGGCACAAATCAACCTTTCATTCAGTAGCTTCTGGTTCCACCACTAACACATGGTCAGCGGCCGTTCATAGACCTGGCTCGTGCTGGCTGTTTAGCAAGAGACACTGTTGTTTTTTTCAGATTCTGCAAATACAGGCATGAGTGTTCCGCCTGCGGAGACCCTCATGGCGCAGTTAAATGTCCCTGCTTCTCCACAAAATTGCTGTCAAAACCCACTCACCCCAATTTGAAAACAAGAACCCTGGTGAGCATAATTATGATGGGGCCATGGCTCAACCTTTTCCCCAACAATCAGGTGGGATCTCAATTGCGTTTTGGTTTTAGCTTTGGGTTTTTCATTTTTTCCAAACAACCATCTGTTTCAGTAAACCTCAAATCAGCTAGGGACGCCCTTCAGGTCCTTTATGAAAAGTTGCAAAAGTAAGTTTCCTTAGGTAGAGTAGCGAGTCCTTTTTAAGCCACTCTTTTTTTTATAATTTGCTTGTTTCACCATTGGGAATTGTGCCAAATAAAAGAGGCATGGAATTTCCATTTTAATCCATCCATCTTTTTGTAGATGGATACAATTATTATAACACCTTCCTCCCAATGGTTTGCTCTACTTCGTATTATTACATTGAGTTGTTAATTTTTTTCTGAAATGGGCTATAATATATGAAACAGGTTCTTTTTCGATTATTCAATAACTTCACTTATCCTTTCGATTCTATTGCCATGTTTTTTCGACTCTCCCAGGACAAAATTTTCAAGTTGATGTCTCTGATTCAGGGTTTTTGTTCAGCCCTCAGCATTACGCTACATCAGATGCAATCTTTACTGGGTCTCGTCGTGTTTGCATGTCGTGTCATGCCTATTGTCATAGTTTTTTTCAAGACACTTGTCGCTTCCTCTAAGCGTGTTGAACTTCCTCACTTTAGGATATGTAATACCCCCTGTTAGGCGCCAGGATTCTCCTGCTGCACAGAGTAGATTCCAAGCCTTGTCT